>NC_091983.1:214295162-214955588 GCF_044704955.1 Pristiophorus japonicus | reverse complement strand
AAATGACCCATGAAAATTGAGCCCTATACAGCAGACCCATTACAAACACCGTTTCCGACAGACGCTATTCTGAAACACAAACCATTCTGATGAGATGGAGATGCCCGTTAGCTCTATTACTAGCATGTTGTTTCTAGCTTTAATGCCTTAGTGCAAGTTGCCAAATCAGAAGAGGAAAAAAGACATTTGTCAAAATGTTTTATTTCTCATTCAGTCAAGCTCAGTGGAGCAGAACAGTTAAACGCAGGGGGTGTGAGCGGCTGACTTTTACTCAGAAAGCCTCCTTACTGCTGAACAAACTGGACGAGCGAGTCCATTAGCGAGTCTGCTGCCTGACGCCTCCCATCAGTTACCTCATAAATAGTGCCACCATTGATCTTGCTGTCTTCCCTGCGCTTTGAAATGTGCTGGCACAGGTTCGTTTCTGAATTGATTCATATATCACATGTGCAGCAATGACCTCGTTCACAGGTTTTTTTTTTTGATAGTGCCATCATCAAGCCTGGGTTCAAATCCAAACACCCCTGCCCCCACTCACCCCAGAGTTAAAAGATCTCAGCTGGTTCATCTAGTGCAGCATCAGCAGGAAGTGGAGGGATGTGAGGTGCCCAGCTGCCCAAGAGGAGGAGGTGGAAATAATTTGTAGCTCCGACCCATGATAATTGCCCATACCAGAGAATCGCCTCTCCTCTCCTCTCAGTCAGGGCAGTGTTCATGGTCCAGCATAATGCACAATAGAGGAAATGACAAAACATTTCAACAAGGAGGCTTTTTTTTTTAATTTAAGTTTGTGATTAGAAGTAATTAATTAGTGATCTCAATCTATGCTTTAACCAACAGTGCAAGGTTGAAATTCTGACAGTGAATATTTTTCAGTAAAACGCCATTTGCAAATGTACTCACATCTAAAAAACATTTATTCCAACTGCAGGTGGTGGGAAGCATGCCTCCACATAGCTGGTCTCTCAGACATCTCTTCCCAGAGGCCAGCTCGAAAACAGCACTGGCAGAGAAGGCAGCTGTAGGCACCTTGCCTGCATTCTCTCCCAGCCAAGCAAGCTTAAAGTGCAGTAACCTGCAGGGTTACGGACCTCGAGCTGGTTAGTGGGATCAGACTGGATAACCTCTTGTTGGCCGGCGCAGATACGATGGTAAGGACTGCAGGGAATCGAATACTGCCAGGGTGATTTCCTGGACTAGTTTCGATCGCCTGGATGGGTCGGAGAGGAATTTTCCCAGATTTCTCCCCCCCCCCCCCCGAATTAGCCTAGGTTTTTAATCTCCCAGGATATCCGGTTGGGGTGGAGTGTAGAATGTAAGGGGTGTTGTGTATCTGTAAAGCATGCACTCCCATGTTCCGCCACCAGCGAGCTCATCCCCTGAAGTCCCAAGGGATCCCAGCATCCCTTGGGAGCACTGTATATAAGCCGGCCCCCCTAAGGCCTGTTCCTCACTCTGGAGTGTCTTATTAAAGACTGAGGTCACTGTTACTTTAACCTCTGTGTGTGCAGTCTCATCTGTGTTAGGAACACAATAACTGGCGACGAGAATACGAATCCAACGCAAAGATGCAGCAAACTGTGGGCATCCTGGAGAAGTTCTCGGAGGGTGAGGACTGGGAAGCCGATGTCGAACGGCTAGACCAGTACTTCGCAGCCAACGAGCTGGACGGAGAAGGAAGCGCTGCAAAAAGGAGAGCGGTCCTCCTCAGTCTGCAGGGCACCGACCTACAGCCTCATGAAGAATCTTCTGGCTCCGGTGAAACCCACAGATAAGTCGTATGAAGAGCTGTGTACACTGGTTCGGGAGCATCTTAACCCAAGGGAGAGCGTGCTAATGGTGAGGTATCGGTTCTACACATGCCAGCGATCTGAAGGTCAGGAAGTGGCGAGCTATGTCGCCGAGCTAAGGCGACTTGCAGGACAATGTGAGTTTGATGGCTACCTGGAGCAAATGCTCAAAGACTTTTTTGTACTGGGCATTGACCACGAGACCATCCTACTAAAACCTTTGACTGTAGAGACACCGACCCTCAGTAAGGCCATTGCGATAGCACAGGCGTTCATGTCCACTAGTGATAACACCAAACAAATCTCTCAGCATACAAGTGCTAGCAATATTCATAGATTAACTGGAACTGTGTTTGAGAGTAGAAATGTACAGGGCAGAAACCACGAGCCTGCAACTGCCAGCAGATCTCAGGTGACCCAGATGACTCAGACTCCCCAACAAAAGATGAATGCAAGGCAATTCACACCTTGTTGGCGTTGTGGAGGTTTCCATTCAGCCTATTCATGCCGCTTCAAAGCAAGAGTTGTGGAACAATGGGGCACTTCCAACGAGCTTGCAAACAAGCTGCAAGATCTGCAAAACCTGCTAACCACCACATGGCAGAGGAAGATCGGTCCATGGTGGATCAAAGCAATTTCAAGCCAGAGGAGGCAGATGCTGAAGTACACGGGGTGCACACATTTTCAACGAAATGTCCACCTATAATGCTAAACTTAAAATTGAATGGTTTACCTGTAGCCATGGAACTGGACACTGGTGCTAGCCAATCAATCATGAGTAAAAAGCTGTTTGAGAGACTGCGGTGAAACAAGGCATTCAGACCAGCCTGGAGCCCCAACCACACGAAACTGAGAACGGACACATACCAAAGAGCTTATTACTGTCCTGGGCAGCGCCATGGTCAAGGTCACCTACGAGGGCACGGTGCACGAAATGCCACTCTGGATTGTCCCGGGCGATGGCCCCAACTGCTTGGAAGGAGCTGGCTGGGCAAAATCTGCTGGAACTAGGATGACATCCGAGCGCTATCACATGTCGATGAGGCCTTATGTACGCAGGTTCTTAACAAATTTCCTTCCCTTTTTGAGCCAGGCATTGGAAACTTTTCTGGGGCGAAGATGCGGATACACTTGGTCCCAGAGACATGATCCATTCACCACAAGGCGCGAGAGGTACCTCACATGATGGAGAGAGTGGAAATCGAGCTGGACAGGCTGCAACGCGAGGGCATCATCTCCCCAGTGGAATTCAGCAAGTGGGCCAGTGTGGTGTATGCAGCACACAAATCACTGACTCCACATGGTCTGGTGTAAATCTAACTGCTGTGACCTTCGTCCTTTATGGTTCAGCTCCAGAGTGCCTCTCGGGTGTGGTGGTCAGCCTTTTATAGTGCCTGTTGCAGGTACTTCCAGGTTTCCCACCACAGCGCCCTCTGTGGTGTAGCATTGTGCTTACATTACATTTAAGGTACCAGGACGATACACACATCAATACATAACAGCCAGCCCGATTGTTCCAGTAATCAAAAGTAATGGCATGGTCAGGATTTGCGGCGATTATAAAGTAACTATTAATCGTTTCTCGCTACAGGACCAATACCCACTACCCAAGGCAGACAACCTATTTGCGACGCTGGCAGGAGGCAAGACATTCACCAAGCTCGACCTGACTTCGGCCTACATGACGCAGGAGCTGGAGGAGCCTTCGAAGGGCCTCACCTGCATCAACACGCACAAGGGACTGTTCATCTACAACAGATGCCCGTTTGGAATTCGGTCGGCTGCAGCAATCTTCCAGAGAAACATGGAGAGCCTACTCAAGTCGGTACCACACATGGTGGTCTTTCAGGACGACATATTGGTCACGGGTCGGGACACCGCCGAGCACCTACAAAGCCTGGAGGAGGTCCTCCAGCGACTGGATCACATAGGGCTGCAGCTGAAGAGGTCGAAATACGTCTTCATGGCAACAGAAGTGGAGTTTTTGGGGAGAAAGATCGCGGTGGATGGCATTCGGCCCACAGACGCCAAGACAGAGGCGATCAGGAACGTACCCAGGCCACAGAACATCACTGAGCTGCGGTCGTTCCTGGGACTCAACTATTTTGGTAACTTCCTACCAGGGTTAAACATCTTCTTAGAGCCCCTATAAGTGTTATTGCGTAAAGGTGAGAACTGGGTATGGGGAAAAAAAACAAGTAATTGCTTTTGATAAAGCCAGAAACATTTTATGCTCCAACAAGCTGCTTGTATTGTATAACCCATGTAAAAGACTTGTGCTAGCATGTGACACGTCATCGTACAGAGTCGGGTGTGTATTACAACAAGCTAATGTTGTGGGGAAGTTGCAACCTGTCGCCTATGCCTCCAGGAGCTTGTCTAAGGCCGAGATGGCCTACAACATGTTTGATAAAGAGGCATTAGCGTGTGTGTTCGGGGTGAAGAAAATGCATCAGTAGCTGTTTGGCCTCAAATTTGAGCTGGAAACCGATCACAAGCCCCTCACACATCCCTGTTCGCTGAAAACAAGGGGATAAATACTAATGCCTCAAGCCCGCATACAAAGGTGGGCACTCGCGCTATCAGCGTATAACTATACCATCCACCACAGGCCAGGCACCGAGAACTGTGCGGATGCTCTCAGTTGGCTACCATTGCCCACCACAGGGGTGGAAATGGCGCAGCCTGCAAACTTGTTGATGGTAGTGCAGCCCCAGACTTGTTGATGGTTATGGAAGCGTTTGAAAATGATAAATCACCTGTCACTACCCGCCAGATTAGGACTTGGACCAGCCAAGATCCTCTGCTGTCCCTAATAAAAAAACTGTGTACTGCATGGGAGCTGGGCCAGCATCCCCGTTGAAATGCAAGAGCCAATCAAGCTGTTCCAGCGGTGAAAGGACGAGCTGTCCATTCAGGCAGACTGCCTGTTGTGGGGTAACCGCGTAGTGCTACCAAAAAAGGGCAGGGAGATGTTCATCTCGGATCTCCACAGCACACACCCGGGTATAGTAATGATGAAAGTGAAGCCAGATCGCACGTGTGGTGGCCCGGTATCGACTCTGACTTAGAGTCCTGTGTAGCAATGCAGCGTGTGTGCTCAGTTGAGCAACGCGTCCAGAGAGGCACCACTAAGTTTGTGGTCCTGGCCCTCCAGACCATGGTCGAGGATCGATGTTGACTATGTGGGCCCGTTTCTCGGTAAAGATGTTCCTGGTGGTGGTGGATGCTTTTTCAAAGTGGATTGAATGTGAAATAATGTCGGGAAGCACTGCCACCACCACCATTGAAAGCCTGAGGGCCATGTTTGTCACCCACGGCCTGCCTGACATACTGGTCAGTGACAACGGGCCATGTTTCACCAGTGTCGAATTTAAAGAATTCATGACCTGCAATGGGATCAAACATGTCACCTCGGCCCCGTTTAAACCATCCTCCAATGGGCAGGCAGAGCGGGCAGTACAAACCATCAAAGAGAGCCTTAAACGAGTCACAGAAGGCTCACCCCAAACCCACCTGTCTCGAGTACTGCTCAGCTACCGCACGAGACCCCATTCGCACACAGGGGTGCCCCTGGCTGAGCTACTCATGAAAAGGACACTTAAAACCAGACTCTCGCTGATTCACCCCAACCTGCATGATCAGGTAGAGAGCAGGCAGCAGCAACAAAATGTAAACGATGGTCGCGCCACTGTGTCACGGGAAATTTGAATGACCCGGTGTATGTGCTAAACTATGGACATGGTCCCAAGTGGATCGCGGGCACGGTGATAGCTAAAGAAGGGAATAGGGTGTTTGTAGTCAAACTAGACAATGGACAAATTTGCAGAAAGCACCTGGACCAAACGAGGCTGCGGTTCACAGTCTGCCCTGAACAACCCACAGCAGACACCACCTTTTTCGAGCCCAAAGGATCAACGACACCACGCCAGACCAGGAAATCAAACCCATCACGCCCAACAAGGCCAGGCTCACCCAGCAGCCCTGCAGGGCCAACAACACGCCAGCCCAGCGAGGGCACAGCCAACACACCAGAACAGACATTTGTACCGAGGCAGTCCACCAGGGAAAGAAAGGCTCCCGACTGCCTCACCCTGTAAATAGTTTTCACTTTGACTTTGGGGGGTGGGCAGGGGGTAGTGATGTACATCTGTAAAGCATGCACTCCCATGTTCCACCACCAGGGAGCGCATCCCCTGAAGTCCCAAGGGATCCCAGCAATCCTTGGGAGCACTGTATATAAGCCGGCCTCTAAGGCATGTTCCTCACTCTGGAGTGTCTTATTAAAGACTGAGGTCACACTGTTACTTTAACTTCCCTGTGTGCAGCCTCATCTGTGTTAGGAACACAATAAGGGGTGTTGCAGTTGTTTGGGCAGACCGGTTGGGCTGGGTGCTCTTTACCGTTCCACCATTGTTCATTGTTTATAGATTTATATGCAACCTTCAGGGCTGCGGCCGACATGGGCTGAAATGGCCTCCTTCTGTGCTGTAGATTTCTATGTTTCTGTGTGTGCAGCTGGATCTGGAAGGACTGCAAGGCAAAGGAAACACATCACCAAGGAATCCCTTCACATGCGATTCCACCTTAAATCAGCAGGCAAAAAAACAAATAACTTCAGACTTGAACTATAGCTCCCACTTTCTCCTTGACAGGAAGTGCTGGTGTTCCTGGGGGGTGGGGTGGGAGACGGGAAGAATGTGGGTGTGAGGGTGTTTCTTTCCACAGATGCTGGCTGGAGTGTTTCCAACACTTCCTGCAAAATCAGCTTGGGAAGAGGTGGGAACAGCCCTTTCTCTCCAACCCCCTCCTGTGCTCACGCATATACAACACTCATATACAACTTCATTAACAGGGTACGACAGGATTAGGCAATTATTGAAGAAACATAAAAATGACTAGGTTCCAGCTACCATAATCCAAAGGGAAGAATGGAGATGCCACTGCAATTAGTGCGCAATTAGACATTTTAAGTACGACTATCTTTTTGGCATGGGGCCTTTCTCTCTTTCTTCCTATTTAATTTTCTATTTCTCTTCTCATGCTGCGGCTGCTTATAAAACTAGCTGTTCACATTTTGAAGGGATGCGTGCCCCCCCCTCACTCTGGAGTGTGTGCAACAGTCCACGTTTGCTGCAATGTAGACCCATCGCCCCCTCGCACTGCAGATAATTACTAGGCATCTACAAGGCAAGTGCAAACATGAGTCACAGACTCAATTTGGAAGCAGCTCCATGGAGACATTTCACTGCTCTAAAATTCATTTTAAAATTCTCATCCTGGTTTTCAAATCCCTCCATAGCCTCACTCCTCCCCCACCTCTAACCTCCTCCAGCCTCACAACCCTCAGGGAACTCTGCGCTTCTCACCTTGTGTGACTCGGTTTCAAATTTTGTTTGATCATGCTCCTATGAAGCACCTTGGGACGCTTTACTAAATTAAAGGCCCTTTATAAATACAAGTTGCTGTGGTTCCACAATAGCATTGTAAACACTGTAAAGCAAGAGGAATCGCAGATAGTCCACACACCCGAACTCATTAGTTTGTGCCACTACAGTCACCATTTGTAAACTTACCCCGTTTTTAAAAACTCGGCAAGGGGGGATATCAAATAGAGAAGCTAGTTGGGATAGAACAGGGAAAATCGGAAATTTGACTCAAAAACTGAAAAGGCACATCTGTACCTATGCACAGTTTTGAAAACGCGACTTCAAATTGTTTATCCCCAATGTCTCAGATGGCCATTATACCGAAAATTACAGACTGCACGGAGAATGTATTGAGCCACATAACCCATCAACACACAGCAGCAGGTGAGCACTCAATGAGAAACCCCTGTGGTTTTGAAAGCTGGCAGATACTATACATGCCACAATTTGGAATTCTTAAAAATATATCATTTGAATACGCTGAGTAGTCTTGTACTTGGATTAATGTGTTTCGTACCTATTTCTGAAGTATAGGAATCCTCTGAACTGCATTATAAGGCTGTAACAAATCTTGGGGTTTAAAAAACACAATGCTTGTTCAACCCATAAGCATTAATGTCAAGACACAGTGTAACCGGTGTCCCTATATAAATCTATACACTACGGCACAGAGCATGTTAGATGGCAGCAGACAGCATGATCAAATAAAGGGATGTGAACTGAGGTGATATTCATTTTATCTCCCCTTACACAGAATATAACATTATATAATATGCACAGATATATCTGCATCCATCTCATGGCATTGCACACATGGGGTATAAAAACCAATTGTAGTCTTCTGTTTCTCATCTACATGTTGCCCCTTGGTGACATCATCCGAAAGCACAGCATCAGTCTCCACATGTACGCTGATGACACCCAGCTCTACCTCACTACCACTTCTCTCGACCCCTCCACGGTCTCTAAATTGTCAGACTGTTTCTCGACATCCAATTCTGGATGAGCTGAAATTTTCTCCAATTGAATATTGGGAAGACCAAAGCCATTATTTTCGGTCCCCGCCACAAACTCTGTTCCCTAACCACTGATTCCATCCCTCGATTCCGAGGGACTGCCTATGATGATGATGCCCTCTCCCCAACTCCTCTCTGAGCTTGAATCACATTGTTCGCATATTTGACCCTAAAATGAGCTTTCGACCACATATCCGCAGCATAACTAAGACCGCCTATTTCCACCTCTAACATTGCCCGTCTCTGCCCTTGCCTCAGCTCTTCTGCTGCTGAAGCCCTCATCCATGCCTTTGTTACCTCTAGACTTTACTATTCCAATGCACTCCTGGCTGGCCTCCCACATTCTACTCTACGTAAACTAGAGGTGATCCAAAACTCAGCTGCCCGTGTCGTAACTCGCACCAAGTCCTGCTCACCCATCACCCCTGTATTTGCTGACCTACATTGGCTTCCGGTTAACCACCCCCCCCCCCCCCCCCAAAAGATGTCTGCACTCTTCTAATTCTGCCCGCTTGAGCATCCCTGATTATAAATCGCTCAACCATTGGTGGCCATGCCTTCTGTTGCCTAGGCCCAAAGCTCTGGAACTCCCTCCCTAAACCTCTCCGACTGTCTTTCCTCTTTCAAGACGCTCCTTAAAACCTACCTCTTTGACCAAGCTTTTGGTCTACCTGCGCTAATTTCTACTTATGCGGCTTGGTGTCAAATTTTTTATCTTACAATATTCCTGTGAATCATTAAAGGCACTATATAAATACAAGTTGTTTTGAAGCAGAGGTAGAGATGAAGCAGGCAATAAATTGGACAACAGTGCACTAATTGAACACATTCCCACTTTAAAGTCACACATTCTGTCCTTATTTTTACATCATACTTCTGTGTGATATAGCTAGCTGGTAAAACGTGGGTTAATTAAACAAGGCTGAGGAGTAAAGTAATAGAGGTGCTTACAAAGATAAAGGGATTCAATAAGGTAGGGAGTCTGCAAGGGCAGTGTGTCCTGGACAGGGTTTTGCAAACTCGGCTCCAATGCACAAGAGTGAATTCAATTTCATTTGGGGTGTTCTGGGAGCAAAGTAGGGTTTCCGTGCTGGAGAAAGTGACACCGAAACGTTCCTCCGCAGAAGATTCAGTAATTTGATACCCGAGCAAGACAGGTTTGCAGTACATAACAGAAGAACACAAGAAATAGGAGCAGAACTTTGACCATTCCACCCCTCGAGCCTGCTCTGCCATTCAATCAGATCATGGCTGATCTTCGACCTCAACTCCATTTTCCTGCACTATCCCCGTATCCCTTAATATTCAAAAATCTAATCTATCTCGGTCTTAAATATACTCAACGACAGACTCCACAGAGAATTCCAAAGATTCTCAACCCTCAGTGAAGAAATTTCTCTTCATCTCCGTCCTAAATGGCCAACCCCTTATTCTGGGACTGTGACCTCTGGTTCTCGACTCCCTATCTACCCGGTCAAGCCCTGTAAAAATATTGTATGCTTCAATGAGATCACCTCTCATTCCTCTAAACTTGAGAGAATATAGGCCTAGTCTACTCAATCTCTCCTCATAGAATAATCCCCCGCATCCCAGGAATCAGTCTGGTGAACCTTCGTTGCACTCCTTCCATGGCAAGTATATCCTTCCTTAGATAAGGAGACCAATTGTACACAATACTCCAGATGCGGTCTCACCAAGACCCTATATAATTGTAGTAAGACGTCTTTACTCTTATACTCAAATCCTCTTTTAATAAAGGCCAACATTCCATTTGCTTTCTTAATTTCTTACTGTACCTGCATGTTAACTTTCAGTGATTCGTGTACAAGGACACCCAGGTCACTCTGAACACCAACATTTCCCAATCTCTCACCATTTAAAAAATACTCTGCTTTTCTATTTTTCCTACCAAAGTGGATAACTTCACATTTCTCCACATTATATTCCATTTGCCATGTTCTTGCCCACTCACTTAGCCTGTTTATATCTCCTTGAAGCCTCTTTTCATCCTCCTCACAACTTACATTCCCACCTAGCTTTGTATCATCAGCAAACTTGGAAAGATTACATTTGGCCCCGTCATCCAAATCATTGATAGATTGTGAATAGCTGAGGCCCAAGCACCGATCCTTGCAGCACTCCACTAGTTACAGCCTGCCAACCTGAAAATGATCCATTTATTCCTACTCTCTATTTTCAGTCCATTAACCAAATCTCAAACTATGCTAGTATATTACCCACAATCCCATGAGCACTAATTTTGTTTAATAATCTCTTGTGTGGCACCTTATCGAATGCCTTCTGAAAATCCAAATACACCACATCCACTGGTTCCCCCAATCTATTCTACTACTTACAACCTCAAAAAACCCAGCAGATTTGTCAAACATGATTTCTCTTTCATAAATCCATGTTGACTCTGCCCAATCCTATTATTATTTTCTAAATGCCCTGTTACCATGTCCTTAATATAGATTCTAGCATTTTCCCTACTACTGATGTCAGTCTAACTGGTCTGCAGTTTCCCATTTTCTCTTTCCCTCCTTTCTTAAATAGCAGGGTTACATTAGCTACCTTCCAATCTGCGGGAATCATTCTAGAATCTATGGAATTTTGGAAGATGACAACCAATGTGTCTATTATTTCGATAGCCACCTCTTTCAAAACCCCAGGAATTACCAGAGTTGGTGTGCTTTGAAGGGTATAAAATTCACGAGAACCCCACTAGTGTTTGGGCTCATTCGAAAGGAAATTTAATCTGGGACTATCTACCGAAAAGTTTTAAATCCTAAAGTGCTTATAGAAGAAACTACGAACTTTAATTGAATTTTGGACTTTTACAAGACAAATTCAAGCCTGTGGGCGGGCCTAGGGAACTAAAGAACCCACTTGATTATTGGAACTGTCTGGGTGTTGGGACTAAGTTAACTTGTCTGGAGGAATGAACATTCGAAAACTCTTCTCCACAAGAGACATTTACATTACAATAACTCAGATGGCCAGCCATCAAACCAAACTGAGAAAAGCCATCTTCAACATGAATAAGAGCAAAGGGCCCATTACAGCCTGTATGCGAAAAACCAAGCACAAAAGGACATTGTGATTACCAAGCTAATATTTCCATCAGGAACTAGATTTAGAAATGCAACCCACCCGAGACATATTAACTTTTAACGAGCCCGCCAAAATATTACAAAGAAAAGTCAAGCCCGCCAAATTTAAACAAAGAATTCTGAACTGATTTGGCACAAAGATTAGAACAGCTCAAACCATATAACTGGCCCCTGTTTTACAGAGGTAGCTACAACGTTGCTACTACCTCAGGAGACACTGTATGCCATACTACACCAGGTGCTATACTGCGAGTATGTCATCAAGAGAAACCAACGCGACAGTTGTAGACTAACTTCTCCAGCCTCGAAGTCCTGAAGGAAGGAAGATCACCACCATCGCGGCAGCAACCGACTACACCACCGTGGTACCAACGAAAACCCACCGCGATCGACCAAACTCGAAACAAAACTCCAACAGAAAGAAACCGAAGAATCGAAAGTTTCCACTCTTCAATCTAAGCCCTGACTACCAACAGGTGAAAACATTACCTAAAGAGACTTTGAACCTATTTCTAATGAAGAAAACCGGGTACTTACCCCATAGATTCAAAACGCACCTTACCGCATCAGCAGACTCAACCCAACTGAAGATTGCGCGTTACGGCAAGCAGAACCTACAGAATTCAACGAACCCTGAAATTGCAAACTACCGCTAACTGACCAGAAAGGATCGGTAAGCATAGTCCCTGCCTGTCCTGGAATTTAATCTAGCTAGGATTAGGTATTGGGAGGTAGGAGGTGTAATTTTTACTGTACCCCACTTTTGAATGTGTAATGTATTGTTCTTTATTAGAGTGATTATAAGTTTGACATTGTATTTTCTTGTCTGTAATAAAGTCAAAGTTCTTTTGCATCAAACCAGTTGTCCTTTGCACTTTATCACACCTCCCAAATAAATCCAGAGTCTAGAACCCAAGGGAGTGGGAGCGATTCGAACCGCTCAAGCAGGTCAGAGGTGAACCTGACCCCCGGGACCACCCCCTTACAGCTTCATTGGGTAGTGTAGGCCATCAGGTCCAGGGGATTTAGTGGCTTTCAGTCCCATTAATTTCTCCAGTACTATTTTTTTATTAATACTAATGTCTTTCAGTTCCTCATTCTCGCTAGACCATTGGTTCTCCACTATTTCCGGGAGGTTTTTTTTGTGTCCTCTTCCATGAAGACAGAAACAAAGTACGTGTTTAATTTCACTGCCATTTCCTTATTTCCCATTATAATTTCTCTTGTCTCAGCCTGTAGGGGATCCACATTCACATTCGCTAATCTTTTCCTTTTTACATACTTATAGAAGCTTTTACAATCTATTTTTATGTCTCTCGCTAGTTTACTCTCATTCTATTTTCCCTTTCTTTTCAATTTCTTGGTCCTCCTTTGCTGAATTCTAAAATCTTCCAGCTTACTGCTCTTTTTAGCAACATTATAAGCCGCTTCCTTTGATCTAAAACTATCCTTAACTTCTTTCGTTAGCCACGGTTGGATCACTTTTCCTATGGGGTTTTTGTGCCTCAAAAGGAATATATGTTTGTGTAAATTATGTATTAATTCTTTAAATACTAGCCATTGCTTGTCTACCGTCATACCCTTTAATGTAACTTCCCAATCTACCTTAGCCAACTCGTCCCTCATACCTATATAGTTTGCTTTGTTTAGATTCAAGACCCTAGTTTCGGATTTAACTAAATCACTTTCAAACTCAATATAAAATTATATCATAAAAGGAAAATACTGCCGACGCTGGAAATCTCAGCGGGTCAGGCAGCATCTGTGGAGAGAAAAAACAGAGTTAATGTTTCAGGTCGATGACCTTTCTGACAAATGGTCATCGACCTGAAACACTAACTTTGTTTTTCTCTCCACAGATACTGCCTGACCCGCTGAGATTTCCAGTATTTTCTGTTTTTATTTAAAATTCTATCATATTATGGTCACTTTGCCCTAAAGGCCCATTTACTACAAGGTTATTAATTAATCCTTTCCCATTGCACATTAGATCTAAAATAGCCTGTTCCCTATTTGGTTCCTCAACATACTGATCTAGAAAACCATCTTGTATACATTTCATTAATTCGTAATGAAACACAATATTACTGCAAATTTGGTTTGCCCAGGCTATACATAGATTAAAGTCCTCCATGATTACTGTTTTACCCTTGTTACATGCACCTCGAATTTCCTGATTTATACTCTGCCCTACATTACAACTACTGTGTGGGGGCCTATAAACAACTCCCACCAACGTTTTGTGCCCCTTGCTCTTTCTTTGCTCCACCCAAATTGATTCTACTTCTTGATTTTCCGAGCCATGATCCTTTCTCTACTGTCTTTATCCCATCGTTTATCCTTTTCCATTTCGCCTATCTTTTCTAAAAGTGAAGTATCCTGGAATATTTAGTTCCCAACTACGTCTCCGTAATGGCTATTAGATCAAACCCATTCATTTCTAACTGCGCTATTAATTCATCTATTTTATTGAGAATGCTTCATGCATTGAGATATCGTGCCTTTAGCTTTGACTTTTTTCTCTTTTTCCCCGATGTCACCTTAGTCACTGATGCCTTATTAACTTTGTTACTCTCTGCCCCTTCCTGACACACACTGCTGATTTTTACCCAAAACTCTACTCTGCTCCAGAGCCTTGACATTTCTCTTGCTGCTTTTAAATTTGCTCTTTCCCGAATCCTCTTTCCCACCCCCTCTTCATTAGTTTAAAGCCCTGACTAGTTAGTTACTTGATTCGCCAGGACACTGGTTCTAGCCCGGTTCAAATGGAGCCCATCCCAACACAACAGCTCCCTCTTTCCTCAGTACTGGTGTCATGAAGCAAAACCCCTGCCTCCCACACCACTCTTTGAGCCACGCATTTAACTTTCTAATCTGCTTATCCTATACCAATTGGTGCATGGCTCAGACAACAATCCAGAAATTATTACCTTTGAGGTTCTGCTTTTTAATTTGGACCCTAACTCCTCAAACTCTCAGCAGAACCTCATTCCTAGTTCTACCTATGTCGTTAGTACCACAACAACTGGATCCTCCCCTTTCCACTCCAAGTTCTTCTCCAGCCGTGAGGAGATGTTTTTAAACCTGGCACCACAACCTTCGGAACTGCTCATCGCGGCTGCAGAGAACAGTATCTATCCCTCGGACCATACTGTCCCCTCACCACAACTACATTCCCTTTAACTCCCCCCACTTGAATGGCTTCCTGCACCAGGGTGCCATGGTCTGCCTGCTCATCCATCCTGCAGGCTTTTCCCTCATCCACACAGGCAGCAAACACCTCATACCTTAAAAGGTAAAGGCACTGCACCTGGGGTCCCCATGCCTGCTTGAGTTGCAGTTACACACTGACCACTAACCAGATCTGCACCACTACCTAACCCAAGGGGTGTGACTGCCTCCTGGATCAAAGTGTCCAGGTAACTCACCCACCTCACTGATGTCCCACAATTTCTGCACCTCAGACTCCAGCTCAACAACTCTCAGCTGAAGTTCCTCAAGACGCAGGCATTTACTGGTAACATGGTTGTCCAGGATCACAATGCTCTCCACAAACTCCCACATGCTGCAGTTATGGCACACCGCCAGTACTCCCGCAAGCTGTTGATGACTGGACAACTGGGGATGGAGGGTGTGAAATTTAACTTCAACAGGGGTGCTAAATGGGTCGTAGCAGACCACCTGACCGTTCTACACTCCGCACCCCCCCACCCCCCCTATTTTTCTTTCCAGGTTGTATAACGGGCAGACAATCCACTACCACCCTCGCCAATGCTGCATTTCACACTGACTCCTTCCACTGAGTTTCAGGTGACCCGCCAAGAGAATCTCAGCGCAACAGGGCAGCCCGAACTGGAAATTCAGCAGGAAGTTTACTGGTACTCTGTACTTGTAAGCTGCGTAGCTTTGGACCACTAACGTCCAGGAGTGTTACTGTAAAGGCCTGGGGCTGCTGAGCCCTCCAAATATGCATCGAACATTCTCTGGCTTGGGTCAGTAAAGTGTGTCTCGAATGGAAGGCAGTGAGACAAACAAAATCTACTTGCGTGTAGTTTGGTTTGGAGACTTGAGGCATTGTGTTTCCATGGCTGCCACAGCTGACCAGTAAAAGCATAACTCATACAAACTTACAATAAAGCTATGTTGTGCAACATTATAGAACCATCCAAAATAAGACAAGAGTGGAAGAAACATTCTGCATTGTTTCAGGATGCAGAATGGACTTCCCCGCTATAATCCCCTCCTTTAACTTCAGACAGGAAGAATACTTTGTGTGTAAAGAGCTGAACGCAGTGTTCCAGCACACACCCACGGTTCTATTCCGCCGGCGCGAATGTTCAGGGAAGACATGGCTCTGGCCACACTCCAAATCAGCACGCTGGGATGGACACTGGTGCCCAGACTGACAGCAAGGGCACATTTTAAAGACGGGCACGAGTGCCGCCAACGAAATTAGGTCATTGTGCATGCGCAGTGTGTGTTTTCCTGGTTGTGCGTTACTGCCGAACAGAGCCGGGTCAGGACAAGAGAATCTGCGCCAGCAAAACAACAACAACAACACAACTTGTATTTATATAGAGCCTTTAACGTAGTAAAACGTCCCAAGGCGCAACAGTGTTACAAGACATAAAATAAATAAATTTGACACCGAGCCACATCAGAAGAAATTAGGGCAGATGACCAAAAGCTTGGTCAAAGAGGTGGGTTTGAAAGAACATCTCGAAGGAGGAAGGAACGGTAGAGAGGCGGAGGGGTTTATGGAGGGAGTTCCAGAGCTTGGGGCCCAGGCAGCTGAAGGCACGGCCACCACGGTTGAGCGATTATAATCAGGGATGCTCAAGAGGGCAGAATTTGAGGAGTGCAACAAACGTCCATTTTATTTAATTTTCTTCTCCTTTCCCTTCACAGAGCTCGCGCTCCAAACAAATAAATCTACACATCCCTCCCCGCCCCCCACAAAATTATTATGCATTAATACTTCAACCAACCGGCGAAATTATTATACATTAAACAAACCCTGATTTATGCGAAATGACAATATTACACATCAATAATGAAACCACCACAAATTTATGCACAGAACGCTTCTCTGCGCAGCTTCCGGCCGCTGGCTGCAGCCACTCTGTTTAAGGAACATGGTTGCCGTGTGGCACTTTATTGCATCTCAATTGCAAGCTATTGCTCCGCCAGAGCAGGCAAGACCACAACTGATGTGCAGTAGATAAGTGAACAAAAGCAAACAAAGCCACTTGTACATCTGATCTGATTGCTGGGTCATGTGAAGCATTACAACTGCAGCTCTGGAACTTGCACTTGAATCTCAACTCGAGCGGAAGAAAAGATAACGGTCTCATGCAGAAGAAAGCCTCAAATGGATAAAAGGGATGTTCAGGGACGGGTAAAATGAACAAAACTACCTAACCCCAGAGACAAGTACTTGCTCTCTTCAATTCTACTTATGAGTCAGATAAGGTGGTTCCTGGGATAGCAGAGTTCCAGCAACCCTGATCAATTTCCAGGAACTTAGCAATTTGGCTCTGGTAGCCTCAGAGTAATATCGACGGCAATGGTCGCATACAAATGCAGCAAGGTCAACTGCCAGGGTCATAGAAACATAGAAAATAGGTGCAGGAGTAGGCCATTCGGCCCTTCGAGCCTGCACCGCCATTCAATGAGTTCATGGATGAACATGCAACTTCAGTACCCAATTCCTGCTTTCTCGCCATACCCCTTGATCCCCCTAGTAGTAAGGACTACATCTAACTCCTTTTTGAAAATCAGAGGACATTGCCTGGATAACTCAGCATCAAGATCACAAAAGCTGTGACCTGCCGCACCAGACATTATGGCCCACGGTGCTGCCACTTAGTGCAAAGCGGTAACATTCTTTTCAGAGAAATGGTCTCCTTCACCTCCACCCATTACAACTGTATGGGAAGCAAGGTCCAGCTACCCGACTATGAAGCATAAAAGCACCCTAGTCATCTCAACCCACCGAGAGCACATCACAAGCTTGTCTATCGCACCATAAAAGAGCTATTTTTTAAAAAAACAATTACTGAAACACCATGGAATGCCAGAATTAAGATCCAGTCAAAATTCCTCCAATGGCAAGTTCTGTACTTCAATCATATTGCCTCCTTTAAGGGCCTTTGTGTGTGTGTGTGTGTGTGTGTGTGTGTGCACGCGCGCGTGCGTGTGTGCGTGGTGGGGGGGGGGGGGGGGGGGAGAGAAAGAGAGAAAAGAGGGGGGTTGTCAAAGAAGCAAGAGGGGAATGATGGCGAGTGGCAGTTAAATGCTTCCTGCAGAGGAGAGAGACAGTGACACAGCACTAGTTACCCTGGGTTACTGTTGCCATTCCTCGAACGGGCGATTGACAGCTTTCAGCTCACCTTAGAGTAGGACGGGCACATGGCCCAAGTCATCTGTGGGAATGAAAACCTGGGAGGTAAAAAGCACCTCAGTCACACCAAATGGAGCCCAGGCCCTTCCCTACAGGTAGGAGTAAGAGAGAGAAAATAAGCCATTGGTAATATGTATTTCAGACTAGTAGTGTGCACCAAGTAACACCTGGATCGGTGATATTGGCAGCATCTCATCAGGCGGCACTTTCAGCCAGTTGGGCCATGACTTTCCCAAAACAATGGAAAGAAGGAAAGACTTGAATTTATATAGCGCCTTTCACGACCACTGGACATCGCAAAGCGCTTTACAGACAATGAAATACTTTTGGAGTGTAGTCACTGTTGTTCTGTGGGAAACGCGGCAGCCAACTTGCGCACTGCAAGCTCCCACAAACAGCAATGTGATAATGAACAGATAATGTGTTTTTGTTATGTTGATTTAGGGATAAATATTGACCAGGACACCGGTGATAACTCCCCTACTCTTCCTCGAAATAGTGAAATGGGATCTTTTACTGCCACCCGAGAGGGCAGACGAGGCCTCGGTTTAATATAGAAACTTAGAAATTAGGTGAAGGATCAGGCTATTTGGCCCTTCGAGTCTGCACTGCCAATCAATAAGATCATGGCTGATCATTTCAGTACCCCTTTCCTGCTTTCTCTCCATACCCCTTGATCCCTTTGGCCGTAAGGGCCATATCTAACTCCCTTTTGAATATTTCTAATGAACTGGCCTCAACAACTCTCTGCAGAAGAGAATTCCACAGGTTAACCACTCTCTGAGTGAAGAAGTTTCTCCTCATCTCGGTCCTAAATGGCTTACCCCTTATTCTTAGACTGTGACCCCTGGTTCTGGAACTCCTCCAGCAACGGGAACATTCTTCCTGCCTCGAACCTGTCCAATCCCGTCAGAATTTTATATGTTTCTATGAGATGCCCTCTCATTCTTCTAAACTCCAGTGGATACAAGCCCAGTTGATCCAGTCTCTCCTCATATGTCAGTCCTGCCATCCCGGGAATCAATCTGGTGAACTTTCACTCTACTCCCTCAATAGCAAGAATGTCCTTCCTCAGATAGGGGACCAAAACTGAACACAATATTCCAGGTGTGGCCTCACCAAGGCTCTGTCCAACTGTAGTAAGACCTCCCTGCTCCTATACTCAAATCCTCTAGCTATGAAGGCCAACATGCCATTTGCCACCTTCACTGCCTGCTGTACCTGCCAAACTTCAATGACTGATGTACCATGACACCCAAGTCTCGTTGCACCTCTCCTTTACCAAATCGGTCACCATTCAGATAATATTCTGTCTTCCTGTTTTTGCCACCAAAGTGGATAACCTCACATTTATCCACATTATACTGCATCTGCCATGCGTTTGCCCACTCACCTAACCTGTCCAAGTCACCCTGCAGCCTCTTAGCATCCTCCTCAGCTCACATCGCCACCCAGCTTAGTGTCATCTGCAAACTTGGAGATATTGCATTCAATTCCTTCATATAAATCATTGATGTATATTGTCGCCTCCAAAAGACGGCACCTCTGACAGTGCAGCGCTCCCTCAGCACTGCACTGGAGTGTCATCCCAGGTTGATGTGCTCAAGTCCCTGGAATGAGACTTGAACCCACAACCTTCTGACTCAGAGGTGAGTGTGCTACCCACTGAGCTGGCTCAGATCAGTGGAGGAAGAAACACCTTAAACACACACTTAACACTTTTATATACCGAGTGGTTGTGAACTCTTCACCCCTATCCTCACCAGTGGCTCAGGAATGAAGTAAACAGTATTTCTTAAGAGACAAATTTCTTAAAAATATACAAGGATATTCATTACATAATGTGTAGCACTCTCAATAGTAGTCCGCTGGCACTCAGCATCAAGACTTTACATAATGAACGTGTTTTCGTGGACTGCACAGGTAGTGCATGATCATTGACTCCATTCCCCCAGAGGACACCTGACCAATCGGCAACTGAACATGGTTATCAAGCGGAAACATTTTCGGAGTTGAAGTCAATGAAAATATTGGAGTAATCAGTACAGTCAATCCTCCCCTAAAGAGTTGTCAAGGTCTGTAATTATATCATTAATCGTTGGAAATATTCACATTGTGACATAAATCTGGGCACTGGCTTTATTAAACAATGCAATCCTTTCCATGACCTAATTATGGAATGAAGAAACACCAAAAGCAAAAAAACAATTTGATGTGCCAGAGATTTGCAAAGCGCTCCTCTGCTCCAGTGAAAGCACACAAAAGGCTGCTAGCTCCTCCAATTGATCCAACTCCATAACCATTCCCAGCGCTAGGATTACAGCAGAGTGCAATGTTCTTTCACTTGTGAAATGTTTGTATCGAGTGACCTCTCAGCAGTAATATTGCTACCCATATGTTATCTGATTACTTCGCCCTGACTTTAAACAACGTGAGTTTTTTTATACCCCAACGTGGTTGTTCAGAGTGTTTGCTCGCTTTCATCGCCCAGCTATTCCCTATGTGGACTGTTGTGGAAACTGATCCAGTTACTGCTCTGATTTTACTTTCCGAGTTCCAGATTTCTCTAATAACTGTAAATAATAACTTAGTCTCCAAAATGGGGATATTATGTTTGTTTTTGGAGGAGTACCCAAGTAGAGAAAGTAGGTCCGGCAGCATCTGTGGAGAGAAATTGGATATATTCAAGAGGGAGTTAGATACGGCCCTTACGGCTAAAGGGATCAAGGGGTATGGAGAGAAAGCAGGAAAGGGGTACTGAGGGAATGATCAGCCATGATCTTACTGAATGGCGGTGCAGGCTTGAAGGGCCAAATGGCCTACTCCTGCACCTATTTTCTATGTTTCTATGTAGTACAGTTCTGGATTTTGTCCATCCAAACTCAAAGTGCACCTGGAGAGAGCACCAAGTTCGAGAACCATAGGCTGAAGTACTGATGATCATACCTCTGAAAAAGACAGCACTCCAACCCAATTCAATGGCAACCAAGGCTATGGGGAAAGAGGAGGGGAGTGGGACTAACTGGATCGCTCTTTCAAAGAGCTGGCACAGGCATGATGGGCCGAATGGCCTCCTTCTGCGCCGTATGATTCTGAGGTGGAGGTAGTACAGAATAAAGCAAAGACGATACCCCAACTTTCCACTCCAGGGCATCATCTCCAAAAGATGGCAGTACAGCATTTCTGGATGGAGGAAGATGACTGATGGGCTCAGCTGACCATTACTGCTGTTGGCAGTGCCAGTCTGGTGTTGCATTTTAGTTGTCGGTGTCCTTGCACACAGATAGCACGGCTCTGTATCTGGCTGTCCGTTGACCCAGGTAACCAGTTCCACCCCATCACCATCAGGTAGGTGCACCTCGGCTATAAAATGGTGGTGGGAGGGCATCAAACAAAAAGGGGCACAGTCTGCCCCTGGTGAAGTGCGACCGGCATGGCAAGTCTCTGCTGCTTTCTCCAAAAGCACCAAGTACAAAGTAGTACTCCCGTAGGGAAACCCACTGTCATGCACATACTAAGAAAATAATGGCAATGCCAGGACACTTGGCATATAGCCCAAGTGTAAACAGAAAAAGCACAAAAATAAGTAAAAATAATACCTAATGTGGATTCTTTGAATGTACTTCCGTAAACAGCACACCCAGCAGCACTGGATATCCATTTTATGTGCCCGGACTGACACCTGAGTGTTATACCTATGTCCACACTGGGGTATTGCAAAGAGGATATCTACGTGAAGTAATCAGGGGGCTAATTTTATTAACTGCAAATTCAAGGGCACCTCTGGCACCAGTACAAAACCCAACCAGAAAATTAGATGAGACAACAATCTGGAGTCAATCATAGGCAGTCCCTCGGAATCGAGGAGGACTTGCTTCCACTCAAAAAGTGAGATCTTAGGTGGCTGAACAGTCCAATACGAGAACCACAGACTGTCACAGGTGGGGCAGATAGTCGTTGAGGGAAAGGGTGGGTGGGACAGGTTTGCCACACGCTCTTTCCGCTGCCTGCGCTTGTTTTCTGCACGCTCTGTGACGAGACTCGAGGTGCTCAGCACCCTCCCGGATGCACTTCCTCCACTTGGGGTCGTCTCTGGCCAGGGACTCCCAGGTATCAGGGAGGTTTTGAGGGTGTCCTTGTAACGTTTCCTCTGCCCACCTTTGGCTCGTTTGCCATGAAGGAGTTCAGAGTAGAGCGCTTGCTAGTAATACAGTGCTAGCACAATCTCCTCTGAGCCAGACAGTTGTGGGTTCAAGTACACTCCAGAGACCTGAGCATATAATCTAGGCCTGGCATTCCAGTGCAGTACTGAGGGAGTGCTGCACTGGCAGAGGTGCTGTCTTTCAGATGAGACCAAGTCCCTATCTGCTCTCTCAAGTGGACGTAAAAGATCCCATGGCACTATTTCGAAGAAGATCAGGGAAGTTATCCCCGGTGTCCTGCCCAATAGTTATCCTCAACCGACAACACTAATTCACTGGAGTTCAGAAGAATGAGAGGGGACCTCATAGAAACGTTTAAAATTCTGATGGGTTTAGACAGGTTAGATGCAGGAAGAATGTTCCCAATGTTGGGGAAGTCCAGAACCAGGGGTCACAGTCTAAGGATAAGGGGTAAGCCATTTAGGACCGAGATGAGAAACTTCTTCACCCAGAGAGTGGTGAACCTGTGAAATTCTCTACCACAGAAAGTTGTTGAGGCCAATTCACTAAATATATTCAAAAAGGAGTTAGATGAAGTCCTTACTACTAGGGGGATCAAGGGGTATAGCGAGAAAGCAGGAATGGGGTACTGAAGTTGCATGTTCAGCCATGAACTCATTGAATGGCAGTGCAGGTATAGAAGGGCCGAATGGCCTACTCCTGCACCTATTTTCTATGTTTCTATGTTTCTAAAACAGATGATCTGGTCATTATCACATTTCTGTTTGTGGGAGCTTGCTGTGCGCAAATTGGCTGCCACGTTTCCTACATTACAACAGTGACTACGCTTCAAAATATTTAATTGGTTTTAAAAGGCATTTGGCCGTCCTGAGGTCATGAAAGGTACTATATAAATGCAACTTTCCTTTTTTACATGATCTCTACCCATTTTTGATTGGTAACATCCATTAATCAGGCATAACAGATGAAATTAAATCTGCCCCCCTCACTCCAGTTAGACGAGGAACTTACCACACCAGGAGTCACTGGGCAGCTACTGAAGAGATATGAAAATTACTTTCAACAATCAAAGCATTGTTATTGGGCATTTGCGCTGTGGATACATAGGAACAGGAGTTGGCTATTCAGCCCCTCGAATCCATTCTGCCATTCAATTAGATCATGGGTGGGCAATTATTTGGGCTGGAGGGCCACTTAACAAGTTTTGGTGAGTTGCCGAGGGCTGCCCACCAATGTTCCACCAATTGCGCGATACCACGCAGGCCGATCCCCAGCTCCTGCCGCTGGAACAGATACTGCGCATGCGCGGCTGTTGAGTGGCCGGCCACACAGCAAATTTAAAGGGACCGCATGCGAAAAAAATTAGAGGGAACATTGCATAGACATAAACATTGCATAAACACAAATTCAGATAGTAAGATGCTATCTTACATACACATGTATTCGATACTCCTTGGAAATGAATCAGAGATAAATGTTGAAAATATTGTGGTATCTTCTGGTCTCTGTAACTCAGTGCTGTGAAATAGAAGTGTATCCTCTTTAGAGCCTGTGTCAGCATCAATTCCCCACCTCAGTTATACTTAAGCCCCTCTGCAAAGATTACTGATGCCGTCCCAATTGGTGCCAGATGGGAACTCCCCTGCCGTCGTTCTCTGGATACCGGGAGAGGAAAGGAGCAGTGCCGGTCACTTTCTTCCATAAAAGATTTGTGATGAGCAGCCATGACTCCACTCTAAAATGGATAGGGCATATTTGAGTACGCAGTGGATTCTGGGTATGGACATCCACCATTGGGGCCCAGAATCACGGAACTGATCCCTTTAAGATCAGGCCAGGGAGAATCGCTTTTGCGAAATATCAATTTGAGTGAAGTATTACTAAGTTTTTTCCTTGGCTGCCATTCTGGTCAGCCTCTGATCCATGAGGCGCAAAAGTGGATAAACAAGTGTCCACCTCGAGCTCCGGCTCGCGTTCTACTTCTGCCCAATCCAGCGGGCTGGATAGAATGACTTGGCGAGCCGTATTTTGCCCATCACGAATTAGATCATTGCAGACCTGTAATTCAATTCCATTTATCAGCCTTTGATCCACACTGCCGATACCTTTACCGAATAGAAATCTGTCTATCTCTGTCTTGATCATTTCAATTGACCCAGCATCCAAAGCCTTTTGGAGGAGGGAGTTCCAGCTTTCTACTACCCCTTGTGTGGAAAAACTGCTTCCTACTTTCAGTCCTAAAATGACCGAGGCCAAGGACAATGGAGGCAATCACCCGTCCCTTCAGAATGCACTAGCCCTGCTGACTACCATGGGGTTTTTTTTCTATTCGTTCCGGGATGTGGGCGTCGCTGGTGAGGCCAGCATTTATTGCCCATTCCTAATTGACCTTGGAAAGGTGGTGGCGAGCTGCTGCAGTCCGTGTAGCGGTTTGGTATAACTGAGTGGCTTGCTAGACCATATCACAGGGCAGTTAAGAGACAATCACATTGCTGTGGGTCTGGAGTCACATATCGACAGACTGGGTAAGGACGGCAGATTTCCTTCCCTAAATGTCATTAGTGAACCAGATGGGTTTTTACAACAATCCGGTAAGTTTCATGGTCACCATTGCTGACATTAGCTTTTTATTCCAGATTTATTTAATTAAACTTAAACTCCCCAGGTGTCATGGTGGGATCTGAACTCATCTCTCTGGATCATTACTAGTCCAGTAAAATAACCATAATGCTACCGTACCCCAGAGCAAATGTTACTGTTAAGTACTGTGTCCCCTGACCTAGTTTTTCCTCACTGTTTTGCACTGGCAAGCTACGTCAGTCTTCGTTTTATAGTTCCTATACACACCCATCACACTTTCCAGCCACCGGCGTCACTTCACCCAACATGGGTTGCGTGTCAAGATAAGGGGCTTTCCATCTAGGTGTTCAGACACTGCCAGAGTAGTTCCTTTTTAAAAATGTGTTTCTGTTTGAAATGCTTGACTTGTTGGCAGGGATAGGTGGGGAGACTTGATTTCTCGACTCCAGGCATTGCAATTTCTAGTCTCAGTCGGTGCGGTTACATCGACTGCACCAAGTGTCGTCACCTGTTGTCAAGTCCAAAACAGGGCAGAGGGGCCAGAGCCGGGAGTGATTTTAGGAAGAGAACCTTTTAGAAATTGTATCAAGGTCAAATTCTACAACTATCCTGTGGCGTCAATATCCAGCAGGTAGAAATGATGTATTTATTTCAGTGCTGCTCATCTCCACGTTGAACTTCATTTCAAAGGCCCTGGTGGCTTTACAGCTGCAGAAATGGCTCAGATTTGTCACGTTTGTGTAAAATGTACAATTTTGGATGAAAAAAAGAGCTATTCCACTGAAAACTGGATCAAAACAAGAAAAACTGGATGTTTGCCACCCAAAACCCATTATTTAACAACAGTAGCATTCGGCACTTAAAATACCACATTACATTTTTGAAAAAGGTACCCATCCCACATAAAGATTCAAAATATACAATAGCTAGTCATTTTAAAATTAAGAAAAAAATGTTCAAAGAGAATGGAAAAGAAAGCAGGGATTGAACTGAATTAGGTCAGTATTCAGGGTGTTTAACTGCAGGCTATTAACCACTTCTAAGGGAGGTTATAATTGGACTGAAATACACAAAGTACAACACACAAACAGGCAGTTTGGCCCAACCAGTCTGTGTTGGTGCTTATCCTCCACGTGAGCATTTATCCTAATCCCATGTACCTGCCCTACTCCCATATCTCTTTAACCTAACCCCCTTGCCTTCCATCACCTATCGAACCTAGTTTTAAATTGAATAGACTCTGCTTCAATTACACAATTTCCGGTGTAAAGGCGTTTCTCCTGCTTCCTGTCCAAAATCTCTTATATCTGGATCTCCTGGTTCTCGACTCTCTCAATCACTGGAAACATTGGGCCCAAGTTTCGGGACACGCCTAAAACGGCGCAGCCCGGACCTGGATGCCCGTTTTTCGCGCCAGAAAGTGTGCCTAAAAAAACTTCCCTATTCTCCGGCTCCCTGCAGGTCTTCTGCAGCCGGGCGCAGCGCAGCACGAGCTGTTGGGGGCGGAGCCAGGTCCCTGCGCTGAAAACAGTGCCGGGACCTCTGCACATGCGCGCTACAGTGGGCGCGCGCATGTGCAGTAGCTCCAGGCGCCCAAAACTGCGTGGGAGGGGCCCGAAGCACGCAGCCCCCGAGCCCTGGCCAAATGGCCTCACTGGAGCTGCGTGAATAAGGCTCCTCCCACGCCCAGCTCCTGCTTCCTCCCGACATGGTTTAAAAACTTTCCAGCTTCATGCCAACAAAATAGTTGAGACTTTTCTTATTCCAAGCAATTGGATAAACACATTGTGCCCCCCTGCGACTCTCTTCTTTCTCCCCCCACCCCCCCGACTCTCTTCTCTTCCCCTCCCCTCCCCTCCCCCACGACTCTTCCTTTCCCACCCCCCCCCACCCCCCCCGAGACCTCCGTGACTCTCTCTCTCTCTCTCTCTCCTCTCCTCTCCCCTCCCCCGGACCTCCGCGACTCTCACCCTCGCCCCGGGACCCGACGCCACCTACCTGTAAATCTAGCCCGAGGTCTTGGGCCCGGCCGTTCACCCTCCGTCTCTCCCTTCCCCCTCCTTCCCTTCCTACATCCTCTCTCCTTCTCCTCTTTTCCCCCCACCCCACACCTTCTCCCCCTCCCAACCTTCTCCCCCTCCTCTACCCCCCTTCTCCCCCTGTTAGAAACACAGACACTGACAGACAGAGTGTGAGAGACACACACACACACACACACAGACAGAGACACTGACAGAGGCACACTGGGAGGGCCGTCCCAGCACGCTGTTGGAGGACTCCCGGTGCTGCAGTCGGTAAGTAGAAAATGTTTTATTTATTGATTTTTTAAAAAAATTGTATTTTTTATTAATTTTTTTTTGATTGATTTATTGGTTGATTTATTGATGTATTTATCATTTATTATTGATGATGGCTCTTTATTTGTAAAACTGAAGTGTTTAATGTTTGTAAACTTCCCTTTAAACACCCCCCCCCCCCATTCCCTACGCCTGATTTGTAACCTACGCCTGATTTTCTAAAGTGTAGACAAGGTTTATTCGAACGTACAAAAATCTTCACTTACTCCATTCTAAGTTAGTATGGAGTAAGTTTTCACTGCCGAAACTTTGAAAACAGGCGTAAGTGGCCGGACACGCCCCCTTTTGAAAACAAAATTCTGTTCCAAAGTGAAACTGTTCTAACTGACTAGAACTGGAGCAAACTAAATGCCGAGAATTTGAATTTCTAAGATACTCCGTTCTACACCAGTTGCTCCAGAAAATATCAGGAGCAACTGAGGCCAAAACTTGGGCCCATTGATTCTATCTCCTCTGTCCCATTCATTTCTGATTTTAATCATCTCTATCAAATCACCCCATAATTTCCTCTGTTCCAATGAAATCAGTCTCTCTTTATCAAGTCTTCATATTTTGCATTTCCTCATACCAGGCAGCATCTTAGTGAACATGCACTGTAGCCTCTGTATTGCTTCTACATCCTTCCTGTAATGTGGAGTTCAAAACAACGGGTCAGAAGGGTGTGGATCCAAGTCCCACTCTAGGACTTGAGTGCAAAAATCTAGGCCGACACTCCAGTGCAGTACTGTCAGAGATGCCGTCTTTTCGATGAGACATTAAAGCATGGCACAGAAGAGCAGGAAGTTATTCCCGGTGCCCTGGCCAATATTTATCCTTCAGCCAACATCATTAAAGCAGATTATTTGGTCATTATCATTATGTGGAAACTTGCTGTGAGCAAGTTGGATGCCGCATTTCCTACTTTACAACAGTGACTACACTCCAAAAAATACTTCATTGGCTGTAAAGTGCTTTGGGACATCAGGTGGTCATGATGTCTTGTGCTCAAGCCCTGGAATGGGCCTCGAATCCACACCTTTCTAACTTAGAAACAAAGGCCCCAAGTTTCGTGCCGCGGCGAAAACGGCGCACCTCCAAGCTGGGCGCCTGTTTTTCACGCCTAAAAAAAAGTCCGATATTCTGGAGCTCGATGTCTGCTTGGCGCGGCGCGCTCATCGCAGCAGGGGGCGGAGCCTAACACTCGCGCCAATTTTCTAAGTAGCAGGGGGCGGGTACAATTTAAATTAGCCTTCGTGGTGCCGGCAACCCTGCGCGTGCGCGTTGGAGCGTGCGCGCACGCGCAGTCTCACACAAACATTGGCACTCGGCCATTTTTAAAAATACTGCAGAAAAAGTGAAGATGTGTTTCTTGGACCTCTGCAAAGGCTTGTAATTTAATTTTTTTTGATATTTCTGAGTGTGAGGGAGTGCTTTTAGCAGCACTGCTGAATAAATCACCTGCTGAAATCAGTGAGTTCAGCTTTTCACTGCTAAACTTGCAGAACCGGTGCTGCATTGGTGCATGCAAAGTAAGGACTGTGTGTTTGGAGAAATAAGAGTGCCAATTCAACTTTGCAATAATACGTGGTGTTGACAATGCAGCACCCATTCTGCAAATTTAAATATAAAACTGTCGATGTGGCTGCCTCTCCCTGTCCAAATGGCCTCAGTCCCCCTCACAGCTCGAAGGCTGCTGCTGTATCTTCGGCTGCCGGCCAGCCACTGACTCCGCCCCTAAAGCGTGGCCGAATGGCCTCAAGAACCTTAATGAGCTGCGTGTGTCCTGCGTTGATTCTTCGGCTGCCGGCCAGCCACTGACGCCGCTGCTATCTCATGGCCGAATGGCCTCACATCTGTCCGCTGATTCTTCGGCTGCCGGTCAGCCACTGACGCCGCTGATATCTCATGGCCGAATAGCCTCGGGTCTGTCCGGTGCTGCTTCTTCGCGGCCAGCCACGAAGTGAATGAAGGCCTGCCTCAAGCACTGCAGCTCAGCTCGAAGCTTGCTGCCGCTGCCGTCGAGACACTGACGCCACACCGCTGCCTGTCTCCAACATGAAAGGCCTGCCTGAAGCACTTTCACACAGGTAGGAACATGGTTTATTTAATCTTTTCTTTGCTTATAAATTTTTATTCAGGTTGGATTTATTTGTGTAATATTTGTATAAGTATAACTAAGGATTGATTGTAGAATTTAATGACTTCCCTCCGCCCCCCCCCCCCCCCCCGTTCCCTACGCCTAATTTGTAACCTACGCCTGATTTTCTAAAGTGTAGACAAGGTTTTTGAGCGTACAAAAATCTTCACTTACTCCATTCTAAGTTAGTTTGGAGTAAGTTTTCACTCACAAAACTTTGAAATCAGGCGTAAGTGGCCGGACACGCCCCCTTTTGAAATTCTGTTCCAAAGTGAAACTGTTCTACCTGACTAGAACTGGAGCAAACTAAATGTGGAGAATTCCGATTTCTAAGATACTCCGTTCTACACCAGTTGCTCCTAAAAATCAGGAGCAAATCATGTGAAAACTTGGGACCAAAAACACTACTAACTAAGCCGAGCTGGGAGACACTTCGACTTCTGGGGTGAAATTCCTATCTTCACTAACTATCGTAAAAACGACATGGCATGCATCAGGAACTGCTACCACTTTATAATCACATTAACTTTTTTAAGCAAAGGAGGGAATTCATCTCCCCCAAGAAGGGAATTCTTCATCTCTACCCAGGTTTTGGAGAATTTCTCTTGCTGCAAAAACGAAAGATGTAACTGGGCTCATTCTTGTAGAAACTCCGGCTCCAAAACTCCGCAACTGCCAACTGCAATTCTTGGAGATGAATGAATAGATTTTCAAGCGGAATCTAAATTACATCCAAGAGAGGGAAATGACTGGCCAGCCCTACAACATGTGGCAGCAATTTCCTTCTTTTCATCCACAATGCCAGCATTCATCGTTTTGCATTGTATTCAGTTTCATCAAGTACCATGGAGTGAAATGTGATCTGTGATATTTCGGACTGTGCCAGAGTGTTGAGGAGGTAAATGGACATGTTCATTCACTGTTGCCAACTGCAATGTCATTCTATATCAAATTCCAGATTTTTAATTCTCAACCTCATTCGCCTTTGGCCATTATAGTGGGGCTCTCACAGCGATACAGATCTTTTTTTTTCTCTCATCTGAATGCTAAAAGATCTTGATTGATTTCAGGAGCTGAATACATTAGTTTCTCGGGTTTTGTTCATCTCGGATTTTGCCACTTTTCTCCTCGGAGGTTCTTTGAACTAGTCAGTGCTGATAAATCACGGCAAAGTGATTCTTTTCTAAACCACCTTTTCTGCACGATTCCCCAGAAAGGACTCCAGGAACTTCCTAATTAAAAATGGATTTCTGCTTATTCGGACGGAACTATCTTTTTTCTTTAGAAAAGGCTCCCCTTGTGTTGGAGCTGCAAATGTTATCCTAAGAGTTAGCAGGCTTGAAAATTTGTTTGCGGGCCAGATTCCTGTTCACTAGACCAAATCGGGCTTCCCCTTGCCCGGTTAGGATTTCCTCTTGGCTCCAAAACACACAGACCCAATCCCTTTGAAGTCAAGATACATGCTGTACACAGCAAGGAAGGCCTTATATACAGGTGCCTGGTTTCTGACCGAGTATTCTTCAGATGATGCGTAGCAGCTTGAATATTAAAATAGTCTCCTTAGACAGCATGACCTGAATCAGGAACAACTGATAATATTGTTCAGACTTCTCCACCCCCATCGTAAAAGCGTTCAACCAAATGGTTCTTTTACAGAAGGATTTAAAAAAAAATGTTTAAACCCTAAAATGTGTTTTTTTTTTAAAAAGTGAAATAAGCATCTCAAATTTTTTCCAGGAAACAAACGATAATAACTGGAAAGACCTAAAGAGCATTAAAACATAAATTCAGCAGTTGTCAACACCAAAATACAGCACTGATAATCCACAGTTGAAACGATGACTAAAAATGAATATATTAACAACTTACCATTGATACGGAGCCTTTAATATAGAAAAACAAGCCAAGGCACTTCACATGGGAGTTAAAGAAATAAAAATGAAGACTGAGGTAAAGATGATGATATTAGGAGAAGTGACCAAAAGCTGAGAGAGAGAGGTGGGCTTTAAAGAGCATCTCAACAAGAGGAATGTTTTGAAAGGGAGGGTATTCCAAAGTACGGCGCCTCAGGAGCTGAAGGTAAGGCCGCCAACGGAGGGGTGAAAGGAGAGTGTGGAAGATGAACAGGAGGCCCGAGTCAGAGGAAGTTCAGGCTGGAGGAGGTTGTAGCAACATGAAGGGTTGAGGACATGAGTGTTTTAGGCACCAGGATGAAAATGATAAAGTTGTGGAGTTGGGACACCAGGAGCCAATGTAGGTCAGTGAAGGTGGGGATGATTGGCGAACGTGATTTAGTGTGGGCAGCTGAGTTTTGGATGAGCTGAAGTTTGCCGAGGGTAGAGGACGAATGCCAACTCAGAGAGCATTGACGTTTGGAGGCAACAAGGGCCCAAATGAAGTTCAGCAGCATATGGGGGCTGAGGCAGGGTGGAGATGGGTAATGATCGAGGTGGAAGTTGGCAGTGTGTGATGGAGAGGATATAGGGTAAGGAGCGGAGCTCGGGGTCTATACCGAGGTTGGAAATAGTGTGGTTCAGCCCGAGACAGTGGCTGGGGAGGGGGATAAGTCAGTGGCATCTCAGCACTCCTCCAATTCTGGTCGCTTGCGCATCCCCTATATTAATTACTCCACCAATGGTGGCCGTGCTTTCAGCTGCCTAGGCTCAAAACTCTGGAATTCCCTCCCAAAACCTCTCTACCTCTCTCTAATCCTTTAAGATACTCCTTAAAAGAAAAAATTACCTCTGACCAAGCCTTTGGTCATTTGTCCTAATATCTCATGTGGCGTGAAATTTTGTTTGATAACGTTCCTGTGAAGCACCTTGGGATGTTTCAATACATTAAATACACTGTATAATTGCAAATTGTTGTGATAGGTGTATAGAGTTTATGGCAGGGGCCAAAGACGATGGTATTGATCTTCATAATGTTTAGCTGGAGGAAGTTACTGGTCATCCAAGAAAGAATGTCAGACAAGTAAGTCTGACAATACCAAGTCAAAGGTCATGGTTTGGAAGCTGACCATGGATTTGGATGAAAGCATGAAGAGGCATCACATAGATGAGGAGTTGGAGGGGATCAAGGATGGATCCTTGAAGGAATCGAGGTGATGGTGGGAAGAAACACCATTGCCAGAAATGCACTGGCTGTGATCGAATAGTTAAAGAGTGAACTAAGCAGTGGCAGTCCCACTGAGCTGGACAACGGAGGAGAGGTGTGGAGGAGGATTGTGCGATTGATTGCGCCGAAGGCTTTGGAGATGTCAAGGAAGGATAATGCACCATGGTCACAATTTAAACATTTTCATTTTTCTACATTAACTTTAAGGATACATATCAGAAGTCAATTCCCCTTCAAAAGTACCTGAAAACCATATTTGTCAAAGAAATAAAAACATCAGACTATAAAAAGCAAGTAATGGATGCCTAGCAGTTATTACAATTTAATCATCTGATTGAGAGGTTGAAGATAAAGGACAACAGAAAACCCTCATTTCAGGGTTCAGATGGTTTTAAAATTGCTCCATGATTTTATTGTTTTTATTTTTAAATATGTTGCTGCTCTCTGCGTCACAAATGCACGAATTATCCGTTGCAAAGGAATTACTGAATATGCAGCAGGTCACCAAGCAATAATGCAGCCAACACTGGTTAAAGTTCAATCCTTCTCCTGCAGTACTTCACTTACAGCCTTTAACATGGACAATAAGAAGTGCCAAGGCACTTCAGGTTGGATGTCAGTAGCAATATTTACATGCAGCTTCTCTGACAACAGGATATTCAGCGAGTTCAGTGTCCCATACACACAACAATCAATATCAAAATCAAATCAATAGAAATTTTTAAAATGTCTAATCATGTTTTACAGTAAATAAATCAGAAAATGAGAGCACCTTTTAATTTATTTATTGGATGTGGGTGTTGCTGGCAAAGCCGACATTTATTGCCCATCCTGAATTGCCCTCGAGAAGGTGCTGACGAGCCGCTTTCTTATAAGAACATAAGAAATAGAAACAGGAGTAGGCCATACAGCCCCTTGAGCCTGCTCTGCCATTCAATGAGATCATGGCTGATCTGATCATGGACTCAGCTCCACTTCCCCACCTGCTCCCCATAACCCCTCATTCCCTTATTATTTAAGAAACCGTCTATTTCTGTCTTACATTTATTCAATGTCCCAGCATCCACAGCTCTCTGAGGCAGCGAATTCCACAGATTTACAACCCTCAGAAGAAATTCCTCCTCATCTCAGTTTTAAATGGGCGGCCCCTTATTCTAAGATCATGCCCTCTAGTTCTAGTCTCTATCAGTGGAAACATCCTCTCTGCATCCACCTTATCAAGCCCCCCCTTATAATCTTATACATTGATAAGATTACCTCTCATTCTTCTGAATTCCAGTGAGCCGCTGCAGTCAGTGTGGTGAAGGTACTCCCACAGAGTTGACTTTGTTGTAGCAGTTTATGTCAGAGGGCAGTTAAGAGTCAACCGCATTGCTGTGGGTCTGGAGTCACATACAGGCCAGACGGGTAAGGACAGCAGATTTCCTTCCCCTAAAGGACATTTGTGAACCAGTTGGTTTTCTGACAAGCTAGCTTTGTTTTTAAATTCCAGATTTATTAATTAACTGAGTTTAAATTCCCCCAGCTGCCATGGTGGGATTTGAACTCATGTCTCTGGATTATTAGTCCAGGCCTCTGGATTATTAATCCAGTAACAATACCATTCTGCTGCTGGTCCTGGGAATCAGCGATGGATGTTTTGGGGCAAGCATACGACGGCCATTTTCACAGTCGATAATGCTAACTTATTTAATTTATTTCTAAAAAGACAATCTCAGAATCAAGTTTAGAAACTTAATAGCCCAAGTGTTTTACATTGCTAGTTGTTGTAAAAGTGGATGGCTGGGGGTGGGAAAGAGGCTGGGAGGCACAGCAGGGGAGACATTGTGCCTTTCACCTTGTGACTAGAGTTCAAATCCAGCCCAGGTTATTACAATGAAACCTTCCCGTCTGTTGCAAGGGTTTATGCCAAATGAGCTCGGGCAGTTTAGAGCAGGTTCTTAACCGACCTACCCACACACAAGCCGAGCATTTTAGCTCCTACATTAAGGGAAGTCAACAAACACAATGGCTGGTGTGGGAAATAGAAAATGTCATATTGGTGCAGTACTCAAGATCCAGAATCCTCGGGACCGAGGCCATTCTGGACTTCATGTTTTTCCAGACTTTCGAGCGCGTTTCTGACGTCAAGAATCCAGAAACACCAGAGCCCAGGTTTGGGTATTTACGGATTTCGGAACGTCAAAGACAGGGGGAGGGGGCCCTGCCGAGGTGTTTGGGCCGGCCGGGGAGGTGGTGTTCGGGCGAGCCGGTGAGGCGGCCCTGAGACAAGGCCAACAGGGTGAGGTGAGCGGCGGCCAGCAGGGTGAGGCGAGCGGTGGCGAGGCCCGAGGTCGGGCAGTGGTGGGGCCCCCGAGGTCAGCAGCATCAGCGGGTTAGGATTCCGGAACGACCCTGCCACCGATCGTCTCGGATTCTGGATTTTCAACGTAGGTATTTCCCCGCCGCCCCCGGTCAAGGTTCACTACTGGGTCATCATCATAGGCAGTCCCTCGAAATCGAGGAAGACTTGCTTCCCCTCCTGAAGTGAGTTCTTTGGTGGCTGAACAGTCCAATACAAGAATCACAGACTCTGTCACAGATGGGTCAGACAGTCGTTGAGGGAAGGGGAGGGTGGGACTGGTTTGCCGCACGCTCCTTCCGCTTGGCATTGAGACTCGAGGTGCTCAGCGCCCTCTTGGCTGCACTTTCTCCACTTTGGGCGGTCTTGGGCCAGGGACTCCCAGGTGTCAGTGGGGATGTCGCACTGAGGGTGTCCTTGTAACGTTCCCGCTGCCAACCTTTGGCTTATTTGCCGTGAAGCAGCTCCGAGTAGAGCACTTGCTTTGGGAGTCTCGTGTATTGCATGCGGACTATGTGGCCTGCCCAGCGGAGCTGATTGAGTGTGGTCAGTGCTTCAATGCTGGGGATGTTAACCTGGACGAGAACACGGACGTTGGTGTGCCTGTCCTCCCAGGGGATTTGTAAGATCATGCGGAGACATCGTTGGTGATATTTCTCCAGCAACTTGGTGTCTGCTGTACATGGTTCATCTCTAAGCCATACAAGAGGCCAGGTATTACGGCAGGCCTGTAGACTATGAGCTTGGTGGCAGTTTTGGGGGCCTGGTCTTCAAACACTCTTTTCCTCAGGCAGCCGAAGGCTGCATTGGCACACTGGAGGCGGTGTTGGATCTCGTCGTCGATGCCTGCTCTTGTTGACAGGAGGCTCCCGAGATATGGGAAGTGGTCCACGGTGTCCAGAGCCGCACTGTGAATCTTGGTGACTGGGGGGGGGCAGTGCTGTGCGGTGAGGACAGGCTGGTGGAGGACCTTTGTCTTATGGATGTTTAGCGCAAGGCCCATGCTTTCTTAAGCCTCAGTAAATACATCAACCACGTCCTGGAGTTCAGCCTGTGTGTGCGCGCAGACGCAGGCGTTGTGTATGGAGAAAGAGTCGGACTGAACACTGAGCTCAAAGTAAAGTGTGACCTTAGTCTTTTATTGCAGGTCTCCAGAGTGCCTCTCCAACCTGTAAAGCCTTCTTAAATACCTGTGCTCCCAAGGGATTATGGAATCCCTTGGGACTCCAGGCGAAGAGCCCTCTGGTGGCTGTACAGAGTAAATACATGTCCACATATATAACAGGTGTCGTCCGCGTGCTGTAGCTCGACGACAGAGGTTGAGGTGGTCTTGGACCTGGCCTGGAGATGGCGCAGGTTGAACAGCTTCCCCTTGGTTCTGTAGTTTAGTTCCACTCCAGCGGGGAGCTTGTTGACGGTGAGGTGGAGCACGGTGGCGAGAAAGATTAAGAGGGTTGGGGCTATGACGCAGCCCTGTTAGACCCAATCCACATCCGGACTGGGTCAGTGATGGATCTGTTGGTAAGGATCATGGCCTGTATGTCGTCGTGGAGCAGGTGGAGGATGGTGACGAAATGGAGGAGAACGGTCCATAGACCCTCGCAGTTGACTGCAAAAATCATGTCCGTTGTGCCCCATTGGGGACGAAACCCGCACTGTGACTCCGGGAGGAGCTCCTCGGCCACGGGAAGAAGACGGTTGAGGACGACTCTAGCGACGACTTTCCCAGTGGCTGATCACAGGGAGATTCCTCTGGTCGCTGCCGCAGTCGGACTTGTCCCCTTTTTTTAAAGATGGTCACGATTACTACATCTCTGAGATCCCCCGGTATGCTCGCCTCCCTCCCAATGAGAGAGATGAGGTTGTGTATTCGCACCAACATCGCCTCTCTGCCATACTTCAGTGCCTTAGCAGGGATTGCTTCCGCACCCGTAGCCTTGTTTTTAAGCTGTCTTATGGCTTTTTCTACCAGTGTTGGGGTCTCTGGAGGTGGTGGCGGGTTGCATGCTGCGGGATGGAATCAAAGGCAGAGTCTCGATTGAGGAGATCTTCGAAGTGCTTCTTCCAGCGGGCCCTGACTGCCTCGGTGTCCTTGATGAGTGTTTCCCCGTTCTTGGCCAGCAATGGGGTGTTTGGCCCATAGGTGGCCTTGACTGTGATGAAGAATCCTCGCACATCATGGCTGTTGGCCAGTTGTTGTATCTCCTGTGCTTTCTTCATCCACCACCTGTTCTTTAGGCCCCGGGTTTTTTGTTGGACCTCAGCCTTGAGCCGTCTGTAATGCTGCTTTACTGCTCCTGAGTTGGGTTGTTTAAGGCTCAGAAATGCCCTGCGCTTGCGATCTATTAGTTCTTGGATCTCCTGACCATTCTTATCAAACCAGTCCTTGTGTTTTCTGGTTGAGTAATCGAGCGTCTCTTTGCAGGCACTGGTTATGGAGGCCTGGAGGGCAGACCAAGCGCTGTGGGCATTCTGCATCTCGGGCTCGTCAAGGCATTCCAGGTTAGCTGTGAGGCACTGGCTGTCTAGGACTCTCAACTGGGTCCTTAAGTGCTCCGGCATTGACTTTTTTGCAGCACTGCTTCTGCTGCCCCCTCCGCTTTAGGGCTATGTTGATATCGATGATGGATTGGATTAGGCGGTGGTCCGTCCAGCAGTTGTCAGCTCGTCATGGCGCGGGTGATGTGCACATCCTTGCGATCCCTAGCTCGGACGATGACATAGTTGAGCAGGTGCCAGTGCTTGGAGCGAGGGTGTTGCCACGATGCCTTGTATTTGTCCCTCTGGCGGAACAAGGTGTTGGTGATGACAAGTTCATGCTCAAAACATTTTGTCAGGAGTAGGGTACCGCTGGAGTTGACTTTCCCTAACCCCTCTCTGCCAATCATGCCTCCCCAGAGGTCTGTGTCCTTGCCGACCCTGGCGTTGAAGTCACCAAGGAGGATCAGTTTGTCGCCCGCGGGGCTGCAGGACAGGGATTTTGAGGTTGGAGTAAAAACCCTCTTAGGTCTCATCTGTTGCATCGAGTGTTGGGGCGTACACACTGATGACTGTGGCGCACTGGTTCCGGGATAGGGTGAGTCGAAGAGTCATGAGGCGTTTGTTAGCCCTGCAGGGGGAGTCTTTGAGGCGGTCAACCAGCTCGTTTTTGATAGCAAAACCAACTCCGTGGAGGCAGTGTTCATCCTCTGGTTTCCCTTTCCAGAAGGTGGTGTAACCGCCACCATGTTCCTTGAGTTGGCCTTCCCATGCCCGCCGGGTCACGCTTAGGGTGGCAATGTCGATATCAAAGCTCTAAGTTCCTGGGCAACTATGGTTGCCCATGAGGGTCCTGATGTTCCAGGTCCTGAACTTCATGTTAACGGGGTGGTAAAAACAAACAGAGAGACAAACTATTATCTGAATGGTGACAGATTAGGAAAAGGGGAGGTGCAACGAGACCTGGGTGTCATGGTACATCAGTCATTGAAGGTTGGCATGCAGGTACAGCAGGCGGTTAAGAAAGCAAATGGCATGTTGGCCTTCATAGCGAGGGGATTTGAGTATAGGGGCAGGGAGGTGTTGCTACAGTTGTACAGGGCCTTGGTGAGGCCACACCTGGAGTATTGTGTACAGTTTTGGTCTCCTAACCTGAGGAAGGACATTCTTGCTATTGAGGGAGTGCAGCGAAGGTTCATCAGACTGATTCCCGGGATGGCGGTACTGACCTATCAAGAAAGACTGGATCAACTGGGCTTGTATTCACTGGAGTTCAGAAGAATGAGAGGGGACCTCATAGAAATGTTTAAAATTCTGACGGGTTTAGACAGGTTAGATGCAGGAAGAATGTTGGGGAAGTCCAGAACCAGGGGTCACAGTCTAAGGATAAGGGGTAAGCCATTTAGGACTGAGATGAGGAGAAACTTCTTCACCCAGAGAGTGGTGAACCTGTGGAATTCTCTACCACAGAAAGTTGTTGAGGCCAATTCACTAAATATATTTAAAAAGGAGTTAGATGAAGTCCTTACTACTCGGGGGATCAAGGGGTATGGCGAGAAAGCAGGAATGGGGCATGTTCAGCCATGAACTCATTGAATGGCGGTGCAGGCTAGAAGGGCCGAATGGCCTACTCCTGCACCTATTTTCTATGTTTCTAAGATGCCTGTGCGCAAGTTCTTTTAACGTGGGGTGGTCGTTGCACACCGGCTACCACACGGGCTTAGCTGAGAAAGGTCTTGATCCAGTGGCAAGGAGGGGTCCAAGATGACTGGAGACCAAGCACTTCTGTATGGGCCTAGTTGCCTATGGTGAGATGTTGGCCGCAGGCTCGACGCTAGGTAGCGCCCTTGGTAGTAGGTGGTCCGAGGCCTGGTTGGGGGCAGGCATTGGGAGGGTCAGTGGCCCACCAAGGGTAGGGGGGGGTTTTCTATGTTTCTATGTCACAACCATGGAACTCACCACGTGCTGGAGGTGGAGAAGAGGCCAGGTCACCAGTGGGGAAGGGGGACCCGGTCGTCATTGTCTGTCGCCACGGGAGGCCCAGCCGTCACCGCGAGGGCCCAGACTCCGTCGTGGAGGACAGGTCCATCTGGCATCGCTGGAGGTGTTATGATCAGATCACTGGTCTGCAAAATCAGACTACTGGGTAGAGGAGCAGGAGCTTTACTTGCTTCTAGCCATTCTGTATCCCGACTCAGAACTTCCTCCCTCACAACCTGTTGTTCATCCTCTTAAATAGAGCAATATTTCCCTGGCATTGGTCCCAAGCTTATCCTTCATAAGCCGGAGTGCGTACCACTCGTGTCCTTATGACCCAAGATACTTGAACAACTGGGCTTTAGGCAAAAAGGCACTATATGAGCAGACATCGGTGCCCAACTATCATTATAGCCAGAGTTGTGAGTGGATACCGCAGGGGACAGTAAAGAGAGATTTTTTTTTTTTTTTTTTTTTAAAGTAGTCACACTCATCTTGAAACATACTGGTCATCATCATAGACAGTCCCTCGAAATCGAGGAAGACTGGCTTCCACTCTAAAACTGAGCTCTCAGGTGACTGAACAGTCCAATACGGAATTTACAGTCTCTGTCACAGGTGGTTGAAGGAAAGGGTGGGTGGGGCTGGTTTGCCGCACACTCCTTCCACTCACTGCGCTTGTTTTCTGCATGTTCTCGGCGACGAGACTCGGTGAGTCACTTGGGTAGATTTTCAACTCGAAATGAAAAAGTCAACTCTGCAATGCTAAAATCAAATTCTGAGAAGGACATTTAGATTTACTGGTAAACCTTTACTAAATCATGTAAAACCATTTCCTTTGTCTACTAAAATGGGCTCCAAACAAAGGCTTTTTTCCCCCCCAGTCTCTCGCTCGCTCTCTCTCTCGCTCATGGTTTGTCCAACACAACACACACACTGTTGGGAAAAGCAGATCTCAGCCTCCACATTATTTTAAATATGCAGGTAGGTGTTTCCTTGCTGTTAGTTTTCATTAATTTGTCAAGCTTCTGCCCACGATGCATTTTTGACAGTCATCCTCTCGGATCCAGCGAAAACAAACAGCTACAGCATTTTTATTTTAAAAAGCTGGTTCACAAAAACAAAATATAAAGCAGATCCACTGTATGTGATCACCAACATTCACAGTCACCCCATTGCAAGAGAATAACACAGCTTCAGGATTGACAAGACAACAATCTGATAAGTACAGATTTGACCATCAACCAGAAGAAAGCTCGAGTCGTTCTTAGCTCGTATTTGACGCAAAGATACTGACTGATGTATGTATTTTTTTTTTAAAAAAACAATCTCTTACCAAGGAGTTAATGAGAATACTTTCAGATGTGGGTGCATTTCTCTCAAAACAGGTGTCATAACAATTGTCTGCAGCCAAATTCTCCATGCTGTTGGTGTGGTGACATTCAGAGTTTAATAATTTTGAGGCAATGAATGCACATAGGAGTGAAAATATTCAACTGCGGATTATCAAGAAATAGCACAACCAAATAGATAGATGATTGGATGCGAGTGTGTTAAATCTGATTAAATGTATCAATCATTATCATCATCTTCTTCCGTATGGTAGCAGCAACTCAAATGTCAACATCCAAGTTGGACATCCAGGCCTAAGCTTCCGATGTAACAGCGTGGATATCTTGTAGGCTGCCTTCGTATTTCCTCTGAGGGCAATGCTGAATGATGTGCTCCAGGGTCTGATTAGGAGCCTCACAGTCGCATGATAGGGAATGCTTTAATCTTTCATCTACGGAGAAGTTTTGTTAATTCTGTGGTAATTTTACATGCCAAGTTGCTCTGTGTTAGAAAGGTTGAATTTTGGAATTAAAAAATGGATTAATCTTTATTCCTTTTGTGGCAAAACTTAACTGGACACAGTGGAGGCACTATGAAATTTGATCACATGGTGCAGCTCATGACAGTCAAAAGTAGCCCATTGTCATTAAAAGAAAAGTAGCATTACACTGCTACGCAGGTCTCGGGCATTTTGTCACCTGCGATGTAACGAGTCATCTGCTGATATCATGAGGTTATCAGGAGATCAACGGCTCCTTGATAAAATGCAACATCGCCACTGACACCTGGGAGTCCCTGGCCAAAGACCGCCCGAAGTGGAGGAAGTGCATCCGGAAGGGTGCTGAGCTCCTCGAGTCTCATCGATGACAGCATGCAGAAAACATGCGCAGGCAGCGGAAGGAGTGTGCGGCGAACCAGACTCCCCACCCACCCCTTCCCTCAACCACTGTCTGTCCCACCTGTGACAGAGACTGTAATTTCCGTATTGGACTCGACAGTCGCCTGAGAACTCACTTTTCGAGTGGAAGCAAGCCTTCCTCGATTTCGAGGGGCTGCCTATGACGATTTTATTGTGTTTTGGGCCAGTCTTGGTATTGACTGCAGCCACTGCCAGCCAAACCATTCTGTTGTGAATGGGTGACAACATCTCAATGCAGGATTAAGGACTGCATAGCATGTTTGAAAAACAATTTGTACTTTCCTTTTAAATATTTATTAGTTAATCAATGAAAGCTAGCACGTATTTGCAAAAGACAAATAGCGTTTGGCTAACTTGACTGAGTTCTTCGATGAAGGAACGGAGAGGGTTGATGAGGGTAGTGCGGTTACGTTGCGTATGAGGACTTTCAAAAGACGTTTGATAAGATACCACATAATAGACTTGTTAGCAAAATTGAAGCCAGTGGGATTAAAGAGGCAGTGGCAGCATGGAGGGAAAATTGGCAAAGGGACAGAAAGTGGAAAGCAGTGGTGAGCGGTTGTTTTTTCAGACTAGAGGCAAGTGTGCAGTGGTGTTTTCCAAAAGGCAGATTAGGACCAACGTGCCCGCTAAGCTCCGCCGCTGTTTGGAGGTCCCGCCCAGCGGGACTGACTTTTCAAATGGGACATTTCGCAAGTGCAAAATTTTGAATGGGCCGTGCAGCCCGTTAAAGGGAGCATGCACCCAAAAATAATAAGAGGAACATTGATTAGGATCACTGCTCTTTTTGAAAAAGACTTGCATTTATATAGCGCCTTTCACGACCACCATAAGTCCACAGCCAAAGAAGTACTTTTGAAGTGTCATCACTGTTGTAATGTGGGAAACGCAGCAGCCAATTTGCACACAGCAAACTCACACAAACAGCAATGTGATAATGACCAGATAATCTGTTTTTAGTGATATTGATGAGGGATAAATATTGGCCAGGACACCAGGGATATCAGCCATGCTCTTCGTCGAAAAATAATGCCATGGGATCTGTTACGTCCATCTGAGAGCAGACAGGGCCTCAGTGTAACGTCTCATCCGAAGGACAGCACCTCCGACAGTGCAGCGCTCCCTCAGCACTGCACTGGAGTGTCAGCCTAGATTTTTGTGCTCAAGTCTCTGGAGTGGGACTTGAACCTACAACTGTCATGTACTCAACTATCATTGTAACCCATGTATAAGCTGACCTAAGTTGTATACCCTGAGAACACTGACCATAGGGGGCGAACTTGTGGGAGACAATCCTAACCTGGACTTTCCAGTATAAAAGGGGAAGCTCCACCAACCGTCTGTCTCTTGAGGTCTTGGTAATAAAGGTAACTGGTCACAGAGTGATCTTTTCTCAAGTATGGGCCTCATGTGCATTTATACTGTATAGCAAGGACATATTATTGGCGATGAGAAACTGGGATTTAAACCACGCGAGCATGGCCACTAGCAGCACAGAAGAGAGGTACTGTGTTGGTGATGACTGGGACGACTTTATTAGAGGCTACAGCAAAGTTTTGTCACTCAGGAATGGTTGGGACAGGATTCGGCCGACAAACGCAGGGCTCATCTCCTGACGGTTTGTGGATTCAGAACGTATTCCCTGATGAAGGACCTTCTAGCGCCAGAGAAGCCGGCGGACAAGACGTTCGAAGAGCTCAGTAAGTTGATCGGAGAACACCGGCGAGCAGCATGCACATGGCGAGACACCGGTTTTACACATACCGGCGGCGAGAAGGACAAAGTATTCCAGACTGGCGAGCCTATGTAAGTTCCCAGGTGCATGCAGAGCGGAGATGCTGCGAAACTTTTGTTATTGAGGGCATCGGGCACGCTGGGGTTTTCAGGAAACTGATTGAGACCAAAGACTTGACCTTGGAAGCGGCGGCTATGATAGCCCAGATAATTATCTCAGGGGAGGAAGAGACCAGAATGATTTATGGCAAAAATCTTGGCTCAAATGCAGCAAATGACCAGGGAGTCAACATTATTAACACGGCACACAGTTCACAAGACAAGGACAATTGGATATGCCCCAACATGCAGTCGAACCCAAAGGGGGAATTCAACAGAGACAATGGCTAGCTGAATGGCGATTCATGCCATCGCAACGGACAATGCAGCCAGTAATGGGGCCATCAACACCTGTTAATGATGCGCTTAAGGACAGTTACAGAGACAGTCAGAGACAATCGACTGATAATGGACCTTTTGTTTCCAACAATGGAGGCAAACACCCAGCCAGAGCTTGCAGATATCAGCAATATACCTGTAGAAACTGCAACATCAGTGGTCACTTGGCGAATATGCGCAGGAAGCCTGCAGCCAGGTTGATGTACTGGGAGGACGGGCCCGATGTAAGCAAGGACAAATGAATACTGGGGGAAATTGCTGGAAGCTGAAGTTCAGCGAGTTCATGTGGAGCACATATACAGTTCATATACCAGGACGCCACCGATAATGATGAAAGTGCTCCTCAATGGCATCCCAGTATTAATGGAGCTAGACACAGGGGCCAGCAAGTCCCTGATGAGCATCAAACAGTTCAAAAGGTTGTGGGTGTCTAAGGCCAGGAGGCCAAAATTATTGCCGATTGACGCACTGCTATGGACATATACAAAGGAGATCATTCCGGTGCTAGGCAGCGCCACGGTAGTCGTGACCCACAAAGATTTGGAGAACAGGTTGCCACTCTGGATTGTCCCGGGGGAGGGTCCCACACTAGTGGGGAGTTGGCTTGCTATCATAACTGGAAATGGGGCGATGTCAATGCAATTTCTTCTGTGGAGCGAGTATCATGCTCACAGGTCCCAGACAAATTTGACTCATTATTTCAACCCAGCACTTTCAATCGGCACTTTCATGGGGACCAAGGTAGTGATTCACATAAACCCGGACGCCAGGCCAGTACACCACAAGGCCAGAGCGGTGCCATACGTGATGCGGGAAAAGATAGAATGCGAATTGGACCGGCTGCTGAGGGAAGGCATCATCTCGCCAGTCGAATTCAGTGACTGGGCGAGCCCGATCGTGCTGGTGCTCAAGGCGGATGGGTCGGTCAGGATATGTGGCGATTACAAGGCCACCATCAATCGGGTGTCACTCCAAGACCAGTACACGCTACTGAGCACGGAGGACCTCTTTGTGACGCTATCCGGTGACAAACTTTTTTCAAAATCGGACCTGACCTCAGCTTACATGACCCAGGAGCTGGCGAGTGAGTCGAAGAAGCTGACCACCATCACGACACACAAGGCTTGTTTGAGTATAACAGATGTCCGTTCGGCCGCCGCGATCTTTCAGCGAAATATGGAAAGCCTCCTCAAGTCGATTCCAAGGACGGTGGTTTTTCAAGACAACATCCTCATCACGGGTCACAATACTGAAGAACATCTCCACAACTTGGAGGAGGTGTGACGCAGACTGGACCGGGTAGGGCTGCGACTGAAAAAGGCGAAGTGCGTCTTCTTAGCTCCAGAGATAGAATTCCCTGGGAGGAGGGTAGCAGCAGACGGGATCCGACCTACTGCGTCCAAAACGGAAGCGATCCAGAGAGCACCCAGACCCCGTAACATGACGGAGCTGCGTTCGTTCCTCGGGCTCCTGAACTATTTTGGCAACTTTCTTCCCAAATTGAGCACGCTGCTAGAGCCGCGACACGTGCTCCTACGCAAAGGTCGCGATTAGGTCTGGGGGGACAGCCAGGAAAGGGCTTTTGATGGAGCATAACAACTTGCGTGCTCTAACAAACTGTTAACGTTATGTGACCCGTGTAAGAAAATAGTTTTAACGTGTGATGCGTCGTCCTATGGTGTCGGGTGTGTGTTGCAGCATGTGAATGCCAATGGTCAGTTACAGTCGTTAGCTTATGCCTCCAGAAGTCTGTCTCAGGCAGAAAGAGGCTACAGGATGATAGAAAAGGAAGTGCTAGCATGTGTATTTGCAGTTAAAAAAAAAATGCACCAGTACCTGTTTGGCAGGAAATTTGAGCTGGAGACAGATCGTTAACCCCCAACGACCCTTTTGGCCAACAACAAGGCCATAAATGCGAATGCATCGGCCCACATAGAGGTGGGCACTTACTTTAGCCGCCGATGACTACACAATTCGGCACAGACCACGCACTGAAAACTGCGCCGATGCACTCAGCAGGCTACCACTTGCCCCCACTCAGGGGGCAGCTGAGCATGATGCTGAGATGGTCATGGCCGTTGAAGCTTTCGAAAGCGAAGGCTCACCTGTGACAGCCCGTCAAATTAAAATCTGGACAAATAAAGACCCGCTACTGTCTTTAGATAAGAAACGTGTCCTGAATGGGGACTGGGCAGCCACGTACGAGGCATGCCCTGAGGAGTTTAAACCTCGATTCAGGCCGATTGCCTACTGTGGGGAAACCGAGTAGTCATACCCCAGAAGGGCAGAGAGATGCTTATCAGAGAACTTCACAATGAGTACCTGGGCATTGTCATGATGAAGGCAATTGCCAGGTCACACGTTTGGTGGCCAGGGATAGATGCAGACCTGGAACTTTGTGTCCGCAGGTGCAACACGTGTGCTCAGCTGGGCAACGCACCCAGGGAAGCCCCCTTAGCCCCTGGTCCTGGCCCGCCAAGCCATGGTCACGCATCCATGTGGACTATGCAGGTCCTTTCATGGGAAAAATGTTTTTGGTTGAAGTGGACGCCTACTCCAAATGGATTGTGCGCGCCATTTTAAATTCAAGCACACCCTATGCCACGATTGAAAGTCTACAGGCAATGTTCGCCGCCCATGGTCTACTGGATGTCTTGGTCAGTGACAATGGCCCGTGCTTCACAAGCACTGAATTCCAGGACTTCATGGCAGGCAATAGAATTAACCATATCAGAACGGCACCGTTGAAGCCGGCCTCAAACAGCCAGGCGGAACAAGCAGTGCAGATAATCAAACAGGGGATGCTCAGAATCCAAGAGGGTTCCCGACAAAGTCGCTTATCACGCCTCCTGTTGGCCAATAGACCCCGACCACACTCGCTCACAGGGGTTCCACCCGCAGAGCTGCTAATGAAAAGGATGCTCAAAACCAGGTTATCCCTTATACACCCTACTATGAAAGAAATTGTTGAGAGCAGGAGTCAGTCACAATGACGGAAATGCGAGGGCGCGATGTATTGATATCCTTAATTACGCTGCAGGGCCCAAATGGCTTGCAGGCACTGTGATTGCCAAAGAGGGAATAGAGTTTTGGTAGTTAAACTTACCAATGGACAAATCTGCCGCAAACATGTGGATCAAACTAAAAGGAGGTTCAGCAACCCCATAGAAGAAGCAGAGGAAGAACACGACGTAGAGTTTACTTCACCACAGGTGACCGAACACTGGAACCAAGTGGAGGAGAGCCCAGTCACTGTGGGCAGTCCGGACAGGCCTGAGGCACCGCAAACAGCAGACACTCAGGCCAGCGCCCAACAACCAGAGCCCCAACTCAGGCGCTCTACAAGGGAGCGTAAACCACCAGAGACTTTACCTGTGATCCCAATAAGACTTTGGGGGGGGGGGGGGGGGGGGCTGATGTCATGTATTCAACTGTCATTGTGACCCATGTATAAGCTGATCTAAGTTGTATACCTTGAGAACACTGACCACAGGGGGCGAACTTGTGGGAGACACTCCTAACCTGGACTTTCCGGTATAAAAGGGGAAGCTCCACCCACCGTCTGCCTCTTGAGGTCTTGGTAATAAAGGTAACTGGTCACAGAGTGATCTTTTCTCAAGTATGGGCCTCGTGTGCATTTATACTATATAGTAAGAACATATTAACAACCTTCTGACTCAAGGGTGCTACCCACTGAGCCACTGGCTGACAATTAATATATATTAATGAACGGGACTTGGGTGTACAGGGCATAATTTCAAAGTCTGCAGATGGCATAAAACTTGGAAATGCAGAAACAATGAGAATAGCAGCAGACTCCAGAAGGACAGACAGACTAGTAAAATGGGCAGATGTGGCGGATGAAATTTAACACAGACGTGTGAAGTGATACATTTTGATCGAAGGAATGAAGAGAGGCAATATAAACTAAATGGTACAATTTAAAGGGGGTGCAGGAAGAGAGAGACCTGGGGTTTTACGTTCACAAGTCTTTGAAGATGGCAGGACAAGTTGAGACGGCTGTTAAAAAAAGCATATGGTATCCTTGGCTTTATAAATAGAAGCAGAGTACAAATGCAAGGAAGTTATGCTAAACCTGTATAAAACAAAGGTTAGGCCCCAGCTGGAATAGTGTGTCCAAATCTGGGCACCATACTTTAGGAAGGATGTCAAGGCCTTGGAGGAGATACACTAGAATGATACCAGAGATAAAAGACTGTAGTTACGTGGAGAGACTAGAGAATCTGGCAGAGCGGGTTAAGGGGAGATTTGATAAAGGTGTTCAAAATCATGAAGGGTGCTAATGAAGTAAATAAGGAGAAACCCTTTCCAGTGGCAGAAAGGTCAGTAACCAGAGGGCAGAAGTAAAGGTAATTGGCAAAAGCAGCAAATTTGAAAGGGAGGGCATCTAAAAAAGTGACAATTATTGCAAAACACAGGAGGTACCAGCAGGCTTGCAAAATCAGGGCTTATGTTTGCTTGTTTTTAAAAAAATTATCTGCTTTTTTTTTTAATTCCCTCTACAAATTATCCTATACTTCAGTGTCAATTGCTCTTTAAGATTAAAATTCAAGATTTTTGAGATTTTAAACATTTAAAATGAATGAGTTTACCCCTTGTGCAGTTCCTCAGAGACAAGGAAAACAAAGATTTGTATCGGTCCTTCCATATAACTAACTCTCTGATTGTCTCTCGCTGGCTAATACTCTCGGGCTCAAATTTGGCCCCTGCCGTTTTTCAGCACACTCACCCTACTTGCTCCACTTTTCTTGGATGAGAAGTGCGCTGGAAAAAAATCCTCCCGACTTTGCACGCTGTCCAGCCTCTCCCAGGTCCTCGCATAGCGTGGCCAGTCGATTTGGGGCCGAGCTAGGGTCCGGTGCCAAAAACAGTGCCGGCAGCTGTCCACATGCGCATTGGAGTGTGCGCACATGCGCCTAGCCACTCGGCCCCTCCCCCCCCCAGCATCTGTGCGTGTCCTGCCCCTATCCCAGGCAAAATGGTCTCCCACAGAGGCTGGCCCATTGCCTTCCCGGGCTGAAGATCTGGCTTCAGGTCAGGGGGGGGGGGGGGGGGGGAGGGGACGACACTGAATAGAAGGCCATAACAAGCAAGTTGGTGTGGGGCCCAAGCCAGGGCGGCTGGGGCGATGGGGGGTATTCCGAACCGCCGGGTAGATTCGATCACCCTATGGGGGTGAAGGGGTTCCGATACCGTGGGCAGCCCTGACCTCTCGGGAAGATGTGATCCCCACACGTGTCCGATCTCTGACCCAGGTGCTGTTCTGATCCTGGAGGGTCTGATTCCCAACCCCGGGAGGGAGGGTTGTTTATAAGGGGCGAGCTGATGGTGGGTGAGCTTAGGCGGCTGTGAGAACATAACACAAGAATTACGAGCAGGAGGTACGTACTTCTATTTTTTATTTGGCCATTTTGAAAAAATTATGTAAATATGTTTTGTCTTTTGTGAATGAATACTGGTGGCGATTTGTCAAGCCCATTCACCTGCTGCTATTGTGAAAGAATATTACGAAAGAAGAACATGATGGAGGGACACTGAGAATATCTTATTTATTGAAGTAGACTTTATTTACATAATATGGGCTCAATTTTGGCCCAGTATAATTATTGCAAACAAATAGTTGTTTAAATTAGTTGAGATTTTAGGGTAACTATCTTTTACTTCTTTTATTTTTGTAGTTTAAGCTTCCATGAATGATTCTGTTGTATAGTAAATTAACTTTGCAAAGTTTGTCAAATGATGTCCTGTGTAGCTGTTTGATCCTATTCACATTCTTTAGTTCTGCTGGCCTCTGATGTACCTACTTGCACTGATTTCTTAACTCTCTGCAAGGGTTTTCACAAGCGGCCACATACGCTGGCCTAAGTTAGTTTGGAGTAACTATTAGCTGGCTAAAGTGGCCTAAATGGCCAAAACGGGCATAGGTGGCTGCTAATGCCCCCTTTTGAAAAAAATAAAACTAAACTAAAAAAAATCCTAACTCACTTACACTGGCGCAAATTGAATGTGCAAAATGTGGATTTTTAAGATACTCCAGGAAAATCAAGTTGCTCCAAAAAAAAACACAGAGCAACTCCTGGGGAAATGTGAGCCCCATGTGTCTCTGTTTATTTTACACTCTGGCTGCCTCTCGCTTTCCTTCGGTCTGTGTGTGCAGCTTTCACACACGTTCATTGCTCTCGATCTGACTCCCTGGGGTGAAATTTCCTCCACTATCCCACTTTCCAATAGGTGGGATAGCGGCAGAGAAGGGGGCGAAATTGGGTAGTGCGGCCTACTGCCACTCACCACCCCACCCTTCCCCCACCAGGCCTGCTGTTAGCCACACCTTCCTGAGCTGCCACATGCAAATACCCGTGGATTTCCATCCCCCCCCCCCCACAACCCCCAAATGTTACTTTATATTTTTGTAAAACTGTGGCAAAAAGTACGGTATGACAAGACCCAAGAGAAACACAAACTGCTTTCGTGCAACTAAAGAGTAGAAACACGCTCTGGAGCCCCCAAGCAACTAAACATCCCTTGTAGTTCAAGGAGAAAATCGTCTCCATGGTAACGCATCTGTAAAACTGGACCCCCTCCCCCATTCATTTCTTGCGTTTGTTATAAATCAGCATGATTTACAGAATCAGACCAGTTTACACCCCCTCCGCTCCACTCTAATGTTCTCCTGACTAGCTCGCAATCTTCTACTTGAAAGAAGACTTGGATTTATATAGCGCCTTCCACGACTACCTCAAAGCGCTTTACAGCCAATGAAGTACTTTTGGAATGTGTAATGTAGCAAACGCAGCAGCCCATTTGCACACAAGCAAGCTCCGACAAACAACAATGTGATAATGACCAGATAACCTGTTTTTTTTTTTGTTATATTGATTGAGAAATAAATATTGGCCAGGACACCGGGGATAACTCCCCTGCTCCTCTTCGAAATAGTGCCATGGGATTTTTTTTACACCCACTTGAGCGCGCAGACAGGGCCTCGGTTTTACGTCTCATCCAAAAGACGGCACTTCTGACATTGCAGCGCTCCCTCAGCACTGCAATGTCAGCCGAGATTTCTTTGTGCTCAAAGCCTTAGAGTGGGACTTGAACCCTCAACCTTCTGACTCCGGTGAGAGTGCTACCCACTGAGTCACGGCTAACACTTGTCAACTGTGTACTACTCTAACTGTAGCCCATCTAGCAAATGGTCAAAGTCGGTCCAGGTCAGCTCGTCGTCCAACTTTCCCCTCTTTCTTTGTGATATTACAACAGTGACTACACCTCAAAAAAGTACTTCATTGGCTGTAAGGTGCTTTGTGACTTCTGTAAAAGGCACTATATAAATGCAAGTCTTTCTTTTCTTTTTAGGAAGCATCTGCTCTTCACTTGGCACCTTCTCATAACTGGCCAGCAGCATGTTTTACATCAGTGACCATTCCTGCAACAGGTTTCAAAAAGCACCACTCCTTCACAGATTGCCAGAATGGAGATCTCAGTTGGTGTTTTTAAAATTAAGTTACCATTCAAGTTAGCCACACAAATCTCTCCCACTGGAAGTCTGCAACAGGATAACATGAAAATATGCAAGTCAGCTGGATCCAGTTAATGATTACACCGCCCTAAGTGGAGGAAGTGCATTCGGGAGGGCGCTGAGCTCAGAGTATCGTCGCCAAGAGCAAGCAGAAATCAAGCGCAGGCAGCGGAAGGAGCGTGCAGCAAACCAGGCTCCCTGCCCCACCCTTTCCCTCAACGATTATCCGTCCCACCTGTGACAGAGACTGTGGTTCTTGTATTGGATTGTACAGCCACCAAAGAACTTATGCCAAGAGTGGAAGCAAGTCTTCCTCGATTCCGATGGACTGCATATGATGACGACATTGTTCTAATTTTCTATTCAGTACTTCTTTTAGAAAAAAAGTGTAACAAGCTTGAGTTGTGCGAGACACCTAAAACAGCGCTTCCCATAGGCTGTTAAGTAAATTTTTTAAATCTCTGACATGTTGGGAGATTTATTAAGTTAATGATCGCTACCACAAGGAGTACTTGAGGCGAATAGCACAGATGCATTTAAGGGGAAGCTGGATAAGCACATGGGAGAAAAGATTAAGTTAAGCTGACGGGGTTAGATGAAGCGGGGAGAGCGGAGGCTTGTGTGGAGCATAAATGTCGGCATGGACCAGTTGGGCCAAATGGCCCGTTTCAGTGCTGTACACGCGATGTAACTCGATCAGGAGTACTTCATGCTCCCACTAAGAGAAGAGGCAAGAGTAACTGCCCTCGACACTAAGAATTCCCATCAAAACAGAGGTTAGTGAGGTTCAAAGAAAAAACTCTCCAATGATTGACACAGGAAGAGGAGCACAGTTATTGAAAGCCAATCATCATAGATCCAGAGTTCACCGTGGAAGCTTCCTTGGCCCAATCAAATTCAGCCACTTATCAATGACCTTCCCTCGATCATGGAGGCTGTTCGCTGATGATTACACACCATTCAGCTACATTCATTCTAATCTTCCCACTCCAGCCCACAGCAGAACCTGCACACCATCCAGCTTGGGCTGATGATGCAGGTAACATCTCAAGTTGCAGCTAATAATCATCTTCAGCAAGAAAACGGCCCAACCACTTTCAACAGCATCAAGTCCAGGGAGGGGCAGGGGGAACTTAAAACAATCGATATCATTAGAGAAAAAGTACTAGGAAAACTAATGGGACTAAAAGTGGACAAGTCCCTTGGACCAGAGAGCCTGCATCCTAGGGTCTTAAAAGAAGTGGCTGCAGAGATAGTGGATGCATTGGTTGTAATCTACCAAAACTCCTTGGATTCTGGAGAGATCCCAGTGGACTGGAAAACTGCAAATGTAATGCCCCTATTTAAGAAAGGAGGGAGACAGGAAGCAGGAAACTAAAGACCAGTTAGCCTACCATCTGTCATTGGGAAAATGCTAGAGTCCATTATTAAGGAAGTAGTAGTAGTACGTTTAGAAAATTATAATGTCGTCAAGCAGAGTTGGCATGGTTTTATGAAAAGGAAATCATGTTTGACAAATTTTCTGGAGTTCTTTGAGGATGTAATGAGCAGGGTGGACAAAGAGGAACCAGAAGATGTCGTGCATTTTGATTTCCAGAAAGCATTCGATAAGGTGCCACACAAAAGGCTATTGCACAAGATAAGAGCTCACGGGGTTGAGGGCAATATATTAGCATGGATAGAGGATTGGCTAACTAACAGAAAACAATGTCAGGATAAATGGGTAATTTTCAGGTTGGCAAACTAAATAGTGGGGTGCCACAGGGATCAGTGCTGGGGCCTCAACTATTTACAATCTATATTAATGACTTGGATGAAGGGACCGAGTATAATGTAGCCAAATTTGCTGATGATACAAAGATAGGTGGTAAATCAAGTTGTGAGGAGGACGCAAAGAATCTACAAAGGAATTTAGACAGACTAAGTGAGTGGGCAAAAATTTGGCAGATGGAATATAATATGGGAAATTGTGGGGTTATCCACTTTGGTAGGAAAAATAAAAAAAGGAAATTATTTAAATGGAGAATGATTACAAAATGCTGCGGTACAGAGGGATCTGGGGGTCCTTGTACTTGAAACAAAAAGTTAGCATTCAGGTACAGCAAGTAATTAGGAAGGCAAATGGGATGTTGGCCTTTACTGCAAAGCAGTTGGAGTATAAAAGTAGGGAAGTCCTGCTACAATTGTACAGGGCATTGGTGACACCACACCTGGAGTACTGCGTACAGTTTTAGTCTCCTTATTTAAGGAAGAATATACTTGCATTGGAGGCAGTTCAGAGAAGGTTCACGAGGTTGATTCATCGGATGAAGGGGTTGTCATATGAAGAAAGGTTGGGCAGATTGGGTCTATATTCCTTGGTGTTTAGATGAATGAGAGGTGATCTTATTGAAACATACAAGATTCTGAGGGTGCTTGACAAGGTAGAAGCAGAGAGGATGTTTCACCTCGTGGGGGAAGTTTCAGAACAAAGGGGTGACCCATTTAAAATGGAAATGAGGAGGAATGTCTTCTCTCAGAGTCGTGAATCTTTGAAATTCTCTGCCCCAGCGAGCTGTGAAGGCTGGGTCATTGAATATATTCAAGGTGGAGAGAGACAGATTTTTGAACAATAAGGGTGTTGAGGGTTATGGGGAGCGAGGGGGGAAGTGAAGTTGAGGCCAGGCTCAGATCAGCCATGATCTTATTGACTGGCAGAGCAGGCTCAAGGGGCCAAATGGCCTATTCCTGCTCCTATTTCTTATGTTCATATCACTGACCTGAAGTTTAACTGGACCAGCCATATCAACACCATGACTACAAGAGCATAGGGGCAGCGAGGTATTTGCCAATGAGTGGCGCCCGTTGCCTGATCCCAGAGACTCTCCACCATCTACAAGGCTCACGTTAAGAGTATGATGGAATATTCACTACTCACCTGGAGGGATGCAGCCGCAACACTCAAGGAAATCAACACCCTCCCAAGGCAAAGCAGCTCTTGATTGGTGCCCCTGCACTCAATACCCATTTTCCCCACCACTGCAGTGTGGCTGCAGAATGTACCATCTCAAAGGTGCACTGTAAAAACCCAGCACCTCCGAGCCCCATGACCTCCACCACCAAGGACAAGAGAGCAGTAATATCGTGGGAAAACCATCACCTTCAAGTCAAACACAATCTTGACTTGTTTTAATGCCATGGTCAATATGCTGGAATTCCCTACCTGACATTGTGGGAGCACCATCAGCACAAAGGTCGCAAGGGTTCCAGGAGATGGACCACCATCTTTTCATTGCACCTCAGGTTCTGTAATAAATGTGCCCTTACCACCATCACCCGAATACAAGAACATAAGAATTAGATGCAGGAATAGGCCATTCGGCCCCTCAAGCCTACTCTGCCATTCGATAAGATCATGGCTGATCTTCTACCTCAACTCCACTTTCCTGCACTATCCTCATATTCCTTGGTTCCCTTCATGTCCAAAAATCTAGCGATCTCGGTCTTGAATATACAGAAAGACTGAGCCTCCACAGCCCTCTGGGGTAGAGAATGCCAAAGATTCACCACCCTCTAAGGTTATTAAGTTTCTCCTCATCTCAGTCCTAAATGGCCGACCCCTTATCCTGAGACTGTGACCCCTGGTTCTAGACTCCCCAGCAGGGGAAACATCCTCCCTGCATCGAGCCTGGAAGAATTCTGTATGTTTCAAGGAGATCACCTCTCATTCTTATAAACTCTAGAGAATATAGGCCTAGTCTACTCAATCTCTTCTCATCCAATTCATATTATATTTATATCTATATACAGGTTGAGCGTCCGAAATCCGGAAACCTCGGGACTGAGGCCGTTCGATATTTCCGGATTTTGGAACGTCTTTGCCTGGGCCGAGGTAGGTGGGGTCAGGCAGCTGAGGTAAGCGGGTTGGTCAATCTTCATCAATACCAGCAACGAATTTGTCTCCCCCACCACATCGCCCCCCCCCCCGCGCCCCTGGGGTGGGCGGCCACATCAGGAGGTCCCGCGCAGGCCACTCACCGGCTGCTCCCGCTGGACGGTATCACGCATGCGTGGCCCACAGCAAATTTGAAGAGACCGCGCACCTGGACTGCAAATTAGAGGGAACATTGACAACGACTCCCCTCACCCGAAACTAAGCTGTCTGGTTCACTGACCAATGGGCGGCCAATCTAGCCCACTCTTCCAAGTGAAAGTGCTCCTCAGATCATATGAATGGAAGAGAAAGGGGATTGTGATATCAGTGGAAGATTTTCAACTCCTGCCCGAGCCTTGTGGATTGGGCAGTTTCTGGAACGAACTGTCGATCCGTGATGCCAGTTTTACCGCTGGACAAGTTGAAAATCTACCCCGTGACTTTAACAGAGATGGCGCCTTCCTTATTCTACTCTCAATAACTGCATTGTCACAATGAATACAATATTAAAAAAAGCCACTTACTGACTTTAATAAAAAAGTGATTAGCTTAAGTAATTGCCTTGTATGTTATACATGTACACTGAATGCAATTTCTGCATCCAAATGGCAAATCCATCAAAACATTCAATCCTTTAGCTCAAAACTACCAGAGCCTTGCTATCGTCTCAGGTCTCCTCATTGTCAAATCCTTTCATAGCCTTTTCCCTCCCTATCTCCAACCTCCTCCAAGCCTACAAGGCTCAAATCCTCCAATTCTGGCCTCTTGCGCATCCTTGATTTTATATGGCTGCACGATTAGTGGCCATGCCTTCAGCTGCCTCGGCCCCAAGCTCGGGAATTCCTTACCCAAGCCCCTCCGCCTCTCTCTTCTCCTTTAAGATGCTCCTTAAAACCTCCCTCTTTGACCAAGCTTTTGATCACCTGTCCTTGTATCTCCTTACACGACTGTCAAATTGTGTGTGATAACACTTCTGTGAAGTGCTTTGGGACGATTTACTACGTTACAAGTGCTGGAGAAATGCAAGTTGCTGTCATTGTGTGCAAGTCCTTGAATGCAGCCGTCAGCAGTTTGGGTATTTTTGTGGTGAACAGAACTTCCTTTGGCGGCAGAGTAGAAGTGGGTTTGTAAAACTCTCAACTGCCAGCACGGTGCAAGCTCCAAATTTGTGCGTATGCTCGTGCATATGTGGTGGGGGGAACTTCCACACTTCGGTGACAAACAATTATATTGAACCAATTCTCCACCAACCACCCATTCGAACCCCACTCTCCTGCTCGCTACCCTGTCCCCTTTTAATATCCCTCTTTCCTCGACCTTATTCCATTTTGAAAAGGATTTATGGACCCCTACTTCAACAATAGTTTGTGCCAGAAAATCCCACATCCTCACCACTTTGTGTAACGATATTTTTCTAACCTCCCTTTTAATTTGTTTTATAATTGGTTTACATTTGCACCCCCTCATTAGCGTGTCGCTGATCAGTGGAAACAATCCATCATAGTTCACCTCAACTTCGCCCTTCGTTATCTTGAAGGCCTCGAACAAGTCATTACTTAACCTCCTCAGCTTTAGTAAAAAAGAGCGCTAACTTCTCAAATCACAATGCACAAGTATGTTCCAGGAAACATCCCAGTGAAGCTGCACTTTCTCCACTGCTCTCCTACAATGGAATGCTCAAAACTACACACACAAAACTACAACTTTAACAAAAGGTCATGTAACAACTCAGGAGCGCTCAGCCCATTTGTGCCCAGAGCAAATGGCAGCCAGCGCTTTTTTCCCCAAAAATTCATTCATGGGATGTGGAAGTCACTGGCAAGGCCAGTATTTATTAATTTTTTTTTTAATTTGTTGCCAATCTTTCCAATTCTTTGTCAAATCACAAACGCCAGAGGTCACCCTGCACCTGTCAAGGATCACTCTGCGCCAATGCTCTTAGCCAAAAGGCCTAGAGCCACTGCACCGTTCCTGGAAGTACTGCAATACCAGGTTCGTGCCATGGAGGTGGGTGTGTGCCCCCCCACCCACCTCCGTGGAGGTGGATGGGTCAAGCCACCCCACAAGGCCAGTATTTTTTTTTTTTTTTTTTTAAATTCGTGTCCAATCGTTCCAATCGTTACAATTCTTTGTCAAACGCCAGAGGTCACCCTGCACCAGTCAAGGATCATTCTGCGCCAATGCTCTTAGCCAAAAGGCCTAGAGCCACTGCACCGTTCCTGGAAGTACTGCAATACCAGGTTCGTGCCATGGAGGTGGATGGGTCAGGTCCCCCACACACCTCCGTGGAGGTGGATGGGTCAAGCCATCCCACCCACCTCCTGTTTACAAAAATGTAAGCATATACCTTCCTGACCAGGGAGAAACCACCCGGAGGTCATGGTGGCTGGTCAGGTTAGTTATGCAGATCTTAGCCAAAAGGCCGAGGCCAGTATTTATTGCCCATCCCTAACTGCCCTTGAGAAGGTGGTGGTGGGTCGCTTTCTTGAACCGCTGCAGTCCGTGTGGTGAAGGTACTCCCACAGTGCTGTTAGGGAGGGAGTTCCAGGATTTTGACCCAGCGACGATGATATACTTCCAAATCAGGATGGTGTGTGGCTTGGAGAGGAGCTTACTGGTGACTGTGTTCCCATGCGCCTGCTGCCCTTGACCTTTTAGGTGGTAGAAAGTTGCAGGTTTGGGAGATGCTGCAGAAGAAGCCTTGGTGAGTTGTTGCAGTGCATCTTGTAGATGGTACACACTGCAGCCACGGTACATCAGTGGTGGAGGGAGTGAATGTTTAAGGTGGTGGATGGGGTGCCAATCAAGCAAACTGCTTTGCCCTGGATGGTGTCGAGCTTCTTGAGTGTTGTTGGAGCTGCACTCATCCAGGCAAGTGGAGAGTATTCAAATCACACTCCTGACTTGTGACTTGTAGATGGTGGAAATGCTTTGGGGAAATCAGGAGTTGGTGAGGCTCCCATGCGCCTGCTGCCCTAGTCCTTCTAAATGGTAGAAGTTGTGGGTTTGGGAGGTGTTGCTGAAGAAGCCTTGGCAAGTTGGCTATGTGGTTACACTGCTGGCTTTGCACGATGCTCCGATTAGGCAAGCTGTAGCTCGGTGCGACATGCAGGCATAGACCCACATTCAGCAGCATCCGAATGCCAGTTAAATGTTTAGGGGAGCCGGTTGCTAATATTCGCAAGTTTTGAAATGAAGCTTAAAAGAAAAACGTCTGATGATGAACTGGTTGCAACTGGTGAAAAACCCCAAGCAGCCCGACGGTAAACCGCCGGCCAACACACAACGAGCCGGCCGGTAAACACCATCACACAGTGGGATTTCCAACTCTGGTTGGAAATATTCCATGGAATTGTAGAGACCTGCAGCATAGAAGGAGGCCATTCGGCCCATCGTCCCTGTGCCGGCTCTTGGAAAGAGCTGCCGTGCTTCGTCCCAAATCCCCACTTTTTGTCCGTATCACTGCAAGTCCCTCATCCGCAAGCACCTGCCCAACTCACTTTTAAAATGATTCACGGAATCAGCTTCCACCGCCTTTGCAGGTAGTGCGTTCCAGATCCCGACAACTCTCGGCAAAAAATGCTCACGATTTCCTCATTTGATCTTTTGCCAATGATTCTGAATCCATGACCTGTAGTTATTAACCCACTCGCCAGTGGGAGTATTTACTCCCTATTTACTTGATCGAATTCCTGGAAGTTTCACCACACGATCTCTTGCTTCCACCCGCCCTGTCCCCCACACACCCGCCATTGGTCGCTCGACACGTCCGTCCTCACGGTGCCCACACCAAGTGTAACATGAACAGACTGTTACTCAATCGGATTATTCTTGACGGATGAGGCAAACAGCCAAGTTCCCCATCTCCAATATTTTTATCACTAATAAAATAAAAGTGCTCAAAGATAATGAAAACAACATACTTGGAAGAAAAAAATGCCCCTATGATTCATCTCCAGAACACAGGTCGTTAGTGTTCTGGAGATGAATCTTTAATTCTAGAGCAATCCTGGAAGGGTGCCAACCATTCTCCCCGGTTAAGCTCCTGTTGTAAACAGTTGCAATGACAAATACACAGAGAACATGCGCTTCCAGCAGATTCCAGAACCATTGAGGCAACAGGCAAAATTGCGCACGTGTGTTCGTTTTGAAGTCGCAATTTGCACATTTCATTTTCGGGTTGCCAAACCATTCCCAAGGAGTGCCTGTGCATGGCAAGAAGTGAGAAACCGAATTACTGGAGCACAGAGACACCGAAATACAAGATCATCATGAATAAATCCATTCGGGAATTCAGGAGAAACTTCTTTACCCAGAAAGTGGAACTCGCTACCACAGGGAGTGGTTGACGCGAATAGCAAAGATGCATTTAAGGGGAAGTTAGATAAACATTGGGGCAGAAAGGAATAGAAGGATATGTTGATGGGGTTAGAGGAAGGCGGCGGGGGTGGGGGACTCGTGTGGAGCATAAACACCAGTACAGACCTGTTGGGCCAAATGGCCTGTTTCTGTGCTGTAAATATTATGTAATGTACAGAAGTTGTTGTATTGAGGTACGCACTGTATGCAAGATGTACACGCACTTGGACCCTCATTCATTCTCCAACGTGTCGGGACGCTGGCTTGTGTTGGCCAAATCATTTTGATGGCCTTTGTCAGTAGGCTGGTCCTGTGCGGTTCACCAGCAGCCAGGAGAAAAAAATGGTTTGGCTGCCATTTATGCTGCCAGAGGCTGCCACTCTGTTGACCCATTATGTCAGGTGCAGCGGTGACATAATGTATGCGATTATGCCATTTGTAGTGACAAAAAGATTCAAAAAAACATTGAAGGCTGGACATTTGAAATAAAACAGATGAGCTGGTCAGTTAGCATCTGAAAGAAAAAAACAAATTGGACTTTTGGGGTGGAACCCTTCCTCAGGACTGTTAAAGGTGGCCAAGGTTAGTGGGAAACTAGCAGATTGGGAACATTTTAAACAACAGCAAAGAACGGCTAAGAAAGCAATAAAGAAAGGAAAGATAGATTACGAAGGTAAACTTGCGCAAAACATAAAAACAGATAGTAAAAGCTTTTACAGATATATAAAACGGAAAAGAGTGACTAAAGTAAATGTTGGTCCCTTAGAAGATGAGAAGGCGGATTTAATAATGGGAAATGTGGAAATGGCTGAGACCTTAAACAATTATTTTGCTTCGGTCTTCACAGTGGAAGACACAGAAACCATGCCAAAAATTGCTGCTCACAGGAATGTGGGAAGGGAGGACCTTGAGACAATCACTATCACTAGGGGGGTAGTGCTGGACAGGCTAATGGGACTCAAGGTAGACAAGTCCCCTGGTCCTGATGAAATGCATCCCAGGGTATTAAAAGAGATGGCGGAAGTTATAGCAGATGCATTCGTTATAATCTACCAAAATTCTCTGGACTCTGGGGTGGTACCAGCAGATTGTAAAGTAGCTAATGTAATGCCTCTGTTTAAAAAAGGGGGCAGACAAAAGGCAGGTAACTATAGGCCAGTTAGTTTAACATTTGTAGTGGGGAAAATGCTTGAAACTATCATTAAGGAAGAAATAGCAGGACATCTAGATAGGAATAGTGCAATCAAGCAGACGCAACATGGATTCATGAAGGGGAAATCATGTTTAACTAATTTACTGGAATTCTTTGATATAACGAGCATGGTGGATACAGGTGTACCGATGGATGTGGTGTATTTAGATTTCCAAAAGGCATTCGATAAGGTGCCACACAAAAGGTTACTGCAGAAGATAAAGGTACGTGGAGTCAGAGGAAATGTATTAGCATGGATAGAGAATTGGCTGGCCAACAGAAAGCAGAGAGTCGGGATAAATGGGTCCTTTTCGGGTTGGAAATCGGTGGTTAGTGGTGTGCCACAGGGATCGGTGCTGGGACCACAACTGTTTACAATATACATAGATGACCTGGAAGAGGGGACAGAGTGTAGTGTAACAAAATTTGCAGATGACACAAAGATTAGTGGGAAAGCGGGTTGTGTAGAGGACAGAGAGAGGCTGCAAAGAGATTTAGATAGGTTAAGCGAATGGGCTAAGGTTTGGCAGATGGAAAGTGTGAGGTCATCCACCTTGGGAAAAAAAAAAGTAAAAGGGATTATTATTTGAATGGGGAGAAATTACAACATGCTGCGGTGTAGAGGGACCTGGGGGTCCTTGTGCATGAATCCCAAAAAGTTAGTTTGCAGGTGCAGCAGGTAATCAGGAAGGCGAATGGAATGTTGGCCTTCATTGCGAGAGGGATGGAGTACAAAAGCAGGGAGGTCCTGCTGCAACTGTATAGGGTATTGGTGAGGCCGCACCTGGAGTACTGCGTGCAGTTTTGGTCACCTTACTTAAGGAAGGATATACTAGCTTTGGAGGGGGTACAGAGACGATTCACTAGGCTGATTCCGGAGATGAGGGGGTTACCTTATGATGATAGATGGAGTAGACTGGGTCTTTACTCGTTGGAGTTCAGAAGGATGAGGGGTGATCTTATAGAAACATTTAAAATAATGAAAGGGATAGACAAGATAGAGGCAGAGAGGTTGTTTCCACTGGTCGGTGAGACTAGAACTAGGGGGCACAGCCTCAAAATACGGGGGAGCCAATTTAAAACCGAGTTGAGAAGGAATTTCTTCTCCCAGAGGGTTGTGAATCTGTGGAATTCTCTGCCCAAGGAAGCAGTTGAGGCTAGCTCATTGAATGTATTCAAATCACAGATAGATAGATTTTTAACCAATAAGGGAATTAAGGGTTACGGGCGGGTAAGTGAAGCCGAGTTCACGGCCAGATCAGCCATGATCTTGTTGACTGGTGGAGCAGGCTCGAGGGGCTGGATGGCCTACTCCTGTTCCTAATTCTTATGTTCTTATATTCTAAAGGTACAGCCCTTTTGAAGCATTAAACCCCCCCCACACCCCTCCCCCCTTTTGAATGGGGACTGACCTGCCTTACGCTTCCTGCGCCTTCTGTTTTCGGAACTGGTGTGTGACGTGTGGTGTTAAATAATGCAATCTTAAGAGACTTTGGTTCGAAAACTGAAGAGCTAATTTCGAACAGTTAGAAAATGAGTCAGCTTTCGAATACAATCGAAAGAAGGGGGGGGTGGTTTCACCCGGCAGTGCCTTCCTTTGCTTTTGATCGGAGTAAAAAGGGGGTGACTCCCACTTGAAGTATTAACCAGTGGTTTCTTCAGTTTGTGTCCTTAATTGCACAACGTGGATTTGGAGCGAGAAGGATCAGTACAGATCTCGTGAGGAGAGAATGGGAGAAAAAAAAAAAATGGGTGAATGCCCATTTTTGTCCCTAATTAGTGAAATAACAAAGTCTCAGGAACAATTATTGCGAGTGCGAGTGGCTGTTTTGTTCGCAAATCATTCATCACGAAACACAGAAACTATCCTATTTTCTTCACAGGAGAATTTTCAGTACCAAAGATGTTCTACATTTCTTAGCATCATGGCTGTTGGCAGATCTGCAACTTCATGTTTGGCTTGGAGCAGGACTCCAAGATATATTTCTCCAGGCTATCAATCACACACAGCAGCTGTAGCCATTTACATAGAATTTACAACACAGAAACTGGCCTTCTGACACAACCAGTGCGTGCTGGTGTTCATCCTCCTCACAAGCTGTAGTCTCAATCCCATGTCCTTGCCCTGTTCCACTTTCCCTCAATCCCCCATCTAACTTATCAAATGTTGACATGGTCCTGCTTCAATCACTAGTGCATGCCAGAGTCTCATAGCCCGCTGTAAAAACATTTTCCTGCTCGCTGTCCTTTAAGCGATTACATATTGTATTACATCTTGCATTTATGGTCATGTGACCCAGACCCCTCAGCCACTGCAAACACTGTTTCTATCTACTTGATCCTGTCATTCCATAACTTTAAACACATCTTATTAAATCACCCCATAATCGCCTCTATTCTAATCAAGTGTCCCACTTTTCATTGGTCACCTCCCCTCTGACAGAATACATCTTCATGGAGCGGACAGGCTTAAAACAGCATCAAAAACTTCAACGTGTTGAATTTGAAAGAAAAACTTGCATTTATATAGCACCTCTCATGACCTCAGGACATCAGGACATCAGGACATCAGGACATCCCAAAGCGCTTTACAACCAATGAAGTATTTTTGAAGTCTACTCGCTGTTGTATGTAGGAAATGCAGCAGGGAATTTGTGCACAGCAAGGTCCCACAAACAGTAATGAAATAAATCATATAGACCATATCGTCTGTTTTAGGTGATGGCTGAGGGCTAAATGTTGACCAGGACACCGGAGAGAACTCCCCTCTTCTTCTTCGAATAGTGCCATGGGATCTTTGATGTCCACCCAAGAGGCAAGTTTTACTGAGCACTCCCTCAGCACTGCACTGGAGTGTCAGCCTAGATTACGTGCTCAAGTCCCTGGAGTAGGACTTGAACCCACAACCTTCTGACTCAGAGACAAGAATGCTACCATTGCACCACAGCTGCACCAACAGACTAAACACATGTACAGCAAGCAGAATATGTTCCAACTGGAATCATAGCACGGTTACAGGACAGAAGCAGCTCTTCGACCCACTGTGCCTGTGCTGGTTCTCTCAAAGAACTGTCCCCTTAGTCCCCATTCCCGTACCCTTTTAAATTTTGCTTTTCAAATGTTTGCCTACTTTCTTTTTGTAACCGATTATGGATTCTGCTTCCACTGCTGCTTCTGGCAAAGGCATTTTATGCTCTGACCAACATGGTTTAAAAAAAAATCTTCTATCCTCTCCCGTTGTTCATCATCCTACATTTATGCCTTCCAGTCACTGGCTCAAAGTAAAGTGCTTAGGGATGTCCGGAGGTCGAGAAAGGCTCTATATAAATGCAAGTCTTTTTTTCCTTTACCCCGTCAGATCTTCTCTTGACCTTCTCTGTTCTAATGGAAAGAGACCCAGTTTCTCTAGTCTCCCCTTATAACCAATACCATCAGGTACTATCTTACTGAATTTATTCTGCATCCTCGCGATGGCCTAGAACATCCTTACTAAAGCAGGCTACTCTATGTTCTAACTGGTGTAACCAACTAGGCGACATCACCACCTGGGAGACCCTGGCCGAAGACCGCCCTCGGTGGAGAAAGTGTATCCGGGAGGGCGTTGAGCTCTTCGAATCTCAACGCTGCGAGCATGAAGAGGTCAAGCGCAGGCAGCGGAAGGAGCGCACGGCAAACCAGTCCCACCCCCCCCCCCTCTAATGTCTGTCCCACCTGTAACAGGGTCTGTAGCTCTCGTACCGGACTGTTCAGCCACCAAAGAACTCACTTTAGGAGTGAAAGCAAGTCTTCTCTCGATTCCGAGGGATTGCTTATGATGATGATGATGGTGAGCACAGGTGCAGCATCAACTCTTAGCTTTTGTACTCGGGGACCCCTATTTATAAAACTTGAATCACTCATTCACTCATGTTTGCTCAGCTTTTATTCTCTTTTATTCCATTTTACCATTTATTCTCTTTTTAATGTTTTAACATTGAATATCCATTCCCGCTCACCTTTCCACTCAAAATTACCACCCCACATTCCTCTATTAAATTTCATCTGAAATATCTCTGCACCCAATCTACGTCCTCGTAGAATCACATAAACCTTGCTCCGAATTTGTGTGTGTCATCTGTAAATTTTGATTTGCCAACTGAGGCTGGTGAGTTATCCAGCTCCACCCGCAATAAGACAAGAAAGAGACGGTTAGAAAAAGGAGCAAAGTTTCAGATTTGTAACTCCCGGGATGCTAGAATTTTTTTTCTACTTTACCACTATAGCCATACAAGAACATAAGAATTAGGAGCAGGGGTCAGCCATATGCACCCCCTCCCCCTCCCCCTCCCCCGAGCCTGCTCCGCCATTCAATATCATGGCTGAACTTCAATCTCAACTCCACTTTCCTGCACTGTCCCCATATCTCTAGATTCCCCGAGAGTCCAAAAATCTATCTATCTCAACCTTGAATATACTCAACGACTCTGCATCCACAGCTCTCTGGGGCAGAGAATTCCAAAGATTCACAACCTGCTGAGTAAAGAAATTCCTCCTCATCTCAGTCTTAAAAGGGCGACCCCTTATCCTGAGACTATGCCCCCTAGTTCTGGACTCTCCAGCCAGGGGAAACAACCTCTCAGCATCTACCCTGTCAATCCCCCTCAATATCTTGTATGTTTCAATGAGATCACCTCTCAATCTTCTAAACTCCAGAGAGTAGAGGCCCAATCTACTCAATTTCTCCTCATAGGACAACGCTTTCATCCCAGGGGTCAATCTAGTGAACCTCCGTTGCACCGCCTCCAAGGCAAGTATATCCTTCCTTAAATAAGATCAAAACTGTGCACAGTACCCCAGGTGTGGTCGCACCAGAGCCCTGTTCAATTGTAGCAAGACTTCCTTACTATTGTACTCCAACTCTCTAGCAATAAAGGCCAACATGCCATTTGCCTTGCTGTACCTGCATGGTAACTGTGTTTCTTGTACGAGGGCACCTAAATTTCTCTGAACACCAACATTTGATATTTTTTTAAATGGTGAGAAACTATTCTGTTTTTCTATTCTAGCTACCAAAGTGAAATACCTCACATTTCACTCCATCTACCACCTTATTAACCATTCACTTAATCTGTCTATATCCCTTTGCAGGCTCTTTAGGTCCTCCTTACATCTTACTTTTCCACCTAGCTTTGTATCATCAACAAACTTGGATACACTTCATTCTACCCTGTCAAGCCCTGTAAGAATTTTGTATGTTTCAATGAGATCACCTCTCATTTTTAAATCTAGAGATAGGCCTAGTCTACTCTATTTCTCCTCAGAGGACAATCTCCCCCCCCCCCCCTTGCCCCATCCCAGGAATCAGTCTGGTGAACATTCTTTACACTCCCTCTATGCCAAGGCAGCCAAAAATGTACACAATACTCCATATGCGGTATCACCAGGGCCCTATATAATTGCAGTAAGATGTCTTTATTATTGTACTCAAATCCTCTTGTAATAAAGGCCAACATACCATTCGCTTTCTTAACTACTTGCTGTACCTACAGGTTAACATTCAGTGATTTGTGTATAAGGACATCCATGTCCCTCCAATTTCTAACCATTTAAAAAATACATTGCTTTTCTATTTTTCCTACCAAAGTGGCTAACTTCACATTTCACCACATTATATTCCATTTGCCATGTTCTTGCCCATTCACTTAGCCTGTCTATATCCCCTTGAAGTCTCTTTGCATCCTCTTCACAACTTACATTCCCACCTAGCTTTGTATCATTAGCAACCAAACTTGGATATATTACATTTGGTCCCTTCATCTAAAATCATTGATACAGATTGTGAATAGCTGGGACCCAAGCACTGATCCTTGCAGCACCCCACTAATTACAGCCTGCCAACCCAAAAACGACCCGTTTATTCCTACTCTGTTTTCTGTCCATTAACCAATCCTTTATCCATGCTAGTATATTACCCCCAATCCCATGAGCCCTAATTTTCTGTAATAAGCTCTTGTGTGGCACCTTATCGAATACTATCTAAAAATCCAAAATACACCACATCCACTGGTGCCCCCCTATCTTTTCTGCTAGTTACAACCTCAATAACAGATTCGTCAAACATGATTTTCCTTTCATAAATCCATGTTGATTCTGCCCAATCGTATTATTATTTTCTAAGTGCCCTGTTACCATGTCCTTAATAATAGATTCTCGCATTCTCCCTACAACTGATGCCAGGCTAACTGGACTGTAGTTCCCCATTTTCTCTCTCCCTCCTTTCTTAAATAGCAGGGTTACATTTGCTACCTTCCAATCCACAGGAACCATTCAAAAATCTATGGAATTTAGGAAGATGACAACCAATGTATCCACTATCTCTCTAGCCACCTCTATCAAAACCCTAGATGTAGGCCATCAGGTCCAAGGGATTTATTGGCTTTCAGTCCCATTAATATCTCTAGTACTTTTTAAAAAATTAATATTAATTTCTTTCAGTTCTGCCTTTACTGTTGCTACTCTCCTCCTTTTTACATACTTGTAGAAGCTCTTAAAATCTGTTTTATATATTCTTGCTAATTTACTCTCATTCTATTTTTGCCCTCATCAATGTTTTTGGTCATCCTTTGCTGGTTTCTAAAGCTTTCCCAATCCTCAGGCTTACCATTATTCTTTGCAACATTATGAGCCTCTCCTTTTAAACTAATGCTATCTTCTTTAGTTAACCATGGATGGCTCACTTTTCCCGTGGCGTTTCTATTTCTCAATGGAATGTATATTTATTGAGAATTTCTTTGAAAGATTGCAGCTGCATATCTACCGTCCCACCTTTTAATCTAATTTCTCAATCTACCTTAGCCAACTCGCCCCTCATTCTACATAATTGGCTTTGTTTAAGTCTCTAGTGTCAGACTTATAATTGTCACTTTCAAACTTGATGTGAAATTCGATCATCTTATGATCACTCAATATAAATGGCAATACATTATTGTCATCCAAATTGTATATGGTTGAGAAAAGAGAGTCAAGTGAAGAAAATGTCTTAATCTATAGAATGTCCATATTTAATTTCTAAACATGACCATCTAATATTTATCTGCTAGAAAGAACCTGCATCTGCAACAGCCCCTTTTCATCTCCTCAGGGGGACATTCCAAGGCATTTCACAATGAATTAACTACTTCTGAACTGTAGCCACTGTTGCAATGTGGGGAAACACCGCAGCCCAATTGCATACAGCAAAGTCAAATGAACAGCAATGAGATAAATGACAGGTTAATCTGGTTTGGCGGTGTTGGTCGAGACTCCCAAAAGCAAGCGCTCTACTCAGAACTTGCCCACGGCAAACGAGCCAAAGGCGGGCAGAGGAAACGTTACAAGGACACCCTCAAAGCCTCTCTGATAAAGTGCAACATCCCCACTGACACCTGGGAGTCCCTGGCCATAGACCGCCCTAAGTGGAGGAAGTGCATTCAGGAGGGCGCTGAGCTCCTCGAGCATCGCCGCCGAGAGCATGCAGAAATCAAGCACAGGCAACGGAAGGAGTGTGCGGCAAACCAGGTTCCCTGCCCACCCTTTCCCTCAACGACTATCTGTCCCACTGTGACAGAGACTGTGGTTTTCATATTGGACTGTACAGCCACCTAAGAACTCATGCTAAGAGTGGAAGCAAGTCTTCCTCGATTCCGAGGGACTGCCTATGATGTTGGTTGAGGGAGAACTCCACTGCTCTTTTTTTTTAAAAAAGGCAAAGCCTTGGTTTAGTGCTTACGGCCTTCTGACTCAGGCGAGAGCGCTGACACAGTCACTGCTGGCAGAGTTTAAAACTACTTTTTGCTAAAAAAAAAATGCTCAAAGAAACTGTTCCATTAAAAAAAAATTCTGAAAATTGTCAACATTTGTAAACTTTAGTGAAAGAGTTATTTTCATAAAAGGGCCTGCAGATCAATTGGATTTAATGGTACAAATGAGAAATTATTTCTTAACCACTACAAAGTAACAGTTAGAACATAAGAAATAGGAGCAGGAGTGCCCCTCGAGCCTGCTCCGCCATTTAATACGATCATGACTGATCCGATCATGGACTCAGGTCCACTTCCCCGCCCGCTCTCTATAACCCCTTATTCCCTTATCAGTTAGGAAACTGTCTATTTCTGTCTTAAATTTATTCAATGACCCAACTTCCACAGCTCTGAGGCTGCGAATTCCACAGATTTACAACCCTGAGAGAAGAAATTCCTCCTCATCTCAGAATAATGGGCCGCCCATTTAAAACTAAGATTATGCCCCCTAGTTCGAGTCTCCCCTATCAGTGGAAACATCCTCTCTGCATCCACTTTGTCAAGCCCCCTCATAATCTTATATGTTTCGATAAGATCACCTCTCATTCTTCTGAATTCCAATGAGTAGAGGCCCAACTTTTCCTCATAAGTCAACTCCCTCATCTCTAGAATCAACCTAGTGAACCTTCTCTGAACTGCCTCCAAAAGCAAATATATACTTTCTTAAATATGGAAACCAAAACCCTACACAGTATTCCAGGTGTGGGCTCACCAATGCACTGTATAACTGTCGCAAGACTTCCCTGCTTTTATACTACATCCCTCTTGCAATAAAAGCCAAGATTCCATTGGCCTTCCTGATCACTTGGTGCATCTGCATACTAACCTTCTGCGTTTCATGCACCAGGATCCCCAGGTCCTGCTGTACTGCAACACTGCAATTTTTCTCCAATTAAGTAATAACTTGCTCTTCGATTTTTTCTGCCAAAGTGCTTGACCTCACACTTTCCAACATTATACCCCATCTGCCAAATAACTATAAAAAATAATTACAGGATGTCCAAAAGATGGAATTTAGGAACATAGAATTTACATTAGAGCCCTCAAATCTCCAATGATGAAATCTGCCCTTTAAAAAGAAAAGTGGTGTCCTTTTAAGTGCTGGTAAATTATAAAATTCTGCATTGATCCAACTCTGTTGGTGAACACATGGGCAGATAGAACACAATACTGATCAGCAAAGCTGCAGCCTCTAACTGAAATGTTTATTAAACAGTAATTCAACAAACTGATTGAAGTGAAACTACAGGTGTCTTATCAGACGACATTGTGGAGCTGATTTTCTGAAGATTCGTCACTCTGAGCAGTTTTATTTACAATCGTCTCTTTCAGATCTTTTGCCGTTTGAGCCTAGTTTCAGGCTGTAATGATGGTCGGCCACAAAATGTGTTTCTTTGAGTCATGTGGGCTGAGTGAAGAAAAACGGACTTTAAAAAAAATTAAGACTTGCAACGTTTTCTGCAATTTTGATTCTCATTATTGTAGCAAATGATGGCAGTCTTTCAAATGTTAATACTGATCCCACTTCCGGTTGATCCCCTGTCCCCTCTGTGGTCTAGCAGCCTGTCCTAGACACATTTCTAAGCTGTAGAACTAATGAAAAACGTATCAAGTCCAATGGCGACTTCCATCGAGATACCGTGGGTGGCCGTGTTCGTGGCATCTGCATTAATCCCAGATTGTCACAAAATAATTCTGCATTGCTGTGCAAGCTGCAACAAAAATCCCCCAAATACTTGGACTGCACGTCTTCCAGATTTAGCCAAGGAAAACATTCAAGTCCCCCGCTGCTTTAAATGATCATTGATTATAGCCAACGCCCAGAGGATTTGCACATGCAAGACTGGATGAGAGAGCTACTTTCAGGCATCATTTCACAAACCACTATTAACCTGACATTACATTTAAATAGATCACATTGTACAAAGTCTTCACAATTACAACATTAGGAGTTTAGTAAAGCTTCCTTACCTCAACTCCTGGATATTTTTTCTGGTAGGATCAAATAGTTATTTTAAAATCTGATAAAAATGCACAGCTCCCAGATCAGAATTTCTGAGGCAAATTCTGTTTTTTCAAAACTGGTCAGAGTCTCTCTCCACTGCCACACAACACTCTCAGTGCCTCCAACCATCACAGTATGACTCAGATCGTACATTTTTATGTAAATGTACAAATACTTTGTCCAATGTCAAAAGGGTAAGCTATGACGAGGTTGCAGGGCCTGGGAGTGTTTACTCTGTGGAAAAGCTGAGGGAAAGATGTCATTCAAGTAGTAAAGATTTTTAAGGAATAGATGAATGGAACCTAGTGATATGTTGGAGAATGCCACAAATTCTAGAACTAGGGAACATGGGCTCAAGTGTAGGAGAGGGAAGATGCTCTTCATGCAGAGGGTGACGAAAATCAGAAACCAACTGCCCAGGGAGGTTGTGAAGGTCAATAATGTGCAAAATAATGAAGGGAGAATTAGACATTTGAATATTAGGCATTTTGGAGGGGAAATCGATCAGATGAGCTAAATGGTCTTTTCCAATCCTGGTCTTTGCAGAGATCTGAAAAAGGAAAATGTTTGTGAAGAGATTATTGGCCCGAAATTCAGTACCGCTGGAAAGCTTTTGTGGCCATTTGCGCTGAAATGTTTTGGTGGCTGGGCCACCCCATATTCAGCTCCAAAAGTGAATAAATGGGTTCCAGCACTAATGAACCCTTCTAAAGTGGATTTTTCAGCGGTGTGGCAGTCTTAATTTGAGCGTTATCACCACTGAGAAATTCAGCATGCAGGTAAGGGTTTTTAACAAGCTAGCTGCTCCCTGGTCTTTTTAAAGGTCAGGGTTTGCAGCAAGGCCCCGAGGGTGGGAAGGCGGTTGGAAGGATGGCTGGTGTAAGAGGTGCAAGGAGAGCCAACAGGTTTACTGATATGGGGCTGGACACACTGATGGACAGTGCGGAAGACAGAAGAATAATACTGTTTCCTGACGTGGGGAGACCTGGCAGACTGCCAGTCATCATCATAGGCAGTCCCTCGAAATCGAGGAAGACTTGCTTCCATTCTAAAAGTAAGTTCTCAGGTGACTGAGCAGTCCAATACAGGAATTACAGTCTCTGTCACAGGTGGGACAGACAGTGGTTGAAGGAAAAGGTGGGTGGGGGGTCTGGTTTGCCGCACGCCCCTTCCGCTGTCTGCGCTTGGTTTCTGCATGCTCTCGGTGATGAGATTCGAGGTGCTCAACGCCCTCCCGGATGCACTTCCTCCAATGAAGGCGGTCTTTGGCCAGGGACTCCCAAGTGTCGGTGGGGATGTTGCATTTTATCAAGGAGGCTCTGCTTGCTGTGTAGGTGTTCAGAGTAGAGCGCTTGCTTTGGGAGTCTTGCGTCAGGCATGCGAACAATGTGGTCCGCCCAGCGAAGCTAGTAGAGCATAGTCAGTGCTTTGATGCTGGGGATGTTGGCCTGGTCGAGGACGCTAAAGTTGGTGCGTCTGTCCTCCCAGGGGACTTGCAAGATCTTGTGGAATTTCTCCAGCAATTTGAGGTGTCTACTGTACTGTCAGACCGCCAGTTCATAATGCATGGAGGGAGATTGCAGGGGAGGTGTCAGGCACCTCCATATATGTGAGGACGCACCGTCCCAGGAGGGTGCTAGCCAGTCTGCACCCGGCCCTTCCAGGACGTCCTAGAAGGACAGCTGTAGGTCCCAGACAACAAGCACAGAAGCCTTCCCGGACCCATGATGCAGCCACAGGGATGACAGTTAGGCGTAGTATTAGGGTAGTCACGCGTAACAGTGAGATGCACAGGGCTAAAAAAAAAAAATGATAACAGTATTATGACATTGTTCTTTATGGTCTGGATAAATCTTTATTTTTGGCACTTATATTTGTCCAGGTCTTTCACCTGGGAGTGGGCAACTGTGCATTAAGGCACACATTGTGATGGCCATTGAAAGTGGGAGCTCAAGGGTCATGTGTGGATCCACCTCCTCCTCCTCCTGATCCCCCCCACCCCTCAGGTGGTACTGCTGGCTCGACCTCCTGCGGCTGTCCTCATGATAGCCAGGTTGTGCAGCATGCAGCAGACCACGACGATTATGGAGACCATTGGATGAGAGTACTGCACGGTGCCACCAGAGCAGTCCAGGCACCGGAACCTCTGTTTGAGGCTACCTGTGCACTGTTCGATGGTGCACTTGGTGGCACAATGAGCCCTGCCAAGCAGGGCTCTGCAGCCCACAATGAGTCAATCACTAAACAGTCAGACGTGGAAGTTGTACAGAAGTCTGTGAAAACCTCTGAGCAGCACTCAACAGGTTTAATGGAGCCAAAACAATTACTACAATTTATTGCACTTTAAATTCAAATCAAAACTTTATGAAACTATTTTCTTGGCAAAGGGCCCGATCCCGACAACACTCCAGCGGTGTTGCGTTCGAGCACTGACTCGAATACCTGGCGGGGGCACCGCCTGAGGTAGTCCTACCTTTTTATAGCTGAAAATCCAGGTGGTGGCCGTTTTCCAGCGGCCCTGTCGCTGCTCCCCTCACCGCATGAAAATCTTTTATGCTTCCGGCTTCACCCTGCCATTTCTGGCAGAAGTGTGCACTGCTGAACCCCTTCCCCCCACCCCCCCCCCCCGAGTTGAATATGGCTCGGGTAGAGAAAAGTCCTCGACCGGCTCAAACATCGCAGTAGCCGTCCCTTCGGGGACGGTGAATTTCGGGCCCTATATTTCCTCCCAAGACAATATTTGTGTCACTTTGGCGGTACTTCAATATATGCAAAAGGAAAAAGAAGAGAAGAAATGTGTTTTTAAAAAGCAAAAAAAATGATTTCTACTTGATTAAGAAAGGGATGCAATTAACACATTATGTTGGAAGAACTACTTTTAAAAGCAACTACATCAAAAGGGCACTCAAAAAAAAAAAAAATGGTTTACTGACAAAAACATTTTCAGAGTTAATTTTCAAGAGAGTTTTACTTTGAAATCCCTCTATGGTCTCACCCTTCCCCATCTCTATAACCTCCTCCAGCTCTACAATCTTCCGAGATCGCCACGATCCTCCAATTCTGGCCTCTTGCGCAACCCTAACTTTAATCGTTCCACTATTGGCAGCCGTGCCTTCAGCTGCCGAGGCCCCAAGCTCTGGAATTCCCTCCCTGAACATTTCCATCTCTCGCCACATCTCCATCTCATCTCTCTCAAACTTTTGGTCATCTGCCCGAATGGCCTGGAAATCCCAGCCTCTCCTGGGTCCATGCGCTGAAAACCAGCTTTTCCGATCTGTCAAGTTGGAGCGGGACAGATCGCACGCATCTCGGGAGTGAGGACATTTGCAAGGGCAAGACTGGTAGTTATCCATATCTTGCCCAGCAAATGTTCTCAAAATTCTTGCGCCTGATAAATGCAGGCGCATAGCCTACTTTTACAGGCGCAAGAATTTCAAAACATACAAAAATATAATTTAATTAAATTTAAAAAAAAAACACATTATTGTTTAAAAACCCTGCCCACTAAGGTAAGTTTATTTTTAACCAGAATTACAAAAAAAAAGGAAAAATATTTTTCTAAGGCTATTAATTTTAATTATGTGAGGTGTGTTTTTTTTATTACGGTATTTAGGGTGTTTGTTTTTTTTTCTAATTAATGAGAACTTGTAGATATGGAGTTCTCATTGCTATTACCTGTACCTGATTGGTTGTGCATTCACACGTGACTGTACCTTCTGCGTCCGAACCTGGAGGATGGGAGCACGCTTTGCAGTGTGGGAAGGCCTCCCCAACGGAATCGCAGGCATGTCCGAGACCACCAGGTACATTCGTAGAAATTTTTCAGGTCGAAGGCATCCGCCCTCAGGAAGCCTCCGACCGCAATTTCTGGACCAATATCTCCTAATGTGGCTCGGTGTCAAATTTTGTTTGATAACGCTCGAGATGTTGTACAACGTTATAGGTGCTCTATAAACGCAAGTTATTTTTGAAGCAAAAAAAAGTGGAAAATATTTCATATCCATATTTCAAACACATTTGCTCCAAAGCAAGGAGTAGAACTCAGCCCCAGACAATCCAACTTTTCCTTACCTCACAAGTTAACAAGTTTATCTAGAGACACCGAAAAAGTGTCTTGAAAGACTTTTCACAATATAAATACTGACAGGAAAGGATAACACACCCTCCTTCTCGAAAAGTCAAACCCATACTTGTTTCATATAGTATCGGGAAACAAACTCAAGTGGAACAGAACTGCAAAAAGTGAGTGAAAAAAAACTCAATTTATTTACAAAAATACAGGGGTGAAAAGGACTAACCAAACTTGTACTGAAACAAAACGCTTTGATCTACAGATCCGACATTAAGCACCCTCGAGATCCAAAAACAGTTTTTTTTTTGGCTTGTGAGCACCGAGAGCTGGGATCTCAACTGTGCTGAGACGCAACTCATGCAAGTGGTTCAAACGAGACTAGAAACATAAATCTCTTTGGTGCCAGCAGAAAAGAAGCATGCACAACGGCCAAAAGGACCGGCTATGTACCATTTGTAGGCGAGACCCATGTGTTCATCAGGCGCGCACATTCCTCAACTAGGCCAAGTTCTACATAGAAATAAAAAGTACTTTTGTTTGAGAAGAGAGAGAAAACACAAATTCTGCCGACTGTGCTGGGAGACTACATGAGCTTTCGCATACTGAATCCCACATCTTGGAAACTCTGGTACACCTATTTTAAACCCACATCCTGTACAAGTAATTGCACAACAGCAACAAATTAAGACTTTAAAAGACCACAGCAGTATAATAAGAGCATCTGGGTAGTACTTCTACATATTACTACAGGGAATTTAATCTCAACTGAAATATGTACAGTGCTCTTCTGAGACAGATAGCACTTACAAGGAGCAGGTTATATAGCTACACTTGGAGTGCGTAGTTAAATTAAATATTAGTAGGAATATAAATGAGCAAGAATTGAAACAACCCAGTGATGGAAGGATTGGTATAAACGCATCACACATTAAGTCAAGAAAGGCAAACGATCAGTCACGTGCATCCTTTTCTGGCTCTTTCCCCTCCCCCATCCCCCGCCCCATCGCCACTATCTTTCGCCCCTCACTGGCACTTTAAAACAAGATGGTGGTGCAAATGAAAGTGCTGGCAAGAGAAGCACGTGCAAACTATGAGAAACTATCGCGGTAACCAGCTGGGCTTACAGACTCCACCCACACCAGCCCACCTGACACTTCATTTCAAACTCTACAGCGTACCGGGCGAGCCGAGCATTTGCTCACTGAGAGCAGAGAGGCGCAGAACAGCTGCATTATAAAATGCCACGGGCGATTAAAATGAACACACTTGTCAATGGGAAGGGGAAGACAAGACTGGGACTGGAAGAAAAGTATTTCCTGGAACTGCTCACGATGTGTGTCAATTAATGCTGCATTAAACTGACTACCCTGGTTTTACTAGAACGCTGCACAAGCCAAGAGTGACTTACAAGTGTGCAGCACGGAGGTGTGAATCTTATAGTACTCTTCCAACAGAAGATACAGTTGTAGAGTATATTGCCACCAATGCCATTTATTACTGCAAAAACCCATGTTGGGAAAGAGAACATGAAAGGGAAGTGATCGAGGACCTTTGTCCAAACAAACAACATTTTAAAATGAATATGCCTTTTGTTTTAAAAACCCAAATCTACATAACCATTATAGAATCATAAAATGATTACAACACAAAAAGAGGCCATTCAGCCCTTTGAGCCAGTCAGCTAGTCCCACGCCCATGCCATTTCTTCGTAACCCTAAAAATTTCTTTCCTTCAGATACTTATCCAATTCCCTTTTGAAAGCCACAATTGAATCTGCCTCCATCACGCTTTCAGGCAGTGCATTCCAGATCGTAACGACTCGCTGTATAAAAAGTTTTTCCTCATGTCGCCTTTGGTTCTTTTGCCAAATATCTTGAATCAGTGTCCTCTGGTACTCGACCCTTCGCTAAAGGGAACAGTTTCTCTCTGTCCAGACCCCTCGTGATTTTGAAACACAGAAACATAGAAAATTGGTGCAGGATTAGGCCATTCGGCCCTTCGAGCCTGCACCACCATTCAAGAAGATCATGGCTGATCATTCACCTCAGTACCCCTTTCCTGCTTTCTCTCCATACCCCTTGGTCCCTTTAGCCGTAAGGGCCGTATCTAACTCCCTCTTGAATACATCCAATGAACTGGTATCAACAACTCTCTGCAGTAGGGAATTCCACAGGTTAACAATTCAGTGAAGAAGTTTCTCCTCATCTCAGTCCTAAATGGCCTACCCCTTATCCTTAGACTGTGTCCCCTGGTTCTGGACATCCCCAACATCGGGAACATTCTTCCCGCATCTAACCTGTCCAATCCCGTCGGAATTTTATATGTTTCGATGAGATCCCCTCATCCTTCTAAACTCCAATGAATACAAGCCCAGTCGATCCAGTCACTCAGTCCTGCCATCTCGGGAATCAGTCTGATGAACCTTCGCTGCACTCCCTCAATAGCAAGAACGTCCTTCCTCAGATTAGGAGAGCAAAACTGAACACTATATTCCAGGCGAGGCCTCACTAAGGCCCTTTACAACTGCAGTAAAACCTCCCTGCTCCTATACTCAAATCCCCTAGCCATGAAGGCCAACATACCATTTGCCTTCTTCGCCGCCTGCTGTACCTGCATGCCAACTTTCAATCACTGATGTACCATGACACCCAGGTCTCGTTGCACCTCCCCTTTTCCTAATCTGCCGCCATTCAGATAATATTCTGCCTTCGTGTTTTTGCCACCAAAGTGGATAACCTCACATTTATCCACATTATACTGCATCTGCCACTCGTTTACCCACTTACCTAACCTGTCCAAGTCACCCTGCAGCCTTTTAGCGTCCTCCTCACAGCTCACACCGCCACCCAGTTTAGTGTCATCTGCAAATTTGGAGATATTACATTAACAATTTGGATGAGTGTATATTGTAAATAGCTGGGGTCCCAGCACTGAGCCCTGCGACACCCCACTAGTCACTGCCTGCCATTCTGAAAAGGACCCATTTATCCCGACTCTGTTTCCTGTCTGCCAACCAGTTCTCTATCCACATCAGTACATTATCCCCAATACCTTGTGCTTTAACTTTGCATACCAATCTCTTGTGTGGGACCTTGTCAAAAGCCTTTCGAAAATCCAAATACACCACAACCACTGGTTCTCCCTTGTCCACTCTACCAGTTACATCCTCAAAAAATTCTAGAAGATTTGTCAAGCAGGATTTCCCCTTCATAATTCCATGCTGATTTGGACCGATCCTGTCAATGCTTTCCAAATGTGCTGCTATTTCATCCTTAATAATTGATTCCAACATTTTCCCTACTACTGATGTCAGGCTAACCGGTCTATAATTACCTGCCTTCTCTCTCCCTCCCTTCTTAAAAAGTGGTGTTACTTTAGCTACCCTCCAGTCCATAGGAACTGATCCAGAGTCGATAGACTGTTGGAAAATGATCACCAATGCATCCACGATTTCTAGGGCTACTTCCTTAAGTACTCTGGGATGCAGACTATCAGGCCCCGGGGATTTATCGGCCTTCAATCCATCAATTTCCCCAACACAATTTCCCGCCTAATAAGGATTTCCTTCAGTTCCTCCTTCTCACTAGACCCTCGGTCCCTTAGTATTTCCGGAAGGTTGTTTGTGTCTTCCTTCGTGAAGACAGAACCAAAGTATTTGTTGAACTGGTCCGCCATTTTTGTTCCCCATTATAAATTCACCTGAACCTGACTTCAAGGTACCTACGTTTGTCTTCACTAATCTTTTTCTCTTCACATATCTATCGAAGCTTTTGCAGTCAGTTTTTATGTTCCCAGCAAGCTTCCTCTCATACTCTATTTTCTCCCTCCTAATTAAACCCTTTGTCCTCCTCTGCTGAATTCTAAATTTCTTCCAGTCCTCAGGTTTGCTGCTTTTTCTGGCCAATTTATATGCCTCTTTCTTGGATTTAACACTATCCTTAATTTCCCTTGTCAGCCACGGTTGAGCCACCTTCCCAGTTTTATTTTTACTCCAGACAGGGATGTACAATGGTTGAAGTTCATCCATGTGATCTTTAAATGTTTGCCATTGTCTATCCACCCTCAATCCTTTAAGTATCACTCGCCAGTCTATTCTAGCTAATTCACGTCTCATACCATCGAAGTTATCTTTCCCTAAGTTCAGGACCTTAGTCTCTGAATTAACTGTCACTCTCCATCTTAATAAAGAATTCTACCATATTATGGTCACTCTTCCCCAAGGAGCCTCACGCAACAAGATTGCTAATTAGTCCTCTCTCATTACACATCACCTAGTCTAGGATGGCCAGCCCTCTAGTTAGTTCCTCGACATATTGATCTAGAAAACCATCCCTAATACACTCCAGGAAATCCTCCTCCACCGCATTGCTACCATTTTGGTTAGCCCAATCAATATGTAGATTAAAGTCGCCCATGATAACTGCTGTACCTTTATTGCACGCATCCCTAATTTCTTGTTTGAACACCTCTAGCAAGTCTTCTCTCAACCTTCTCTGCTCTAAGGAGAATAATCCCAGCTGCTCCAGTCTATCCACGTAACTGAGGTCCCTCCTCCCTGGAATCAATCTCATAAATCTTTTCCGCACCCTCTAAAAGGCCTTTACATCCATCCTAAAGTGCAGTGCCTAGAATTGGACACAGTACTCCAGTTCAGGTCAGACCAGTGTTTTCTAAAGGTTCATCATAATTTCCATGCGTTTGTACTCTATACCTCTATTTATAAAGCCCAGGATCCCGTATGCTTTTTTAACCGCTTTCTCAACCTGCCCTTCCACCTTCAATGATTTGCGCACATATACCCCCTGGTCTCTCTGTTCATGCACTCCCTTTAGGATTGAACCTTTTACTTTTTATTACTTGGAGCCATTTAAGTGGCCACTGGAGTGGATAATCTTAGCTATGAGGACAGATTGGATAGGATGGGTTTGTTTTCCTTGGAAGCTGAGCGGAGACCTCATTGAGGTGCATAAAATTATGAGGGGCCTAGATATAGTGGATAGATAGGGCCTATTTCCCATAGCAAAGGGGTCAACAACCAGTGGGCATAAATTTAAAGTAATTGGTTGAAGGTTTATAGGGGGTTTGAAGGAAAATTTCTTCACGCAGAGGGTTGTGGGGGTCTGGAACTCACTGCCTGAAAGGGTGGTAGAGGCAGAAACCCTCGCCACATTTAAAAGGACTTGGATGTGCACCTGAAGTGCTGTAACCTGCAGGGTTACTGACCTCGAGCTGGAAAGTGGGATTAGGCTGGATAGCCTTTTGTTGACCGGCACAGACACGATGGGCCGAAATGGCCTCCTTTCGTGCTGTAAACTTCTCTGATTAACCTCAGTATTGAGACGGTGTTCCCCCAGACTGCCTCCTTCCTCATATGACTGGAAAGCAGAAGCAAGAACAGTAACAGTTTCAACAAGGATGCAAGTACCACATTATGCTTCCAAGTAACTATTTTACAAAGATGCACATCACTGTATGCATGATTAAAGCCAGTCTTCCACAACCAAACTACTTTTGACCAGTTCAAACCAAAAGCAACAAAATGCTCCTTAGCTTTATTACAGCTGATCAGCCGAGTGTACCCATCATATAACGGGAACAAGCCGGGGCTTGTTCCAAGCAACGTCAACCCACTGCTGAGCAAGAAGCCTTGTGCACATTGGAAATTTATACCAATGTTCTGAAAGTTTAAAGAACAATTTCAGTTGATGATGGATTTGTGGGTTCAAGTCCCACTCCAGGGACTCAAGCACAACAATCTCGACTGACTCTCCAGTGCAGTGCTGAGGGGGTGCTGCACGGTCAGAGGTGTCGTCTTTCGGATGAGACATTAAACCAAATCCCCATCTGCTCTCTCATGGATCCCATGGCACTATTTCAAAGAAGAGCAGGGGAGTTATCCCCGGTGTCCTGGCCAATATTTATCCCTCAATCAACATAACAAAAAAAAAACAGATGATCTGATCATCATCACATTGCTGTTTGTGCAACACCCCCACTGACATCTGGGAGTCCCTGGCCAGAGGCCACCCTAAGTGGAGGAAGTGCATCTGGGACGGGACCGAGCACCTCGACTCTTGTGATATATTCACAGAACACACAGCTTCCTAACATGGCAGGCAGCTCTCTCGGAAGTCCCCGGAAACTGCCTAGTTCTGTTTATTATTAACCCTGCACTTGCAGTACACAATACGTCCACATCCACAGTGTGGAGCTACAAACATTACAAGCTTACAGACATTACACTTCTCCCTCCTTAATGATGAAGAAGCCATCATAACAAACATCATTCATAACTTTCATGTTTATATATAACACAGGATATAGACTTATTTTTTTTCCCATATTTACAAATTTAACTTTACCACTTGTTTTCTGTTTCGAAGAGGATACCTTCGCTCTCGAACAGAACCTTCCAAACATGGTGACGAATCTAAACTCATTCGAAGCTCATCCTGAGGATAGTTTTCCTCCATGGAATTTCCTTGATTTTCATTTGAACTCACTAACTTCAGGCTCTTTGTTTCCCTGACTCGGACTCAGACTTTCATTCTGATTCTCTCCTGGATTTGTTTCCAGTACATTGGATTTAGAAACATAGAAACATAGAAAATAGGTGCAGGAGTAGGCCATTCGGCCCTTCTAGCCTGCACCGCCATTCAATGAGTTCATGGCTGAACATTCAACTTCAGTACCCCATTCCTGCTTTCTCGCCATACCCCTTGATCCCCCTAGCAGTAAGGACCTCATCTAACTCCTTTTTGAATATATTTAGTGAATTGGCCTCAACAACTTTCCGTGGTAGAGAATTCCACAGGTTCACCACTCTCTGGGTGAAGAAGTTCCTCCGCATCTCGGTCCTAAATGGCTTACCCCTTATCCTTAGACTGTGACCCCTGGTTCTGGACTTCCCCAACATTGGGAACATTCTTCCTGCATCTAACCTGTCTAACCCCGTCAGAATTTTATATGTTTCTATGAGGTCCCCTCTCATTCTTCTGAACTCCAGTGAATACAAGCTACTAGGATTTGCTACTGGTGTATCAAAACTATCTGATGAGTTGGAAATAATTGAATCATTCCAGCTTCAACTCCTTCCATGTCTGTAGTAAAATATCAATATGAACAAACCTAACCTGTCCATTATCAAACATCTTTACCAAATATGTGCGAGGATCACATATCTTCACCACTCTTCCTGGTAACCACTTTAACCATTTATGTTGATGGTTCTTCACTCTCACCTTCTGGTTTAACTTTACACTTCTCTCTTTTACTCTACCTTTATCATCAAGACCTGGCCACCATAAATAACTGCGTGCAAAATTCTTGGTCAAGCACATTCCCAGGTGCTGGTCATGGAGGTCTCCGAATAATTTGGACCTGAATTTACTTGGTATAACCACTCTTGCACCCCACATGATACAATCTTTATTGACTGATCATTCATTCCTACAAAAGAAGAATGGATGTCTGTTACCTGGTTTGGCCATCCATTTGCAATATACTCATACACCTTTGACATCACTGGGTCACGTTTAGTTGCTCTACCAATCTCTTCAGCTGTAACTGGCAGTTCATCAATGTATGAAAAATAAACCACTTCTTCCCTATCGGGTGTAACTTGTGATGGGGAAGGCAATCTAGACATTGCATCAGCATTACTGTGATCAGCTGATCGTCTGTATTCAATATCATATGTATATGCTGACAAAATCAAAGCCCATCTCTGCATTCAGGCTGCAGCTAATGTTGGAACTGGGAACTTGGATGGAGGATTGCTGCTCGGGGCTTATGGTCCATAACGATGGTAAACTTACGACCATACAAGTATTTGTGAAACTTCTTGACCCCAAAAATTAATGCCAAAGCTTCCCTTTCAATTTGCGCATAATTACTCTCACTGGCACTGAGAGTGCGTGAAGCAAAAGAAATTGGTCTCTCCTCCCCACTACTTAATACATGAGAGATTACTGCCCCAACTCCATATGGAGAGGCATCACATGCTAGCTTAATCTCCTTAGATATGTCGTAGTGAACTAACATGGTGCTCTCTTCCAATTTGCTTTTACATTCCTTGAATGCTGTATCGCATTCTTTTGATCACTTCCAATGGACCTGTTTTTTCAAAAATTCATTCAGTGGATGTAACACTGTAGCCAAATTTGGTAGGAACTTCCCATAATAGTTCAAAAGACCCAAGAATGAACGAAGTTCAGTGACATTCCTGGGAGTGGGTGCATTTCTAATTGCATCCAATTTTTCCATGGTTGGATGTAAACCATCTTTGTCTACTCTGTACCCTGAAACTCCACTGAGTTTTTAAATAACTCACACTTACGAGCAGACACTCTTACTCTGTGCTTCTCTAGCCGTTTGAGGACTTCAATATGTTATTATGAATTTGCCTATTTGGTACTGAAATTAGTATGTCATCCAAATAACATACTATCCCTTCAATACCTTGCAAAATATGGTTCATCACCTCTTGGAATATGGTTGGGGCGGAAGACACTCCAAACGGTAGCCTATTAAATTGATATAGGCCTAGATGAGTATTTATAGTCAAACATGACTTGGACTCCTCATCAAGTTCAAGCTGTAAGTAGGCATTCGTAAGATCCAGTTTTGAGAAGATCTGACCACCTGTCAGTGTTGTGAACAAATCTTCTATATTTGTGAACAAATCTTCTATATTCAGCAATGTATTGGGGACATTACCCTCTAGCACCTGGTTTACAGTTACTTTATAATCACCACACAATCTTACCTTACCATCAGACTTGGGTACAACAACAATGGGTGTAGCCCAATTACATCGATCTATCTTACAAATAATGTTCTCAGTCTCTAGTCTTTTGAGTTCTTGCTCAACTTTCTCCTCGAGTGCATATGGTACAGAACGTGGCTTGTAGTAAACCGATCTAGCATCCTTCTATACCCCGACACTTGCCTCAAAGCCTTGAATCGGACTGCCCGTTTCACAGAACACCTTCGGATACTTCTTGATAACCTCATCCGTTGATGAAAATCTCGCTTCCACACAGAAAATCTTACTCCAATCCGGCTTCAGTGAGCTCAACCAATTTCTTCCTAGTAAGACAAGCTTGTCTCCTTTCACTACTATTAGAGGCAAGTTCTGAAACTGATCTTTATATTTCTCCGGTACAGTGATACGACCTACCTCAGGAATTTTCTCTCCCGAGTAGCCTCGCAGCTCTATCGTGGATTTCTCCAGTTGAAAATCACGCAATTTGTCGAGGTACAGTGACTCCGGTACTACACTCACAGATGCACCCATGTCAATTTCCATTGATATCTTGAATCCCGCAACATCTATGTGGATGTTGATGCTTTCCGAATCGCTGTCCGTTAACCTCGTGCTCCTGATGACGTGTAACTAACATTTCCTCGTCCTGTTGTTGTTCTTCCATGCTATGTAGTCTCTTGGGATTTCTACTCGTAGCTTTGAACGCTGGACTCATAGCTTTAAAAGCTGATTTACCCCTCAGTCAGCATGCCTTCGCAAGATGCCCAGTCTTCCTGCAGAAGAAACACTCTGCCTTCACGTATGGACAACTTTGAGCAATGTGTTGTCCCAGGCACCTATCGCATGACTTCGATGCTCTGCTAGAATTTCCAGTTTGAGACTTTCGGCCATGCCCATGTTTTACTTTGAACCTGCAGGTGATCTACCTCGGTTGACTGACAACCGTAATCATTATTTAATTCTTGGGAATATTGTTCGGCCATGCCCATCGACCTCGCTGTCTGACAAGCAATCTCAAAAGTCAAGTCATCCGTCGTCAATAAGTTCCTTCTGATTGCATCATTTTTCACCCCACAAACAAAACGATCCTGTAATGCTCGGTTTTGAAAGTTTCCAAAATTACAGTGCATAGATAGCTTTTTTAATGCTACGATGTAATCACTGATACATTCATCAGCCTTTTGATTCCGAATCCCGAAATGATAGCTTTCAGCAATTTCTAACGGTTTGGGGTTATAGTGCTGCTCCAACTTCGTTAAAATCTCTTTAAACATTGTGTCCTTTGGCTCCAGGCACAAGCAGATTTACAAGGGTTTTGTATAATGCTGGACCTGCCTTCGATAAGATGATTGCTTTCTTACATTCCAACATAGCCCGGTTCTGGACTGCATTGTCTGGAACTTCGATTATGTTATTTGCAGAGTGGAAACAAATCTTCCTCGATTTCGAGGGACTGCCTATTATGATGTTTGTGGAAGCTTGCTGTGTGCAAATTGGCTGCCGTGTTTCCTACATTAGAACAGTGAGTACACTCCAAAAGTACTTCATTGGCTGTAAAGCGCTTTGAGGCGTCCGAAGGTCGTGAAAGGCGCAATACAAATGCAAATCTTTCTTTCTTTTTTTCCAATAATGAACAGCATAGTTTATAACAAAAATATTCAGATAACGGAGTGATTCGGACAAAGTGGGAGGATGCAGTGAGATGCTGGTGGGCCTGTATGTTTACACTGTACTCACAAACCGCTCAAACTTTGCTGATTGCAATTTCTAAGAGCGTGCCAGCTTTGAAAACTCCTGGGACCAATGTGGTGTTTACAAATAGTTCTGGCAGGTGTCTCACACTGAAACTTTTGACTACTTTGCTCTTGGTTCACAAAAAAATTAAAATGACAAACCTGGGCTTTCAAAAACTATGGTACTGTGACTTTAATTTCATACACTATTTCCCCCGACCAATCCCTTCAGTTTCAAGAAATTGAAGTATTTATCCTCGTTCTAAAATAACAGCCAATCTTTGCAATATACAAGTACTGCGTAAAAGCTGGTGTGCCAAGCTCGGCATAAAACTTGGTATCCTCTTCCTTCCTGCCCACCACCTTCCGACCCCCAAATATTTTCAATGGCGTGAAAGCCACAAAATAGGCTGTGACAATCTGAGGTAAAGAACCACTCAGGATGTTATAGCTGCCCGATTGGACAACGGTACTGACGAACACAGCAAAAGGGCAAGAGGACCAGGAATTCCCCAGATTCAGTTCAGTCTGTGCTGCTTTCACTGATCCCCATTGTAACGAGATAATGTAAAGCGCCCTCTAGCTAGGAGGTATATTGAGAGGGTCTGTGAAGGAGCGCCATCTTAAAGCTCCACATGGCTGTCTGAGACCTCCCAAATAAAGAGAGTTAAGTTGAACTATGAGTGTTCAAGAGGCTATAAAATACACCCATGAGGCCATCAGCTAGGGCGCTAGTCAACACCAACAACCCTTGGCTAGGATGGGGCTCTCGCTCCTGATCATCGGAACAGGAGTAGGCCATTCAGCCCCTCGAGCCTAATGTAGCCAAGTTTGCTGATGATACAAAGATGGGTGGGAAAGCAAATTGTGAGGAGGACACAAAAAATCTGCAAAGGGATATAGGCAGGCTAAGCGAATGGGCAAAAATTTGGCAGATGGACAATAAATGTGGGAAAATAAGAGGTTATCCACTTTGGCAGAAAAAATTGAAAAGCAAATTATAATTTAAATGGAGAAAAATTGCAGTACAGAGGGACCTGGGGGTCCTTGTGCATGAAACACAAAATGTTAGTATGCAGGTACAGCAAGTAATCAGGAAGGCAAATGGAATGTTGGCCTTTATTGCAAGGGGGAATAGAGTATAAAAGCAGAGAAGTCCTGCTACAACTGCACAGGATATTGGTGAGGCCACACCTAATACTGCGTATAGTTTTGGTCTCAGTATTTAAGGAAGAATATACTTGCATTGGAGGCTGTTCATTGAAGATTGGTTCTAGAGATAAGAGTTTTGACTTATGAAGATAGGTTGAGTAGGTTGGGCCTCTACTCATTGGATTTCAGAAGAATGAGAGGTGATCTTATTAAAACATATAAGATAATGAGGGGGCTCGACAGGGTGGATGCAGAGAGGATAGTACCACTCATAGGGGAAACTAAAACTAGGAGGCATTGTCTCAGAATAAGGGGCCACCCAATTAAAACGGAGATGAGGAGAAATTTCTTTTCTCCGAGGGTTATAAATCTATGGAATTCTCCGCCCCAGAGAGCTGTGAAGGCTGGGTCATTGAATATATTTAAGGCGGAGATAGACAGATTTTTGAGAGAAAAGGGAGTAAAGGGTTCTGGGGAGCAGGCAGGGAAGTGGAGTTGAGTTCATGATCAGATCAGCCATGATCTTATTAAATGGCAGAGCAGGCTCGAAGGGCCAGGTGGCCTACTCCTGCTCCTATTTCTAATGCTCCACATTCATTCAATCAGATCATGGCTGATCTGCACCGAAAACTTCATTTAACCACCTTTGAACCACATCAACCCAACAAAAATTTAGCGATCTCAGTCTTGAAAGCTTCAATTGTCCTTGGATCCATAGCTTTTTGAGGGAGAGTGTGTTTTAGATTTCTACTATCCTTTATGTGAAAAAGTGCTTCCTGATATCACTCATGAAAGGCCTGGCTCTAATTTTATTATGCCCACTTTTCTAGATTCCCCACCAGAGGAAATAGATTCTCTTTATCTACCCTGTCAAGTTTTTTTTATTTTTTTATCATTTTCAATGCTTTGATTAGATCATCTCTCAATCCTCTATACTCAAGGGAAAAGCACCAAGTCTATGCAACCTGTCCTCATAATTTAACACTAACCCCCAGTATCATTCTGGTGAATCTGTGCTGCACCCACCTCAAAGCCAATATATCTTTCCTGAGGTGTGGTGCCTAAAACTAAACACGATACTCTAGAAGGGGTCTGGCCAGGGCTCCGAACACCTGAAGTATCACTTCCTCCTCTTGTCCTCCAGCCCCCTGGAGGTAAAGGTCAACATTCAATTAGCCGTTTGGATTGCTTTTTGCACCCGTCTACTAATGTTTAGTGATTTGTGTACCTCAACACCCAGATCTTTTGTTTCGCCACAATTTCTAGTTTCTCAGCATTTAGAAAATATTCCTAATTTGTCTTTCTGCAATCCAAAGTGGATGACCTCACACGTCCCCACATTGAATTCCATCTGCAACAGTTTGGCCCACTCACCTAATCTCACGGTGTCCCATTGCAATTTCCTGCTCCCATCAGTCCCTGAGTGGAGTATTGGAGGGCTGCCAGCACCTATACAACCATGTCCATCAGCAGCTTCAACAGGAGGAGATGATATTGGTGTTGGGAGAAATAAATAATCAGTCATGGTCTTCCCCTTCTCCCAATATTCAGAAAATTTGCTGCTTTAAAGAAGAAAGCTAACAAAAGGAAGACACAAATAACCTTCCGGAGGTACTAGGGGACCGAGGATCTAGTGAGAAGGAGAAACTGAAGGATATCCTTATTAGGCGGGAAATTGTGTTAGGGAAATTGATGGGATTGAACGCTGATAAATCCCTGGGGCCTGATAGTCTGCATCCTAGAGTACTTAAGGAAGTGGCCCCAGAAATAGTAGATGCATTGGTGATCATTTTCCAATAGTCTATCGACTCTGGATCAGTTCCTATGGACTGGAGGGTAGCTAATGTAACACCACTTTTTAAAAAAGGAGAGCAAGAGAAAACGGGTAATTATAGACCAGTTAGCCTGACACCAGTAGTGTGGAAAATGTTGGAGTCAATCATTAAGGGTGAAATAGCAGCGCATTTGGAAAGCAGTGACAGGATCAGTCTAAGTCAGCATGGATTTGTGAAAGGGAAATAATGTTTGACGAATCTTCTGGAGTTTTTTTGAGGGTGTAACTAGCAGAGTGGACAAGGGAGATCCAGTGGATGTGGTGTATTTGGACTTTAAAAAGGCTTTTGACAAGGTCCCACACAAGAGATTGGTGTGCAAAATCAAAGCACATGGTATTGGGGGTAATGTACTGACGTGGATAGAGAACTGGTTGGCAGATAGGAGGCAGAGAGTCGGGACAAACAGGTCCTTTTCAGAATGGCAGGCAGTGACTAGTGGAGGGCCACAGGGCTCAGTGCTGGGACCCCAGCTCTTTACAATATACATTAATGATTTAGATGAAGGAATTGAGTGTAGTATCGCCAAGTTTGCAGATGACACTAAACTGGGTGGAGGTGTGAGCTGTGAGGAGGACACTAAGAGGCTGCAGGGTGACTTGGATAGGTTAGGTGAGTGGGCAAATGCATGGCAGATGCAGTATAATGTGGAGAAATGTGAGGTTATCCACTTTGGGGGGAAAAAACACAAAGGCAGATTATCTGAATGGTGGCAGATTAGAAAAAGGGGACGTGCAATGAGACCTGGGTGTCATGGTTCATCAGTCATTGAAAGTTGGCATGCAGGTATAGCGGGCATTGAAGGCAGAAAATGGTATGTTGGCCTTCATAGCTAGGGGATTTGAGTATAGGAGCAGGAAGATTTTACTGCAGTTGTACAGGGCCTTGGTGAGACCTCACCTAGAATATTGTGTTCAGTTTTGGTCTCCTAATCTGAAGAAGGACATTCTTGCTATTGAGGGAGTGCAGCGAAGGTTCACCAGATTGATTCCAGGGATGGCTCGACTGACTTATGAGGAGAGACTGGATCAACTGGGCCTTTATGCACTGGAGTTTTGAAGGATGAGAAACGTATAAGATTCTGACTGGACTGGACAAGTTAGATGCAGAAAGAATGATCCCGATGTTGGGAATGTCCAGAACCAGGGGACACAGTCTTAGGATAAGGGGTAAGCCATTTAGGACTGAGATGAGGAGAAACTTCTTCACTCAGAGTTGTTAACCTGTGGAATTCCCTACCGCAGATTGTTGTTGATGCCAGTTCATTGGATATATTCAAGAGGGAGTTAGATATGGCCCTTACGGCTAAAGGGATCAAGAGGTATGGAGAGAAAGCGGGAAAGGGGTACTGAGAGAATGATCAGCCATGATCTTATTGAATAGTGGTGCAGGCTTGAAGGGCCGAATGACCTACTCCTGCACCTATTTTTCTATGTTTCTATGTTCTATGTTTCTAGAACCACCGGCAGGCACTTCAAATGTTTGATGTGGTGTTATGACTAAACCACCTGTTGGCAAAACTCTCAGTACCTTGTTTGACCATAATATTTATACAGTAAATGCCAAAAGATGTCCAGAAATACTGTTGTGGATGGCAATGGGAGAGATGTGTACATACATTTCAACTTAGCAGAGACATTTTAAAATCAGGAATTAAAAAAAAAGCTATATTACACGTGACTATTTTTATAATCTTATGCAAGTTCAAGGTTGTCAGGAGTTGGTGGAAATTACAAATCATTCAAACTGTGCTCGTGATTTACAAGACATGAGCCCTGCACGTAATGTACTGCAACTGCTCAATTACTGGTACAAATATGGTACATGCACGAAAGACAATATAAATAATCCAGCGTCACCACTCTTGCAGTTGTCATCTGATGTTATATAATCTTATCTACTTACACTGCAATAGCAGCAAGCTTCCATTTATAGCATGCTTATTTTGAGAATGGAGGGTGGAGCATGAAGGGAAGTCAGAAACCAAGTTTTATTCTACAATCAGGCTGCAAAAACAACACTATCAATTTTAAAACGGGATCCGCCAAACTTTCAGAAGATTGCTGTTCAATAACTACAACCAAGCCCAATCATTACCAACAGTCGTTCATGGATAGGCAACACTTGCTTCCTAATTGAGGGGAAAAAAATAGAACTGCAATTCATTGTAAGCACTGCTTCAATATTTAGAGGCTGAAATTACCCACTTGCTTAAGGCCCGTTACCGGAGGTAACAGGGCAGCAAGTCCTTTCCGACCGGGGGCAGACGGATGGTCTGACCTTTGCGAAATTGCCCCGGGCCGGGATTCCGCCGCGCCCAGTGTCTCTGCCTCGCCCGGCACATCGACCCGTGTATGCGCCAAATCTATATTAGTGACTTGGATGAAGGGACCGAGTGTAATGTAGCCAAGTTTGCTGATGATACAAAGATGGGTGGGAAAACAAGTTGTGAGGAGGACACAAAGAATCTGCAAAGGGATATATACAGGCTAAGTGAGTGGGCAAAAAATTGGCAGATGGAGTATAATGTGGGAAAATGTGAGGTTATCCATTTTGGCAGAAATAATAGAAAAGAAAATTATTTAGAGAAAAATTACAAAATGCTGCAGTACAGAGAGACCTGGGGTCCTTGTGCACGAAGCACAAAGGTTAGTATGCAGGTACAGCAAGTGATCAGGAAGGCAAATGGAATGTTGGCCTTTACTGCAAGGGGGATAGAGTACAAAAGCAGAGAAGTCCTGCTACATCTGTACAGGGGTATTGGTGAGGCCACACCTGGAGTACTGTGTGCAGTTTTGGTCTCCGTATTGAAGGAAGGATATACCGGCATTGGAGGCAGATAAGAGAAGGTTCACTCCTGAGGTGAAGGGGTTGACTTATGAAGAAAGGTTGAGCCTATACTCATTGGAGTTCAGAAGAATGAGGGGTGATCTTATTGAAACATATAAATTAATGAGGGGGCTCGACAAAGTGGATGCAGAGAGGATGTTTCCCTTCATGGGGGAATCTAAAACTAGGGAGCATTGTTCCAAAAAAAGGGTCACCCATTTAAAACAGATGAGGAGGAATTTCTTCTCTGAGGGTTGTAAATCTGTGGAATTCTCTGCCCCAGAGAGCTGTGGAGGCTGGCTCATTGAATATATTTAAGGCGGACGGAGATAGACAGATTTTTAAGCGATAAGGGAATAAAGGGTTATGGGGAGTGGGCAGGGAAGTGGAGCTGAGTCCAAGATCTTATTAAATGGCGGAGCAGGCTCGAGGGGCCAATTGGCCTGCTCATGCTCCTATTTCTTATGTTTTTACTGTCCAGCGGCAACCCTTTTCCGCCCTGCGAGGAAAATTGGCTCGCGGGAGGGGAGCCGCCACCGGTCAGTGCCCCCGACAGCAAGCTGCCAGTGTGCCAGTGCCTGGGCAGTGCGTCCACCCTTAAGGGGTGGGGGGGGGCACACCGCCATGGCTGCCATTTTATTTTACTTGTCGACCGACTCTACAGTCAGCCCAACCATGGCGGCCATGAGTTCGACCGGGCCACCAACAGCAAGCCGGCACCCCCTCTTGATTACCGGGCCGCTGGCCAGGCCGAAACACTCCCTGGTGGCCCAGTGGGTTCAGCGTAGGCCTCCCACTTTAATTTAAGTGAATTGGAGGGACATTGATACATGTCAGCACGACACAGCACACAGACATGCTCAGCATGGTACTGATGACATCGCCCACCAACCACCCCACTCCCGACTCGCTTCCACCCCTCTGCCACCTCAATTTCCCTCTATTCTCCGCCCCATCGATTCGGGCGGTAATTCATCACATCTGCCCGCAATTTCAGCCCCTTATTGTCTGGATATAGTAACCAATAGTTCACAACACTATTACATAGAATTACAGCACAGAAACAGGCCATTCAGCCCAACAGGTCTATGTTGGTGTTTGTGCTCCATATAAGCTCCTCCCTCCCTTCTTCATCTAACCCCATCGACATATCCTCCTATTACTATCTCACTCGTGTTTATCTAGCTTCCTGTTAAATGCATCTATGCTAGTCACCTCAACTACTACCTGTAGTAACAAGTTCCACATATACCAGCTCGAGACAGTGAAGGTCCACTGGAGTGCTCGGTCAATGCCTGACCCATTTTATCATCTATTTGACCACATTGAATCCTTCATGTAACTGGCGCAGTTTGCTGCTTTCACATTAACTGACTGCTTTTTATAATGGGGAATTATCAAAGCAAGCGCACTTTATTCTGGATTCATTCATTTTATATATTTCCAGGTGATTTATTATTTAATTCTTGTATCAAGGAGGGAATGTTCTTATGTTCTTATGTATTATTTTCCCCTTTATACTATGTTACCATCATGCAACCCGAGGTTAGCCATCTGTACAAAGTTCCCTGTACTCTGCCGCAACACTCTGGCTTAATTCCAGCCTCAAAGGACTCCCAGCAGAGCACCAATGTGAATTTTTCTACCTGCCACATCCGTTCTCCCTATGGACTCGATCATGGGCAGCTTAATATTTTATATCTATGGTCACTGATAACTTGGTTGGAGCTGTCCACATTCATCTCTTTTATAAGAACGTAACCTAAGAAATAGGAGCAAGAGTAGGCCATACGCCCCATCGAGCCTGCTCCACCATTTAATACGATCATGGTTGATCCGATCATGGACTCCGGTCCAATTCCCTGCCCGCTTCCCATAACCCCTTATCCCCTTAGACAGTTTCTTAACCGATTATCTGTCTTAAATTTATTCAGTGTCCCAGCCGCCACAGCTTTCTGAGATTGCGAATTCTACAGATTTACAACCGAGAAGAAATTCCTCCTCACCTCAGTTTTAAATGGGTGGCCCCTTATTCTAAGATTATGCCCTCTAGTTCTAGTCTCCCCTATCAGTGGAAACATCCTCTCTGCATCCACCTTGTCAAGCTCCCTCATAATCTTATACATTTCAATAAGATCACCTCTAATTCTTCTGAATTCCAATTGAGTAGAGGCCCAACCTACTCAACCTTTCCTCATAAGTCAACCCCCTCATCTCCGGAATCAATCTAGTGAACCTTCTCTGAACTGCCTCCAAAGCAAGTATATCCTTTCTTAAATATGGAAAACAAAACTGTACGCAGTATTCTAAGTGTGGCTTCACCAATACCCTGTATAACTGTCACAAGACTTCCCTGCTTTTATATTCCATCCCATTTGAAATAAGGGCCAAGATTCCATTGGCCTTCCTGATCATTTGCTGGACCTGCATACTAACCTTTTGTGTTTCATGTACAAGGACCCCCAGGTCCCGCTGCACTGCAGCACTTTGCAATTTTTCTCCATTTAAATAATAAATTGCTCTTTGATTTTTTTCTGCCAAAGTGCATAACTTCACACTTTCCAACATTATATTCCATCTGCCAAATTTTTGCCCACTCACTTAGCCTGTCTATGTCCTTTTGCAGGTTTTGTGTCCTCCTCACACATTTTCCTCCCATCTTTATCATCAGCAAACTTGGCTACATTACTCTCGGTCCCTTCTTCCAAGTCATTCATATAGATTGTAAATAGTTGGGGGTGCCAGCACTGAATCCTGCGGCACCCCACTAGTTGCCAACCAGAGAATGAACCATTTATCCCGACTCTGTTTTCTGTTATTTTAGCCAATCCTCTATCCATGCTAATATATTACCCCCAACCCAGTGAACTTTTATCTTGTGCCGTAACCTTTTATGTGGCACCGTGTCAAATGCCTTTTGGAAGTCCAAATACACCACATCCACTGGCTCCCCATTATCCACCTGTTTGTTACATCCTCAAAAATCTCCAGCAAATTTGTCAAACATGACTGCCCCTTCATAAATCCATGCTGACTCTGCCTGACTAAATTAGACTTTTCCAAATGTCCTGCTACTGCTTCTTTAATAATGGACTCCAACATTTTATCAACCACAGATGTTAGGCTAATTAGTCTATAGTTTCCTGCTTTTTGTCTGCCTCCTTTTTATAAATAGGGGCATTACATTTGCAGTTTTCCAATCTGCGGGGACTTCCCCAGAATCCAGGGAATTTTGGTAAATTACAATGCATCCACTATCCCTGCTGCTACTTATCTTAAGACCCTAGGATGCAAGCCATCAGGTCCAGGGGATTTATCAGCCTTTAGTCCCATTATCTTACTGAGTACCACCTCCTTAGAAACATAGAAAATAGGTGCAGGAGTAGGCCATTCGACCCTTCGAGCCTGCACCACCATTCAATATGATCATGGAACTTCAGCACATCATCCCTTTAGCCCTAAGGGCCACATCTAATTCCCTTTTGAATATATCTAATGAACTGGCCTCAACAACTTTCTGTGGTAGCGAATTCTACAGGTTCACAATTCTCTGTGTAAAGAAGTTTCTCCTCATCTCAGTCCTAAATGGCTTAACCCTTATCCTTAGACTGTGACCCCTGGTTCTGGACTTCCCCAACATTGGGAACATTCTTCCTGCATCTAACCTAGTGCTTGTGATTGTGTTAAGTCCCTATAGCCCCTTGACTGTTGGGATATTGTTAGTGTCCTCTATTGTAAAGACTGATACAAAATATTTGTTCAGAGTTTCTGCCACCTCCATGTTCCCCATCACTAATTCCCCGGTCACATCCAAGGGACCAAAATTTACTTTAGCCATTCATTTCTTTTTTATATACTTGTAGAAACTCTTGCTATCTGTTTTTATATTTCGTGCTAGTTTACTTTCACTTTAGGATCCTTGCAGCCATGCAGTCATCAAAATCCACGGTGCAGCGTTGGACCACTTTCCATATCTTGGGGGCCTATCAGCAAGGGCAGATATGGACGACGAGGTCCAACACCACCTCTAGTGCACCTGGGCAGCCTTCGGTCGCCTGAGGAGTGTTCGAAGACCAGGATCTCAAATCTGGCACCAAGCTTATGATCTACAGGGCTGTAGTGATACCGTACCGTGGTTCATATACAGTAGATACCTCAAAATTGCTGGAGAAATACCACCAACGCTGTCCCCACAAATCCCCTGGGAGGGCAGACGCACCAACATCAGTGTTCTCGATCAGGCCAACATCCCCAGCATCGAAGCACTGACCACACTCGACCAGCTCCGTTGGGCGGGGCACATCGTCTGACACAAGACTTCCAAAGCAAGCGCTCTACTCAGAACTCCCACATGGCAAGCGAGCCCCAGGTGGGCAGAGGAAACGTTTGAAGGACACCCTCAAAGCCTCCTTGATAAAGTGCAACACCCCCACCGGCACCTGGGAATCCCTGGCCCAGGACCGCCCTAAAATGGAGGAAGAGCACCTCGAGTCTTGTCGCCGAGAGCATGCAGAAAACAAGCGCAGGCTGCGGAAGGAGCGTGCATCAAACCAGACTCCCCGCCCACCCTTTCCTTCAACGATTGTCTGCCCCACCTGTGACAGAGACTGTAATTCCCACATTGGACTGTACAGTCACCTGAGAACTCACTGAGTGGAAGCAAGTCTTCCTCAATTTTGAGGGACCGCCTATGATGATTTGCGTTGCTCATTCAAGATTTAAACTGCACTTTTAACATCAACTTTGACTATTGTTCTGATTTGATAAGTAGCAATACTACTGCTGCAAGCGATAATCCAAATCAGTTCCCAAATCCCATTGAAAGTTTTCAAAACTGACAAGATACATGTCTTGAATTTGATCTGGGCATCATCAGTTCCCCATTTAAGCGTGTTTAATTCCACTCTTCACAGAGTGTTACTGAAGCTTGGAACACTCGGATACAGGTAGTAGCTGAAGCAGTGACCATCTCATCTTTTAAGGGAAGAATAGATAAATAATTGAAGCAGAGGAAGGCGCAGAGTGATGGGGAGAGAGCAAGATCATGGGATTTTTTTTATTTAAGGAAAACCACAATGGCCGATAAACTTCCATGGTGAACAGCACTGGATTTTTGCACATTTACCCTGAACTACTGCAGTTGGCACCATTTTCAAAGTTCTTCTTTCTTGGACACATTCAATGTGTAATGGTGAATCTGTACAAGACCTCGGCAAGACCACAGATGGAGTACTGCGTGCAACTTTGGGCTCCACACTACAAGATCGGGAGGCAAGAGGGAAAGGGTACAGCGCAGTTTTACTAGGATGCTGCCTGGTATGCAGAAATACAAATACAAAGACAGACTTGAAAAATTATGGCTTATTTGTTAAAGGTGCATAAAATTCTGAAGAGCTGGAATGGAGCAGATAGAAAGAACCGGTTTCCAGTGGTTGAGGGGTCTGGGACATCGATAGATGATTAAATGCAAGAGATTTAGGACAGAGAGGAGAAACATTTTTAGGAGTTAGTAACTGAAGTAGAGACAGTGACAACGTTTAAGAATAGGTTAGATAGGTGGATGAAGGGAAGAGGAATAAAAAAAAGATATGGGCACAGAGCAGGCACATGGGATTACAAGTACTGGTTGCCTGCAAGATAAACACCACATCATCATAGGCGGTCCCTCGAACGAGAATGACTTGCTTCCACACCAAAAGGAATGAGTTTGCAGATGTTTCAATGAAGGACCCGATATGCCAGTCCGAAACTTCAGGGGTGGAAGATGCCTGTGCGTGGATTTTTTTAACGTGTGGTGACCGTTGCACATCAGCCATCACACGGGCTTGACAGAGCTTTATCCAAGGGTTAACCAGGACGACTGGAGACCTGCTCTGCTGCACGGACCTAGTGCGCACACATATCGCAGTGTGGGCTGGCCTATGCTGTCCCTGGGACCTCGGCTCTTCTGGGCCCCATATCCCATTTGCCACACCTCCACCACGATCTCTCGCTGCTCCTTCGCCACAAAATGCTGGAGGCCATTATTAAGGAAGCGGTAGCAGGACATTTGGAAAAGCATGATTTAATCAAGCGGAGTCAGCATAGTTTTATGAAAGGGAAATAATGTTTGACATGCACATGGGATTACAAGTACCGGTTGCCTGCAAGATAAACACTACAAACTGGTCAAGTACTGATTGTGTGGAAGATAAACACCACTACAAACTGGGCAAAACCAACACCATTTTGTGTGTTTTAATTACTGTGCAACTCTTCTCATTGCTTATGTTTCCCCTTTCTTAACTGATTTACAGTTTAAAATGTCAAGGGAAGGCAGTGTGATGCAGATGTATATGGGATTTTTGAAATGTATGATGGTTGGCTCTCTAAACGTAAACAGTGTCCAATCGCTACTAAATAGCACCAAAGATGTTTGTGCAGTCACCATCTCCCATCCAGAACCTGTTACGTTTCATATTGTTTTTTCCCTGATTTAACCTCGCTCCAAATGTTTTAGTAACCAACGTTGCGGGAAATATGTATCGATCTCGGTAGCTGTAGAGTCATATTACAGATAATGCAACAAAAAAACTGCTTAGCAGCTAAATTACAAATGATCAAAACAATAATTTTACTACAGAAGTTTCAGGATCCCAGTAGAAATATGCAACGGTCTCATGGCAAAGGAGATTTCAGTGAGGATAATGTATGTGCACATTGATGATCGGGTCCTATATAGAAGCACTGTGCCCGGAAGTTATATCGAGCTGTTCTTTGCCCTATACATATTTAATAACATTTCACATGGCAACATTTCTCCCATGCAATCCTATAAAGTACAAACCCAATACAGAAAGACTAGTCACAAAAAGGCTTTGAGTCGATAACAAATGCAGCACATTGGTAGGGACTGCTTGCAGAAAAACATCCCATCAAATCCCAACACAGGAGTCCTACAAGATCTCAGGTGGCTATAGCCTCACTTGTGTGCATGGTGACAACTGCCCATATAGCCAGACACTGCACTGTCGAGGGAGTCAATGCCCCGTCGCTGATGCAGTTACAATACACCTCGGTCTCTAAACAGGGATGTGGGGGTGGAAGTGAGGGCTTCAGAGCGTAGTTTGGAGAAGGGGATACTTTGCATCAACAATTTCCAATCCGAGTGTCCACATTACATTCAACACACGTCAAACCAGCATCGCTGACCGTGTACACTGAAACTTGGTATAGAAACTGGATTAAAATTGGTGGGGGAAACAAAATCTCAAAATAAAACGTTTCATTTGTGAAATAGCGGTTTGTAATTCAAACTACATCAAACGGAGCAGCCAGTTCCAGCACAAACCCTTTAATATAAAAAAGTAGGTAAGCTGGACTTATCTGGGATTCATTACTGATGCACTGTGCCATGCCACCAAATAAACCAGCTTTTTCGCAACAAGCTTTCGATGGTGGGTTGGGGAACAATGTAACGTTATACAAAAAAAAACTATCTTCAAATATCATCTCAAACTGCAAAGTGCACACACAAGAGATGAGAGCCTTCACACTGCGGCTGCAGTCCTGTGTTAGTTACAAACATATGTTGCCAGCGGTGAAGTGAACACTTAAAAATAAGGAGGTCACTGGCAGGACGAGGAGGGAGAGAAAAATCACACAAGCAACACAAATAAAACTAACTGCATGCCTGATTTATGTTAACTGGCCGGCACCACCCTTTCACCCGTTTGGGGGTTTATTTATTTATTTATTAATTAATAACGGTACTTGAAAGCTTTCAGGAGAGCGGGCTGCTGCAATCTCTCCCCAGCCCAAAAACAACAGAAACCCTCTTTTGGCAAAAAAAAACACATTTCGCAGGATACATGCAAACTGCCACAAATAAACGTAACATTGAACAAAAAAATTCTAAATTTGAAACTATAAATCCGCTAGGTGCAGATGACAAATGCGTGTAGTGTGTATGTGTGTTGCCTGGTGCTGCAGCCTCTCCAGCCCACATCGCAACCCTCTCCTCATCTCCCCAGCATCTCACCACCAGCAACTCCCTCCCTCTCCACAACATTCAGTGCAAAACTTCAAATAAAACTGCAAACTCATTATTTTAAAATGCAGCCAAAATGGAAAAAAAAAGCCCTGGCACTTACCTGAGAAGCCGGCAAGGCTTGCACTCACATCTCCTTTGACTGTCCCTCCCTGCCTGCCTTGCTTCCCACACCCACACCCACACCCACCTCTCTCCACCCTTCAGTAGTCAAGCCTCGGATCCCTGCCCGGCTCTGCTCCTTCTTTGTGCTGGGGGGCGAAAGGCTCTGACGTCATCGGGCTCGCCCTCTCACACCAACCTCGGCGTGCAACCGAACCTGCTGAAAGTGCGGAAGTGTCGTCGCTGCGGAAAGCAACAAGCGGCTGACGTCACAATGAAAATTGAAGTGGGAGTGGGGGGGGGGGGGATTATCTGCCGGAGGCGGGAGTCTCCAGCAATCCCTATTCATTCCAGTGACACAGGAAAGAACTGGGTAGGCGACATTGTCCATGCATTTCACAATTCATCTCCCAGCCTCTGCAAACTTTTCAGATTACTTTCGCACCTGACTGTGTTAAGGTTAATCTACTGGGTTTACTATTTTTCTTGTCAATGGCAATTGTCTGCAGTCCCATTGAAAATCGCGGGTTTCTTTTCCAGTGAGACATACAGTATGTGGTTCACAAGATAATTGCAGATTCTGTCCATCTTAATTCATCCATCCACACATCTCCAAACATCCTCTCCATTATAGCATCCAATTGTTTCTTAAGTGATTCCAGGGTTTTTTTTTTACCTCCATGACTTTGTCTGGATGTTTATTCCACACATTGATCACTCTTTGTGTGATGAATAATTTCCTGATATCAGTCCTAAAATTACCTTTTACTAGTTTGAATCTGTGTCCCTTAGGTCACCTCCCATAGTTTAGCAATATTGCAGGTTCTGACAAAGGGTCATCGACCTGAAACACTAACTCTGCTTTCCACAGGTGGTGCCTGACCCGTTGAGATTTCCAGCATCTTCTGTTTTTGTTTCAGATTCCAGCATCTGCAATATTTTGCTTTTGTGTTTGCAGGTTAACTTACTCTGTATCTTTAACAATTTTGTGAATCTTTATAAGATCACCCCTCAGATGCGCTTCCAAGCTGGAAGCCCCAGACCCAGAGTATTCCTTATAACTCAAGTCCCCAGACACAGGGGATCAGCCTTGTGGCTCTTTGTACTGCCTCCAGATCTAGAACGTCTCTTGTTTAGAACCATTCAGTATAAATCAAAGGACACCATTTTGTTACTATATAGATCTCTGGCCAGACCGCATGTGGAGTACTGTGCCCAGTTTTAGTTCCTCCACATGGCCGGTTATATAGTGGTCTTGGAAAAGGACAGAGGAGAGCTACGAGAATGATTCCTAGCCTAAAGAACCTCAGCTACTTAGATAGGCTTAAGTACCTTGGTCTATTTACCTTAGTGCAGCGTAGACTTAAAGGTGATCTGATAGGGGTCTACAAAATAATTAAGGGGCTGGATAGTGTGCCTATTGAGAAAGTATTGCAGTTCAACAGGTTGGAGAGGACTGGGGACAACTGTGCAAGAGGAGGAATAGACTGGATGTCGGGAGGTTCTTCTTTTCCCGGAGAGTAGTGAGCCTCAGGAATGCATTGCCGGCTGGTGTGGTGGGTGCTGACTCTCTGCTTAGCTGAATCAGTTCTTGACTGGGACAGCAATCGCATCATATAGAGGGTAAATGTCATTATAAACAACATTTGGTTCATGTGATCTCCGGGACTGGTTTTGGGAAAGGAAATTTCCATATTTATTTTTCCCTTATTGGCCCTGTGTTTTGCCTGTCCCAGGAGATAAGAACATAGCAACATAAGAAATAGGAGCAGGCGTAGGCTATTTGGCCCCTCGAGCCTGCTCCGCCATTTAATAAGATCATGAATGATCTGATCTGATCATGGGCTCAGCTCCACTTCCCTGCCCATTCCCCATAACCCTCGAAAAATCTGTCTATCTCCACCTTAAATATGTTCAATCACCGTGCCTCCACAGCTCTCTGGGGCAGCAAATTCCACAGATTTACAACTCTTAAAGAAGAAATTCCTCCTCATCTCAGTTCTAAATGAGCGACCCCTTATTCGTAAACTATGCCCCCTAGTTCTAGATTCCCCCACAAATGGAAACATCCTCTCTGCATCTACCTTGTCGAGCCCCTCAGTATCTTATATGCTTCAATAAGATCACCTCTCATTCTTCTAAACTCCAGTGAGTATAGGCCAAACCTGCTCATCTTTTCTTCATAAGTCAACCCCTTCATCTCAGGAATCAACCGAGTGAACCTTCTCTGAACTGCCTCCAATGCAAGTATATCCTTCCTTAAATAAGGAGACCAAAACTGTATGCAGTACTCTAGGTGTGGCCTCATCAATACCCTGTACAGTTGTAGCAGGACTTCTCTGCTTTTATACTCCACCCCTTGCAATAAAGGTCAACATTCAATTTGCCTTCCTGATTACTTGTTGTACCTGCATACTAAATTTTTGTGCTTCATGCTCAAGGACCCCCAAGTCCCTCTGTACTGCAGCATTTTGTAATCTCTCTCTATTTAAATAATAATTTGCTTTTTTATTTTTCCTGTCAAAATGGAAAACTTCACATTTTCCCACTTTATACTCCATCTGCCAAATTTTTGCCCACTCACTTAGCCTGTCTATATCCTTTTGCAGATTTTTTGTGTCCTCCTCACAACTTGCTTTCCCACCCATCTTTGTATCATCAGCAAACTTGCCTACATTACACTCGGTCCCTTCATCCAAGTCCTTAATATAGATTGTAAATAGTTGAGGCCCCAATATTAATCCCTGTGGCACCCCACTAGTTACCGTTTGCCAACCAGAAAATGACCCATTTATCCTGACTCTGTTTTCTGTCATTTAGTCAATCCGCTATCCATGCTAATATATTACATAGCTGAGAGGGTGGAGGTGTTGGGGTCTAGTCAGGATGCTCCAGCCACCATGGTGTGTGGGGCAGGCTTGATTGGCCAGCTGAGCTTTCCTATCAGTTAATTTTGTATGTTTCTTGGTGCCCAGAATTAGATGCAGTATTTACGATATGGTCTGACTGGAGCACCGCACAATTTGATCATTACCTCCTCAGTTGCATATTCTACTGCTTTGGCTTTGCAGTTCAACCTCCGATTGAACTTGTGGATTACCGGTCTGCATTGGTTGGACAAAGTTAGTGTTGAGTAGTGATCACTCCGAGGTCTCTTTCAACTTCATTCTTAACTATTTCAACACCATTCATGGGGTATGCCACCTATTTTCCTTCTTATGTGTATCACTTCACACTTGCCTGTATTGAATTTCATTTACCATTGTTCTATTCATTTATATATCTTGTCCAATTCACTTTGTAATTTCTGAGCTGCCTCCTCTTTTTCAACTGCTTCTTAGTATGGTATTGGCTTCCAATTTGACCAATTTATTGAGTTTCTGAATCCAGGTAATTCATGTAAATTGGAAACAGTGGTGGCACTGACCCATTATCATCATAGACAGTCCCTCGGAATCGAGGAAGACTTGCTTCCACTCTTAAAATGAGTCCTTAGGTGGCTGAACAGAACCACAGTCCCTGTCACAGGTGGGACAGATAGACGTTGAGGGAAGGGATGGGTGGGACAGATTTGCCGCACATTCTTTCCGCTGCCTGCGCTTGTTTTCTGCGTGCTCTCGGCGATGAGACTCGAGGTGCTCAGCGCCCTCCCGAATGCACTTCCTCCACTTAGGGCGGTCTTTGGCCAAGGACTCCCAAGTTTCAGTGGGAATGTTGCACTTTATCAGGGAGGCTTTCCGCTGCCCACCTTTGGCTCGTTTGCCATGAAGGAGTTCCGAGTAAAATGCTTGCTTTAGGAGTCTCGTGTCTGGCATGCGGACAATGTGGCCTGCCTAGTGGAGCTGATAAAGTGTGGTCAGTGCTTCAATGCTGGGGATGTTGGCCTGGTTGAGGACGCTAATGTTGGTGCGTCTATCCTCCCAGGGGATTTGTAGGATCTTGCGGAGACATCATTGATGGTATTTCTCCAGCGACTTGAGGTGTCTACTGTACATGGTCCTTGCCTCTGAGCCATACAGGAGGGCGGGTATTACTACTGCCCTGTAGACCATGAGCTTGGTGGCAGATTTGAGGGCCTGGTCTTCGAACACTCTTTTCCTCAGGCGTCCGAAGGCTGCACTGGCGCACTGAAGGCGGTGTTGAATCTCGTCGTCAATGCCATGCCCTGAGTCACCCCACTTAGTGCTGTGACATAATTCATTTAATGAGGACTCATTCTTTCCTACACTTATCCATTCCTAGGATTTACCACGGAGCCCCACAGCTCTGAGTTTAATTAATAGTAGAACTTTTTCGAAAGAAAGACTTGGATTTAAAGTGTCTTTCATGACTACTGGACGTCTCAAGCGCTTTACCATGAATGAAGTACTTTTGGAGTGTAGTCACTGTTGTAATGTGGGAAACGCAGCAGCCAATTTGCACACAGCAAGCTCCCTAAAACAGCAATGTGATAACAAAAACAGATTATCTGATCATTATGTTGATTGAGGGATAAATAGTGGCTAGGACACTGGGGATTACTCCCCTGCTCTTCTTCGAAGTAGTGCCATGGGATCTTTTACGTCCACCTGAGAGGGCAGACGGGGGTCTTGGTTTAACGTCTCATCCGAAAGACAGCACCTTCGACAGTGCAGCACTCCCTCAGCACTGCCCTGAAGTGTCAGCCTAGATGTATGTGCTCAAGTCCCTGGAGTTGAGGACTATTTCACAGTTAAGGTGAACATGTCGAACAGTAGTTATGATTGAACGCATTTAATTCAAACAGTACAACTTATCTTCACATAATAACAATGGAAGCACCATCATCGCAAGGACAACAACGATTGAAGGAGAAGGTTCACCATCACCTCAGGGCAACGAGGAATGAGCAATAAATGCAATGCTGCCAACATTCCAGAACAAAGACATCTATTGGCTCTGAAACACTGTGATGCCCTGAGGATGTGTTAAAGTACTGTTTTTAAAGTAAGTTATTTCTATCATGCATTAACAAAGAAAGAAAGACTTCACTTCCCAAAGCTCTTTGCAGCCAATGAAGTACTTTGGAAGTACAGTCACTGTTGTAATGTAGTAATTGATTCAACAACTATTGCTTCACATTTCCATCTATCGTAGCTCCACATGATTAAGAACGATCTGACTGGTGGAGTTTTCTTGCCATCACCGAGTTCACTTTCTGTTGTCGGACAGTTCCTCTTTACTGTTCTACTACTAACACACGTGCCTTTCTTTTACACTTCAGAGTTGGACACAGATGTAGTAGAAATATTCCTGTGTTTCATTGCCAATATTCAGACCCGTTAATCAACAACACACAAAGAAGTACAAGAAACATTGTGACCACACACGTGGAGTAGATAAGAACCCATCATGACCATACATGCATGGACATAGAGAATATATTGAGATTCTGCATACTGCCTTACTGCCGACTAAAAAAGCAGCAAAAGGGGAACCGTGGAATATTTATCTTTATATAGAACACAGTCGTAGAACTCGTACAAGAATTTAGGCCTAAAATTGTTTTTACATTCATTTTAATAATATACTGTCCCAGAGCGCTCTATAATCAATGAAGCATTATCACTGTTGTATTATAGGTAAAGTAAAATGAACTATATGGATATTTATGGAACTAAAAGCGGGCTATTAACATACAAGTTTAAAATCACAATAACTTGATATTTCAGCTAATTGTAGTATAGTATAGAACTTAGAACCATAGAAATTTACAGCACAGATGGTGCCAACTGATTCTGTACGCCTGTGCTCCCAGCAAGAAGTCATGCTATCAAACAGTGAAGGTTGGAGAATCGGGGTAACAATTTCGTAGCCCATCTCTGACGCATTCTCCTTTTGGATGTGGCTTCCCACTGGGAGTGCATTGTGACTGTTCAACTATCCATTACTCTAATATCAAGCTTTCTTCTACAGTCCAAGGCCCAACTAACTACAGCTGCTTTGAATCATAGGAAAATTATGACACAGAAGAAGGCCATTTGGCCCATCTGTTCCGATCGAAAATGAGCTAGCCAGCCTAATCCCACCTTCCAGCACTAGGTCCGTAGCCCTGCAGGTTACATAGAAACATAGAAAATAGGTGCAGGAGCCTGCACCACCATTCAATAAGATCATGGCTGATCATTCCCTCAGTACCCCTTTCCTGCTTTCTCTCCATACCCCTTGATCCCTTTAGCCGTAAGGGCCATATCTAACTCCCTCTTGAATATATCCAATGAACTGGCCTCAACAACTCTCTGCGGTAGAGAATTCCACAGGTTAACAACTCTCTGAGTGAAGAAGTTTCTCCTCATCTCAGTCCTAAATGGCTTACCCATTATCCTTAGACTGTGACCCCTGGTTCTGGACTTCCCCAGTATTGGGAACTTTCTTCCTGCCTCTAACCTGTCCAGTCCCATCAGAATTTTATATGTTTCTATGAGATCCCCTCTCATTCTTCTAAACTCCAGTGAATACAAGCTCAGTCGATCCAGTCTCTCCTCATATGTCAGTCCGGCCATCCCGGGTATCAGTCTGGTGAACCTTCGCTGCACTCCCTCAATAGCAAGAACGTCCTTCCTCAGATTAGGAGACCAAAACAGAACACAATATCCCAGGTGAGGCCTCACCAAGGCCCTGTACAACTGCAGTAAGACCTCCCTGCTCCTACACTCAAATCCTCCCGCTATGAAGGCCAACGTATCATTTGTCTTCTTCACCGCCTGCTGTACATGCATGTCAACTTTCAATGACTGATGAACCAGGTCTCGTTGCACCTCCCCTTTTCCTAATCTGTCGCCATTCAGATAATATTCTGCCTTCCAGTTTTTGCCACCAAAGTGGATAACCTCACATTTATCCACATTATACTGCATCTGCCATGCATTTGCCCACTCACCTAACCTGTCCAAGTCACCCTGCAGCCTCTTAGCATCCTCCTCACAGCTCACACCGCCACCCAGCTTAGTGTCATCTGCAAACTTGTAGATATTACACTCAAGTCCTTCATCGAAATCATTGATATATATTGTAAATAGCTGGGGTCCCAGCACTGAACTCTGCGGCACCCTTTTCAGAATGACTGCCATTCTGAAAAGGACCCATTTATCTCGACTCTCTGTTTCCTGTCTGCCAACCAGTTCTCTATCCACGTCAATACATTATCCCCAATACCATGTACTTTAATTTTACTCACTAATCTCTTGTGTGGGACCTTGTCAAAAGCCTTTTGAAAGTCCAAATACACCACATCCACTGGTTCTCCCTTGTCCACTCGACTAGTTACTTCCTCAAAAAATTCAGGAAGATTTTTCAAGCAGGATTTCCCTTTCATAATTCCATGCTGACTTGGACCGATCACGTCACTGCTTTCCAAATGCGCTGCTATTTCATCTTTAATAATCGATTCCAACATTTTCCCCACGACTGATGTCAGGCTAACCAGTCTATAATTCCCCGTTTTATCTCTCCCTCCTTTTTTAAAAAGTGGTGTTACATTTGCTACCCTCCAGTCCATAGGAACTGATCCAGAGTCGATAGACTGTTGGAAAATGATCACCAATGCATCTATTATTTCTAGGGCCACTTCCTTAAATATTCTGGAATGCAGACTATCAGGCCCTGTGGATTTATTGGCCTTCAATCCCATCAATTTCCCTAACACAATTTCCTGACTAATAAGGATTTCCTTCAGTTCCTCCTTCTCGCTAGACCCTCGGTCCCCTAGTATTTCCGGAAGGTTATTTGTGTCTTCCTTCGTGAAAACAGAACCAAAGTATTTGTTCAATTGGTCTGCCATTTCTTTGTTCTATAAATTCACCTGAATCTGACTGCAAGGGACCTACGTTTGTCTTCACTAATCTTTTTCTCTTCACATATTTATAGAAGCTTTTGCAGTCAGTTTTTATGTTCCCAGCAAGCTTCCTCTCATACTCTATTTTCCCCCTCTTAATTAAACCCTTTGTCCTCCTCTGCTGAATTCTAAATTTCTCCCAGTCCTCAGGTTTGCTGCTTTTTCTGGCCAATTTATATGCCTCTTCCTTGGAGGTTATGGCTCTTTAAGTGCAAAGTGCACATCCAAGAACTTTTTAAATGTGATGAGGGTTTCTGCCTCTCCCACCCTTTCAGGCAGTGAGTTCCAGACCCCCACCACGCTGTGGGTGAAGAAATGTTTCCTCATCTCCCCTCTAATCTTCCTACCAATTACTTTAAATCTATGCCCCCTAGTTGTGGACCCGTCTGCTAAGGGATATAGGTCCTTCCTAGTCACTCATAATTTTATACACCTCAATTACATCTCCCCTCAGCCTTCTCTGTTCCGTGGAAAACAACCTCAGCCTATCCAATCTTTCCTCATAGCTAAAGTTTTCCAGTCCTAGCAACATCCTTGTAAATCTCCTCTGCACCCTTTCTAGTGCAAACACATCCTTCCTGTAATGTGACCTGAACTGCATGCAGTACTCAAGCTGTGGCCTAACTAGTATTATATTCAGTTCGAGCATAACTTCCCTACTCTTGTATTCTATGCCTCGACTAATAAAGGAAAGCATTCCATATGCCTTTTCAATTACCTTATTGACCCTTAAGGATCTGTGGACATATACTCCAACGTCCCTCTGTCCCTCTACACACCTCTCAGTACCCTCCCATTTATTGTGTATTCCCTTGTCTTCTTGCCCCTCCCCAAATGCATTACCTCACACTTTTCCAGATTGAATTCCATTTGCTACTTTTCTGCCCAACTGACCAATTCATTGATATCTTCCTGCAGACTAGAACTTTCCTCCTCACTGTCAACCACACGGCTAATTTTTGTATCATCTCCAAATTTGTTTATCGTGCCCCCTACATTTAATTTTAAATCATTAATATATACTACAAATAGTAAGAGACCGAGTACTGATCCCTGTGGAACCCCACTGGAAACAGCCTTCCAGTCACAAAAACTCCCCTCAACCGTTACCCTTTGCTTCCTGCCACTGAGCCAATTTTGGATCCAATTTGCCACTCTCCCTTGGATCCCATTGGCTTTTACTTTTTTGATCAACCTACTATGTTTATAATGAGGAACAAAGCAATGGCGGACCAGTTAAACAAATACTTTGGTTCTGTCTTCACGAAGAAAGACACAAATAACCTTCCGGAAATACTAGGGGACCGAGGGTCTAGTGAGAAGGAGGAACTGAAGGAAATCCTTATTAGGCGGGAAATTGTGTTAGGGAAATTGATGGGATTGAAGGCCGATAAATCCCTGGGGCCTGATGGTCTGCATCCCAGAGTACTTAAGGAAGTAGCCCTAGAAATAGTGGATGCATTGATGATCATTTTCCAACAGTCTATCGACTCTGGATCAGTTCCTATGGACTGGAGGGTAGCTAATGTAACATCACTTTTTAAGAAAGGAAGGAGAGACCGGTTAGCCTGACATCCATAGTGGGGAAAATGTTGGAATCAATTATTAAAGATGTAATAGCAGCACATTTGAAAAGCAGGGATTGGTCCAAGTCAGCATAGATTTATGAAAGGGAAATCATGCTTGACAAATCTTCTAGAATTTTTTGAGGATGTAACTGGTAGAGTGGACAAGAGAGAACCAGTGGATGTGGTCTATTTGTACTTTCAAAAGGCAGTCTCACACAAGAGATCGGTGCGCAAAATTAAAGCACATAGTATTGGGGGTAGTGTACTGATGTGGATAGAGAACTGGTTGGCAGACAGGAAGCAGAGAGTCGGGATAAACGGGTCCTTTTCAGAATGGCAGGCAGTGACTAGTGGAGTGCCGAAGGGCGCAGTGCTGGGACCCCAGCTATTTACAATATACATTAATGATTTGGATGAGGGAATTGAGTGTAATATCTCCAAATTTGCAGATGACACTAAGTTGGGTGGAGTTGTGAGCTATGAGGAGGATGCTAAAAGGCTGCAGGGTGACTTGGACAGATTAGGTGAGTGGGCAAACGCGTGGCAGATGCAGTATAATGTGGATAAATGTGAGGTTATCCACTTTGGGGGCAAAAACACAAAGGCAGAATATTATCTGAATGGCGGCAGATTAGGAAAGGGGGAGGTGCAACGAGACCTGGGTGTCATGGTAGATCAGTCATTGAAAGTTGGCATGCAGGTACAGCAGGCGATGAAGAAGGCAAATGGTATTTTGGCCTTGATCGCTTGGGGATTTGAGTATAGGAGCAGGAAGGTCTTACTGCAGTTGTACAGGGCCTTAGTGAGGCCTCACCTGGAATATAGAGTTCAGTTTTGTTCTCATAATCTGAGGAAGGACGTTCTTGCTATTGAGGGAGTGCAGCGAAGGTTCACCAGACTGATTCCCGGGCAGGACTGACATATGAGGAGAGACTGGATCGACTGGGCTTATATTCACTGGAGTTTAGAAGGATGAGAGGTGATCTCATAGAAACATATAAAATTCTGACGGGACTGGACAGGTTAGATGCAGGAAGAATGTTCCTGATGTTGGGGAAGTCCAGAACCAGGGGACACAGTCTAAGGATAAGCGGTAAGCCATTTAGGACTGAGGTGAGGAGAAACTTCTTCACTCAGAGAGTTGTTAACCTGTGGAATTCCCTACCGCAGAGAGTTGTTGATGCCAGTTCATTGGATATATTCAAGAGGGAGTTAGATACCTTACGGCTAAAGGGATCAAGGGGTATGGAGAGAAAGCGGGAAAGGGGTATTGAGGTGAATGATCAGCCATGATCTTATTGAATGGTGGTGCAGGCTCGAAGGGCCGAATGGCCCACTCCTGCACCTATTTTCTACTTTTCTATGTTTCTAGAAGTATGCCATTTGGCCCTTCGAGCCTGCACCACTGTTCATTATGATCATTGCTGGTTATGCAACTTCAGTATCCCATTCCTGCTTTCTCTCCATACCCCTTGATCCCTTTAGCCGTAAGGGCCACATCTACCTCCTTTTTAAATATATCTAACGAACTGGCCTCAACAACTTTCTGTGGTAGAGAATTCCACAGATTCACAATTCTCTGAGTGAAGAAGTTTCTCCTCATCTCAGTCCTAAATGGCTTACCCCTTATCCTTAGACTGTGACCCCTGGTTCTGGATATCCCCAAAATCGGGAATATAATTCCTGCATCTAACCTGTCCAATCCCATCAGAATTTTATATGTTTCTATGAGAACCCCTCTCATTGTTCTAAATTCCAGTGAATATAAGTCTAGTCGATCCAGTCTTTCTTCATTTGTCAGTCCTGCCATCCCGGGAATCAGTCTGGTGAACCTTCGCTGCACTCCCTCAATAGCAAGAATGTCCTTCCTCAGATTAGGAGACCAAAACTGAACACAATATTCCAGGTGTGGTCTCAGCAAGGCCCTGTACAACTGCAGTAAGACCTCCCTGCTCCTATACTCAAATTCTCTCGCTATGAAGGCCAACATGTCATTTGCCTTCTTCACCGCCTGCTGTACCTGCATGCCAACCTTCAATGACTGATGTACCATGACACCCAGGTCTCGTTGCACCTCCCCTTTTCCTAATCTGTCACCATTCAGATAATATTCTGCCTTCCTGTTTTTGCCACCAAAGTGGATAACCTCACATTTATCTACAATATACTGCATCTGCCATGCATTTGCCCACTCACCTAACCTATCCAAGTCACCCTGCAGCCTCTTAGCATCTTCCTCACAGCTCACACTGCCACCCAGCTTAGTGTCATCTGCAAACTTGGAGATATTACATTCATTGATTGAAGTGAATAACATTGAGTCATTGTTATGGGGAAGCTAAATAAGTATATGAGAGAGAAAGGAATAGAAACATATGCTGATAGGGATATATGAAGTAGGGTGGGCGGAGGCTCTTGTGAAACCTAAACACCGGCTTAGAGCAGTTGGGCTGAATGGCCTGGTTGCCTGCTGTAAATTCTATGTAGAAAGAGAGAAAGAGCAGTGCAGGCATATGAACGTGTCTGTAGGTCCTTCTGCAGTAATTGATAGAGCTGCCCTATTGCCTCCTTGGTACAGTGTACAAGTCCTCAGAATGGTCTTCATATGTCAGGGGCTGCCTGTATATTCTATGGGGCGGGGGTAATATTTGATTGGCTGCAACCTCCTTAAATGCTGCCTGAGTCTACTTTGTTCCAGCCTGTGCTCTTCCTTCTCCATGATAATGGCTTACAAGAATTTACCATAGGGAATGCCTTACCTGCTCCTGCAAAGCCATCACTGCAGGTAGACAATGATGGTGTGGGTATATAGAAACATAGAAAATAGGAGCATTCGAGCCTGCACCGTCATTGAACATGTTCATGGCTGATCCTCTATCTCAACACCCTATTCCCGCTTTCTCCCCATACTCCTTGATACCTTTTGTGTCTAGAAATCTATCTATCTCCTTCTTAAATATATTCAGTGACTTGGCCTCAACAGCCTTCTGTGGTAGAGAATTCCACAAGTTCACCACCCTCTGAGTGAATAAATTTCTCCTCATCTCAGTCCTAAATTTCCTACCCTGTATCCTGAGACTGTGACCCCTTGTTCTAGACTTCCCAGCCAGGGGAAACATCCTCCCTGCATCCAGTCTGTCCAATCCCGTCAGAATCTCGTATGTTTCAATGAGATTCCCTCTCATTCTTCTAAACTCTTGTGAATACAGGCCTAGTTGACCCAATCTCTCCTCATAAGACAGTCCTGCCATCCCAGGAATCAATAGGACAGATGGGACACGGCATGTGGAAGAAGCTTTGGTCTTTCTCAACAGATGGGTCCTGCTGGGCCTTTCTGGAGCTTCAGGTGGAATTCCCGGGAACACACCCAGACATGCTGTAAGCTTCTGCTGGGGTGTAAGCAAGTGGGGCAGAAGAGATAGGGTCGCCACTTTTTGCCAAGTCTAAAGCCAGATGAGAGAGAAAACAAGGTCAGGGGTTGGGAGCAGGACTTGAATATTTAAGCTTGCTTTGACGCTGGTGAAGATTCATTAACAACCTTGAGGACATTTAAAATGAAAGCCTCATCGACACAGGCAGAAGTGGAAAAAATGATCATGTTTTAATGATCATGTTTTTGCTGCCCCATTTCAAACTTTGAGAACATTCCAGACTCGCAACTCAAAAGGCAGACTGTTCAGCCCGAAGACAGAATCACAATGGTAGTACTTAGAAGGAGTTTTCTGGCATTATTCGCAGCAATTTGATGGATTTCTCCAAATAGAGCCCTGCCTAGTTCTGGCCAGTCTTGCTCTGATTGAATCGCACTGGGAGAAAGCACAATATCATACCATGTTGTAATGGTAATGTGAATTCCTCACTCCCCCCCACACCCAAATCAGTTCAGTCCAGGGCAAATTGAACTATTTTCAAAAGAGAAAAATAGTTCTGTAATATATGTAATCTTTACAAGAGCAACTTCTGTAATGTGAGTTGGTGCAAGGGAGAGTCATGGGATAGTTGGGCCTGGCAGCAGGCAAAACTCATACACATGGGATCAGTGGAGCTGGCAGCAGGCAGAACTCATACACATGGGATCAGTGGGCCAGGCAGCAGGCAGAACTCATACAAACCCCTTTTTATTGCTGCGTGTTGTGCATCTTTTTTTAATTAGTGTTCCAGACAGCAGGTCTAGAGTGTCAACTGCAGTACAAACCTTCTGCAATTCACAGGACGAATGGAACGGCAATGTAGATTTCATTAACCTGACAACAGTAAGCATTTCTTAAACAGTTGAACCGAGGACTTCCAGCTGCCAACTTAATACCTTGGTACTGAAGTCAACTAACGTTTGTTTAGCAAAATCTTAAATGAAAATCCAATGCACCAACAACTTAGGGTCTCATTTGGATCAACCAAAGAGAGAGAGAGAGAGAGAGAGAGAGAGAGAAAGAAAGACTTGCATTTATATAGCGCCTTTCATGACCACCGGATGTCCCAAAGCACTTTACAGCCAAATGAAGTACTTTTGGAGTGTAGTCACTGTTGTAATGTGGGAAATGCGGCAGCCAATTTGCACTCAGCAAGCTCCCACAAACAGCAATGTGCTAATGACCAGATAATAATCTATTTTAGTGATGTTGATTGAGGGAGGTCAACATTAGCCATTTCTGTCTCCAGCTGTATTGGGTACAGTAATGTTCCTCATTACCTGTGAAACACATACCGATACTGCAGATAGATACTGAGGCAATATTATAATACCTGCATATTATCATATTTTGCATCCACATTGCAAATAGCATGATTGATTCCTGTAGGATATTGGAAGCCTAGGTTCAGCACTCAACCAGCGGAGACACCCAACTTCTAAACGCGACCCACATTGTGAACTATTGTATGTCACAGCCGCATTCAGAGGGCTCGTCTACCTCCCCAACCACTGTTGTCCCAGTAATATTGACACCACCAGCGGGAGATCGGAGCGGGGGGTAAGAGGAGCGAGGTGGAACAGTACCAACTGACCTATGAGTGAGAGAAGTCAAAAGAAATCAAAGTGTGATGCCACAGGAAAGCAGGGAAGTGATTGGTTGGTCAGTATTTTTCTCTTTTTCTTGGGCATTGGTTTAAGTTAAGAGCGGGGATTAGAAACGAAACATTCAAAACTTAACTAATTAAATAAAATACATTAGAGATGGCAAGGGGAGGCGATGTATTACTACTGCTGCATGTGGGAGCTGGGTGACCCCATTGAGGTCCATGGCGACCACATCTGCAGCAAGTGTCTGCAGCTCGAGGAACTTTGGCTCCGTGTTGATGAGCTGGAGTCCGAGCTTCAAACACTGTGACACATCAGGGAGGGGGGGAAGAGTTACCTGGACACTGTGTTCCAGGAGGCAGTCACATCCCTTAGGTTAAATAATTCAAATTTGGTCCGTGGTCAGGGATAGGTGGGTATGACTACAAGCGAGGCAGGCATGGGGACCCAGGAGGTAGTGATGGAGGAGCCTTAGCGCTTGCACTTGTCCAACAGGTTCGAGGCTCCTACTCCCTGTGTGGACAGGAGCAGGGACTGCAGGGAGGATGAGCAAACTGACCACAGCACCGTGGTACAGGGGGCCATTCAAGTGGGGGAAGTAAAACGAAATGTGATAGTGGTAGAGGACAGTATATTAAGGGGTATAGATACTGTTCTCTGCAGCTGAGAGCGTGAGTCCTGAAGACTATGTTGCCTGCCCGGTGCCAGGGTTAAGGACATCTCCTCTGGGCTGGAGAGGAACTTGGAGTGGGAAGGGGAAGATCCAGTTGTCATGGTCCACAATGACAAAGAAAGAGGATCTGTTGAGGGAGTATGAGCAGCTAGGGGCTAAATTAAAAAGCAGAACCACAAAGGTAATATTCTCTGGATTACTATCTGAGCCATGAGCAAATTGGCATAGGGTAAATAAGATCAGAGAAATGAATGCGTGGCTCGAAGACTGGTTGGGAGAATTGGGTTTTGATTCCTGGTGCACTGGCACCAGTACTGGGGTAAGAGGGAGCTGTTCCATTGGGTCGGGCTTCACTTGAACCATGCTGGGACTAGAATCCTGGCGAATTGAATAACTAGGGCGATAGAGAGAGCTTTAAACTAAATAGTTGGGGGGGCTGGGGGGGGGGGGGGTGGGGCTGGTGCTCAGGTCAGTGGAAATTTAAAAAATCAAAGAGAAAGGGGAAGGTAATAGAGCAGGGTAGTGATGGGGGAAATGAAAATCAGAGTATGACAGGAAGGGACAGAATGTATAAAAATAAGAGTGGACCAGAAAGTGGGGTCAAAGCAGGGAATAACGGTAAAAAGAAAAAATTAAAAGCTCTTTATCTGAATGCACGCAGCATTTGTAACAAGATAGATGAGCTAACGGCACAAATAGATATAAATGGGTATGATCTGATAGCCATTACAGAGACGTGGTTGCAAGATGACCAAGGCTGGGAATTGAATATTCAAGGGTATTTGACAATTTGGAAGGATAGACAGATAGGAAAAGGAGATAGGGTAGCTCTGTTAATAAAGGAGGAGATCAGTGCAGTAGCGAGAAATGATATTGGCTCAGAAGATCAAGATGTAGAATCAGTGTGGGTAGAGATAAGAAATAACAAGGGAAAGAAGTCACTGGTGGGCGTAGTCTATAGCCCCCCAACAATAGCTACACTGTTGGACGGAGTATAAATCAAGAAATAATGGAGGCTTGTAAGAAAGGTACGGCAATAATCATGGCCGATTTTAATCTTCATCTTGATTGGACAAATCAAATTGTCCAAGGTAGCCTTGAGGAAGAGTTTATAGAGTGTATCTGGGATGATTTCCTTGAACAGTACATTGCGGAACCAGCCAGGGAGCTGGCTATCTGAAAGGATCCTCTAGGAAAGAGTGATCATAGCATGGTTGAATTTCAAATTCAGCTGGAAGGTGAGAAAGTTGGGTCTCAAACTAATGTCCTGATCTTAAATAAAGGTGATTACAAAGATATGAAGGCAGAGTTTGCTAAAGTGGACAGGGAAAATAGATTAAAGTGTAAAACGGTTGAAAAGTGGCAGACATTTAAGGAGATATTTCATAACTCTCAACAAAAATATATTCTAGTTAGAAGGAAAGACTTTAAGAGAAGGAAGAATGATCCATGGCTAACTTAGGAAGTAAAGGGTGGTATCAAATTGTAAGCAATGGCATACAATGTTTCCAAGATTAGTGTGAGGCCAGAGGATTGGAAAATGTTTAAAAACCAGCAAAGGACAACTAAAAAAATTATAAAGTGAGAGAAGATGGATAATGAGAGTAAATTATCAAGAAATATAAAAACAGATAGTAAGAGCTACTACAGGTATATAAAAAGGAAGAGGGTAGCTAAAGTAAACGTTGGTCCCTTAGAGGATGAGACTGGGGAATTAACAATGGGAAACAGGGAAATGGCAGAGACTTTGAACAAATATTTTGTATCGGTCTTCACGGAAGATACTAAAAACATCCCAATAATAGATAGTCAAGGGGCTATAGGGAGGAGGGAACTTAAAACTATCACTAAAGAAAAAGTGCTTGGTAAAATAATGGGACTAAAGGTGGACAAGTCCCCTGGACCTGATGGCCTGCACCCTAGGGTCTTAAAAGAAGTGGCTGCAAAGATAGTGGATGCATTGGTTGTAATCTACCAAAATTCCCTGAAGTCTGGAGCGGTCCCAGCAGATTGGAAAACCACAAACGTAAAGCCCCTATTTAAAAAAGGAGGCAGACAGATAGCAGGAAACTATAGACCAGTTAGCCTAACATCTGTCATTGGGAAAATGCTGACGTCCTTTATTAGGAAGCAGTAGCAAGACATTTAGAAAATCATAATGCAGTCAAGCAGAGTCAGCATGGTTTTATGAAAGGGAAATCATGTTTGACAAATTTGCTGGAGTTCTTTGAGGATGTAATGAGCAGGATGGATAAGAGAGAACCAGTGGGTGTGGTGTATTTAGATTTCCAGAAGGCATTCGATAAGGTGCCACATAAAAGGTTACTGCACAAGATAAGTGTTCACGGGGTTGGGGGTAATAATGTTAATGCATGGATAGAGGATTAGCTAACTAACAGAAAAGAGAGAGTCGGGATAAATGGATCATTTTCCATTTGGCAAACGTTAACTAATGGGGTGCCATGGGGATGGTGCTGCGGCCTCAACCATCTACAATCTATATTAATGACTTGGATGAAGAAACTGAGTGTAATGTAGCGAAGTTTGCTGATGAGACAAAGATGGGTGGGAAAGTAAGTTGTGACGAATACACAAATAATCTGCAAAGAGATATAGACAGGTTAATTGAACGGGCAAACATTTGGCAGATGGAGCATAATGTGGGAAAGTGTGAGGTTAACCACTTTGGCAGGAAAAATAAAAAATAAAAATTATTATTTAAATGGAGATTACAAAATGCAGCAGTACAGAGGAACCTGGGGGTCCTTGTACATGAAACACAAAAAAGTTAGTATGCAGTTACAGCAAGTAATCAGGAAGGCAAATCGAATGTTGGCCTTTATTGTAAGGGGGATGGAGTATAAAAGTGGGGAAGTCCTGCTACAGCCGTACAGGATATTGGTGAGACCACACCTAGAGTACTGCGTATAGCTTCGATCTCCTTATTTGAGGAGGGATATACTTGCATTGAAGGCAGTTCAGAGAAGGTTCACTTGGTTGATTCCTGAAATGAAGGGGTTGACTTATGAAGAAAGGTTGAGCAGGTTGGGCCTATACTTGTTGGAGTTTAGAAGAATGAGAGGTGATCTTATGGAAACATATAAGATACAGAGGGGGCTCGACAAGGTAGGTGCAGAAAGGATGTTTCCACTTGTTGGGGAATCTAGAACTAGGGGGCATAGTTTAAGAATAAGTGTTCGCCCATTTAGAACTGAGATGAGGATGAATTTCTTCTCTCAGAGGGTTGTAAATCTGTGGAATTCTCTGCCCCAGAGAGTTGTGGAGGCTGGGTCATTGAATATATTTAAGGTGGAGATAGACAGATTTTTGAACGGTAAGGGAATGAAGGGTTATGGGGAGCGGGCAGGGAAGTGGAGCTGAGTCCATGATCAAATCAGCCATGATCTCATTGAATGGCGGAGCAGGCTCGAGGGGCCAAATGGCCTACTCCTGCTCCTATTTCTTATGTTTTTCTGTTGATGGTACAGTGATTAGATGTAATGTGGAGCAGAAGGTGCCACAAAAAACACTTAATTCAATTTCTAGCTCACCACTGTTCCAACCACTGGTGTTAGCACATACACCATGATGTTAGCAAAATGTTTGCAGTGCATCGTGTTGAAAATCAAACATCAAAAATTAACTTTGGTCTTATTTGTTTTTAGTTTAGTTTTATTCTTGTTAAACTGAAGGTAAAATCACAAGATAGATGCAGATGAGGAAGTTCATTTCACCCATCTTAGCTCATCTCCCCGGAAACAGCCCTCCCCCCCACCCCCAGCCCACTACCTTTCCCTTTCCATTACCCTACCTCACCCTATGTAGATGTCCACTCTGCATTTGACCACAAGTTCAATATTTGTCTTTTACTAGTTCTGACGAAGGGCCATCGACCAGAAACGTTAACTCTGTTTCTCTCTCCACAGGTGCTGCCTGACCTGCTGCGTTTTTCCAGCACGTTCTGTTTTTATTTCAGATTTGTAGCATCTGCAGTATTTTGCTTTTGTGTTAGTTCTCTACCGCCCACTGCTTTCCTTCCTCAGCCTCTGCACCGACCGACTTCTCATCCTCGGTGATTTCAACCTCCATCTCAATTCATTATGCTCCCTCTCCTCTGAGTTCACTACCCTCCTATCCTCCCTTAATCCCTCCCTCTATGTGAACTCCTCAAACCATATTCACGCCCACCCCCTTGACCTTGCCATCTCTCTTGGCCTCGCTATTCCTACCGTGCCAATTGCAGTTAAGGCCATCTCTGACCATTTCCTTGCATCGCTCTCCACCCACATCCCCCTTCCCCCACCCCACCCTACTTCCTTCCACTTATCTACTCCAAACTGTCCAGCCTTTGGCCCTCCATTCACCATGACATTTCTGCAGACACTGATCTGCTCAACCACACCCTCACCACCACCTTTGATGCCCGAATCTCTATTAAAACCATTACTCTCCCTCACCCTGGCCGTTCCCCCTGGTATGGTCCTCATCTTCGCTCCCTCAAGTCCATGGGGTCCAACTCATGTCTGCCAAAACTGCTCACTATTCCAGGATCATTCTGGAATGCAAAGATAACCCACTGCTAACTGTTTTCTTAAACTCCTCTCCCCTGTCCTCTCACCTCCGACAACAAGTGTGAGGAGCTCATGGACTTCTTTGTCTCTAAGATTGAGACCATCCGTTCAGCTGCCTCTGCCACTTCCCTTCCTTCCCCTAGCCCACTAGGCCAAACTTCCTCTGAGGTTCCCCCTGTCCTAGGCCAGAACTCGCATCTTTCTCTAGTTTCTCTTTGATCTCCTCTCTTGACCTCTCCATGCTTCACGTAATCCCTTTCAGCCTCACAACCCCCCCGAGATGTCTGCACTCCTCAAATTTTGCCCTCTTAAGCATCCCTGATTATAACTGCTCAACCATCAGTGGCCGTGCCATTAGCTGCCTGGGTCTTAAGCTCTGGAACTCCCTTCCTAAACCTGTCAGTCTCTTTACCTCTCTTTCCTCCTTTAAGACGCTCCTTAAAACCTACCTCTTTGATCATCTGCCATAGTTTCTTCTTATATGGCTCGGTGTCAAATTTAAATTTTTAATCTTATAACACTGCTGTGAAGAACCTTGGGATGTTTTACTACGTTAAAGGCGCTATATAAATATAAGTCGTTGTTCTGTTTAATTCACTGCCACTTTTCCTCTAGGAATGCCCACCTTGAAGGAGTTCTACTCTTCTCTCTGACGGGGTGTCCGTTTGTCTCTTTTAACTTGTTCATCTTCATTGCTTTCTGTTTCCCTTCTCCTGTTTGAGCAGATAACTACCAAAACTCGCTTTCACAGCCACGTCTCATTCCTCGGCAACTGTCTCTGGCTCCGACTTACTCCACGGAGTTCTAACGCAAGGTCATCGACCTGAAACGTTAACTCTGTTTCTCTCTCCACAGATGCTGCCTGACCTGCTGAGTATTTCCAGCATTTTCTGTTTTTTTGTCTTTTACTAGTTTGAAGCAGTGGCAATAGCTTCTGGACCCAGTATGTGGTGTAGGAGGCAGTTTCTTTGCCGTCGGCACTATGATGATATTTTTATAGTTTTAATGTGGAAGTGCACCAGGAATGCATGTAAATGAGTAATACTTGTTTCTGAGTGCAAAAAGCTGTTTTGTTTCAGCATATAAAATGAGCAACAGAGCCTCTCAGCATGTTGTAAGAAGTAATTGCATTAGAGGAGGCACCAACATGATATTAGGTAATAAAATCCGGTGCTCAAAATTAATACACAGACTCCCCCTCCCAAATATCCAGCTCTCACTTCATAAACCATGTTATTCATACAGGAAAAAGACTGCACAGTAAAGACTTCCACATACTGACAGCAGCCATTAACAGCATAGCGTCGATTGCCAACTGTCTATTTTCATGAATTGATGGCTGGAGGTTACTAATTGCAAATCAAAATAAATGGGAAGCTGGAAAGATTAATACAAGAAATTATTATATTTGTTAGAAAATTGGATTACAAAAATTATTTTCTGTCAAAAAAGTGTGACAATTTCACTTCTAAAATGATTTCCTAAAATATAAATGGGGAGTTTAGCCCTGTCTCTTCAATGTAAGGTTGGGGTTGGAGATGGTTTACCATCCCTGGGCAAGTGCTTTGCTGAAGCAAGTTAGTTGTTCTCACTCAGATCCACTGGCAAACTTAGCAACTTCACCGATTCTGAGCAAAGCTCCAGCAGTCCTCCAACAACTTAAAAAATCTATTTGTTTTCAGGATATTGGTGATACCGGGGCTGACAAGGCCACATTTAATGCCCATCCCTTCTTGTCCGGAGAAGGTGGTGGTGGTGGGACCTTCTCCTTGACATGCTGCTTGGGGATTCCTGGATTCTGACCCAGCCACGTTGGAGAAATTGCGATATACAATCCAAGTCAGGTTGGTGTGCGACCTCGAAGGAAACTTGGAGGTGATGGTGTTCCCACGGCATTGCTGTTCTTGTCCTTCTTGGTGGTAGAGGTTGCAACAGAGCAAGGTACTATCAAGGTATCCTTGGTGACCTCTGTAGGTCGTACATACTACAACCACGGAGCACAGGTGGTGGAGATTGAATCCAGTGGCATGGGCACCCATCGACCAAATTGCTGTGGCCTGGATGGTTTGAGCTTCTTGAACGTTGTGGCTGTTCCCATCCAGCTGAGTGGTGAGTATTTCATTAAATTCCTGACTTGAGCCTTGTAGCTGCTGGGAGGCTTTGAGGAATAAGAACATAAGAACATAAGAAATAGGAGCAGGAGTAGGCCATACAGCCCCTCGAGCCTGCTCCGCCATTGAATATGGTCATGGCTGATCTGATCATGGACTCAGGTCCACTTCCTTGCCCGCTCCCCATATCCCCTTATTCCCTTATCATTTAAGAAATTGTCTATCTCTGTCTTAGATTTATCCAATGTCCCGGTTTCCACAGCTCTCTGAGGCAGCGAATTCCACAGATTTACAACCCTCTGACAGAAGAAATTCCTCCTCATCTCAGTTTTAAATGGGCGGTCACTTATTCTAAGATTATGCCCTCTAGTTCTAGTCACCCCTATCAGTGGAAACATCCTCTCTGCATCCACCTTGTCAAGCCCCCTCATAATCTTATATGTTTCGATAAGATCACCTCTCATTCTTCTGAATTCCAATGAGTAGAGGCCCAACCTACTCAGCCTTTCCTCATAAGTCAACCCCCTCATCCCCGGAATCAACCTAGTGAACCTTCTCTGAACTGCCTCCAAAGCAAGTATATCCTTTCGTAAATATGGAAACCAAAACTGCACGCAGTATTCCAGGTGTGGCATCACCTGTAGAAAGACTTCCCTGCTTTTATACTCCATCCCCTTTGCAATAAAGGCCAAGATTCCATTGGCCTTCCTGATCACTTGCTGTACCTGCATACTAACCTCAGGAGGTGAGCCAGTCACTGCAGAATACCCAGCCTCTGCCCTGCCCTGCTCTTATTGCTATGCTGTTGATGTGGCTAATCCAGTAAAGCTTCTGGTCACCAAGATGATGGTGGTAGGGGACTCAGTAATGGTAAACCCAAAAGGGAGATGCTACCTGTGATGCTTAAAGTTATATGGGTGTGGGAGGGCTGATGTATACAGCTGTGACGGACCTTTAGTGGCAATCTTCCAACCTTTGGCAATGAGTCAAACTGCAGCCCAGGACACTTCAACTGTGTTCCCTGAATTAACTATGTTAGGAAGTATAGTTTTTGAATAAATATCTGAGATTCCTAATGTAATTCCTCACAGAAGAGATGTGTGAACAATGCAGTGAGTTAATTCAGGTAAATTACTGAATTGCTAATTTACATGGTAAACAGTGGACAGAATATTTTAACAGGGTCATTCAATGATAGTGAAGTTTACTCACTAGAGCAGAGCAACCAAGAAAGTTTACTGAAGTTACTCATTTCACCTGGAGAAATAGGTATTTACTTACGGTTACACGATAAGTAGGTGGTCATGTTTTAAACTAAAGCCTCTAATAGCTCACATAGCCAATACTATAGCATTGGGAGTAATGTGAAATGAAGAACAGACTCCAAAGGACCAAGAATTTGCTTTGGACCACTGACAGACTGGAGACAAATTAAAGAAAACCAGGTTGAAAAGGCTCTCAGTCTAGTTTGATATTAAGTCTTATTAGCCTACTTGGATTTCATGTGATTTTACTAATACTTATAAGTTGGAAGAGAATTCCACTATTCCACCTTCATAACCAGTATACCAATTATTTTACTCTCGTGGAAGGTATTAGCATTTGTATGTGTACTCCATGACTGTTGTGTGTTGTACTTATTGGCCTGAAAATTCCGGTCGGAGGCTTCCCGCGGGCAATTGCCTTCCGACCAGAGATTTTTTACGAAAGTACCTGGTGGTCTAGGAGGTACCCTGGATTCCGGTGAGGAGGCCTTCTGTTCCCGTGCTCGAAGCGCGCTCCCGTCCAAAGGGTTCCCATGCAGAAGATGCAGTCACGTGTGAATGCTCAGCCAATCAGGTAGGTAGTTCACAGGTTCCCACTAATAGCGTATCTACGAGTTCTCAGTGCTATTAATGGGGAAAAAAACAAACACACACTAATAAAAACTAAAAAAAAAGTGACCTCACATAATTAAAATTAATTGAAATTAAAGTTTGAAAAAAACAATATATTTTGATTTTTTTAAAGTTTTGTAATTCAGGTTAAAAATAAACTTATATTAGTGGGCAGAGTTTTTAACAATACAATATGTTTATTTTATTTAATTTTAGTGTGTTTATGTGTTTTTAAACACTTACGCCTGTAAAAGTCTGATTTTTCAGGTGCAAGATTTTTGAGAACATTTGCTGGGCAAGATATGCGTAAATCCCGCAATCTTGCCCATGCAAATGTCCTCGCTCCTGATCTGCGCTCCCGATCGGTAAAGCCGGTTTCCAACGCATGCGCATTGTGCACTGAAAACCGGCTTTTCCGATGCCTTCCCAGGTCCGTAGAAACTTCGTACGGGCCCGGGACGTCGGAATTTCTACCCCATTATGTGTAATGAAAGGGTAACACATGTCAGATGTTATTGTGCTAAGACACACCCATTGAAAAGAAGGCATTAGCACATTAACATCAGGCATGTACATCATCTCCTTTTTCCAAAGAAGGGGAGGTGGATTTTGTCAGGGGAATTCCCTGTAAATTGCCTGAGTTAGTGGGACATAAATATCCCATGCCTTATCGGGCTCTGTGTAGAACCCTTTATTAAAGGAAGATTGAAAAGTTAGGGGAATAAAAATGGAATTTGGTATGCCAAGGGATCTGTGCCTCATTAACGTTGACATCCTGCCGGGGACTTGCATTACGATACTGTTAGTAATGAGTGACACACAAAAAGGTGAACCCTTTGGACACATGTATCACTCAGATTGGTCAATTGTATGAAAAGGGATTTTTCTTTGTATTTAAGGTAGATAAGAAGTTGCTCACCATGTCTCCTTGCAGACTCTGCTCGTTTTCGTTTGATGTAATTCCTCTTTGTTTGTTAGAAGATCCTCTTTGTCTTCTCTTCTTTTGTACAAATCTTTACCGAGCAGATGTGAAAGTGTACTTTTACCAGCGTGAAGTATATTCCGGACAAACCGTAAAAAGATATTAAAGGTCAGATTGTACGACTATACCTGCCAGTTAGAGGCATAGATATGTGCGAAAAAAAAAAGATCTTGCATTTATATAGCGCCTTTCACGTCCTCAGGACATCCCAAAGCGCTTTGCAGCCAATGAAGTACTTTTTGAAGTGTAGTCACTGTTGCAATGTAGGAAACACAGCACCCAATTTGTGCACAGCAAGCTCCCACAAACAGCAATGAGATGGCGATAAGATAATCTGCTAAATTTGTACCACTTAATTGTACACGTTGTTTGAGATAAAGGAAGGTGAGAGTTAGGTCAGCCAGTCACTCGTGGATAAGGTGGGTTCAGCCGCAACAAAGGACCCATGTGGATGAGATAACTCTGTCACTGGAGGGGCTCATCAACTCCGGAAGCTGTCGCTATCTTCCCAGGGTAGGAAGAAGATCAAGGTCGTATAAGATCAAGGTTGTCTAAGGTCAAGAGCATATAAGAACATAAGATAAAAAATAGGAGCAGGAGTAGGCCATTTGGCCCATCCAGCCTGTTCCACCATTCAATAAGATCATGGCTGATCTGATCATGGACTCAGCTCCACTTCCCTGCCCGCTCCCCATAACCCTTTATTCCCTTATTGCTCAAAAATCTGTCTATCTCCGCCTTAAATATATTCAATGACCCAGCCTCCACAGCTCTCTGGGGCAGAGAATTCCATAGATTTACAACCCTCTGAGAGAAGAAATTTCTCCTCATCTCAGTTTTAAATGGGCGGCCCCTTATTCTGAGACTATGTCCCCTAGTTTTAGTTTCCCCTATGAGTGGAAATATCCTCTCTGCATCCACCTTGTCGAGCCCCCTCATTATCTTATAAGTTTCAATCTGATCACCTCTCATTCTTCTGAACTCCAATGTGTATAGACCCAGCCTACTCAACCTATCTTCCTAAGTCAACCCCCTCATCTCCGGAATTAACCCAGTGAGCTTCCTCTGAACAGCCTCCAATGCAAGTATATCCTTCCTTAAATATGGAGACCAAAACTGTACACAGTACTCTAGATGTGGCCTCACCAATACCCTGTACAGTTGTAGCAGGACTTCTCTGCTTTTATACTCTATCCCCCTTGCAATAAAGGCCAACATTCCATTTGCCTTCCTGATTACTTGCTGTACCTGCATACTAACTCTTTGTGTTTCATGCACAAGGACCTCCCAGGTCCCTCTGTATTGCAGCACTTTGCAATTTTTCTCCATTTAAATTTAAATTTGATTTTCTATTATTTCTGCCAAAGTGAATAACCTCACATTTTCCCACATTATACCTCATCTGCCAAATTTGTGCCCACTCACTTAGCCTGTCTAAATTCCTTTGCAGATTACTTGTGTCCCCCTCACAATTTGCTTTCCCACCCATCTTTGTACCATCAGCAAACTTAACTACATTACACTTGGTCCCTTCATCCAAGTCATTAATATAGATTGTAAATAGTTGAGACTCCAGCACCGATCCCTGTGGCACCCCACTAGTTACTGTTTGCCAACCGGAAAATGACCCATTTATCCTGACTCTCTGTTTTCTGTTAGTTAGCCAATCCTCTATCCATGCTAATATATTACTCCCAACCTCATGAGCTTTTATCTTGTGCAGTAACCTCTTATGTGGCATATTATCGAATGCCTTCTGAAATCCAAATACACCACATCGACTGGTTCGCCCTTATCCACCCTGCTCGTTACATCCTCAAAGAACTCCAGCAAATTTGTCAAACATGATTTCCCTTTCATAAAATCATGCTGACTCTGCTTGATTGAATCATGCTTTTCCAAATGTCCCGCTACTGCTTCTTTAATAATGGACTCCAATATTTTCCCAACGATAGGTCAAGAGCGTATAAGGTCAAGAGCATATAACATCAAGAGCGTATAAAGTCAAGCGCGTATAAGGTCAAGAATGTATAAGGTCAAGAGCTTATAAGGTTAAGAGTGTGCAAGGTCAAGAGCGTATAAGCTCTGGAAACGTTGCTAACCACCAACATAGGTCCCAAGTTTCCACATGATTTGCGCCTGATTTTTAGGAGCAACTGGTGGAGAACGGACTATCTTAGAAATCGCAATTCTCCACATTTTTTTTCTGCAGTTCTAGTCAGTTAGAACAGTTTCACTTTGGAACAGAATTTTTTCTTCAAAAGGGGGCGTGTCCGGCCACTGACGCCTGATTTCAAAGTTTCCACAGTGAAAACGTACTCCAAACTAACTTAGAATGGAGCAAGTGAAGATTTTTGTAGAACTGAAAAAACCTTGTCTACACATTAAAAAATCAGGCGCAGGTTACAAATTAGGCGTCCAGAACGAGGTGGGGGGGGGGGGGGGGGGGGAAGGGAAGTCATTAAATTCTACAATAAATCCTTATTTATACTTCTACAAATATTATACAAATAAATCCAACCTGAATAAACATTTATAAGCAAATAAAAGATTAAATAAACCATCTTCCTACCTGTGTGAAAGTGCTTCAGCCAGGGAGATTCCCGCGGGGGGGGGAGGGGGGGGGAGGAGAAAGCCGTTTGTTCCCGACGGCGGGCGGGGAGGGGGAGGGAAACGGCTGCCTCAACTTTCTGAGGCTTCCTGCACCTTCTCAGTGCTGATGTGCTGATGGTAATGTGCTTTTATTAAAAAATGTTCAAAAACTAAACAGCTACAAAGAACTACAAAAATAGCCGAGTGCCAATGTTTCCTTCACACTGCGCGTGCGCGAACACTCCAATGCGCACGCGCAGCGTTGCCGGCAGGAAAAAAACTAATTTAAATGGTACCCGCCCCCTCCCACTTACAAAATCGGCGCGCGTGTAGGCTCCGCCCCCCTGGGCACCACGCCAGGCAGACAAGGAGCTGCAGGGCGCTCCAGAATCGCGTGTTTTTTTTCCGGCGCCGTTTTTGGCGCGAAAAACGGGCGCCCAGCTCAGAGGGGCACCCGTTTTTTATCGTGTGGAAACTTGGGGCCATAGAGTCTAATCTATTCAATAGACTGTCTATGCAAGTTAATCATAGTCTCGTCTCACTGATTTGCAGTCGTCTCAGACACTGATCTCAACTATAGTTTGATGTTCAGCAATCCAGTTAATGCTGAATTACAGTTATACACTGAGCTGCCTTTACAACCTCTGTTTTTCAATTTGTTGAGTAATCCTGCCTATTAATTATTTGTTGTTCAAATTGCTAGGTCTATAACTATTTATACTCAATGTTCAAATTTAAATAGTGATAATTGTGGTCTTGCAGTCGATAAATAGTTGTTCTTGCGTGACTTCTTGTCTGATTTCTTCTTTGACGATTAAACAGCCCTGAATGGTAACCATGTCACTGGAAAAAACAATGTAAAAACATGCTAATATTGCCAGATTTAGAAACTGTTTGGAAAGGCAGTTAATGAGCTGCCATAACCCACTGTTGCTGTCTCAATCAGTTGTGCGGAGGGCTGTGCACTCGCGGTTTCTCTGTTGATGCACCCTAAACATCGAGGATATTGGTGTGTCTCTTCCTCTGGCTCCATTTCAGATTCCCACTCTGCAGCTGAATGCAATAAAATTACATTTGGTGTCTCATCAGGGCTGTTGGAAAATGTTTTAGTGATGATATCAGTGCTGATCTGTTGGCATGCCTCCCTCACCCAGCTGCACCCAGCACTGGTCCCTTGCCGGAGTTAAAGCCTGCTCACCTCTCAGGGCCCTCTCTGCCCATTTCTTTCTGATACTGCATTTAAGAGATTATTATATTCCCACATTGAGAAGCTAAAGGACATACAGGCTATGTGTTTGGTATGACAGCAAACCTTCTCCGGAGCTAGGGGATAAATGACCTTTAAAAGAATGAAATACTCATGCACATGGGCTGGATTTTGGGCTTTTTGGATTTGGCCCGACCTCCCCCCTCCTCGGCCTGACCTCCCCAGGCCTCGGCACGACCTCCCCCGCCCCCGACCTCCCCCGACCGCCCCACCCCTCCACTCCCCGCCAGGCCTCGGCCCGACCTCCTCCACCCCCGGCCTCTGCCCAACCTCCAGCCTCAGCCCGGCCGATATCCCCACCCCCTCCCCCCGGCTTTGGCCCAACCGACTTTCCCTGGCTTCGGCCTGACCAACCTCCCTAACCCCCACCTTACCTCCCCTGCCCAACTGCCCCCACCCCCCTCCCCAACCTCCTCTGCCCGACCTCCCCTCCCCTCCCCTCCCCTCCTCCCCCTCCATCCCCTCTCCCTTTCCTTCCCTACCTACCTCGGCCTAGGCAAAGACATTCCAAAATCCGGAAATACCTGGAATCCGGAATGACCTTGGTCCTGCAGTTTATCGGATTTTGGACATCACACCTGTATGGTTTTATTTTGGTGGGGGGTGTTTTTGTGACTTCGTTGCAGTAAAATTTATGACACATCATTTGCCATTGATGTCTTGTGCATTATTCCAATGTTTACCGGAGATGTGCCTTTATGGGGGCACATAGCGTGTCCAGTATTAGCTCCATCCCTCAGTTTCCTCCATTTAGGAGAGCCGGTCCATTATGAACTGGCAACGTACGAGCGTTGGAACGGCAGCATCTTCCTGTCGGAAGCGTAGCCTTCTCACACACTGTTTCTCAGAGAGCTGGAGGTATGTATGTTGGTGCCTGTAAACCCGTGGGGAGGTAAGCCCTCCTCCCCAGACGCCTTCGGCCTCTCATCATCCGCGGGCCGACATGGCCAAGAGTCCTTCCTCTCGCCTGAGACCGCCTGGCAATAGCATGGAGCATGATACGCTGGCGAACTAGTAATGCCCCCATTACATTCTCTCACTAAAAGTGTAAGGGCACTGTAATGGCAGATAAAAGTGAAGTTTGCAAGTCGGAACTTCACACAGCGATATGTGCGCAACCATTGTAGTCAATATGACCTGCGATGTAGGATCCTCTTCCCTCCATTTGTAAGTGCTGCCAATACCGCCTGCCACACCCTGGGACCGTATGGTTTCTCCAGGCGTTTCCTGGAGTGGGCGTTAAATGAGGCGTTAAGACCAAATGTTCCACCCGGGCCGTTAGCGCAGCATTGCACAATGACTGATGTCATCATCACGCTAAAAACAGAGGGTGGGGCGGTAAGTTTTTGTGTCGCCGCAAACCAATAGCCGAATCTTCTGCCCTGGCAGTAAATCCTGGACGCGCATATGCCCCAAAACAGCATTTAACGGCCCGTAATGATGTTTCCTCCTATTTAACAATTCTGGCCCAGTTGTTTTCCTACGCCCACATTTCCATGCCTCCTATGGTGCCTCGATCACCCTTCCCCATTCCCTTTCCCCTCTATTAGTTCAGCTCAGCGTGTCAGCTGTGGCTCAGTGGGTTGCTCCCTCATCTCTGAGTCAGAAGGTTGTGGGTTCAAGTCCCACTCCAGGGACTTGAGCGCAAAAAAATCTAGGCTGACACTGCAGTGCTGAGGGAGTGCTGCACTGTTGGAGGTCCATCGTTTGGTTGAGTTTAACCAAGGCCCTGTCTGCTCTCTCAGATGGACGTAAAATCCTATGACACTATTTCAAAGAAAAGCAGGGGAATTATCCCTGGCATCCTGGCTAATATTTATCCCTCAATTAACATCTAAAACAGATTATCCGGTCATTATCACATTGCTGTTTGTGGGAGCTTTCTTGCGCGCAAATTGGCTGCTGCGTTTCCTACATTACAACAGTGACTATACTTCGAAATGTACTTCATTGGCTGCAAAACGCTTTGGTACATCCGGTGGTCGTGAAAGGTGCTATATAAATCCAAGTCTTTTTTTTGCATTACTGTTAGCACTGTAGTCTCTGGGTCCGAAGGTTTGTAGGGTCAAGCTATATCTTAGGGGCTTGAGCTCATAATGTAGACAGTGGAGGTCTTTGGATAATATTGCCTTGCCTCTCTGGCTCTTTATATTTAGTTGCTCCTTATTTCACACTAAAGCATGTTCTATTCTCTACCCAATACTCTTCGACTGAATCAAACTTTTTAATGTTGTTTCAGTACCTATGGTAGATGCTTCATAACGTATATTCACTATATCCAGGACATTTTTACTTTACCAGATGCTTAAAACCTCTTCCAGAACCTTGTGTTTACATTCCAGGATTTAGCATTCTTGGAACAGGCTGCACTGGGAGTAGCGGGCAAAGTTTATGTTGGTAAATGTTTAATGCTGGTAAATGTGCACAAGTTCAGATAAAATTAATGATACCACAAAATATCGCAGGCTTGATGTGGCCATCAGTTGGACAGTGACTGAACAACAGGAGTTAAATGCGAATGCAAAGCAACTGAAGAAGTTGTTAGATTTGAGATACAACCGAGGGAATAATCCGTGCTGGCTACAAGTTATTAAAACAGACTGCACTTTATATAACTCCCATCATTCGGTCATTGGGAATATCCATTGACACTATGAGTCCAATTTTGCACTAATGAATAGTTTCTTTGTGAGCATGCCATTGCCTCACACAGCAGGGGATATAGACTCGTCCTCCTTTTTTGATTGGGCTCCCAACATGTAAAAATATATGTGGGGAGACAGGCCTACAAGGTGGCTGGCTGCCAATTGCAAAATTAGGTCAGCCATTGCACTTAAAGGGATGCTACTAAATACGTGTCATCCCTAAAGGGAAGACACTTGCCTTCAGTAGCAAATATCATCATCCTCGGCAGTCCCTCGAAGTCGAGGAAAACTTGCTTCCACTCTAAAAGTGAATTCTCAAGTGACTGAACAGTCCAATATGGGAATTACAGTCTCTGTCACAGAAAGTCATTGCAGGAAAGGGTGGGTGGAGAGTCTGGTTTGTTGCATGCTCTTTCCGCTGTCTGCATTTGACCCTGCCCTGACCCCCAGATAGGGGTCAATTGTCATCTTATACTGGCAGAGCGGGGCACATAATCACTTCTCTTCCTTGTGATTGTTTTTTCTCTATTGTTAACAAGTCCTAAAATTATGCTCTGCAGAGCAATGCTGACCTCAGTAAATATTATTCCACTTTTCAATGTAGTACACCTGCTGGGCCTAGAGTTTCGCCAACTTTACGACTGGGTTTTCGTCGCAATTTGACCCTCTGCGGTGGAAACCTGGTTGGCAGGATTCTCGGCCCCCTCTTTGCGACGGCGCTTCCCCATACTGCCGTGGAGAGGTGCAACGACGCAAATTGCGTTTGCGTCGCATTTTAGACTCTCTTGGGACCCGTACGCCGCGCCCAGTATACCGACAGGGTCAAACCTGTCGGTACAGCCCTTCCAGCAGCACTAAGTATGAAGACCTGCAAAAAGGTAAGTTAAAGTTTTTATTTTTTAATTATTTTGCAGCGATTTAATAGGTAATTGTTTTTTGAATGTTTTGTGATTTTTATTTGCAATTTTTTTTCTTTCTTCCCCCCCCTCCTCCCAAGGCCTATCTCACAGCATGACCAACCTCAGACTAAAGTTACTTAAACTCACGGTTTTCACCGCGAATCCTTGTGCAATGCCGATTTTATTGTTAAGGCTGAAAGGTAAGCCTGAAAATGGTAGTGCAGTGAAAACGGTAATTTTGGCTGAAAACCAAAAATCTAGCCCTTGCAGGTATTAAAACAAAAATGATCAAGAAAATTGTGGAGTATTAGCAAGAATGTCAGAAAAGATATGAACTAATACAGAGTATACTCTTTCTGTAAACGTTGTTCCATAGAAACATAGAAACATAGAAACATAGAAAATAGATGCAGGAGTAGGCCATTCGGCCCTTCTAGCCTGCACCACCATTCAATGAGTTCATGGCTGAACATTCAACTTCAGTACCCATTCCTGCTTTCTCGCCATACCCCTTGATCCCCCTAGTAGTAAGGACCTCATCTAACTCCTTTTTGAATATATTTAGTGAATTGGCCTCAACAACTTTCTGTGGTAGAGAATTCCACAGGTTCACCACTCTCTGGGTGAAGAAGTTCCTCCGCATCTCGGTCCTAAATGGCTTACCCCTTATCCTTAGACTGTGACCCCTGGTTCTGGACTTCCCCAACATTGGGAACATTCTTCCTGCATATAACCTGTCTAACCCCGTCAGAATTTTAAATGTTTCTATGAGGTCCCCTCTCATTCTTCTGAACTCCAGTGAATACAAGCCCAGTTGATCCAGTCTTTCTTGATAGGTCAGTCCCGCCATCCCGGGAATCAGTCTGGTGAACCTTCGCTGCAGTCCCTCAATAGCAAGAATGTCCTTCCTCAGGTTAGGAGACCAAAACTGTACACAATACTCCAGGTGTGGCCTCACCAATGCCCTGTACAACTGTAGCAACACCTCCCTGCCCCTGTACTCAAATCCCCTTGCTATGAAGGCCAACATGCCATTTGCTTTCTTAACCGCCTGCTGCACCTGCATGCCAACCTTCAATGACTGATGTACCATGACACCCAGGTCTCTTTGCACCTCCCCTTTTCCTAATCTGTCACCATTCAGATAATAGTCTGTCTCTCTGTTTTTACCACCAAAGTGGATAACCTCACATTTATCCACATTATACTTCATCTGCCATACATTTGCCCACTCACCTAACCTATCCAAGTCGCTCTGCAGCCTCACAGCATCCTCCTCGCAGCTCACACTGCCACCCAACTTAGTGTCATCCGCAAATTTGGAGATACTACATTTAATCCCCTCATCTAAATCATTAATGTACAGTGTAAACAGCTGGGGCCCCAGCACAGAACCTTGCGTACCCCACTAGTCACTGCCTGCCATTCTGAAAAGTACCCATTTACTCCTACTCTTTGCTTCCTGTCTGACAACCAGTTCTCAATCCATGTCAGTACACTATCCCCAATCCCATGTGCTCTAACTTTGCACATCAATCTCTTGTGTGGGACCTTGTCGAACGCCTTCTGAAAGTCCAAATATACCACATCAACTGGTTCTCCCTTGTCCACTCTACTGGAAACATCCTCAAAAAATTCCAGAAGATTTGTCAAGCATGATTTCCCTTTCACAAATCCATGCTGACTTGGACCTATCATGTCACCTCTTTCCAAATGCACTGCTATGACATCCTTAATAATTGATTCCATCATTTTACCCACTACCGATGTCAGGCTGACCGGTCTATAATTCCCTGTTTTCTCTCTCCCTCCTTTTTTAAAAAGTGGGGTTACATTGGCTACCCTCCACTCTATAGGAAATGATCCAGAGTCAATGGAATGTTGGAAAATGACTGTCAACGCATCCACTATTTCCAAGGCCACCTCCTTAAGTACTCTGGGATGCAGTCCATCAGGCCCTGGGGATTTATCGGCCTTCAATCCCATCAATTTCCCCAACACAATTTCCCGGCTAATAAGGATTTCCCTCAGTTCCTCCTCCTTACTAGACCCCCCGACCCCTTTTATAACCGGAAGGTTGTTCGTGTCCTCCTTCGTGAATACCGAACCAAAGTACTTGTTCAATTGGTCCGCCATTTCTTTGTTCCCCGTTATGACTTCCCCTGATTCTGACTGCAGGGGACCTACGTTTGTCTTTACTAACCTTTTTCTCTTTACATATCTATAGAAACTTTTGCAATCCATCTTAATGTTCCCTGCAAGCTTCTTCTCATACTCCATTTTCCCTGCCCTAATCAAACCCTTTGTCCTCCTCTGCTGAGTTCTAAATTTCTCCCAGTCCCCAGGTTCGCTGCTATTTCTGGCCAATTTGTATGCCACTTCCTTGGCTTTAATACTATCCCTGATTTCCCTTGATAGCCACGGTTGAGCCACCTTCCCTTTTTTATTTTTATGCCAGACAGGAATGTACAATTGTTGTAGTTCATCCATGCGGTCTCTAAATGTCTGCCATTGCCCATCCACAGTCAACCCCTTAAGTATCATTCACCAATCCATCCCAGCCAATTCACGCCTCATACCTTCAAAGTTAGCCTTCTTTAAGTTCTGGACCATGGTCTCTGAATTAACTGTTTCATTCTCCATCCCAATGCAGAATTCCACCCGAATTAGCTGAAATGTGAAACATTGATTTTATGTCACAGGACTTCAAAACCTTAATTGCTTTGGTGTCGAAATACACAAGATTTGCATAGCGCACATATAATTTAACAGGACAATTTTGTCATTCCACTTTTAGCTGTACGGTAAAATATATCCTTTGATCCACTTTTAGCTGTGTCAAAAATAGACTTTCTGGTTTTCAATCGAAAAGGATGATAGTGATTAAATAATGATCTGTCTCAGTAATTAAAGGGTTTATTTTAACCCTTGCCATGCCAGTGGACCTCAAAGGCACCGCAGCCCTGAATTTTTGCACCACTGGATCCTTTTTAGTCTGCTACAGGGAACATCAGCCACATCTCCCAGTCTGTAACACACAGTTGCATTAAGCAAGTGGCCAACGCCCTCTTTACCAGAAGTGACTACAGGTATTACATGAACTTCCCCACTGACCTCAGCGGCCAACAGGATGAGAGCTTTGCAGCAGTGGCTGGCTTCCCCGAGCCTTGAAAATGATTAACTGTAGACACATATCTATCAGAGGAGCAGAACATGAGTCAGCAACATTTATAAGAAGCAAGAAAGGCTTGCATTTAAACAGCGCCTTTCACGAACACCAGACGTCTCAAAGCACTTTATACCCAATGAAGTACTTTTGGAGCGTAGACACTGTTGTAATGTAGGAAATGTGGCAGCCAATTTGCACTCAGCAAGCTCCCACAAACAGTAATGTGATAATGAGCAGATAATATGTTTGTATGTTGATTGTGGGATAAATATTGGTCAGAACATCGGGGATAACTCCCCTGCTCTTCTTCAAAATAGTGCCATGGGATCTTTTACTTCCACCTGGGAGGGCAGACTGGGCCTCGGTTTAACATCTCATCCGAAAGACTGTATCTCCAACAGTGCAGCACTGCACTGGAGTATCAGCCTAATGCCCAAGTCCCTGGAGTGGGACTTGAACCCACAATCTTCTGACTCAGAGGCAAGAGTGCTACCCACTGAGCCACAGATGACACTCCGATAAGTAGAAAAGGATACCACTATCATTATACAGACAGTGGCCAATCACAGGAATAACATCCTGCAGATCTGTACAAGGCATCCCAGGAGCTGCCGTTATGCTTTTATACTCAGACAACTGCCAGTGCCCGCTATCTGACCCTGTGAGGAACATTAAAAGAATGATTGCTGGTGGACAGGGAATCCCGCTGAAAGTCTGGCTGGTGACACCCCTGTGCAACCCCACCATACCTGAGCAGCATGGATACAATTGAAGCCAGGGCACAACCGGGATCCGCATCGAGCACACGACAGGACTGCTCAAACAGAGTGTAGGTGCCTGGACTGCTCTGGAGCTCCCTGTAATATACCCCAGGAAGATTGTGGTCATCGTGGCCTGCTGAATACTGCATTTGAAGGAGGAAAGCAGCAGCAGACGAGGAAGATCTAGTAAAAGGAAAGGACGCAGCAGAGGAAGGAGGGCCATTGGAGACCCACAGACGTCAGAGATCAAGGAATAGCTCAGCAGTGCCACTGGACTTCTCACACCATTGCCTTGAGAACTTATACAGAGACCCCCTGTCTTGTTACATTCTTCCTCACTCCCTTCAGCTTGCAGTGAAAAACATTCAAGCTATTCAAACAAATTCAAAACTGCCACCAAGCTCATGGTCTACAGGCCTGTAGTAATACCCACCCTCCTGTATGGCTTAGAAACATGGGCCATGTACAGTAGACACCTCAAGCCACTTGAGAAATACCACCAACGATGTCTCCGCAAGATCCTACAAATCCTCTGGGAGGACAGACGCACCAACATTAGCGTCCTCAACCAGGCCAACATCCCCAGCAATGAAGCACTGACCACACTTGATCAGCTCCGCTGGGCAGGCCACATAGTTCGCATGCCAGACATGAGACTCCAAAAGCATGCGCTCTACTCGGTACTCCTTCACGGCAAACAAGCCAAAGGTGGGCAGCAGAAACGATACAAGGACACTCTCAAAGCCTCCCTGACAAACATAGAAACATAGAAAATAGGTGCAGGAGTAGGCCATTCGGCCCTTCGAGCCTGCACCACCATCCAATAAGATCATGGCTGATCATTCCTTCAGTACCCCTTTCCTGCTTTCTCTCCATACCCCTTGATCCCTTTAGCCGTAAGGGCCATATCTAACTCCCTCTGGAATATATCCAATGAACTGGCCTCAACAACTCTCTGCAGTAGGGAATTCCACAGGTTAACAACTCTCTGAGTGAAGAATTTTCTCTTCATCTCAGTCCTAAACGGCCTATCCCTTATCCTAAGACTGTGTCCCCTGGTTCTGGACTTCCCCAACATCGGGAACATTCTTCCCGCATCTAACCTGTCCAGTCCAGTCAGAATCTTATATGTTTCTATGAGATCCCCTCTCATCCTTCTAAACTCCAGTGAATAAAGGCCCAGTTGATCTAGTCTCTCCTCATATGTCAGTCCAGCCATCCCTGGAATCAGTCTGGTGAACCGTCGCTGCACTCCCTCAATAGCAAGAACGTCCTTCCTCAGATTAGGAGACCAAAACTGAACATAATATTCCAGGTGGTGCTTCACCAAGGCCCTATACAACTGCAGCAAAACTTCCCTGCTCCTATACTCAAATCCCCTTGCTATGAAGGCCAACATACCATTTGCCTTCTTCACCACCTGCTGTACCTGCATGCCAACTTTCAATGACTGATGAAGCATGACACCAAGGTCTCGTTGCACCTCCCCTTTTCCTAATCTCCCGCCATTCAGCTAATATTCTGCCTTCGTGTTTTTGCCCCCAAAGTGGACAACCTCACATTTATCCACATTATACTGCATCTGCCATGCATTTGCTCACTCGCCTAACCTGTCCAAGTCACCCTGCAGCCTCTTAGTGTCCTCCTCACTGCTCACACCACCACCAAGTTTAGTGTCATCTGCAAACTTGGAGCTATTACACTCAATTCCATGATCTAAATCATTAATATATATTGTAAAGAGCTGGGGTCCCAGCACTGAGCCCTGCGGCACTCCACTAGTCACTGCCTGCCATTCTGAAAAAGCCTTTTGAAAGTTCAAATACACCACAACCACTGATTCTCCCTTGTCCATTCTACTAGTTACATCCTCAAAAAATTCCCACTGACAACTGGGAGACCCTGGCCAAAGACCGCCCTAAGTGGAGGAAGCACATCCTCGAGTCTTGTCGCTGAGAGCATGCAGAAATCAAGCGTAAGCAGCAGAAGGAGCATGCAACAAACCAGTCCCACCCACCCCTTCCCTCAACAACTATCTGTCCCACCTGTGACAGAGACTGTGGTTCTCGTATTGGACTGTACAGCCACCTAAGAACTCATGTTAAGAGTGGAAGCAAGTCTTCCTCGATTCCGAGGGACTGCCTATCATGATGATATCAAGGACATCCCGACAATGCAGACTCAGAAGCTACTATAAAACCACACTGCAGGCAAAAGTGCCAAATGTGATAAATGTGATTAATTTAATGTGAAATATCATAAATGCCTTCCATTCGTTTATCATCCAGATAATCAACACATGGTGCCTTTCGTTAAAGAAGGTATCATAACTCTACTATACCTACAAGGTGCTGCCCTTGTGGCTTGAGCACAGCTAGTGGAAGATTGCTATTCATCATGCGGGGACCCTTGGGATGTTTACGGTTGATAAATTCTAGGTGCCCGAGGCTGTGAGGGTCAGTCTGGCCCAGCCGACTTACTGGCACTATGGAGAGTGTTAGTTCATGTTGGGAAAGGTGGCGGAGGGGGGGTGTGGGGGGCGCTGAATGTGCAGACACCCTGATGTCCTGAGAGAGACCAGCACGTACAGCACCCATTGCACCAGTGCCACTCCCTGTGAGCTGGGCCTCGTCACTTCCACTGGTCTACAGGAGAGCGGAATACGGAGGATGACCGATCCCTTCAAAGCCCCTGTCCATTTGATCCACCATTGTGTGGCCCCAAGTTAAAATCGATGGCCAAGATTATAGTGTAAAACAGTTAAGGACTACTGCTGAGAAGTTATTGATCTCTGTGGTTATTGATCTGCAGTGGTTGTTGCTGCAGATATTCTTAACAATTGCAGTTTCCGTTTAACATGGCTGTTTCTCTCTGGGCATTTATGGCTAGCAGCTGGGACAGTTGGAGTCTGGGAGCACTGATGGGACAGGCATGGAATCTACTTGGGGTAGGTCTGGGGACTGAGAAAGAGTGGAGCGCATTGGCGATCCAGAGATCAGAGGTCAGAGGTGGGCGGAGTGGGGTCTGCAAGAGGGACGCGGAAACATTTTGGAAGAGGTGTATCGAAACACTTGGTGCAGACCAGTGAACACTCAGGGATGTATGCTATTTGCTCATGCAGGTAGAAAAAGCTAAACATGAGTAGGAGCAATGAGGCCTCTGTGCACATCCATTTTCTTGCATAATGTTGCTTCAATCAGGGCCAGGCAGCATCTGTGGCGAGAAACAGAATTAACGTTTTGGGCCGACGACCCTTCATCAGAACTGCTGAATGTTCAAAAAGAGCAGATTCTGAAGCACTGAAAGGGGGAGGGGAAAAAGGAACAAAAGGGAAGGTCTGTGTTAGGGTGGAAGGCAGGAGAGATTAGAGAGTCAAAAGGGATGATGGGCCGAATTGAAATGGTAATGACAGGAGTTAGAAAAAGGTTAAACTGGATAGGGTGTGAATGGGGGAGTAATGACCAGCTGCCATCAAAGATAAAGAGAAAAAAAAGAAGAAAAAGCACATAAGATAGGAAGTGGTGGGGGCGGGGGGTGGAGGTGGGGGGGAAGGGAGCCAAAGATGGCCAGAGGTTATGGTCTGAAATTGTTGAAGTCGATGTTGAGTCCAGAAGGCTATAAAATGCCTAAACGAAAGATGAGGTGCTGTTCCTCGAGCTTGCATTCAGCTTCATTGGAGCAGTGGAGGAGGCCCAGGACGTAGATATCAGAGTGGGAATGGAGTGGGGAATTAAAGTGACAGGCGACCGGAAGCTCAGGGTCACACTTACGGGCTGAACGGAGGTTCAGCAAAGCGATCACCCAATCTGTGTTTGGTCTCCCCAATGTAGAGGAGACCACATGGTGAGCCGTGAATACTGTATACTAAATTGAAAGAAGTACAAGTAAATTGCTGTTTGACCTCGAAGGAGTATTTGGGACCTTGGATAGTGGGAAGGGAGGAGATAACAGGGCAGGTGTTCCATCTCCTGCGCTTGCACAGAACGGTGCCGTGGGAAGGGGAGGGGTGCTGGGGGTGACTGCGGAATGGACCAGGGTGTCGCGGAGGGAGCGGTCCCTTCGGAACTTCTTTTAATTTAGTATACTGTATTCGCTGCTCACGATGTGATGTCCTCTATATTGGGGAGACCGAGTGTAGATTGGGTGACCACTTTGCTGAACCTCCGTTCAGCCCGTAAGTGTGACCCTGAGCTTCTGGTCGCCTGTCACTTTAATTCTCCACTCCATTCCCACTCTGATAATTCCATCCTCGGCCTCCTCCACTATTCCAATGAAGCTAAACGCAAGCTCGAGGAACAGCACCTCATCTTTCGCTTGGGCACTTTACAGCCTTCTGGACTCAACATCGAGTTCAACAATTTCAGACCATAACCTCTGGCCGTCTTTGGCTCCCTTTCCCCTGCGCCCCCCCCTCCCCACCCCCCTACCCTGCTCCCGCCATCTTATGTTTTTTTTCTTCTTTTTTTTCTCTTTGTCTATAATGGCAACTGGTCATTACTATGCCATTCACACCCTATCCAGTTTTACATTTTTCTAACCTCTGTCATTACCATTTCAATTCGGGTCATCATCCCTTTTGTCTCTCTAATCTCTCCTGCCTTCCACCCTATCACAGACCTTCCCTTTTGTTCTTTCTTCCCCTCCCCCTTTCAGTGCTTCAGAATGTGCTCTTTTCGAACACTCTCCAGTTCTGACGAAGGTTCATCGACCCGAAACATTAACTCTGTTTTTCTCTTCACAGATGCTACCTGGCCCACTGAGATTTCCAGCATTCTCTGGTTTTATTTTGTGCAATATGTTTGGAGAACTGAAATAGAAAACAACCAATGAGAAAGCAAGAAAAGGCACAATACACACAGCCTACTGCCTACCAATAAAGAAGAAAATTGGCATATGTTTATTACACTCACGATGACAACTAAAGCCTGACTGAAAGTGTGCGATTTTCACCCTGCTGCTAGTATGCTGACCCCACATAAGTATCCTGTATCAGTCCAATGTTAATATTGTAGGCAAGCTTCAGGCAAGGCAAACACCTGTAATTAGGTGCTCACTCATCCTGGCTGTACCCCCAGCAGTGCAGCATTCCCTCAGTAGGACACACACCTGGAATTTGTGCTCAAGTCTCTAGAAAGTTGTGGGGAAGTTGTAGGGCTTGAACCCACAACTTTCTGACTCAGAGGCGAGAGTGAGACCCACTGAGCCACGGCTGATAACGTGACACTACATTAGGTGGGTTTATGAATCTGCCAGTTAGCTTAGAGATAGTTTTGGAGTGCAGAAGGATCACCTACATTGAGTAGGGCAGGGAATAATCCATTTGTTTTAAGAATATTTAGCCATTGCTAAATTCTCATGTTTCTACTGATGGGATGTGTGCTTTGAATTCAACCCCAAACATATAGGTCCAGCACACACTTGAGCAAAATGGACTCCTACTGTTACTCTTGGCCGAGCGGCTGGTAAGCAAAATGTCCATCGGACACGGAAGGAATGTGTTATTGTAAATCAGTCACTGAATGCTCATCTGGACTCAGAACAGTTCCTATTGCCGACTCTAGGTGGCAGTGCATGTTGACAAACATACAAACTGCCTGCAGAGCAAAGTTTCTATTTAGTAGCTACATCGCTCGATAATTATGGATAAAGAAAGCCACTCCGTCCGTCTTAATACATCCATCCAGAGAGATCCTAACTTTTCCCCCTTTGTATCATCTAATTACTTCTCAAATGACTTCAGGGTTTTTGCCTCCATGACTCGGTGTGGAAGTTTATTCTGCACATTGACCACTTTGTGTGAAGAAGAATTACCTGGCACCAGTCGTCTAATCTGTGTCCCTTCTACTCCTGTGGTTTAATTTAAATTAATATTATTTTAAGGGTTACCTTTTTCTACATGGTTCATAATCTCACCTTCTATCCAGGCTGCAGAGCCCAAGTTTCTCCAGTCTTTTCTCATAACTCAGACCCCCGATACTGGCAATCAGCCTTGTGGCTCTTCTGTGTACTGCCTCCAACACTTGAATGAGTGGACTTGCAGTGGAATGTCCCCTTTTTCACAGAACTCCTTTCGCCCACTGTGGGCTAACTCCGTCACTGTGAGAGTACATAGAATTACATTGAAGTTGCACACAGAAACAGGCCATTCGGCCCAACTGCTCCATGCCACTGTTTATAAGAACATAAGAATTAGGAGCAGGAGTAGGTCATACGGCCCCTCGAGCCTGCTCTGTCATTCAACAAAATCATGGATGATCTTCGACCTCAACTGCACTTTCCCGCACTATCCCATATTCCTTGATTCCCCCCCCCCCACACCCTCCGAGTCCAATAATTTATTGATCCCTGCCTTCAATATAGTCAACGACTCTGCATCCACAGCCCTTTGGGGTAGGGAATCACAACTCTCTGAATGAAGAATTTCATCCTCATCTGAGTCTTAAGTGACCAACCCCTTATCTAAGAGCTCCCTTTGTTTCACATTTAAATTAATATTATTTTAAGGGTTACCTTTTTCTACTCACCTCCCACCCAGGCTGCAGAGCCGAAGGTTCTCCAGTCTTTTCTCATAACTCAGACCCCCTCACCTTAATTCATCTCACTCGATCATCACAACCTTCTATTCCTTTCTCCCGCATGTGTTTATCTAGTTTCCCCTTAAATACATCTACACTATCCGCCTCAACTACTCCATGTGGTAGCAGGTTCCACATTCCCACCACTCTCTGGGTAAAGATCAGGGGGTGGAAATTTGGTACTGCCCATTTGAGGCGTTAATCCAGGTGGAGCAGTAAGTATAGCGCCTTGAAAAAGTTTACGCCTCCCACCAAGAAATATGTTGGAATCGGTCCAAGAGCTGACAGGGGCCCAAAATCAGCCGTTACATACCTGACCTGGAGTCGGGGGGGGGGGGGCACTAATAAAAATGCTCGCATTAAATTCTGGAATCCATTACGTATGCTCCGAACTCCGATTTGAAATCCCAGGAAAAGCCGAGTCTTAAAGGTGTGGCACAGTAATGCACCCATTAAAGTTTTCAAATTCACTTGTTTTCAAGCTGAACTTGTCATGTATTCAACTGTCATTGTAACCCATGTATAAGCTGACCTAACTTGTACACCTTGAGAACACTGACCACAGGGGGCGAACTTGTGGGAGACACTCCTAAACTGGACTTTCAGGTATAAAAGGGGAAGCTCCACCCACCTTCATCTCTTGAGGTCTTGGTAATAAAGGTAACTGGTCACAGAGTGATCTTCTCTCAAGTATGGGCCTCGTGTGCATTTATACTGTATAGTAAGGATCTATTAGAACTGTTATGTCTGTCTACCGCTGAAAACTTGGGGGCTCACGCACCATGCTGTGTGTAAACGTTGCATTGACTGTGACCTCCAAGGGAAGCGCTTCCTCATCCCTTTAACTAGCCACTAGTTGACAACGGCGGAAGCTCGTACCGACTGTTTTTTCAGATGTGATTAGTGGCGGTCGCTAAATGAGGCGGCCGGACCGAATTTAGTGAACGGGCACTCCCGCGGTCATTGCACGCGACTGATGTCATGATCGGACTGAGAATCAGCAGCCAGGCACTAGTGTTTCACACCCCCGTTAACCCTCAACTGAATTTTCCGACGGGGTGCTAAAAGCTGCGCGCCCGGTCGCTAAGTTACTACGCATGTTTTAACGCCCCTTCTGGCCGCTAACTGAGGCACTAGACAACCGAATTTTCCACCCCCAGGTCTCCTGGGACTAAAAACCTCAAGTACTCCACCAGGTGGTTCTGATTCATTCAGCATGAAAATTGCACAATGGAAACAGCAGAGGCCGGTGGAAAACAATTCCTTCAGCAAACACATTCAAACACGACTCCCATGATTGAGCATGGTACATCCTCGCCGAACACATCATGATGGCATCATGCTGCCATTTCCATGACAATAGCACCACAAACCCAATCATATCGCGGAAAGAGAGGGCAAGCCAACATCTGCAATTATAAAACCTGCACGCACACAGAATACTACTGTATACAATTTAAACTGTAAAAGACCCGAAAAAAGGAAGCCATTTTTACAGAGTCAGAAGAGAATATTCACCAATATCAGCAGAAACTGTTCTACAAGTACCAGAACTACAGAAATGGCAACAACCTGCAAATCAACCACAATCAATAAGGGACTGCCACACCAGGTGTAAACCCATTACTTAGTGATAAGTTGGCTATTTTTTGACAGGTATGGAAAATAAAAGACAAATAAAATATGATTGGATAGATACTCAAGTACCAGTAATTCTTGGCAGCTACATAAGTACATAAGAATTAGGAGCAGGAGTAGGCGATATGTCTCTCGAGCCTGCTCCGCCATTTAATTATCGATCATGGCTGATCTTCAACATCAACTCCACTTTCCCGTCCTATCCCCATATTGCTTGATTCTCCCAGAGTCCAACAGTCTATCTCAGCCTTGATAACTGAGCATCCATAGCCTTTTGTGACCCCTGGTTCTAGATACTCAAGCCATGGGGAAAAAACTCTCAGCATTGACCCTGTCAATCCCTCACAGAATCTTGTATGTTGCAATGAGATCATCTCTCATTCTTCTAAACTGCAGAGAGTATCGGCCAAATCTACTCAATTTAATTCCCACTATTTGGACAAAAAAAAAACATAGTCCAGTTGGTAAGATGTCCTTAACATGATATCCGTGCCATTTTATATATTCTGATGCTGATTCAGCATGGTGGGGACTGTTTTATGCTGGTTGACTGATCACCTCATTCAAACAATTATTTAGGGTAGGGAGTGGGAGGGGAGGATAGATTCAATTAACTTGTCATTCTGCACATTTTGAATTTTAGAATGGTGCCCTCCCCCAGACTCAGACTCAACTTTATTACTATTGTCAAACTGAAGACTGTTTGATTCAAGTTGTTTCTGCTTTGAAAGAATTGACACATAAAATAGTCTAATCGTACATAACAACATCCATTGCATTTTAATGGAAATTCATTGATTGCGAGGTGCCTTTTGGGACATGGTGTGAGATAAACATAGAAACATAGAAAATAGGTGCAGGAGTAGGCCATTCGGCCCTTCGAGCCTGCACCACCAATCAATAAGATCATGGCTGAAATGCAAGTTCCTTCTTCTATTCACCTCATGCTGATGTGTATAGACGCATGATGTGGTTCTCGTAATGATCATCTCTACGTGCTTGCATGGTTCTATATCCCACTATATTGCTGCATTATTTTGAATGTACATGTTGGACGTGGATACAAGTGCAGCACAGGCAGAAAACTAGCAACTAGCACGAGTTCAGACACCCATTCTAATGGTAGGTGGACCCACAACATAGAAGGACACCAGCTGTGACTGAACATTGCAGAAACCGAAGCAGTTACACCCAGAAGGAGTTGAATGCTCCAGAACGCTCTGTTCCTCTGACTCCGGCCTCTTGAGCATCCCTTCGTCTCACCATTGGTGGCTGTGTCTTTATCCACTGAGGCCCCCTGCTCTGGAATTCTCTCTCTAAACACCTCCACCTTTCCACCTCTCTCTTTTCCTTTAAAATCCTCCTCCTGCTATCTCCTTCTTTGGCTTGGTGCCTATGTTGGTCTGAATACGTCTCCATGAAGTGCTTTGGGACAGTTTTCTTTGTTAAAGGTGCAGCCTATGCGTAAGTTGTTGTATTTTGTGGTTGAATAATCTGGGCTGGAGGAGGAAGAAAATGATCAGAGGAGGATACGGAAATGAGAAAAGTAAACCTTCTACTTATAAAACCAGATAATTATTGCCAATAAATCCTGTCTTGCACTGTTATACTTAGATATAAATGGTTCTTTGCAGTACTTGGCATGCCACAGCAATCCTGGGAAGATATGTACAAGTTATAGGGCGATAAAAGACAACAAGCACTGTTTCATCAACATGTTATCTGACCTGAGTTCTATAACATGTACCTTGTTGTTTATCAATTTATTGAGTGCAGGTTGTTGAGTTTTGGTAGGACCTCTCAATCAAAGCAGCCTCCTGATGGTTTATTCTGGATTTTGGCCACAGCAGGACTGGATTCTGTCCACCGAAAGCTCCTCACAAAGAGCTCAAGGGAGCTCAGTAGGAAAACATCTCAGAACTACACGGAGGAGACATACAATTATAGAATCATAGAAATCTACAGCACGGAAGGAGGCCATTTTGGCCCATCGTGTCCACGCCAGCCAAACAAGAGCTAGTCAACCTAATCCTACTTTTCAGCTCTTGGTCCATAGCCCTGTAGGTTACGGCGCTTCAGGTGCACATCCAAATATCTTTTAAATGTGGTGAGGGATTCTGCCTCTACCACCCTTTCAGGCAGTGAGTCTCAGACCCCCACCACCATCTGGGTGAGGAAGTTTCCTCTCAAATCTCCTCTAAACATCCCCCCAATTACTTTCAATCTGTGTCCCCTGGTTGTTGACCACTCTGCTAAAAGATATAGGTCCTTTCCATCCACTCTATCTAGACCCCTCATAATTTTATACACCTCACTAAGATCTCCCCTCAGCCTCCTCTGTTCCAAAGAAAACAAACCCAGTCTATCCAATCTTTTCTTATAGCTAAAATTCTCCCATCCAGGCAACATCCTCGTAAATCTCCCCTGTACCCCCTCCAGTGCAATCACATTGTTCCTGTAATGTGGTGACCAGAACTGCATACAGTACTCTAGCTGTGGCCTAACTAGTGTTTTACACAGTTCAAGCATAACCTTCCTACTCTTGTATTCTATGCCTCAACTAATAATGGCAAGTATTTTGTATGCCTTCTTAACCATTTTATCCTTATCTACATGGCCTGCTACCTTCGGAGATCTGTGGACTGGCACTCCCAGGTCCCTTTGTTCCTCTACACTTCTCAGTGTCCTACTATTTAATGTGTATTCCCTTGCCTTGTTAGCCCTCCCCAAATGCATCAGCTCACACTTCTCCAGATTGAATTCCATTTGTCACTGTTCTGCCCACCTGACCAGTTCATCGATATCTTCCTGCAGCCTATAGCTTTCTTCTTCATTATCAACTATTCAGCCGATTTTAGTATCTTCTGCAAACTTCGTAATCCTACCCCCTACATTCAATTCTGAATCATTGATAGATACCACAAAAAAGCAAGGGACCCAGCACTGAGCCCTGCAGAACCCCACTGGAAACAGCCACAGTCACAAAACACCCAACAACATTCTTTCTGCATTTAGTTAACCTAGTGCTGGCTTTGTGCTAGTGAGATGGATTTGGCTCTAGTGCGGTGAGCCAACTGACTGGTGACGCAATCTCATTTACTTAGCTGTATCCACTCTGGTTGCACAATTGTAAGCTAAAGTCAGCCTAGACGACCACTTATAAGTAAGTCCGGAAAGTAGATGAAATTGGTAGAAAGTAAACTTAAAAGAGATCTCAGAAAGAATTTCTTTGAATGAAAAATGTTTGGAGCAATCTACTGGGTGAGGTAGTCGAGATAAAAAGCATTATAGATGTTCAGTGTGCAGCTAGATACAACGGGTCCAAGTTTCGGGCCGCGCCTAGAATGGCGCAGCCCGGACCTGGACGCCCGTTTTTCGCGCCACAAAGTGCACCTAAAAAAAACTTCCAGATTCTCCGGCTCCCTGCTGGTCCTCTGGAGCTGGGCGCGGCGCAGCACGAGCTGTGGGGGGCGGAGCTAGGTCCCTGCGCTGAAAACAGTGCCGGGACCTCTGCACATGCGCGCTACAGTGGGCGCGCATGTGCAGTAGCTCCAGGCGCCCAAAACTGTGTGGGAGGGGCCCGAAGCACGCAGCCCCTAGCCCTGGCCGAATGGCCGCACTGGGGCTGCAAGCATAAGGCTGCCTCCCATGCCCAGCTCCTGCTTCCTCCCGACCCGACTCGACTCCCGCTTCTCCCCATCCCCCCACCCCCGGACCCGACCCAATCCGACCCGCGCTCCCCCCCACCCCACCTGACCTGACCTCCCTCTCCCTCCCCCCCCCCACCCGACCTGACCTCCCTCTCCCTGCCCCCTGACCCGAACCGAACCGACCTCCCTCCCACCACTCCCCCCCCCCCCGACCCGACCCGCGCTCCCGACCCCCCCCGAACCAGACCCGACCAAACCTGACCTCCCGACCCCCGCCCCCAACACGAACTGACCGGCGCTGCCTCCCTCCCCTCCCCCGACACGAACCGACCCACGCTCCCTCCCTCCCCCCCAACGCGAACCAACCCGACCTCCATCCTCCCGACCCGTGCTCCCAACCGCCCCCCTCACCCCGGACCGGACCCGACCCGTGCTCCCGACCGCCCCCCCCACCCTGGACCAGACCCGACCCGCGCTCCCGACCTCGACCCGCGCTCCCCCCGACCCAACCCGCGCTCCCGACCCCGGACCCGACCCGACCCAATGCCACCTACCTGTAAATTTGGTGCTGGGGACGGGCTCTGCCCGAAGTCTTGGGCCCGGCCCGTTCAGCCTCCACCCCCCCTTCTCCTTTCCCCCGCCTTCTCCTTTCCCCCCCCTTTCCTCCCCTCCCCTTTCCCCTTCTCCTCTCCTCCCCTTTCCCCCCCTTTTCCCCCCTCTCCTTTCCCCTTCTCCTCTCCTCCCCTTTCCCCCCTTTCCCCTTCTCCTCTCCTTTCCCCCCTTTCCTCTCCCCCCTTCTCCTCTACCCCCCTTCTCCTCCCCCTTCCCCTTCTCCTCCTCCTCCCCCTTCCCCTCCCTTCTCTCCCCCTTCTCTCCCCCTTCTCCCCCATCCCTCCCCCTCTGCCTCCCTCCCTCCCCTCCCCCTGCCCCCCCTCTCTCCCTCTACACCCCTCCCCCCCCTCCCCTCACTGTCAGAAACACAGACACTGACAGACAGAGAGTGAGAGACACACTGACTAGAACTGGAGCAAACTAAATGCCGAGAATTTGAATTTCTAAGATACTCCGTTCTACACCAGTTGCTCCAAAAAATCAGGAGCAACTGAGGCTGAAACTTGGGCCCTACAATGGGAGAGCTGGGGCACTTGAGGGATGGCTATTTCTCATTCTTGAGTTTTCCTATGTTATTATATTCTTGTATCCAATTTTGTCATGTTATGGGTGTCACCAGATCACACTCTGACAACTATATTTGATAGAGTAAATAAGGGGAAACTGTTTCCATTGGCAGAAGGGTCAGTAACCAGAGGGTGCAGATTTCAGGTAATTGGCAAAAGAACCAGAGGCAAGAGGAGAAATAAAATGTTAATGCAGCAAATTGTTACGAACTGGAATGCACTGACTGAAAGGGTGGAGGCAGCAGATTCAACAGTAACTTTTGAAAGAGAATTGAATAAATACTTGAAGGGCTACAGTTTGCAGGGCTATGGGGAAAGAGCAGGGAGTGGGACTAATTGGACGGCTCTTTCAAAGAGCTGGCCCAGGCACAATGGGCCAAATGGCCTCCTTCTGTGCTGTATCATTGTACGATTCCTTGATTTACAATGCCTGATATAACAGGTGAGTATCCTCCTTCATTGTGCTTTGTGAGTGTGGCGGATATCAATGGCCAGCATGAGTCTTGTGTGGCTGACATGACCCTTGGTCCATTGTTGCAGATTCTCCTGAGAGTACTTGGGAGTAAGCTCCAAGGAGGAACAATCAACCAGTAGAATTTCTTCATGCTGTTTGACGTCTTCAAAGATTGCAGATGGTTTCATTTTGTCCAAGGTCTTCACACCCTTTTCCTCATTCCTACTTTCTGTTCTAACACAGTGACAGCTTGCGACCAAGACTTTAAAAATCAGGATGAAGATCAATCGCTGGAAACGTCAATTTTGTAAAAGGACGGTTAATGAACTGCAGGTGGTGTTTACAAAGAGTTGGTTCCAGAGAACAGAGGAACAGAAATTAATTTAATCGAATTTACCAAATGTTATTGGCAAACAATGTGCTCATGTTTGTCTCCAGCTGACATTTTTTATTTTTACTTATTGCATTTGGTCAGAAATCTTAAGTTGTTGACACATTTTCTACAGCCCTGGTGCCAGTTTGGAAACCAACAATTTTGCATATAATGGAGGGCTAGGCCCCTGCTTATGGTCTGTGTGATCTTTCTTTGGTGGTAAGTGCTCAGTGGCTGTTCATAGTTTCCTCTTACCAAGGTTTTGATTTCCTCCTGTGCCTCATCACTATCCTCAATGGGAATGGATTTAGCTTCAGGGAGGGGTGCAACAGAGCAACATGAAGATAAATCCTAGAACATAAGAATATAATAGGAGTAGGCCATTTGGCCCCTCGAGCCTGCTCCGCCATTTAATAGGATCATGGCTGATCTGATCATGGACTCAGCTCCATTTCCCTGCCCGCTCCCCATAGCCCTTTACTCCCTTATCGTTCAAAAATCTGTCTATCTCCACCTTAAATATATTCAATGATCCAGCCTCCACAGCTCTCTGGGGCGGAGAATTCCACAGATTTACAACCCGCTGAGAGAAGAAATTCATCCTCATCTCAGTTCTAAATTGGTGACCCCTTATTCTTAAACTCTGCCCCTTAGTTCTAGATTCCCCCACAAGTGGAAACATCCTCTCTGCATCTACCTTGTTGAGCCCGCTCAGTATCTTATACGTTTCAATGAGATCATCTCTAATGAGTATAGGCACAATCTGCTCAACCTTTCTTCATAAGTCAACCCTTCATCTCAGAAATCAACCTAGTGAACCTTCTCTGAACTGCCTCCAGTGCAAGTATATCCTTCCTTAAATACGGAGACCAAAACTGTATGCAGTACTCCAGGTGTGGCCTCACAATACCCGGTACAGTTGTAGTAGGACTTCACTGTTTTTATACTCTATCCCCATTTATACTCCATCCTCATCCCCCTTTTTTTATTTCTATGACTCCATAGTAACTTAAAATTGTTAAAATGATTCCAAGGCCCAGGGGTAGAAACCTTGGTTTCTTCTTTTCTTCCTCCATGGCTAATTATGGTTGTGTTGACTAAAGGACTGATATCATGCCAGCTTAGGGTTGCCAACCCTCCAGGATAGTCCTGGAGACTCCACGAAGTGAAGATTGATCTCTGGGACAACATAGGAGAAAATTCATAGGGACATTGTAAAAAAAATCATTTTCTTTCAACAATGTTTTTTAGTTATAAATATGCAGTTTGACCGACAGTAAAGATTAAACCAATGGGGTAACAAATCTTGGCTTTCCGATTAGTGTGAGAAGACGGGGCTCCGTGAGAATGCATATTTGAGGCGACCAATGGCGGAAGAGTGGGAATGGGGCAGGTGGAGGCAGGAAGTCATGTGATGAAGTCCAACCTGAGCTGCCAACCCTCTTCCAGGTGCAATAAATTAATGTGTGTACTTGTAGAATATTCTGCAATAATGACCAAAATGAAAGATAAAATAAATGAATTACCCACATGGACCATGGTGCAGAGTCACTTTTGGGTCGGTTTTTATATTTTTTTAATTCATTCATGGGTTCTGGGCGTCGCTGACAAGGCCAGCATTTATTGCCCATCCCTAATTGCCCTTGAGAAGATGATGGTGAGCTGCCATTTGAACCGCAGTCATTATGATAAATGTACTCCCACAATGCTGTTAGGGAGGGAGTTCCAGGACTTTGACCCAGCGATGAAGAAGGAAGGGCGATATATTTCCAAGTCAGGATGGTGTGTGACTTGGAGAAGAACTTGGAGGTGATGGTGTTTCCATGCACCTGCTGCCCTTGCCCTTCTAGGTGGTAGAGGTCACGGGTTTGGGAGGTACTACCTAAGAAGCCTTGGCGAGTTGCTGCAGTGCATCTTGTAGATTGTACACATTGCAGCCACAGTACGTGGTGGAGGGAGTGAATGTTTAAGGTGGTGGATGGGTGCCAATCAAGTGGGCTGCATTGTCCTGGATGGTGTTGAGCTTCTTGAGTGTTGTTGGAGCTGCACTCATCCAGGCAAATGGAGAATATTCCATCATACACCCGACTTGTGCCTTGTAGATGGTGGAAAGGCTTTGGGGAATCAGGAGGTGAGACACTCGTTGCAGAATACCCAGCCTCTGACCTGATCTTGTTGCCACAGTATTTATGTGGCTGGTCCAGTTAAGTTTCTGGTTAATGTGGACCCTCAGGATGTTGATGGTGGGGGATTCAGCACTGGTAGTGCCATTGAATGTCAAGGGGCAGTGGTTAGACTATTGCTTGTTCATGATAGTCATTGCCTGGTGCAAATGTTATTTGCCATTTATCTGCCCAAGCTCGAATGTCTTCCAGGTCTTGCTGCATGTGGTCATGCATTCATAGAGTCATACCTAGTACAAATGAAGATAGTTGTAACTGTTGGAGGTTAATCATCACAGCCCCAGGACATCACTGCAGGAGTTCCTCAGGGCAGTGTCCTAGGCCCAACCATCTTCAGCTGCTTCATCAATGACCTTTCATTTTCTGAGGAGTTGTGAATGAAACTGAACACTGTGCAATCATCAGCGCACATCCCCACTTCTGACCTTATCATAGAGGGAGGGTCATTGATGATGCAGCTGAAGATGGTTGGGCCTAGGACACTGCCCTGAGGAACTCCTGCAGTGATGTCCTGGGGCTGTGATAATTGACCTCCAACAGTTACAACCATCTTCCTTTGTGCTAGGTATGACTCCATGTTTCCAAATATGAGCTGGTAATACCAGGTAAGGATTATTACAGTGTCTGATAGCTGATGGCCTCCAGCCTCAGTCTGAAAAAAACATTCACAGTGAGTTGAATCACCCAGAAGTTTAGAAGCACTGCGCTTCTCTGCTGGCTTTGGATAAGCTATAAAGACCTCTGTGAACAATAATCCAAAGGATCTTACTTGGTCAAAAAGCACAGATTTCTGCCAGAATTCCAGCTCACCAAAAGTTGGTGTCTACATGGCTGACACCAGTGCTCAGAAAATGAGACAAAGGCTGCACAGGAAGCACCTGCAAGCTCTGGGAGACTACAGATCATCGCTGAAAACCACATGAAGAGATGCCGCCTATGAGGAAATGCGTGCAAACGTCCACCAGGTTCTGATGAAAAATCTCATGGTTTATTGCTGCACTTGCTCGTGTTAATGTTTGCTCCCATTGTGGCATGTACAAGACATGCTGTTCTTGATTCATTCATTCACAGGATGTGGGCGTCGCTGGCAAGGCCTGCATTTATTGCCCATCCCTAATTGTCCTTGAGAAGGTTATGGGGAGCTACCTCAGACAACTGAATGGCTCGCTTGGCCATTTCAGAGGGCAGATGAGTCAACCACGTTGCTGTGGGTCTGGAGTCACATATAGGCCTGACCAGGTAAGGACGGCAGATTTCCTTCCCTGAAGGACATTAGTGAACCAGAGGGGTTTTATGACAATCCAGTAGTGATATTAGCCCTTTATTCCAGATTTATTTAGAAAACATAGAAAATAGGTGCAGGAGTAGGCCATTCGGCCCTTCTAGCCTGCACCGCCATTCAATGAGTTCATGGCTGAACATGCAACTTCAGTACCCCATTCCTGCTTTCTTGCCATACCCCTTGATCCCCCTAGTAGTAAGGACCTCATCTAACTCCTTTTTGAATATATTTAGTGAATTGGCCTCAACAACTTTCTGTGGTAGAGAATTCCACAGGTTCACCACTCTCTGGGTGAAGAAGTTCCTCCGCATCTCGGTCCTAAATGGCTTACCCCTTATCCTTAGACTGTGACCTCTGGTTCTGGACTTCCCCAACATTGGGAACATTCTTCCTGCATCTAACCTGTCTAACCCCGTCAAATTTTAAATGTTTCTATGAGGTCCCCTCTCATTCTTCTGAACTCCAGTGAATACAAGCCCAGTTGATCCAGTCTTTCTTGATAGGTCAGTCCCGCCATCCCGGGAATCAGTCTGGTGAACCTTCGCTGCACTCCCTCAATAGCAAGAATGTCCTTCCTCAGGTTAGGAGACCAAAACTGGACACAATACTCCAGGTGTGGCCTCACCAATGCCCTGTACAACTGTAGCAACACCTCCCTGCCCCTGTACTCAAATCCCCTTGCTATGAAGGCCAACATGCCATTTGCTTTCTTAACCGCCTGCTGTACCTGCATGCCAACCTTCAATGACCGATGTACCACGACACCCAGGTCTCTTTGCACCTCCCCTTTTCCTAATCTGTCACCATTCAGATAATAGTCTGTCTCTCTGTTTTTACCACCAAAGTGGATAACCTCACATTTATCCACATTATACTTCATCTGCCATGCATTTGCCCACTCACCTAACCTATCCAAGTCACTCTGCAGCCTCACAGCATCCTCCTCGCAGCTCACACTGCCACCCAACTTAGTGTCATCCGCAAATTTGGAGATACTACATTTAATCCCCTCATCTAAATCATTAATGTACAATGTAAACAGCTGGGGCCCCAGCACAGAACCTTGTGGTATCCCACTAGTCACTGCCTGCCATTCTGAAAAGTACCCATTTACTCCTACTCTTTGCTTCCTGCCTGACAACCAGTTCTCAATCCATGTCAGCACACTACCCCCAATCCCATGTGCTCTAACTTTGCACATCAATCTCTTGTGTGGGACCTTGTCGAACGCCTTCTGAAAGTCCAAATATACCATATCAACTGGTTCTCCCTTGTCCACTCTACTGGAAACATCCTCAAAAAATTCCAGAAGATTTGTCAAGCATGATTTCCCTTTCACAAATCCATGCTGACTTGGACCTGTCATGTCACCTCTTTCCAAATGCACTGCTATGACATCCTTAATAATTGATTCCATCATTTTACCCACTACCGATGTCAGGCTGACCGGTCTATAATTCCCTGTTTTCTCTCTCCCTCCTTTTTTAAAAAGTGGGGTTACATTGGCTACCCTCCACTCTATAGGAACTGATCCAGAGTCAATGGAATGTTGGAAAATGACTGTCAATGCATCCACTATTTCCAAGGCCACCTCCTTAAGTACTCTGGGATGCAGTCCATCAGGCCCTGGGGATTTATCGGCCTTCAATCCCATCAATTTCCCCAACACAATTTCCCGGCTAATAAGGATTTCCCTCAGTTCCTCCTCGTTACTAGACCCCCCGACCCCTTTTATAACCGGAAGGTTGTTTGTGTCCTCCTTAGTGAATACCGAACCAAAGTACTTGTTCAATTGATCCGCCATTTCTTTGTTCCCCGTTATGATTTCCCCTGATTCTGACAGCGGGGGACCTACGTTTGTCTTTACTAACCTTTTTCTCTTTACATATCTATAGAAAGTTTTGCAATCCGTCTTAATGTTCCCTGCAAGCTTCTTCTCATACTCCATTTTCCCTGCCCTAATCAAACCCTTTGTCCTCCTCTGCTGAGTTCTAAATTTCTCCCAGTCCCCAGGTTCGCTGCTATTTCTGGCCAATTTGTATGCCACTTCCTTGGCTTTAATACTATCCCTGATTTCCCTTGATAGCCACGGTTGAGCCACCTTCCCTTTTTTATTTTTATGCCAGACAGGAATGTACAATTGTTGTACTTCATCCATGCGGTCTCTAAGTGTCTGCCATTGCCCATCCACAGTCAACCCCTTAAGTATCATTCGCCAATCTATCCTAGCCAATTCACGCCTCATACCTTCAAAGTTAGCCTTCTTTAAGTTCTGGACCATGGTCTCTGAATTAACTGTTTCATTCTCCATCCTAATGCAGAATTCCACCATATTATGGTCACTCTTCCCCAAGGGGCCTTGCACAACGAGATTGCTAATTAATCCTCTCTCATTACATAACACCCAGTCTAAGATGGCCTCCCCCCTAGTTGGTTCCTCGACATATTGGTCTAAAAAACCATCCCTTATGCACTCCAGGAAATCCCCCTCCACCGTATTGCTTCCAGTTTGGTTAGCCCAATCTATGTGCATATTAAAGTCACCCATTATAACTGCTGCACCTTTATTGCATGCACCCCTAATTTCCTGTTTGATGCCCTCCCCAACATCACTACTACTGTTTGGAGGTCTGTACACAACTCCCAGTAACGTTTTTTGCCCTTTGGTGTTCTGTAGCTCTACCCATATAGATTCCACATCATCCAAGCTAATGTCCTTCCTAACTATTGCCTTAATCTCCTCCTTAACCAGCAATGCTACCCCACCTCCTTTTCCTTTTATTCTATCCTTCCTGAATGTTGAATACCCCTGGATGTTGAGTTCCCAGCCCTGATCATCCTGGAGCCACGTCTCCGTAATCCCAATCACATCATATTTGTTAACATCTATTTGCACAGTTAATTCATCCACCTTATTGCGGATACTCCTTGCATTAAGACACAAAGCCTTTAGACTTGTTTTTTTAACACCCTCTGTGCTTTTAGAATTTTGCTGTACAATGGTCCTTTTTGTTCTTTGCCTTGGGTTTCTCTGCCCTCCACTTTTCCTCATCTCCTTTCTGTCTTTTGCTTTTGCCTCCTTTTTGTTTCCCTCTATCTCCCTGCATTGGTTCCCATCCCCCTGCCATATTAGTTTAACTCCTCCCCAACAGCACTAGCAAACACTCCCCCGAGGACATTGGTTCCGATTCTGCCCAGGTGCAGACCGTCCGGATTGTACTGGTCCCACCTCCCCCAGAACCGGTTCCAATGCCCCAGGAATTTGAATCCCTCCCTGCTGCACCATTGCTCAAGCCACGTATTCATCTGAGCTATCCTGCGATTCCTACTCTGACTAGCACGTGGCACTGGTAGCAATCCCGAGATTACTACTTTTGAGGTCCTACTTTTTAATTTAGCTCCTAGCTCCTTAAATTCATTTCGTAGGACCTCATCCCTTTTTTTACCTATGTCGTTGGTACCAACGTGCACCACGACAACTGGCTGTTCTCCCTCCCTTTTTAGAATGTCCTGCACCCGCTCCGAGACATCCTTGACCCTTGCACCAGGGAGGCAACATACCATCCTGGAGTCTCGGTTACGGCCGCAGAAACGCCTATCTATTCCCCTTACAATTGAATCCCCTATCACTATCGCTCCCCCACTCTTTTTCCTGCCCTCCTGTGCAACAGAGCCAGCCACGGTGCCATGAACTTGGCTGCTGCTGCCCTCTCCTGATGAGTCATCCCCCCCAACAGTACTCAAAGCAGTGTATCTGTTTTGCAGTGGGATGACCACAGGGGACCCCTGCACTACCTTCCTTGCACTACTCTTCCTGCTGGTCTTCCATTCCCTCGCTGCTTTCTCAACCTGCTCTGTCAGCTTCAATAATTTATGCACACATACCCCCAAGTCTCTCTGTCCGTGCACCCCCTTTAGGATTGTACCAGTTAGTTTATATGTTCTCTCCTCATTCTTTCTGTCAAAATGCATCACTTCACACCTTTCTGCATTAAACTTCATCTGCCACGTGTCCGCCCATTTCAACAGTGTCATGTATGTAGGCATGGGATTATTAGCCACCAGGTGGCGCAACTGTCGGAAGTCATTGGGCTGTACGCACGTGTGTTCAGCCCAGGTATAAAAGGCAAGCCATCATATAATGTGGTCACTTTGGGCCCTAATAAAGCAGAGCCTAATTTGTACCTGTGTTTAGTTTATAGTATTCAGTCTATCGAGTTATTACATACATAACATTTGGCGACGGGGTAACTTAAGAACCTTTGCATGCAAATGAGCACAATTGGAATTCTGGAGAGATTCGTGGAGGGAGAGAACTGGGCAGATTTTGTAGCTTGCCTGGACCAGTACTTCATGGCAAACAAAATGGAGAAACCCACTGACGCAGTTAGGTGCAGGAGATCTTCCTCACGGTTTGCAGTCCGAAAATCTATGGACTCAAAGAATCTTCTCTTGCCTGCAAGTCCAATGGACAAGGACTATGAGGAATTGTGTGCTCTGGTACGTGACCATCTCAAACTAGAAGAAGGCATCATCATCTCACGATATCGATTCTACAAGCACATTCGTTCTGAGGGCCAGGATGTGTCGGAATTCATTGCCGACCTAAGACGTCTAGCTGGACTGTGTAAGTTTGAAAATGCGTTGGGAGACATGCTGCGGGACTTCTTTGTAATCAGCATCAACCACGAGGTGATCCTGTGTAAGCTACTGGCGGCGGAAACGCTGGACTTGAGCAAGGCCATCACGATTGCCCAGGCATGCATGACAACGGACAAACACATAAAGCAGATATCATCGGAAGATTGGAACTCGGCAAGTATTGTAAACAAGATAGTATCGTCATTTGGCAGAGCTGCATATGGCAGGGCCTACTCGACTGCGTATGTGAAACCTGTGGCTCAAAGTCCGCTAACAGAAATGAATCCAATTTCACCACGTTGGCATTGTGGGGGCAATAATCGACCTCATCAGTGTCGGTTTACACAGTACTTTGTAAAGGCTGTTTGAGACGGGGGCATCTCCAGCGCATGTCTTTGCAACTGAGCAAGCGTGCTGCGACACACCACATGGAGGATGATGACCAGTATAGCGTGGATCCGGATATGGAATCCGAGATACCAGTGGAGGAAGTGTATGGATGTATTCGTTCCTAACAAAGAGCTAACCAATAATGATTAATGTGAAACTTAACGATGTGTCGGTACCAATGGAATTGGACACAGGTGCGAGTCAATCAATAACGAGCCAGAGAACATTCGACAAGCTGTGGGATACTAAGGCTGTGAGACCTAAGCTGAGTCCAGTCAATGCCAAGTTGCGTTCGTACACAGAATTCATAACAGTGATTGGCAGTGCAGTAGTCAAGGTGTCGTATGATCATGCGGTTCATGATTTACCGTTATGGATTGTTCCAGGCAATGGTCCAAAGCTGTTCAGCAGGAATTGGCTAGAAAAAATCAATTGAAATTGGAATGATATCAAAGCGTTGTCGTCGGAGGATGATACTCCATGTGCTCAAGTGCAAGTTCCCCTCGCTGTTTGAACCAGGCATCAGCAAATTCACGGGAGCCAAGGTGCAGATCCACGTGGACACTGATGCAAGACCCATCCATCATAAAGCTCGTGTGGTTCCGTATATGATGAGGGAGAAGGTCGAAATCGAACTGGACAGACTCCAGCGTGAAGGGGTCATATCACCGGTCGAATTTAACGAATGGGCCAGCCCCATTGTTCCTGTGCTGAAGAATGATGGCACTGTCAGGATTTGTGGAGACTACAAGATTACGATCAACTGAGTTTCGAAACAGGATCAATACCCGTTACCGAAGGCTGATGACCTGTTTGCAACGCTAGCCGGGGGGAAGTCGTTCACGAAACTGGATCTGACGTCGGCCTACATGACACAGGAGCTGGTCGAGACGTTGAAGAAACTTACATGCATCAAGACTCATAAAGGACTCTTTATTTACAACAGGTGTCCTTTTGGAATTCGCTCGGCTGCAGCCATATTTCAGAGGAAAATGGAGAGTGTACTGAAGTCCGTCTCTAGAACCATCATGTTCCAAGTTGACATCCTGGTCACAGGTCATTACACCACCAAACATCTGAACAACCTGGAAGACGTTCTACATCATCTGGACAAAGTGGGACTCAGACTGAAACGTTCGAAGTGCGCCTTCATGGCACCGGGAGTCGAATTCCTGGGGAGGAAAATTGCTGCTGACGGCATCAGGCCTACAGACTCGAAAACCAAGGCCATCAAGAATGCACCCAAGCCTTAGAATGTGACGGAGCTCACTCTGGAGCATCCGTGATGCTGAGGATGTTGTGGATAGCACGTTTAGAGAGTTGGTCACACCGCAGGCAAAGGGTACAAAGGCAGATAGGGAATGGGTGACCATCAGGCACAGCAGTAGCAGGAGTTCCCTGCGGTCATCTCCCTCCAAAACAGATATACTGCTTTGGATGCTATTGGGGGAGATGGCTCATCAGGGGAAGGCAGCAGCAGCCAAGTTCATGGCACCATGGGTGACTCTGCTGCGCAGGAGAGCAGGAAAAAAGGAGTGGGAAAGCTATAGTGGTATGGAACTCTATTGTAAGGGGATAGATAGGTGTTTCTGCCGCTGCAGACAAGACTCCAGCGTCAAGGATGTCTCTGAGCGGCTGCAGGACATTCTGGAGGGGGAGGGCGAAGAGCCAATTGTCGTGGTGCATATAGGTACCAAAGATATAGGCGGGATGAGGTCCTACAAGCTGAATTTAGGGAGCTTGGAGTTACATTAAAAAGTAGGATCTTAAAGGTAGTAATCTCACGATTGCTACCAGTACCACATGCTAGTCAGAGTAGGAATCGCAGGATAGCTAAGATGAATACGTGGCTTGAGGAAGAGTGCAAGAGGGAGGGATTCAAATTCCTGGGACATTGGAATTGGTTCTGGGAGAGGTGGGATCAGTACAAACCGGATGGTCTGCACCTGAGCAGGACTGGAACCGATGTCCTAGGGGGAATTTTTGCTAGTGCTGTTGGGGAGGGGTTAAACAAATACGACAGGGGGATGGGAACCTATGCAGGGAGACAGAGGGAAGTAGAATGAGATCAGAAGCAAAAGGTAGAAATGAGAAAAAGTAAAAGTAGAGGGCAGAAAAATCTAAGACAAAAATCAAAAAGTGCCACATTACAGCATAATTCTAAAAGGACAAAGAGTTTTAAAAAAACAAGCCAGAAGGCTCTGTGTCTCAATGCGAGGAGCATTGGTAATAAGGTGGATGAATTAACTGCGCAGATAGCGGTAAACTGATATGATGTAATTGGGATTACGGAGGCATAGCTCCAGGGTGACCAAGGCTGGGAACTCAACAATCAGGGGTATTTATTATTCAGGTGGGGATAAGGAGGTGGGGCAACGTTGCTGGTTAAAGAGGAGATTAACAAAATATTATGCAAGGGCATTAGCATGGATGAGGTGGGATCTGTATGGGTAGAGCTGCGGTACACCAAAGGGCAGAAAACGCTAGTGGGAGTTGTGTACAGACCACCAAACAATCATAGTGAGGTTGGGGAAGGCATCAAACAGGAAATTAGGGATGCGTGCAATAAAGGTACAGCAGTTATCATGGGTGACTTTAATCTACATATAGATTGGGCTAACCAAACTGGTAGCAATACGGTGGAGGAGGATTTCCTGGATTGGAAAAAGGATGGTTTTCTCGACCAATATGTTGAGGAACCAACTAGAGAGCTGGCCATCCTAGACTGTGTGTTGTGTAATGAGAGAGGATTAATTAGCAATCTTGTTGTGCGAGGCCCCTTGGAGAAGAGTGACCATAATATGGTAGAATTCCTCATTAAGATGGAGAGTGACACAGTTAATACAGAGACTAGAGTCCTGAACTTAAAGAAAGGTAACTTCGACGGTATGAGACATGAATTGGCTAGAATAGACTGGCGAATGATCCTTAAAGGGTTGACGGTGGATAGGCAATGACAGACATTTAAAGATCACATGGATGAACTTAGAAACATAGAAAATAGGTGCAGGAGTAGGCCATTTGGCCCTTTGAGCCTGCACCACCATTCAATAAGATCATGGCTGATCATTCCCTCATTACCCCTTTCCTGCTTTCTCTCCATACCCCTTGATCGCTTTAGCCGTAAGGGCCATATCTAACTCCCTCTTGAATATATCCAATGAACTGGCATCAACAACTCTCTGCGGCAGGGAATTCCACAGGTTAACAACTCTCTGAGTGAAGAAGTTTTTCCTCATCTCAGTCATAAATGGCCTACCCTTTATCCTAAGACTGTGTCCCCTGGTTCTGGACTTTCCCAACATCGGGAACATTCTTCCGGCATCTAACCTGTCCAGTCCCATCAGAATCTGAAATGTTTCTATGAGATTCCCTGTCATCCTTCTAAACTCCAGTGTATAAAGGCCCAGTTGATCCAGTCTCTCCTCATATGTCAGCCCAGCTATCCCGGGAATCAATCTGGTGAACCTTCGCTGCACTTGCTCAATAGCAAGAATGTCCTTCCTCAGATTAGGAGACCAAAACTGAACACAATATTCCAGGTGAGGTCTCACCAAGGCCCTGTACAACTGCAGTAAGACCTCCCTGCTCCTATACTCAAATCCCCTAGCTATGAAGGCCAACATACCATTTGCCTTCTTCACCGCCTGCTGTACCTGCATGCCAACTTTCAATGACTGATGAACCATGGCAGCCAGGTCTCGTTGCACCTCCCCTTTTTCTAATCTGCCGCCATTCAGATAATATTCTGCCTTCGTGTTTTTGCCCCAAAGTGGATAACCTCACATTTATCCACATTATACTGCATCTGCCATGCATTTGCCCACTTACCTAACCTGTCCAAGTCACCCTGCAGCCTCTTAGCGTCCTCCTCACAGCTCACACCACCACCCAGTTTAGTGTCATCTGCAAACTTGGAGATATTACATTCAATTCCTTCATCTAAATCATTGATGTATATTGTAAAGAACTGGGGTCCCAGCACTAAGCCCTGCGGAATTTCACTAGTCACTGCCTGCCATTCTGAAAAGGACCCGTTTATCCCGACTCTCTGCTTCCTGTCTGCCAACCAGTTCTCTATCCACGTCAGTACATTACTCCCAATACCATGTGCTTTGATTTTGCACACCAATCTCTTGTGTGAGACCTTGTCAAAAGCCTTTTGAATGTCCAAATACACCACATCCACTGGTTCTCCCTTGTCCACTCTGCTAGTTATGTAGAAACATAGAAACATAGAAAATAGGTGCAGGAATAGGCCATTTGGCCCTTCGAGCCTGCACCGCCATTTAATGGGTTCATGGCTGAACATGCAACTTCAGTACCCCATTCCTGCTTTCTCGCCATACCCCTTGATCCCCCTAGTAGTCAGGACTACATCTAACTCCTTTTTGAATATATTTAGTGAATTGGCCTCAACAATTTTCTGTGGTAGAGAATTCCACAGGTTCAGCACTCTCTGGTGAAAAAGTTTCTCCTCATCTCGGTCCTAAGTGGCTTCCCCCTTATCCTTAGACTGTGATCCCTGGTTCAGGACTTCCCCAACATTGGGAACATTCTTCCTGCATCTAACCTGTCTAAACCCGTCAGAATTTTAAATGTTTCTATGAGATCCCCTCTCATTCTTTTGAACTCCAGTGAATACAAGCCCAGTTGATCCCATCTTTCTTGATATGTCAGTCCTGCCATCCTGGGAATCAGTCTGGTGAACCTTCGCTGCACTCCCTCAATAGCAAGAACGTCCTTCCTCAAGTTAGGAGACCAAAACTGTACACAATACTCCAGGTGTGGCCTCACCAACGCCCTGTACAACTGTAGTAACACTTCCCTGTCACTGTACTCAAATCCCCTCGCTATGAAGGCCAGCATGCCATTTGCTTTCTTAACCGCCTGCTGTACCTACATGCAAACCTTCAATGACTGATGTACCATGACACCCAGGTCTCGTTGCACCTCCCCTTTTCCTAATCTGTCACCATTCAGATAATAGTCTGTCTGTCTGATTTTACCACCAAAGTGGATAACCTCACATTTATCCACATTATACTTCATCTGCCATGCATTTGCCCACTCACCTAACCTATCCAAGTCACCCTGCAGCCTCATAGCATCCTCCTTGCAGCTCACACTGCCACCCAACTTAGTGTCATCCGCAAATTTAGAGATACTACATTTAATCCCCTCGTCTAAATCATTAATGTACAGTGTAAACAGCTGGGGCCCCAGCACAGAACCTTGCGGTACCCCACTAGTCACTGCCTGTCATTCTGAAAAGTCCCCATTTACTCCTACTCTTTGCTTCCTGTCTGCCAACCAGTTCTCAATCCATGTCAGCACACTACCCCCAATCCCATGTGCTTTAAATTTGCACACTAATCTTTTGTGTGGGACCTTGTCGAAAGCCTTCTGAAAGTCCAAATACACCACATCAACTGATTCTCCCTTGTCCACTCTATTGGAAACATCCTCAAAAAATTCCAGAAGATTTTTCAAGCATGATTTCCCTTTCACAAATCCATGCTGACTTGGACCTATCATGTCACCACTTTCCAAATGCGCTGCTGACATCCTTAATAATTGATTCCATCATTTTACCCACTACCAATGTCAGGCTGACTGGTCTATAATTCCCTGTTTTCTCTTTCCCTCCTTTTTTAAAAAGTGGGATTACATTGGCTACCCTCCACTCCATAGGAACTGATCCAGAGTCTATGGAATGTTGGAAAATGACTGTCAATGCATCCGCTATTTCCAAGGCCACCTCCTTAAGTACTCTGGGATGCAGACCATCAGGCCCTGGGGATTTATCGGCCTTCAATCCCATCAATTTCCCCAACACAATTTCCCGATCAATAAGGATTTCGCTCAGTTCCTCCTTCTTACTAGACCCTCTGACCCCTTTTATAGCCGGAAGGTTGTTTGTGTCCTATATGCATATTAAAGTCACCCATGATAACTGCTGCACCTTTATTGCATGCACCCCTAATTTCCTGTTTGATGCACTCCCCAACATCACTACTACTGTTTGGAGGTCTGTACACAACTCCCACTAGCGTTTTCTGCCCCTTGGTATTCCGTAGCTCCACCCATACCGATTCCACATCATCCAAGCTAATGTCTTTCCTTACAATTGCATTGATTTCCTCTTTAACCAGCAACGCCACCCCACCTCCTTTTCCTTTCTGTCTATCCTTCCTAAATGTTGAGTACCCTTGGATGTTGAGTTCCCAGCCTTGGTCACCCTGGAGCCATGTCTCTGTGATGCCAACCACATCGTATCCGTTAACTGCTATCTGCAGTTATTTCGTCCACCTTATTCCGAATACACCTCGCACTGAGGCACAGAGCATTCAGGCTTGCCTTTTTAACACACTTAGACCCTTTAGAATTTTGCTGCAAAGTGGCCCATTTTGTTTTTTGCCTTGGGTTTCTTTGCCCTCCACTTTTACTCATCTCTTTTCTATCTTTTGCTTCTGTCTCCATTTTGTTTCCCTCTGTCTCCCTGCATTGGTTCCCATCCCACTGCCATATTAGTTTAACTCTTCCCCAACAGCACTCGCAAAAACTCCTCCTAGGACATTGATTCCAGTCCTGCCTAGGTGCAGACTGTCTGGTTATGTACTGGTCCCACCTCCCCCAGAACCGGTTCCAATGCCCCAGGAATTTGAATCCCTCCCTGCTGCACCACTGCTCAAGCCACGTATTCATCTGAGCTATCCTGCGATTCCTACTCTGACGAGCACATGGCACTGGTAGCAATCCCGAAATTACTACTTTTGAGGTCCTGCTTTTTAATTTAGCGCCTAGCTCCTTAAACTCGTCTCGTAGGACCTCATCCCATTTTTTACCTATATCGTTGGTACCAATGTGCACCACGACAACTGACTGTTCACCCTCCCTTTTCAGAATGTCCTGCACCCACTCCGAGAAATCCTTGACCCTTGCACCAGAGAGGCAACATGCCATCCTGGAGTCTCGGTTGCGGCCGCAGAAACGCCTATCTATTCCCCTTATAATTGAATCCCCGATCACTATTGCTCTCCCACTCTTTTTCCTGCCCTCCTGTGCAGCAGAGCCAGCAACGGTGCCATGATCTTGGCTGCTGCTGCTCCCCCCTGATGAGTCATTCACTCAACAGTACCCAAAGCAGTGTATCTGTTTTGCAGGGGGATGACATCAGGGGATCCCTGCACTACCTTCCTTGCACTGCTCTTCCTGTTGGTCTTCCATTCCCTATCTGGCTGTGGACCCTTTACCTGCAGTAAGACCAACTCGCTAAACGTGCTATTCACGTCATTCTCAGCATCGTGGATGCTCCAGAGTGAATCCACCTTCAGCTTCAATTCTGCATCGCGGTCCGTCAGGTGCTGGAGGCGGACACACTTCCCGCACATTGTGTCCCTGATTTCCCACATTGCACAGGAGGAGCATAACACGTGTCCGAGCTCTCCTGCCATGACTTAACCCTTAGATTAATTTAAATTAACAACAACAATGCTAAAGGATACTTCCTGATATAGAAGAGAAAAAAGAAAAACTACTCACCAATCACTAGCCAATCACTTATCCCCTTGGCTGTGACGTCACCTTTCTATTTCTTTCTGCTTCTTTTTTGCCTTCCCCCTGTAGCTGCACAAGCCACGCCTCTCCACGCACCTCCTCGGTGCTGCTCCCGACCTCACTGGCCTTTTGTAGACCTCTCTGATCCCCGGAACTCCCGCCTCTCCACGCACCTCCTCGGTGCTGCTCCCGGTCTCACTGGCCTTTTGTAGGCCACTCCGATCCCCGGAACTCCCGCCTCTCCAGGCACCTCCTCGACGCTGCTCCCGATCTCACTGGCCTTTTGTAGGCTACTCCGATCCCCGGAACTCCCACCTCTCCACGCACCTCCTCGACGCTGCTCCCGGTCTCACTGGCCTTTTGCAGGCTACTCCGATCCCCGGAACTCCCGCCTCTCCACGCACCTCCTCGACGCTGCTCCCGATCTCACTTGTAGGCCTCTCGATCCCCGGAACTCCTGCCTCTTCACGCACCTCCTCGACGTTGCTCCCGGTCTCACTGGCCTTTTCTAGGCCTCCTCAAAAAATTCCAGAAGATTCGGCAAGCATGATTTCCCTTTCATAAATCCATGCTGACTTGGACCGATCCTGTCACTGCTTTCCAAATGCGCTGCTATTTCATCCTTAATAATTGATTCCAACATTGTCCCCACTACGGATGTCAGGCTAACCGGTCAAAAATTAGCCGTTTTCTCTCTCCCTCATTTTTTTAAAAGTGGTGTTACATTAGCTACCCTCCAGTCCATGGGAATTGATCCAGAGTCGATACACTGTTCGAAAATGATCACCAATGCATCCACTATTTCTAGGGCCACTTCCTTAAGTACTCTGGGATGCAGATTATCAGGTCCCAGGGATTTATTGGCCTTCAATCCCATCAATTTCCCTAACACAATTCCCCACCTAATAAGGATATCCTTCAATTCATCCTTCTCACTAGATCCTTGGTCCCCTAGTACATCCGGAAGGTTATCTGTGTCTTCCTTCGTGAACACAGAACCAAAGTATTTGTGCAATTGGTCTGCCATTTCTTTGTTTCCCATTATAAATTCACCTGAATCCAATTGCAAGGGACCTACGTTTGTCTTCACTAATCTTTTTCTCTTCACATATCTATTAGAAGCTTTTGCAGTCAGTTTGTGTGTTCCTGGCAAGCTTCCTCTCGTACTCTATTTTCCCCCTCTTAATTAAACCATTAGTCCTCCTCTGCCGAATTCTAAATTTCTCCCAGTCCTCAGGGTTGCTGCTTTTTCTGGCCAATTTATATGCCTCTTCCTTGGCTTTAACACTATCGTTAATTTCCCTTGTTAGCCTCGGTTGAGCCACCTTCCCCGTTTTATTTTTACTCCAGACACGGATGTACAATTATTGAAGTTCATCCATGTGATCTTTAAATTGCCTATCCACCGTCAACCCTTTAAGTATCATTTGCCAGTCTATTCTAGCCAAATCACGCCTCATACCGTCAAAGTTACCTTTCCTTAAGTTCAGGACCCTAGTTTCTGAATTAACAGTGTCACTCGCCATCTTAATAAAGAATTTTACCATATTATGGTCACTCTTCCCCAATGGCCTCTCACAACAAGATTTCCAATTAGTCCCTTCTCATTACATATCACCCAGTCTAGGATGGCCAGCACTCTGGTTGGTTCCTCGACATATTGGTCTAGAAAACCAATCATAATACACTCCAGAAGATCCTCCTCCACCACATTGCTACCAGTTTGGTTAGCCCAATCAATATGTAGATTAAAGTCACCCATGATAACTGCTGTACCTTTATTGCACACGTTTGGTGGTCTGTATACAACTCCCTCTAGCGTTTTCTGCCCTTTGGTATTCCACAGCTTCACCCATACTGATTCCACATCATCCAAGCTAATGTCCCTCCTTGCTATTGTATTAATTTCCTCTTTAACCAGCAACGCCACACTTGTACATGCCTGTCTGACGTAAAAATAAAATGGGGAAGGTGGCTCAACCGTGGCTAACAAGGGAAATTAGGGAAAGTGTTAAATCCAAGGAAGAGGCATATAAATTGGCCAAAAAAAGCAGCAAACCTGAGGACTGGGAGAAATTTAGAATTCAGCAGAGGAGGACAAAGGGTTTAATTAGGAGGGGGAAAATAGAGTATGAGAGTAAGCTTGCAGGGAACATAAAAACTGACTGCAAAAGCTTCTACAGATAAGTGAAGATAAAAAGATTAGTGAAGACTAATGTAGGTCCCTTGCAGTCAGAATCAGATGAAGTCATAATGGCGTACAAAGAAATGGCAGTCCAATTTAACAAATACTTTGGTTCTGTCTTCACTAAGTGGAACACAAATAACCTTCTGGAAATACCGGGTAACGATGGTCTAGCGAGACGGAGGAACTAAAGGGAATCCTTATTAGTCAGCAAATTGTGTTAGGGAAATTGATGGGATTGAAGGCTGATAAATTCTCGGGGCCTGACAGTCTGCATCCCAGAGTATTAAGGAAGTGCCCCTAGAAATATGGATGAATTGGAGGTCATTTTCCAACATTCTATAGGCACTGGATAAGTTCCTATGGATTGGAGGGTAGCTAATGTAACCCCATTTTTTAAAAAAGGAGGGAGAGAGAAAACAGGGAATTATAGACCCGTCAGCCTGACATCGGTGGTGGGAAAAATGTTGGAATCAATTATTAAAGATGAAATAGCAGCACATTTGGAAAGCAGTGACATGACCGGTCCAAGTCAGCATGGATTTATGAAAGGGAAATCATGCTTGACAAATTTTATATAATTTTTTGAGGATGTAACTAGTAGAGTGGACAAGGGGGAACCAGTGGATGTGTTGTATTTAGACTTTCAAAAGGCTTTCGACAAGGTCCCACATAAGAGATTAGTGTGCAAAATTAAAGCACATGGTATTGGGGGTAATGTACTGACGTGGATAGAGAGCTGGTTGGCAGAGAGTAGGAATAAACGGGTCCTTTTCAGAATGGCAGGCAGTGACTAGTGGGTTACCGCAAGGTTCAGTGCTTGGCCCCCAGCACTTTAGAATATACATTAATGATTTAGACAAAGGAATTGAATGTAATGTCTCCAAATTTGCAGATGACACTAAGCTGGGTGGCACTGTGAGCTGTGAGGAGGATGCTAAGAGGCTGCAGGGTGACTTGGACAGGTTAGGTGAGTGGGCAAATTCTTTGCAGATGTGATATAATGTGGATAAATATGAGGTTATCCACTTTGGTGTTAAAAACAGGGGGGCTGATTATTTTCTGAATGGTAAATGGGGAAGTGCAACGAGACCTGGGTGTCATGGTACATCAGTCATTGAAGGTTGGCATGCGAGAGGGATGGAGTACAAAAGCAGGGAGGTCCTGCTGCAACTGTATAGGGTATTGGTGAGGCCGCACCTGGAGTACTGCGTGCAGTTTTGGTCACCTTACTTAAGGAAGGATATACTAGCTTTAGAGGGGGTACAGGGACGATTCACTAGGCTGATTCCGGAGATGAGGGCGTTACCTTATGATGATAGATTGAGTAGACTGGGTCTTTACTCGTTGGAGTTCAAAAGGATGAGGGGTGATCTTATAGAAACATTGAAAATAATGAAAGGGATAGACAAGATAAAGGCAGAGAGGTTGTTTCCACTGGTCGGGGAGACTAGCACTAGGGGGGCACAGCCTCAAAATACAGGGGAGCCAATTTAAAAGCGAGTTGAGAAGGAATTTCTTCTCCCAGAGGGTTGTGAATCTGTGGAATTCTCTGCCCAAGGAAGCAGTTGAGGCTAGCTCATTGAATGTATTCAAGTCACGGATAGATAGATTTTTAACCAATCAGGGAATTAAGGGTTATGGGGAGCGGGCGGGTAAGTGGAGCTGAGTCCACGGCCAGATCAGCCATGATCTTGTTGAATGGCGGAGCAGGCTCGAGGGGCTAGATGGCCTACTCCTGTTCCTAATTCTTATGTTCTTATGTTCTTATGTTCTTATGTTCTTATGGCATACAGGTACAGCAGGTGGTGAAGAAGGCAAATGGTATGATGGCCTTCATAGCGAGAGGATTCTAGTATAGGAGCAGGGAGGTCTTACTGCAGTTGTACAGGGCCTTGTTAAGGCCACACCTTGAATATTGTGTACAGTTCTGGTCTCCTAATCTGAGGAAGGACATTCTTGCTATTGAGGGAGTGCAGCGAAGGTTCACCGGACTGATAATGTGAATGTTTAAAAAGGTATAGAGACATTGAAGTTGAGAACGTGGGAATTGTATAGGGACAGTATAAGCTAACAAAGAATTCATGGAGGAATAGCCATGACATCTCAGACTCGAGACTGAGAAATGTTACAACACTAACACGTATTGAAACAAAACCCACAGCTTGCAGAAAAACCTCAAGGTCTTATTAAATCATGTTATTAACCTGAAACATTAACAGAAGGTCTTTGTTTAAAATCAGACCATACTTAGGTCGGCTTATGAGTGGACAAAGGGAAAGAGGGATCAAAGAGGATAGGCTGAACTAGGATGTCACTCTAGCCCTATCTTGTTATCTTTTGCCGAAAATGTATAACCATCGTCCCTTTACAATGTAACTTCACTTTGTCCGTAGGAAGTGGGTGCGTTCGAACAGATTTGCATTCCTTCTGTCTGATAAAGTCCCCGATCGGGATTTGCTTTTTAAATAAAAGCTTACTTTGTTTAAAGCACAAATGGTATTCGTTTCAGTAATTTTGCTGAACCAGATTGAGAGAAAAGAATCTACATTTACATTTGGTGTCAGAAGTGGGATCTCAACGGACAACTGCTGAAAACTTGCGAATTAAGAGCCAGACTAGCCTTGGACGAGACGAGGGGAAAGTGGCCACTGGAGTGAGTATGATTTCAATACTGCTCCAGTTTCCCCCGGTTTCAAAAGTCTGAGGAAAGTTTAGCCACTCGCTGGTTCTCAGGTAGTGTCTGAACGAGATCCAGGACAATCTGGTGAATACCTTTCAAACTTAGAATAGGGATAGAGATAGGGAAATTGCGCGGTGACGCAAACCAAGCGGCGACTTGGAAAGATAGGTTATAGTTAGAGCTAGATAGGGATAGATGATCAATCATGGATCCAAAAATTAATAGGAAAGAAAAGAGACTCTTGTGAACGTCTGTTTAAATGAGAAATGCTTCTGTGATTTTTACTGTAAAAAAAAAGCCGGGGAGTTGTGGTTTGTTTTAGCTCCACCTACTTTTTCAAACAGAATGAAAGTTTTTTTAACCCTTCGTAGTGTTGTCCTGTATATGGGAAGTTTAAGAGTGTGAACCTTATTGAATTACGTATATTCGGATGATAAGTTACGGAGCCAGGAAATGCACAAAGGATAGGTTTGTTGAGTAAAAAAAAAAGAAAAAAATACATGGTCCCGGTGGTTAAAAAAAAGGATTTAACATGCTCACTTACTTGTCGAAAGAAAACATTCAGAGAAGGCACAGCAAAACAACTGAGATGGATTCAAAAGGATTCAAAAAATATATATTATATTAAATAACATGACCTTGAGGCTGGAACAATTGAGATAACGAAAAGCAGTCCACAGCCTACGTGCCAGACTTCTCTCTAGTTATGGAAAAGACAAAAAAAAGTAACGTACTAAATAGGTTCTGAAAAAAAAATGTTCTGAGATTTTAAATTATGAGAAAAATTCCACTGCAGTCTAAAAAAAAATCACCCCTGTCCAGTTGGCAGAAAAACTCCATTAAATTAGGGCTTTCATTGACTGATTGGATTTAAACTGCGCAGTGACACGAAAGGATAGGGAAATTTGGAGACTAAAAGAAATTAAATAAGGCTCATAAGAAATCAAATTTAGAAAATTAGGCTCACAGGGAATTAAGTAAGGCTTATGGGGATTTAAATAGAGAATAGGTGTTCAAGTCAGGTGTGACGTTGACCTTGTAGATCACTTGGCCCGTCTAGGCACTGATTGAATTTAAATCACGCAGCAACTCGAAAGGTAGGGCTAGATAAGCGCGCGGCTGCGCGAACGTGCAGCGACGTGGGATGTGCGGCGGCGCGAGCGTGCGGCCGAGTGAACGTGGGCCGAGGCAGACGTGCAGCAGCGTGAAACGCGTAGCTACGTGGGACGTGCGGCGGCGCGAGCGCGTGGCAGTGTGAACGTGGGCCGACGCAGATGCGCAGCAGCGTGAAACGCATGGCGGCATGGGACGTGTGGCGGAGTGAGTACGCGGCAGAGTGAACATGGGCCGACGCGAACGCGCAGCAATACGAACCGCGGGGTGAAGCCGAAGTCAGTGCTGGTTTCAGTAAGTCTGTGTTTATTTTAAGTTTGTTAAATCGCGTGGCGACGCGAACAGCGGGGCGACGCGGAAGTCTGTGTTTATTTTAAGTATTTCAAATCACGCGGCGATGCAAACCGCGGGGCAACGCGGAAGTCAGTGTTAGTTTTAGTAAAGTCTGTGTTTATTTTAAGTGTTTCAAATCGCGCGGCGACGCTAACCATGGGGCGATGCGGAAGTCAGTGTTAGTTTTAGTAAAGTCTGTTTATTTTGAGTTTGTTCAAAGTCAGTGTTAGTTTCAGTAAAGTCTGTGTTTATTTTAAGTTTGTTCAAATCGCACGACGACGCGAACGCGTAACGACACGGTAATTAGAGTCAGTTTAAATATGAGGGGCAGCGTGAAAATGGGTATTCAGTTGGATAAAACAACGGATGCGGATAGTCCGCTACAAAAGTTATGTGAGGAATTCCCTGAAAGAGCTAAAGACTTTAGAAAATTATCAGGAGCCCTGAACAAATTATTAGGAGATGACCAGTGGCCTCTAGGTGGCACTAGAAGCGTAGAGGTAGCAAAAAAACCACAGGTATTGTCAAAAATTAAAAGATGCATCACTTCTGTCAAGTTGGCAAATAAATGCTATTAAATTAGGACTCTCACTGACAGAGGGAACACATGTTAAAACTGTAGACGTCTTAAAAAAAAGAATGTGCGCATGAGAAACTTACTAAGAGATCCTCTGGGACCTCTGAGAAAGGTATTGACCGACTACGTAGTCAAATGGCTGGCTTTGTGTTAACTGAGGCTGATGATGAAACTGATGAGTGGTCACTGACTCAGCGCCCAACAACGCCTCCCGCACCCCCTGGCCCCTTGCTCCAGTCCTCTTCCCAACATCCTCCACCTTACACTCCGGCGAGAGGAGTTAAAAATAACCCCATACCACCAAAGCAACAAACCCAAACTGACTCCTCATCCTCTGATAGCAATTCGGATCCCCAGTTCACAAGCAATATAGCTGAAAGGACCAGATCTCACACTCGAAAGGGCAGAACTATATCTCGACATCACAGACAGTCCCGTAAATCTTCTAGTCAATCTACCAGTCCAAGTTGTGAAAGACATAGCAAACACCCCCGCCGATCGAGACGCAGAACTGTCAAGCAGTCAGACAGCTCCGAAAAATCCTCCGACCTAGAAATGATTTCCAAGATCCCAAAGTACCGGCACCAATCAAATGCAGAATCAAGGGACCTGTGGGCCTTGGTAAAGCAAACCTTGAGCCCAACTGAACACACCCGATTTCTAACTCACCTAGGACATGCTACTCATGATGCATTGGTGGTTGCTCACCCTAACGATATCCAGGATCGCCTAAACGCTATCTTCAATTCTCTCACCACGACCCTTCAGAAGCCCATCAGTATGGCCACAGCATTAGAAACTAAACCCAAGCGTGAAGAAATGCTGATTGAAATATACAGGAGTCAATCAGGAGATAATGCCTTCAGGGCAGGAGAGGATTCTCCTCAATTCTGCGCTATCCTACTTCAGTGCCTGCCCTATTCGATTGCTCACGCTATCCGGACAAATAATATGAATTGGGCAGATAACAGTAAAGCCCAGATGGAAAGGGCGGTTAAATATTATTGGCAGGAAAAGAAAGGGGAGGGGGGAGGTGCGCCCCCAACCCAGGTCAAGACTGAATACGTGACTAGAAAGGAAGAGCCATCTCGGGAAGAAGGACCAATAGAACCGCAATGTTGCATACAGGATTGGATGGATAAGCAACCAAACGGTCCGAGCCCTGCTAATAAACCTCCCTACTGTCCCCGGCCTGGTATGGGAAGAGGTCGGAGCTGGGAAAGACGAGATGGATGCTTTATTTGTGGGCAAGAAAGACATTGGAATAGAAATTGTCCATCCCGTCAGCACGAAAAAGGAAGAGGAGCAAGAGGAGGGGGGCAAGGGGGGAGAGGACGGGGATCTTACACTAACTTCTCCCAGAACAACCCCTTTGGCCAACCGTCCCCCGATTCGTATTGACTACGCAGGGACCCTCCCCGGATGACGAACCGATGATATTGTTAAAAATTCGGAATGAGTGGCAACCCTTCTTGATAGATACGGGAGCCTTCATGTCTTCTGTACAATCAAAGCTTAAACTCCCCGCCTTCACTGAAACACAGGGACTGTCAGGATTCCTGGGACAAGTCTCTACATTCCCGGTGTCAGAACCGGTTAAAATGGGTTACCAGGAAGAATCGGTGGAACATCGATTTGTTATCACAACGAATCTGGACTGTAACTTGATGGCTAGAGACCTCCTCTGCAAATTCCAGTTGCATTTGGAGTGTGGAGATGATGGGATTATTGTAAAACAGGGAACCCTAAAGCGGCAGTATACCACTAGAACCCCTCAGTGGTGGTCTCTGGACCTGCCGCAGGCACCCTATCACGTGACCCTAGCATACGATCCCAGTGGAAATGGGAAGACCTCTTCACTCCAGCAATCAATGTCCCCCATGCTCAGAGGCAGAGCAAAACCTCACCTTTGCTTGGGCCAGGCACCAGAGAACAGACCAGTGCAGCACCTGAGGCACAGACCATCCATCACGCCTGCGTGGCAATGATCCGACTGGAACGATCTAAACATACCTTCCCAGCTCCAGTGGCAGGACTCCTGGGGAAGAAGATCAATTTCATAGGTACCCTTCCTGCGGTTGTGGCAGAATCGCGGGAGAGAAGGATCAAGGCAGTCGACCTCGAGGACAGAGGCAAGATGACGTTCCTGCTGCAGCGAGGGGCAGCGTGGTTGAAAAAAGAGCCCCACCATGCTAAAGATTTGGAAGTTATGGTGCGCCAGGCTATAGACGAGGCTGACCTTACCAGCCGGGATGTGCAAATTGTAAAACATGGCCGAACAGTCCAATTCCACGGGGACCCCGAGAAGGTCTTAACGACTCTGCAGCATCATACTGGCTCTGGCATACCTGACGATGTGGATCCTCATGTGTGGGCAGAGGACCCCTCCCAAGTGGGTTATACTCCCATTGATCCGATTGAGATCCCAGTGCAGGGCAATGTGGACTGGCCCTCTATCTGACAGAACCCACTGAAATCACAGGCAATCCTAAACTGACCTTTCGGCACTATACTGCCATTAATCCGACCTGTTTTCTTACTGAGCCACCCCAAGATGAGGAAGAACCGAGTCATGACTGTTTATCTTTAATTCAAGAAGCTAACGCAGTCAGGGAGGATTTAGTTGATGTACCAATTGAAGATCCAGACTGTATTATGTATGTTGACGGAAGTTCTTCTATTAATCCAGAACGTACACGAATCTCAGGATACGCCATAGTAAACCAGGAGAACCAGGTCTTGGAATCTGCCGCTTTTGAAACCACCTATTCTGCCCAACAAGCTGAACTATTCGCCCTCACCCGAGCCTGTATCTTGGCCAAAGATCTCAAAGTCAATATCTATACCGACTCTAGGTATGCCTTTGGGGTGGCCCATAATTTCGGACAATTATGGAAAAATAGGGGATCCCTAACCTCACAGGGGAATGAGATATCCCATAAGCAACTAGTATCTGATTTGTTGCAAGCCCTCATGCTCCCCAAGCACATTGCCGTTGTTAAATGTACCACCCACACCACTGGAAAATCCCCGGTTGATATAGGGAACCACTGTGCTGACAAAGAGGCTAAACAGGCCTCTCGTGACCAACAGATGGTAGTGCCCCAAATTATGAGTCAGACTAAAAATCCTGCGAAGGATAAGTTAGCCTCGGAAAAACCAATGCCAACCATCCAAGATGTTATTAAAGCACAGGAGGACGCTCCTGAAAAAGATAAACTGTTGTAGAAATATTATGGATGTACTTATGACAATGTTTCTAAACTCTGGACCACTCCCGCGGAACAGACTTGCATGTCTGACGAGTTGGCTCTATGGGTTATTGAATGTATGCATTTTGCTACTCATTGTGGAGCAAGGACCACGAGTGACACACTTTTGGCTACTTGGTGGCACCCTAGACTCCAGGCGCTCACCCAGAACATCAGTAGTCATTGCCTGGTTTGCCAGCAACATAATCCAGGGAAGGGAGTCCCCTGTGATTGGGGTAAAACGCCCCTACCGAAGGTCCCTTTGAGACATTTCAGTTGGACTACATTGAGTTGCAAAAAGTTCAGTGTTACAAATATGTGTTAGTAATAGTAGATGTATTTAGCAGATGGATTGAAGCCTACCCGACCCTGGACAATAAGGCTCAAACTGTTGTTAAGGTGTTAATGAGGGAAATTGTTCCTAGATATGGTATCTCAGCTCGACTGATGACCACCTATGTTCTTTCTCTGACTCAGGCTCTGCGACTAGCTCACAACCAGGTTCAAGATGCTCACTTCGACCGAATTTTACCCGAATTGTACCTCGTGGCACCAGGGAAGTATGGATTCGGAAGGGATTAGAGCCACAATGGGAGGGGCCTTTTCAGGTGTTATTCACTACCCCCACTGCAGCCAAGGTTGAGGGGAAAAGTGCCTGGGTTCACCTGCACCACTGCAAGCTCACCACCCTCTAACGAACCTATTTTACTGGTTATTCTAACTCCTGTTTCTATTCCAGACTTCCTCTTCTCCATAGCTGAACAAGGCCGTTGGCATCCTAAATGGAACGTGGACCAGTTTGAACTTTTACCCGTAGTGATAGACAGCCAGCTACACCGACGGTGACCTGAGAAGAGAGATGGGAAAACTGAACTCTTTTAATCAGCAAAATAATTGGACTATTTATCTGAATCCTGAGCCATAAGATGAAACTGTGTCTGTATACCACAGTCTGTATAATAGTGTTGATATATGACAGTTTCGGCACATGGGAGGGGAGACAGAGACGAGAGCTCCATGTAAACACCTTTTTGTACATGTTTTATGTTTATGCGCAAAATGGGAACTTTTCTAGATGTTGGGTGTGTTCACATTCCCTATACATTCTCTATACATTCCAAAGGGGGAATTCCTTTGCGCCCCGTTCCACTAACCCTAACTGAGACTGTCAGATGGATTCAGAGCCAAACTATCACGAGAGGAGGGGGGGCCAATACAATACTGCTGAAGCTCTGGAGGGCATCACAGCTGAAATGGTAGCAATAAGGACCGTAGCATTACAAAACCGAATGGCCCTCAATTACCTGTTAGCTGAGAAAGGGGGAACGTGTGCCCTGATAGTGCAACATTCAGATCCTTACATTCATGATAGTTCAGAAAACATAACTAATCTCGCTGATCACATAAGAAGGGAGGTGAAGAAGTTATCCACACCAGCAGAAGGATCTAGCTGGTTTGATTGGCTATCAGATGGATCTTGGAGATCCTATCTAATTGTTGGTTGCCTTAACCTTTGTTGTAAAGTAATGATGGCAAGGTTAGCAAACCCTCTTGTGGTCAAGGGCTCCCGAGTTATGATCCAACGAACTAAAGAACTACTCGACACTAACAACAATATGATTCAGGAAATAGAGTGTGAACGGATGAATGCGATACTCCTAGAATGATCCTAAGTGTTATCATGGAATGATAAAAGGGGGGAATGTGAATGTTTAAAAATGTATAGAGACATTGAAGTTGAGAACGTGGGAATTGTATAGGGACAGTATAAGCTAACAAAGAATTCATGGAGGAATAGCCATGACATCTCAGACTCGAGACTGAGAAATGTTACAACACTAACACGTATTGAAACAAAACCCACAGCTTGCAGAAAAACCTCAAGGTCTTATTAAATCATGTTATTAACCTGAAACATTAACAGAAGGTCTTTGTTTAAAATCAGACCATACTTAGGTCGGCTTATGAGTGGACAAAGGGAAAGAGGGATCTAAGAGGATAGGCTGAACTAGGATGTCACTCTAGCCCTATCTTGTTATCTTTTGCCGAAAATGTATAACCATCGTCCCTTTACAATGTAACTTCACTTTGTCCGTAGGAAGTGGGTGCGTTCGAACAGATTTGCATTCCTTCTGACTGATAAAGTCCCCGATCGGGATTTGCTTTTTAAATAAAAGCTTGCTTTGTTTAAAGCACAAACGGTATTCGTTTCAGTAATTTTGCTGAACCAGATTGAGAGAAAAGAATCTACATTTACAATAACAGGACTGACATATGAAGAAAGACTGGATCGACTCGGCTTGTATTCAATGGAATGAGAGGGGATCTCATAGAAACATATAAAATTCTGACGGGATTGGACAGGTTATATGCAGGAAGAATGTTCCTGATGTTGGGGAAGTCCAGAACCAGTGGTCACAGTCTAAGGATAAGGGGTAAGCCATTTAGGACCGAGATGAGGAGAAACTTCTTCACTCAGAGTTGTGGGCATGTGGAATTCTCTACCACAGAAAGTTATTGGGGTCAGTTCGTTAGATATTTTCAAAATGGAGTTACATGTGGCCCTCATGGCTAAAGGGATCAAGGGGTATGGAGAGAAAGCAGGAATGGGGTACTGAAATGCATGTTCAGCCATGATCATATTGAATGATGGTGCTGGCTCGAAGGGCCGAATGGCCTACTCCTGCACCTATTTTCTATGTTTCTATGTTCCTTGGTCTACTCAACTACTTCGGTAATTTCCTACCTAGATCGAGCACTTTATTAGAGCCACTGCACATGCTGCTAAGAAAAGGCGACAACTGGGTTTGGGGTGCGTCTCAAGACAGAGCTTTTGAGAAGGCTACTAATCTGCTTTGCTCTAACAAGCTGTTGGTACATTATGATCCATGTAAACGTTAAGTATTGGCCTGTGATGCTTCGTCATATGGAGTTGGTTGCATGCTCCAACAAACTAATGAGTTGGTAAATTGCAACCTGTTGCGTATGCGTCTAAAGGTTTGTCAAAGGTGGAAAGAGCCTCCAGCATGGTAGAAAAAGAAGCATTAGCCTATGTATATGGGGTTAAAAAGATGCATCAGTACCTGTTTGGTCTTCGGTTTGAACTGGAACAGATCAAAAGCCACTCATTTCATTGTTTTCGGAAAACAAAGGTATCAATACCAATGCATCGTCCCGCATCCAGAGGTGGGCGCTGACATTATCTGCCTATGAGTCATTCGCCATAGACCTGGCACCGAGAAATGTGCCAATGCACTGAGCTAACTATTGTTGCCCACACCGGAGATGGAGATGCCACAACCTGCAGACTTACTGTTAGTCATGGATGCTTTTGAAAGTGAAGGAACCCCTGTCACGGCTCAATAAGTTAAGACCTGGGCCAGCCAGGACCTGGTATTATTGGTTGTGAAATGTTGTGTCCTTAGTGGTGATTAATCTGCCATACCCAAGCAAATGGGTGATGAGACCAAACCTTACAACCGTTGCAAAGACGAACTATCCACTCAGTCAGATTGTTTACTGTGGGGTAATCGTGTTGTTATGCCGAAGAAAGGCAGAGAGAAATTTATGCATGACCTACATAACACTCATCTCGGTATTGTCATGATGAAAGCCATTGCCAGGTCTCATGTATGGTGGCCTGGAATTGACTCTGATCTGGAATCATGTGTGCATCAGTGCAACACTTGCATGCAGCTAAGTAAAGCACCAGCGGAATCACCGCTAAGTCTGTGGTCATGGCCATCGAAACCATGGTCCAGGATCCACATCGACTTTGTAGGTCACTTCCTGGGAAAGATGTTTTTGGTTGGGTGAATGCATATTCCATGTGGATAGAGTGTATAATCATGTCATCCAGTACATCCACAACTACCTTTGAGAGCCTTCATGTCATGTTGATCACTCATGGTCTGCCTGACATCGTTGTAAGCGACAACTGACCTTGCTTCACTAGTCTGGAGTTTCAAGAGTTCATGAAACTCAATGGTATCAAACATGTGAGGTCAGCACCATTCAAACCCGCATCTAGTAGTCAACAGAGTGTGCTGTCCAAACCATCAAGCAGAGTATGAAACGTGTAACTTAAGGTTCACTGCATATTGCTTAGTTACAGAACAAGACCCCACACGCTTATCAGGGTCCCCCCTGCTGAAATATTGATGAAGAGAGATCTCAAGACCAAGCTCTCTCTTGTCCACCCTGACTTGAATGATCATGTTGAATACAGATGTCAAAGTCAGCAGTGGTATCATGATCGCGCTGCCCTGTCACGCGACATTTCTGTTAACGATGCTGTGTATGTACTAAATTATGGCAAGGCCCATATGAAAGCATGCCCTCCAATCATCAAGATCCACGGCATGGCCCTGGACAACATAAGAACATAAGAATTAGGAACAGGAGTAGGCCATCTAGCTCCTCGGGCCTGCTACGCCACTCAACAAGATCATGGCTGATCTGGCCGTGGACTCAGCTCCACTTACCTGCCCGCTCCCCGTAACCCTTAATTCCCTTATTGGTTAAAAATCTATCTATCTGTGATTTGAATACTTTCAATGAGCTAGCCTCAACTGCTTCCCTGGGCAGAGAATTCCACAGATTCACAACCCTCTGGGAGAAGAAATTCCTTCTCAACTCACTTTTAAATTGGCTCCCCCGTATTTTGAGGCTGTGCCCCCTAGTTCTAGTCTCCCCGACCAGTGGAAACAATCTCTCTGCCTCTATCTTGTCTATCCCTTTCATTATTTTAAATGTTTCTATAAGATCACCCCTCATCCTTCTGAACTCCAACGAGTAAAGACCCAGTCTACTCAATCTATCATCATAAGGTAACCCCCTCAATGGCTACAACGTTGACCATTTCCCATATCTCGGGAGCCTCTTATCAACAAAGGTAGACATTGATGCGGAGAATCAGCATCGCCTCCAGTGCGCCAGCGCAGCCTTAGGCCGCCTGCGGAAAAGAGTGTTTGAAGACCAGGCCCTCAAATCTACCACCAAACTCATGGTCTACAGGGCTGTAGTAATACCCGCTCTCCTGTATGGGTCTGAGGCATGGACGATGTACAGAAGGCACCTCAAGTCACTGGAGATATATCACCAACGATGTCTCCGCAAGATCCTGTAAATCTCCTGGGAGGACAGGTGCACCAACATCAGTGTCCTCGACCAGGCTAACATGCTTAGTATTGAAGCACTGACCACAGTCGATCAGCTTCGCTGGGCAGGCCACATAGTATGGATGCCAGATACGAGACTCCCTAAGCAAATGCTTTATGTGGAATTCCCTGCCGCAGAGAGTTGTTGGTGCCAGTTCATTGGATATATTCAAGAGGGAGTTAGATATGACCCTTATGGCTAAAGGGATCAAGGGGTATGGAGAGAAAGCAGGAAAGGGATACTGAAGGAATGATCAGCCATGATCTTATTGAATGGTGGTGCAGGCTCGAAGGTCCGAATGGCCTATTCCTGCACCTATTTTCTATGTTTCTATGCGGAGCTACTTCATGGTAAACGAGCCAAAGGAGGACAGTGGAAACGTTATAAGGACATCCTCAAAGCCTCCCTGGTAAAGTGTGACATCACCACTGACACCTGAGAGGCCCTGGCCGCAGACCTCCCGAGGTGGAGAAAGTCCATCCGGGAGGGCATTGAGCTCTTTGAGGCTCGATGCAAGGAGCATGAAGAGGCGAGACGCAGGCAGCGGAAGGAGCGTGCGGCAAACCAGCCCTACTGTCCCCTTCCCCCGACGAATGTCTGTCCCACCTGTAACAGGGTCTGTGGCTCTCGTATCGGACTGTTCAACCATCAAATAACTCACTTTGGGAGTGGAAGCAAGTCCTCCTCAATTCCGAGGGACTGCCTATGATGATGAAATTATGGTCAAGGTCCCAGTGGATCACTGGTACTGTTACAGCCAAGGAGGGTAACAGAGTGTTTATCGTCAAGCTCAAGTATGGGCAAACATGCAGGAAACATGTTGATCAGATAAAGCTGTGGCACAAGGATGAACCGGAACAGTCTGAGGAAGACACAATCAGTGACCAACCAACCTACCCTCAGTCATTAGAGGACTCTGCTGTTATCAATGAATCTGGACTTTCAATCCCTGACATGGTCATTGCCACTCCCATCAGATGGCTACCCAGCCCCCAATCATAACAGACTCAGAACGCTCGCCCAAGGCTGGAGTTGAACTGAGACGTTCAACTTGGGAGCGGAAAGCCCCGGAGTGTCTCAATTTGTAAAAAGATTGTTACTAATATCTAAAGGGGGATATTGTCATGTATATATGCTTGGGGTTATTAGCCACCAGGTGGCGTGACAGTTGGAGGTCATTGGGCTGTACGCACGTTTGTGCAGCCCAGGTATAACAGGCAAGCCATCATGTAATGTGATCACTTTTGGCCCTAATAAAGCAGAGCCAGGTTTGTACCTGTGTTAGTTTACAGTATTCAGTCTATTGAGTTATTACATACATAACAACCAGCCTGTCTATGTCTTCCTGAAGTCTATCACTCTCCTCCTCAAATTGGCCCACGAGAGGGGTAAAAAGCAGGTTGGGGGGTTGCAGTACTGATTAAAGAAACTATTAGAGCGGTGAGGAGGGATGATATTTTAGAGGGATCATCAAATGAGACCATAGGGGTCGAATTGAAAAATAAAAAAGGGGCGATCACACTGCTGGGTGTGTACTATAGACCCCCAACAGTGGCAGGGAGATAGAGGAGCAAATATGTAGGCAAATTGCTGTAAAGTTCAAATACCATAGGGTAGTAATAGTAGGGGATTTTAACTATACAAATACTAATTGGGACAAATTTAGTGTGAAGGGTATAGAAGGTGCGGGATTCTTGAAATGCATTCAAGAGAACTTTTTTAGTCAGTATGTAGCAAGCCCAACACGGTCTTGGATTTCGTTTTGGGGACTGAAGCTGGGCAGGTTGAAGGGGTATTAATGGGAGAGCACTTGGGTGCCAGTGACTATAATTCAGTCAGATTCAAGTTGGTTATAGATAAGGACAAGAATAGGCCTGGATTAAAAGTTCCGAATTCGGGAAAAGCTAATTTTGCTAACTTAAGGAGTGATTTGGCCATGGTGGACTGGAAACAGCTACTTGTGGGTAAATCAGTGTCGGAACAGTGGAAGGCATTTAAGGGGAAGATCCGGAAGGCTCAGGCCAAACATCCTCTTTGGATCTGGGCATGGTGCCGGAGGATTGGAGGACTGCTAATGTAGTATCCTTGTTTAAGAAGGGAGAAAAGGACAGGCCGAGTTATTACAGGCCTGTCAGCCTAACTTCAGTGGTGGGAAAATGATTGGAAAAAATCCTGAAAGACAGGATAAATCTGCATTTGGAAAGGCAAGGATTAATTAGGGACAGTCAGCATGGATTTGTTAAGAGAAGATCGTGCCCTTAAAGAATAAAGCTGGGAAAAATAATTTTAGAGCCCCCTGGATGTCTAGGGATTTACAGGGGAGGATTAAGAAAAAAGGGACGTGTATGTCATATATCAACGGCTAAATAATATAGAATCTTTAGAGGAATATAGAAAGTTAAGAGGCAAAATTAAAAAGGATATTAGGGCTGCTAAGAGAGAGCACAAGAAATTCTTGGCCAGTAAAATTGAGGAAAACTCTAAGATGTTCTATAAATTTATTAGGAGTAAGAAGGTGACTAAAGAAAGGGTAGGGTCTATTAGACACCATGAGGGTAATCTTTGTGTGGAGGCAGAAGATGTTGGGAGGGTTTTTACGAATACTTTGCATCTGTTTTCACAAAGAAAAGGGGCAATGCAGATACTGCTATCGAGGAGGAGTGTGATATTCTGGATGAAATAAACAGTGAGAGAGGAAATATTAAGAGGTTTAGCAGCTTTGAAAGTAGATAAGTCCCCAGGCCCGGATGAAATGCATCCCAGGCTGTTGAGCGAAGTAAAAGAGGAAATAGCAGAGGCCTTGACCATCATTTTACAATCCTCTTTGGATCTGGGCATGGTGCCGGAGGATTGGAGGACTGCTAATGTAGTACCCTTGTTTAAGAAGGGAGAAAGGGACAGGCCAAGTAATTACAGGCCTGTCAGCCTAACTTCAGTGGTGGGAAAACTATTGGAAAAAAATCCTGAAAGACAGGATAAATCTGCATTTGGAAAGGCAAGGATTAATTAGGGACAGTCAGCGTGGATTTGTTAAGAGAAGATCGTGTCTGACTAACCTGATTGAATTTTTTGAGGAGGTAACCAAGAGGGTTGATGAGGGTAGTGCATGCTGTTATGTATGCATGCCAATGATGTACTGATGTACTGTAACACTAGACCTATATGTACCTTCACCCTGTATATACCTTACCGGTACACCAGAGGGTGCTGCTGCTGGAGACCCAAGGGTCACCTGTACACTGTAGGTAACACAGTATAAAAAGGAGTTCACCTCTTGGTGTCTGTTAATTCCTGACTCTAATGTACTGACTTACACGAGACACATGCTGAAGTCAAGGTCACTCAGGACCTGCACCTTTAATTCCAGCTCTCCAGTGCTGCACTTGCCTGCGACCTCCCTTTATATACCTCAGTGGGACAGGTATGGAGAGTCTCCTGCAAGTGCACCCCTGGTGGTAAGGTATGCTTATTGTTACAGGTCATATCCAGTTACAGTCATGTATAGCATGGTAAGATACAGTTATATACAGTAATGTGAGATACATGACATCACCCTCCCAAAGGTCTTATTGCCTTTATAGATTCAGTCTCTCAGGAGGTCTGCACTCTCACGTGGAGTGTCTTAGTTGTGGTTCAGTTGTTTGCCTTGGTGCCTGTTTTTCATTCGGTGTGATTTCTGGTATCTCGCCTGGGCTGTCTATTGAGACTGCCCTTTCCTCAGGTTGTTCCACCTGTCTGTCTACCAGCTTTGTGGTGTGAGTTCCACATTGTAGTCTGCCTCTGGTTCTTCAGTGTTATCAGTGAATCTACTTTTTACTTGGTCTACATGGCTCCGGCAGGTTTGGCCATTGTCCATTTGTACAACCAGTAGCCTGTTTCCCTCTTTGTCTGTTACTGTCCCTGCAAGCCATTTGGGACCCCGGCCATAGTTTAGCACAAACTCTTTGTCCTCTATCTCATTCCACCTCCCCCTCGAATTTCAGTCATGGTACTCAGTTAGCTTTTGACGCTTAGCCTCAACAATTTCATGCATGTCTGGTAGGATTAATGAGAGCCTGGTCTTTAAGGTTCGTTTCATCAATAGTTGCACAGGGAGAACCCCAATCAACGAATGTGGATGAGATCTGTATGCCAGCAGCAGTTGCGATAGGCGGCTCTGCAGCATGGGACCTTGGATTCTGAGCATGCCTTGTTTAATGATCTGCACTGCTCGATCTGCCTGGCCATTGGAGGCCGGCTTGAAAGGTGCCATCTTAACGTGATTTATACTATAAAATCGTGAAATTCTGTGCTGGTGAAGCATGGACCATTATCACTGACCAATATGTCAGGAATGCCGTGCATTGCAAACATGGTTCTAAGGCTCTCCACAGTGGTGGAGGTGGTGCTCGAGTTTAAAATGGTGCACTCGATCCATTTTGAAAATGCATCAACGACTACGAGGAACATTTTGCCCATGAATGGGCCCGCATAGTCTACATGCATCCGCGACTGCAGTTTGGTGGGCCAGGGCCAGGGGATTGGGGGGCCTCCCTGGGGGCATTACTGAGTTAGGCACAAATGGTGCACCGACTGAAGAAGAGCTCCAAGTCCGCGTCAATGCCAGGCCACCAGACATGAAATCAGGCTATGGCCTTCATAAGGACGATTCCCGGGTGCTCGCGATGGAGCTCCCGGACAAACGCCTCCCTGCCTCGTAAGGGCATAACTACTCGGCTGCCCCATATCAGGCAGTCTGTCTGTAGTGAGAGTTCATGCATGCGCCTATGGAAGGGTTTGACCTCCTCGGGTCAGGCATCGCGAGCCTCTGCCCAGTCACTGGTTAAAACGCATCTTTTAACTCGAGATAACATGGGGTCGCTGGTCATCCAGGCTCTGATTTGGCGAGTCGTCATGGGCGAACCTGTGGATTCAAAGGCATTGATTGCCATGACCATCTCACAGTCCTGTTCGTTGGACCCTTCTGTGGTTGCCAGGGGTAGCCTGCTGAGCACGTCGGCGCAGTTGTCTGTGCCTTATCGTGTAGTCGTAAGCCGCCAGTATGAGTGCCCGCCGCTGAATGCACGCCGAGGCGTTGGCGTTGATTGCTTTGCACTCGGATAGTAGGGATGTGAGGGATTTGTGGTCGATTTCTAACGCAAACTTGGCCCCAAAAAAGTATTGGTGCATCTTTTTGACACCATACACGCACGCGAGCGCCTACTTCTCAACCATACCGTACCCGCGCTCCGCCCGCGAAAGTGACCTTGAGGCATAAGCAACGGGCTGCATCATTGATGTGCTGTAAAATGCACCCGACCCTGTACGCTGACGCATCACACGTAAGGACTAACTTTTTACCTGGGTCAAAGAAAGTCAAAACACTGTTGGAACACAGAAGGTTGCATGCCTTATTGAAGGCGCGTTCTTGGGCGTCCCCCCAAAACCAATTGCACCCCTTTCTGAGTAGCATGTGGAGAGGCTCCAGCAGCGTGCTCAAGTTCTGCATAAAGTTCCCAAAGTAATTGAGTAGCCTGAGAAAGGCGCGCAGTTCCGAGACATCCCGGGGCCTGGGTGCCAGGCGAATTGCTTCGGTTTTGGATTCAGTTGGGCGGATTCCATCAGCCCAAAAATTCAACCTCAGGCGCGAGAAACAGACACTTGGATTTCTTAACTCTTTGGCCTACCCGATCCAATCGACTTAGTACTTCGTCAAGATTGCGGAGATGAGAGTCGGTGTCCCTGCCCGTGATGAGTATGTCATCTTGAAACACAACTGTCCCCGTGATGGACTTGAGCAGACTCTCCATGTTGCACTGGAATATAGCAGCTGCCGACCTGATGCCGAATTGGCATCGACTGCACACAAAAAGACCCCGATGTGTGTTGATGTTGGTGAGTAGCTTAGACTCTTCGGTCAGTTCTTGCGTCATATACGCAGATGTGAGGTCAAATTTCGAGAAAAGTTTTCCTCCAGCCAACGTGGCAAATAGGTCCTCCGCTCTGGGCAGCGGGTATGGGTCCTGTAGGGACACTCTGTTTATGGTAGACTTGTAATCCCCACAGATTCGCACGGATCTATCAGGCTTCATGACGGGGGCGATGGGGCTTGCCCAGTCGCTGAATTCCATGGGAGAAATTATGCCTTCCCGCAGAAGCCTGTCCAGTTCATGTTCAATCTTTTCCCTCATCACATAAGGCACAGCTCTAGCCTTGTGATGGACCGATCTGGCATTCTGTGAGATGTAGATTCTAACTTTAGCCCCTTTGAAGGTGCCCACACCTGGCTGAAACGGCTTAGAACTGTTGAGCAGGAGGTCCGTTCCTCTGACGACATGGCGTGAACATCATCCCATTTCCAATTAAGTTCTGCTAGCCAGCTTCTCTCCAACAGGGCTGGGAGAACCCCGGAATAATCCACAGGGAAAGTCGGTTCACCATCCCTTTGTGTGTGACTGAGAGCATGGCGCTGCCAAGGACTGGGACGATTTCTTTGGTATAGGTCCTTAGTTTGGTGTCGATCTTTGTGAGTTTTGGTCTGTTGCTTTTGTGCAGCCACAGCTGTTCAAATTGTTGAACGCTCATGAGGGACTAACTGGCCCCCGTGTCCAGTTCCATGTTGACGGGTATCCCGTTGAGTAGAACCCTCATTATAATTGGAGGCGTCTTGGTGTAAGAACAGGGGACATTGATCGTGTTAACCCGCTGTACCTCGGCGTCCCATGCACTGTTCCAACCGTCTTCTGGTCCGCTTTCCGACCCTTCTGATGTGTATACCAGCCGAGCTGCTGTTTTTCTGCACATGCGAGCCAGATGCCCTGTGTAGTTGCAGTTTCTGCAAACGGCATGCTGAAATCAATACACCCTGGTTGAGTGCCTTCCCCCACATCTCCAACACAATCCGTTTCCATTGTTTCCGAAGGATGAGCTGCGTCTGGCTGATTTCCCTTGAGCTTCTCTCAATCTGTTGTTGATTGCTCGCATTGTGGGTTGATGAGGTGTGATCGGCCGTTCATGTGGCCCTTGATTTTGATGGCTTCTGGCGCCACTGTCTGCTGTTGAAGGCCTGCTCTCTTGCCTTTGTGTATGTGGGGGTAGCGGTTTGTTTCACAATGTGAACCCCTTGTTCCGATGCCTCGTTGGTTGCCGTACCCGAAGTATAGATCAGCCTCGTTTCTTCTTTGCCTGCCAAGAACGTCTGTGCGACCAGTGCTGCTGCCTCTAGAGTCAAGTTCTTGGTCTCTATGAGCTTTTGGAATATGCCTGCATGGCCTATTCCTTCAATAAAAAAGTCTCTCAGTACTTCTCTCCTTAGTTCATCCGGGAACTCACATGAACTAGCCAGCCTCCGAAGTTCCGCCACGAAGTCGGGTATGCTTTGGCCCACACAGGGTCTGTAGTTGTAGAACCTGTGTCTGGCCATGTCGTCCAGCCAGTCTTTGGTCACAAAGCTTTGCTGGAGCCTTTCTATAAAGTCATCCCAATTGTCTCCAGCATTGTATTTCTCATCTGAGCTATTGGTAGCCATTCTGTGGATTCTGTGATCCCATAACTCGTCGCCACTGTTAAGTCCTAAATCTAATGTACTGACTTACACGAGACACATGCTGAAGTCAAGGTCACTCAGGACCTGCACCTTTAATTCCAGCTCTCCAGTGCTGCACTTGCCTGCGACCTCCCTTTATATACCTCAGTGGGACAGGTATGGAGTGTCTCCTGCAAGTGCACCCCTGGTGGTAAGGTATGCTTATTGTTACAGGTCATATCCAGTTACAGTCATGTATAGCATGGTAAGATAGTTATATACAGTAATGTGAGATACATGAAGGTGTCCTCACTCTAGGAGCTGTAATAAAGGACTATAGTCTGTACAGTTCAAGTGCCATACCCTTGCCTCGTGGAGTCATTAACAGAGTGCCTACATACAAAATAACTGGCAACGAGGTTACGAATTCCACGCACAACATGTCTAATCTCAGCAACTTCCAACAATTCACTGATGGGGAAGATTGGGACACCTTTGTGGAAAGGTTGGAACACTTCTTCATCGCCAATGACCTGGATAGGGACTCACCGGCCACACTGGCGAACAAGCGCAGGGCTATCCTGCTTAGCAGTTGTGTGCTCACTATCCATGGCCTCGTCAGGGACCTGCTCGCCCCAGCGAAGACAACAACCAAGAGCTACGCGGAGCTCGTAACTTTAATACAAGAGCAACTGAAACCCAAAGAGAGCATCCTCACAGCCAGGCACCAGTTTTACACTCACCGGCGGCCCGAAGGCCAAGAAATTGCTAAGTATGCTGCAGATTTAAGAAGGTTGGCCGCACTGTGTGATTTTGGCGATCACCTTACCAAGCACTAAGGGACATTTTTGCCATTGGAATCAGCCACGGGGGCCTCCTCCATAAAGTGCTCTCTGCAGACATCACAGACACCCTGCACAAGGCAATCAAAGTGAGCCAGGCCGTCATGATTTCGGTCTGCGACTCCAAACGAATGATGACCCACACGCAGGACTCTAAATCGACCAGCGCAGTGAACAGAATGCTGACTTTCAAAGGCAGAAATGCTGCCCCGAGTCCCGCAATCCTGAGTCCGCTACATGGGGCCAACCGGCTGGCACTGTGGAGGAAACCACAGGGCCCACCAGTGCCGCTACAAAGACTATATCTGCAAAGGCTGCAATGCGAAAGGTAACCTTCAGAGAATGTGCAGAAAAAGCTTTACTCACCGCGTCGCTGAAGTGTTGGCTGATCACCGGGGCTCTGACACAGATGAAGATGAAGCTGCTCAACCCCTGGAAGAAGAGTAGGGAATTTATACCGGCTCCACCGAGAGTTCCCCATGGAAGATGGAAGTGGACATCAACGGAGTTCCAGTTTCGATGGAGATCGACACAGGGGTGAGCCAGTCTTTGATGAGCCAGATGACCTTCGAAAAACTTTGGAACAATCCCGTCGAATGACCAAAACTGTGTCCTGTCCAGGTGAAGCTGCTCACCTACACCAAAGGCACTATCCCAGTCGTTGGCAGCGTGGACGTCCAGGTCTCCCAGGGCGGCGTGATGAACAAACTCCCCCTGTGGATCGTTGCTGGCGATGGTCCAACGCTGCTGGGAGGAAGTCGGATGAGACAGGTCCAGGTCGGTTGGAGCGACGGCGGCCTCTGGGCCCCAGTGATCGACATCCTACGCGACCCCGAACTTGGATCCATCGCAGCACCTCGAAATCCTACTGTCCAGCTCGACTGCACGGCGACGACTGCAGAACACTGTGGCGAGATCACCCAACCCGAACGTCCAGACCTCAACTTCCGGGCCATGGCAGGACTCCGAGGGGAGAAGATCGGTGAAAATGGTGGATTCTCGAAGTCCGTGGCCGAACCTGGGGAGAAAAAGACCACCACAGCCTACCTCAAGGAAAGCGAGAAGATGGCGGCCACACCACGAGGCGAAGATCCTAGAATCAATATGGCCACGACCAGACCACGTGGGGCAGCGTTGGAGGAGCGACACGTGGCACCGAGCGGCGAACTGGATTGGAAGGCTCTCTTAAAGGCAACTGGCAATCCAAGGCAATTAAAGGGACAGTTTCTCTCTAGGCACAGCGATGCCAAGGACATTAAAGTTAAAAGCGCAGTAAGCGAATGCAGGTGTGCAAATGTAACTTTAATTGTGATGCCGGATTAACTAATGAAAAAAATGTAATGAATGCTTGTGAAAGTAACGTCAGCAACAAGTTTGTGCTGTTAAATGATGATGCTAGAAATTTTAATATGATAAATATAACCCTGTATGGAGACACCGATACACAAGAAAGTGTTGTAAGTACTAAATGTGATAATGTGAAGAGAGATAACAGGGTAGAATCGACTATTTGTGATTGGAGCCAATGTGTCATGCATGTTAAAGGACACCGTGTTCTACAGGTACAAAGTCAATGCCAGAGGCATTGCACCACCATTCAATAAGGTCATGGCTGATCATTCACCTCAGTACCCCTTTCCTGCTTTCTCTCCATACCCCTTGATCCCTTTAGCCGTAAGGGCCATATCTAACTCCCTTTTGAATATAGCTAACGAACTGGCATCAACAACTTTCTGCGGTAGAGAATTCCACAGGTTAACAGGGTTATGATTGATGGATGTTTTTGTGATTGGAAGGATGTTTCCAGTGGGGTTCCGCAGGGCTCAGTACTGGGACCCTTGCTTTTTGTGGCAAAAAAACAACGATTTAGATTTGAATATAGGGAGTATGATTAAGAAGTTTGCAGACAACACTAAAATTGGCTGTGTGGTTGATAATGAAGGAGGAAAGTCATGGGCTGCAGGAGGATGTCAATCTACTGGTCAGGTGGGCAGAGCATGGGAAATGGAATTTAATTCAGAGAAGTGTGAGGTGATGCACTTTGGGGGGGGGCTAATAAGGAAAGGATACACAGTAAGCGGTAGGCCATTTAATAGTGTAGTTGAACAAAGGGACCTTGGAGTGCTTGTCCACAGATCCCTGAAAGTAGCAGGCCAGGTGGATAAGGTGGTTAAGAAGGCATACAGAATGCTTGCATTTATTGGCCGAGGCATAAGATATGAGAGCAGAGAGGTTCAGCTTAAATTGTATAATACTTTGGTTAGGCCACAGCTAGAGTATTGCGTGCAGTTCTGGTCATCGTATTATAGGAAGGATGTGATTGCACTAGAGAGGGTGCAAAGGAGATTTACTAGGATGGAATGGAGAATCTTAGTTATGAGGACAGATTGAATAGGCTGGGGTTATTCTCATTGGAACAGAGGAGGTTGAGAGGAGACCTCATTGAGGTGTACAAAATATTGAGGGGCCTGGACATAGTGGATAGTAAGGGTCCATTGCCATTGGTGGAGGGGTCTATTACGAGGGGGCAAAGTTTTAAGGTGGTTAGTGGAAGTTTTAGAGGGGATTTGAGGGAGGGTTTCTTTACGCAGAGGGTTATGGGGATCTGGAACTCGCTGCCTGGAAGAATGGTGGATGAAGAAACCCTCACCACTTTTAAGAGATGGGCCCTTAAAGTGCAGTAACCTGCAGGATTACGGACCTAGAACTGGTAATTGGGATTAGACTGAATGGCCTTTTGTTGGACGAAGCAGATATGGTAAATACTGCAGGGAATAGAGTACGGCCAGGGTGATCTCCTGGACTAGCTTCGATCACTTGGATGGGTCAGAGAGGAATTTTCCCAGATATTTTTCTCCCGAAATTGGCCTGGGTTTTTATCTGGTTTTTACCTGTCCCAGGAGATCACATGGCTCCGGTTGGGGTGGAGTGTAGAATGTTTTAGTATAAGGGGTGTCGCAGTTGTGTGAGGCGGACTGGTTGGGCTGGGTGCTCTTTGCCTTTCCGTCATTGTTCATAGGTTTATATGTAACCTTCAGGGCTGCTGACCAAGGGCTGTGTGGCTCTTTGTCGGTCTGCGCGGACACGATGGGCCGAAATGGCCTCTTTCTGCTCTGTAAATTTCTATGTTTCTATGTAATCCCAGGGAGGCTGCCGAACCATCTGCCTCCCTGGGATTTTACATCAACGTCCACCTGGAGGTCCGAGATCGGAACTCTCCACAGCCTGGACACATGGAGGAAGGCTCGTAATTGTTTCATGGATGGGAGGCAAATTCTACCCCAATGTTTTTCTGATCTTGTTAATTGAGGGATAGGATTTCTGACATCATCCTGGGATTGCGGGATTGAGTCTCACAGATCCTGGATAGGGATTAGCATCGTTATTGACTTTCACACTGCTATCTGGATCTTACTTTGGCGGAGTGCTGGATCACCACAACCATATATTTAACTCCAGCTCAAAGGTTGACATCTTTTGAACCCTAACAGATGGTGCCTGGGAGAGAGGAACTAGAGAGAGGGATTGGAGAGAGGGACTGGGAGAAAGGGATTGGAGAGAGAGGGATTGGAGAGAGAGGGATTGGAGAGAGAGACTGGGAGAGAGGGACTGAGAGAGGGATTGGAGAGGAGAGAAAGATTGGAGGGATTGGAGAGAGGGATTGGAGAGATGGATTGGAGAGATGGATTGGAGAGAGGGATTGGAGAGAGGGATTGGAGAGAGGGATTGGAGAGAGGGATTGGAGAGAGGGATTGGAGAGAGGGATTGGATAGACAGACTGGGAGAGAGGGATTGGAGAGAGGGACTGGAGAGAGGGACTGGAGAGAGGGACTGGAGAGAGGGACTGGGAGAGAGGGACTGGGAGAGAGAATGATTGGAGAGAGGGACTGGGAGAGAGGGACTGGAGAGAGGGATTGAATGGACGGATTGAAGAGGGGGACTGGGAAAGAGGGTTTGGAGAGAGAGGGATTGAAGAGATGGATTAAAGAGAGGGACTGGAAGAGAGGGACTGGAAGAAAGGGAGAGAGGGATTGGAGAGAGGGAGAGAGGGAGAGAGGGATTGGAGAGAGGTACTGGGAGAGAGGGATTGGGAGAGAGGGATGGAGAGGGGGATTGGTGAGGTGTACTGGGAGAGAGGGACTGAGAGAGAGGGATTGGAGAGAGTGATTGGAGAGAGGTACTGGGAGGGATTGGAGAGAGGGTCTAGGAGAGAGAGATTGGCGAGAGGTACTGGGAGAGAGGGATTGGAGAGAGAGAGAGATTGGAGAGAGGTACTGGAAGAGAGAGACTGGAGAAAGGGATTGGAGAGAGGGACTGGGAGAGAGGGATTGGGAGAGAGGGGCTGGGAGAGAGGGACTGGGAGAGAGGGACTGGGAGAGAGGGACTGGGAGAGAGGGACTGGGAGAGAGGGAGATTGGAGAGAGAGGGATTGGAGAGAGAGGGATTGGAGAGAGGGACTGGGAGAGTGGGACTGGAGAGAGGGATTGGAGAGAGGGACTGGGAGAGATTGGAGAGAGGGACTGGAGAGAGGGGAACTGGGAGAGAGGGATGTTACATATAAACTTATGAACAATGACGGAAAGGCAAAGAGCACCCAGCCCAACCAGTCCGCCTCACAAAACTACAACATCCCTTATACTAAAAACATTTCCGCTCCACCCCAACTGGAGCCATGTGATCTCCTGGGAGAGGCAAAAACCAGATAAAAAACCCAGGCCAATTTAGGGAGAAAAAAAAAATCTGGGAAAATTCCTTTCCGACCCATCCAGGCAATCAAAACTAGTCCAGGAGATCACCCTGGCCGTATTCTATTCCCTGCAGTACTTACCATTATATCTGCGCCGTCCAAAAAAAGGTCATCCAGTCTAATTCCAATTACCAGCTCTTGGTCCATAACCTGCAGGTTACAGCGCTTTAAGTGTCCATCCAACCATCTCTTAAAAATGGTGAGGGTTTCTGCATACACCACTCTTCCAGGCAGCGAGTTCCAGATCCCCACAACCCTCTGTGTAAAGAAGCCTACCCCTCAAATCCCCTCTAAACCTTCCAACAACCACCCTAAAACTATGCCCCCTCGTAATAGCCCCCTCCACCAATGGAAATAGACCCTTACTATCCACTTTGTCCAGGCCCCTCAATATGTTGTACACCTCGATGAGGTTTCCTTTCAACCTCCTCTGCTCCAATGAGAACAAACCCAGCCTATCCAATCTGTCCTCATAACTAAGATTCTCCATTCCAGGCAGCATCCTAGTAAATCTCCTCTGCTACCTCTCTAGTGCAATCACGTCCTTCCTATAATACGGTGACCAGAACTGCACGCAGTACTCCAGCTGTGGCCTAACCAAAGTATTATACAATTTAAACATAACCTCCCTGCTGTTATATTCTATACCTCGGCCGATAAAGGCAAGCATTCCGTATGCCTTCTTAACCACCTTATCCACCTGACCTGCTACTTTCAGGGATCTGTGGACAAGCACTCCAAGGTCCCTTTGCTCATCTGCACTATTAAGTGGCCTACCGCTTAATATGTATACCCTTTCCTTATTAGCATCATCTCACAATTGTCTGAATTAAATTCCATTTGCTACTGTTCTGTTCACCTGACCAGTAGATTGACATCCTCCTGCAGCCCATGACGTTCCTCTTCATTATCAACCACATAGCCAATTCCTAATATCTTTTTTAATTTTGCCTCTTAACTTTCTATATTCCTCTAAAGATTCTAAAGTATTAAGCCGTTGATATGTGACATAAGCGTCCCTTTTTTTCTTAATCCTTCCCTGTAAGTCCCTAAACATGCAGGGGGCTCTAGAATTATTTTTCCCAGCTTTTTTCTTTAAGGGCACATGTTCTGTCAACGATCCGGTTTATGTACTGAACTTTGGTCAAGGTCCAAAGTGGATCGCCGGCACTGTTACAGCCAAGGAGGGTAACAGAGTGTTTATTTTTGTGCTCAAGAATGGGCAAACATGCAGGAAACACCTTGACCAGGCTAAACTACGGCACATGGATGAACTGGAACTGAGTGAGGAAGATGCAGTCAGTGACCAACCAACCATTGTTTACTCATCAGAGGACTCTGCTGACATTACTGACTCTGAACCTTCAGTCTCTGATGTGGTCATTATTATGTATGAATAGAGTCTGACCAGAGTCTGTGAGCTCAAATAAAGTTTGACCTTAGTCTTTTATTACAGGTCTCCAGAGTGCCTCTCCAGCCTGTGAGGCCTCCTTAAGTACAGGTGCTCCCAAGAGATTGTGGGATCCCTTGTGGGACTCTTTGGGATGAGCCCTCTGGTGGTTACACAAGGTATTTACAGGTTTACATATATAACAACACTCCGCCCCCTGCCCCACCCCCCCCCCCCCACCCCAAAGTCAACAGTATAACTATTTACAAGGTGAGTCGATCTGAGGCCTTTCTTTCCCTGGTTGATCGTCGCGGTGCAAATGCTGGTTTTGGTGAGTCATTTGTTGGGCCCTTGCTGGGCTGCCTGGTGTGGTGAGTCCTGCTGGGCTGCTGCGGGTGATGGGTTCTGCTTCATGGTCAACCGCTGTGTCGGTTGCCACTGGTGTGTGTGTTGGGGGGTCAAAAAAGGTGGAGTCTATTGTGGGTTGCTCTGGATAATCCGTAAATCTGAGTTTGGTTTGGTCCAAGTTTTTCCTGTAGATGAGTCCATTTGAAAGTTTGACCCGAAATACTCTACTCCCCTCTTGGCCACAACAGTGCCGGGAAGCCACTTGGGACCTTGTCCATAGTTCAACACAAATACAGGCTCATTCATTTCAATTTCACGTGGCACATTTGCACTATGATGATATGTACTTTGTTGAAGCCGCCTGCTCTCTACCTGTTTGTGTAGATCAGGGTGGACTAACGAGAGCCTTGTCTTAAGTACCCTTTTCATGAGCAGTTCAGCGGGTGGAATCCCAGTGAGCCAGTGGGGTCTCGTGCGGTAACTAAGCAGGACTCGGGATAGGCGAGCCTGCAGTGAGCCTTCAGTTACCCTCTTCAAGCTCTGCTTGATTGTTTGCACTGCTCTCTCTGCCTGACCATTGGATGCTGGTTTGAATGGGGCAGATGTAACATGTTTGATCCTATTGCAGGTCATGAACTCTTTGAACTCGGCACTGGTGAAACACGGCCCGTTGTCGCTCACAAGGACATCAGGCAGGCCGTGCATGGAAAACATGGCCCGCAGGCTTTCAGTGGTGGCAGCGGACGTGCTTGCTGACATTATTTCACATTTAATTCATTTGGAGTACGCCTCTACAACCACTAGGAACATTTTACCCAAGAACGGGCCTGCATAGTCGACATGGACCCTAGACCAAGGTTTGGAGGGCCAAGACCACAAACTTAGTGGCGCCTCCCTGGGTGCATTGCTTAACTGTGAACATGTGTTACATTTGTGCATGCAGGACTGGGCCACCACACGTGAGATCTGGCTATCGCTTTCATCATTACAATGCCTAGGTGAGTACTGTGGAGATCACTAATGAAGGTGTCTCTGCCCTTTTTGGGTACCACTACCCGATTACCCCACAGAAGGCAGTCTGCCTGTATAGACGTTTCATCTTTGCGCCGCTGGTACGGCTTTATCTCTTCCTGCATTTCTAATGGGACACTGGACCAGCTCCCATGAAGCACACAGTTTTTTTACTAAGGACAGTAAGGGGTCCTGCCTCGTCCAGGTTCTAATCTGTTGGGCTGTGACGGGTGATTGCTCACTCTCGAATGCTTCCATTACCATGACTAAATCTGCGGCTGTGCCATTTCCACCCGCATGGTGGGCAATGGCAGCCTGCTGAGAGCACCGGCAGAGTTTTCTGTACCTGGCCTGTGGCGGATGGCGTAGTTGTATGCGGACAACGTGAGCGCCCATCTCTGGATAGAGCCAATGCATTCGTATTTATCCCCTTACTTTCAGAAAAGAGGGATATCAGTGGCTTATGGTCAGTTTCCAATTCAAATTTGAGCCCAAACAGATATTGATGCATTTTCTTTACTCCATAAACACAGGCTAACACTTCTTTTTCCATCACGGACTTCTGGATGCATAAGCAACCGGTTGCAATTTCCCGAAATCATTAGCTTGTTGCAATACACACCTGACACCGTATGACGACGCATCACATGCTAGTACCAAACGCTTACATGGATCATACAACACAAGCAATTTGTTTGAGCATAACAGTTTTCGAGCTTTTACAAAGGCATTTTCTTGACTTTTACCCCATACCCATTCGTCTCCTTAATACAGAAAGGCGTGCAGTGGTTCTAACAGTGTCTGAGACCCAGTAAGAAGTTACTAAAGTAGTTCAGGAGTCCTAGAAACGACCACCGCTCCTTCACGTTCTGTGGACTCGGTGTGTTCTCGATTGCCTCAGTCTTCGAATCGACGGGGCTGATGCCGTCCGCCGTGATTCTTCTCCCCAGGAACTCCACTTCAGGCAGCAGGAAAATGCACTTCGAGCATTTTAACCTGAGCCCCACGCGGTTGAGCCAACGAAGAACCTCCTCCAGGTTTTGCAGATGCTCTCGACTGTGTCCCGACCTGTAACCAAGATGTCGTCCTGGAAGACCACTGTGCATGGGACCGACTTCAGTAAGCTTTCCATGTTTCTCTGGAATATCACCACGGCTGATCGAATCCCAAACGGGCATCTGTTGTAAATGAAGAGACCTTTGTGCGTGTTGATGCAGGTGAGGCCCTTTGATGATTCCTCCATCTCCTGCGTCATGTAGGCCAAGGTCAAGTCTAGCTTCATGAATGTCTTTCCTCCCACCAGCGTCGCAAAACGTTCGTCTGCCTTTGGTAGTGGGTATTGATCCTGCAGGGAGAAACGATTGATAGTTACTTTGTAATCACCACAGATTCCGATGGTGCCATCTCCCTTGAGGACTGGAACAATCAGATTGACCCACTCGTTGAATTCGATCAGCGAAATGATGCCCTCTCATTGTAACCAGTCGAGCTTGATCTCTACCCTTTCTCTCATCATGTACCGTACTGCTTTCGCCTTGTGATGGATGGGTTGCGCCCCCAGATTTAGGTGGATCTGCACTTTTGCTCCTTGGAACTTCCAGATACCTGGTTCGAACAGCGAGGGGAACTTGTTTAAGACCTGGGCACACGAAGTGTCTTCGACGGACGAGAGCGCTCGGACGTCATCCCAGTTCCAGCATATCTTCCCCAACCAGCTCCTGCTGAGCAGCGTGGGACCATCGCCCGGTACCACTCAGAGTGGTAACTTGCGCACCGCTCCATCATAGGACAGTAGCACTGCCGATTACGGGAATCAGTTCCTTTGTGCAAGTTCTCAATTTAGTGCGAACGAGAGTCAGGACTGGCCTTGAGGCCTTGCTGCACCACAATTTATCAAAAGTCTTTTTGCTCATAATGGACTGGCTCGCGCCCGTGTTGACACCAGGAGTCTATTTAATTCAACCTTCAGCATTATCAGGGGACACTTTGTGGTAAATGTGTGCACCCCATGTACCTCTGTCTCCTCGGTCTGAGGGTCTGGTTCGTCGTGGATCTGTCTTCCTCTGCAACATGGTGGTTTGCAGGATTAGCAGGGTTTGCAGTTCGCCTGCACACTCATTGGAGGTGTCCCATTGTTCCACAGCCCTTGCAACGTATCCTTTGACGCGGCATGAATGGAAACGGTGATCACCCCCGCAGCGCCAACAAGGTGTTAATGGCCTAGCATTCATCATCCTTGATGGTGGAATCTGAGACATCTGTGGATGTGCAGCTGCAGGCATGTGAGGCCTGCCCTGTACGTTGTGATTCGAAAACAACATTACTTTGTTCACAGTACTTGTAGCAGTAGAGATTTGCTTGGTATTGTCACTGGTGGCAATGAACGCCTGGGCTATCGCTATGGCTTTATTCAAGGTTGGGGTCTCTACAGCCAAAAGTTTGCGAAGTATCACTTCATGGCCAATGCCAAGTACAAAGAAGTCCCTGAGCATGTGCTCCAAATGTCCTTCAAATTCGCAATGTCTTGCAAGGTGTCTTAGCTCGGTGACATAGCTCACCACTTTCTGGCCTTCAGACCTTTTGTAGGTGTAGAACCAGTACCTCACCATCAGAACGCTTTCCTTCAGGTTCAGATGCTCCCGGACCAGTGTGCACAAATTATCATATGATTTCTTTGTGGGTTTCGCTGGAGCAAGCAGATTTTTCATGAGGCCATACGTTGGTGCCCCGCAAACGGTGAGAAGAATCGCCCTTCGTTTGGCAATGTTTGCTTCTCCTTCCAGCTCGTTGGCCACGAAGTATTGGTCGAGTCGCTCCACGAAGGTTTCCCAATCATCTCCCTCCAAAAATTTCTCCAGGATGCCCACTGTTCTCTGCATTGTTGGGTTCATCATCTGTATCTCATCGCCAGTTATTATGTATGAATAAACAGTCTGATACTGTGAGCTCAAAGTAAAGTGTGACCGTAGTCTTTTATTGCAGGTCTCCAGAGTGCCTCTCTGGTCTGTGAGGCCTCCTTAAGTACAGGTGCTCTCAAGGGATTGTGGGATCCCTTGACTCCAGGAGATGACCCCTCTGGTGGTTGCACAAAGTATTTACAGGTTTACATATATAACAGTCATGACCACTCCCATCAGATCGGCTAATCAGCCCTCAGTCTGAATGGACTCAGAACGCTCGTCCAGAGCCAAAGTTGAACTGAGACGATCAACTCATGAGAGGAAAGCCCCAGACCATCTTACTTTGTAAAAAGACTGTTGTTAAGATTTTAAAAGGGGGATGTTGTTGTTATGTATTAATGCTTGGGGGTCACCAGACACCATCGGGCCGTACACATGTGGCATGTGTGCTTGGTCACTTGTATAGAAGCTGGGTGTCTGTCAAGCTGGCATTCTTGGGCTGGAATAAAGATGGATCAGGTTGCACCTGAGGTGAGTTTACAGTAACCAGACTCTTGAGTCATTTCAGAGAGAAGGACTGGGAGAGAGGGACCGGGAGAGAGGGAATGGGAGAGAGAGGGAGTGGGAGAGAGAGGGAGTGGGAGAGAGAGGGAGTGGGAGAGAGAGGGAGTGGAGAGGGAGTGGAGAGAGAGGGACTAGAATTGAGGTGCTAATACTGCAGCAAGCTTTTTTTTGGTTTTCAAACCTTGGCAACCCCAATCTTGTGCAAATATGAACTGAGTTAGTGAGTAACAGCCATGACTTTTATAGCTGCTCCAAGCTGGTGAGAAACTCATGGGAGTCACAGCTGGTATATTCAAGCTAAGCACTGCCTGGGATAGCTGGGGGTGAATATTGCCTTAAACCACAAGTCTGAATGGTTTAGAACTGCTTTTAGTCCCACCTGAATCTCTGTCTAAATAGCATTCAATTCTCTGGTCTGAACTAACTTCAATAATTGTTCTCAACTCACAGTGCCAGCATGAAAAAAAGAGTAAAGTAAAATTACATGAAGGGCCTTTAAAAGGCTTAAACTGCTTAGTTTTGAAATCTGCGTACCATTCAAAGGGCCCTCCTGCCTGTAGGTCTGCCCATGGCTTTTCCCCCCATCAGTTTTCCATGGGAGTGCCGAGGAGCCAGTGCTCAGCACCTTTGTGGAGAGGAATACGGTGTGGTGCCCTTTTATATAAACGGACAAAGCTCCTGCACGCTTCGTCCCAGGCCTGACTGGAAGATACAATGGGGCCCAAAACTAGCAGGAATCCAGCAGAAATTATGTGCTGGGCTCCACCACCCAGTTCCTGCCCAGAATTGTGGCACAAGGACGACAAAATCTGTTAGAAACATAGAAACAGAGAAAATAGGTGCAGGAGTAGACCATTCGGCCCTTCGAGCCTGCACCGCCATTCAATGAGTTCATGGCTGAACATGCAACTTCAGTACCCCATTCCTGCTTTCTCGCCATACCCCTTGATCTCCCGAGTAGTAAGGACTACATCGAACTCCTTTTTGAATATATTTAGTGAATTGGCCTCAACAACTTTCTGTGGTAGAGAATTCCACAGGTTCACGACTCTCTGGGTGAAGAAGTTTCTCCTCATCTCGGTCCTAAATGGCTTACCCCTTATCCTCAGACTGTGACACCTGGTTCTGGACTTCCCCAACATTGGGATCATTCTTCCTGCATCTAACCTGTCTAAACCCGTCAGAATTTTAAATGTTTCTATGAGATACCCCCTCATTCTTCTGAACTCCAGTGAATACAAGCCCAGTTGATCCAATCTTTCTTGATATGTCAGTCCCGCCATCCCGGGAATCAGTCTGGTGAACCTTCGCTGCACTCCCTCAATAGCAAGAATGTCCTTCCTCAAGTTAGGAGACCAAAACTGTACACAATACTCCAGGTGTGGCCTCACCAAGGCCCTGTACAACTGTAGCAACACCTCCCTGCCCCTGTACTCAAATCCCCTCGCTATGAAGTCCAACATGCCATTTGCTTTCTTAACCGCCTGCTGTACCTGCATGCCAACCTTCAATGACTGATGTACCATGACATCCATGTCTCATTGCACCTCCCCTTTTCCTAATCTGTCACCATTCAGATAATAGTATGTCTCTCTGTTTTTACCACCAAAGTGGATAACCTCACATTTATCCACATTATACTTCATCTGCCATGCATTTGCCCACTCACCTAACCTATCCAAGTCACTCTGCAGCCTCATAGCATCCTCCTCGCAGCTCACATTGCCACCCAACTTAGTGTCATCCGCAAATTTGGAGATACTACATTTAATCCCCTTGTCTAAATCATTAATGTACAATGTAAACAGCTGGGGCCCCAGCACAGAACCCTGCGGTATCCCACTAGTCACTGCCTGCCATTCTGAAAAGTATCCATTTACTCATACTCTTTGCTTCCTGTCTGACAACCAGTTCTCAATCCATGTCAGCACACTACCCCAATCCCATGTGCTTTAACTTTGCACATTAATCTCTTGTGTGGGACCTTGTCGAAAGCCTTCTGAACGTCCAAATATACCACATCAACTGGTTCCCCCTTGTCCACTCTCCTGGAAACATCCTCAAAAAATTTCAGAAGATTTCTCAACCATGATTTCCCTTTCACAAATCCATGCTGACTTGGACCTATCATGTCACCTCTTTCCAAATGCACTGCTATGATTGATTCCATCATTTTACCCACTACTGATGTCAGGCTGACCGGTCTATAATTCCCTGTTTTCTCTCTCCCTCCTTTTTTAAAAAGTGGGGTTACATTGGCTACCCTCCACTCAATAGGAACTGATCCAGAGTCTATGGAATGTTGGAAAATGACTGTCAATGCATCCGCTATTTCCAAGGCCACCTCCTTAAGTACTCTGGGATGCAGTCCATCAGGCCCTGGGGATTTATTGGCCTTCAATCCCATCAATTTACCCAACACAATTTCCCAACTAATAAAGATTTCCCTCAGTTCCCCCTCCTTACTAGACCCTCTGACCCCTTTTATATCCGGAAGGTTGTTTGTGTCCTCCTTAGTGAATACCGAACCAAAGTACTTGTTCAATTGGTCCGCCATTTCTTTGTTCCCCGTTATGACTTCCCCTGATTCTGACTGCAGGGGACCTACGTTTGTCTTTACTAACTTTTTTCTCTTTACATATCTAGAGACACTTTTGCAGTCCGTCTTAATGTTCCCTGCAAGCTTCCTCTCGTACTCTATTTTCCCTGCCCTAATCAAACCCTTTGTCCTCCTCTGCTGAGTTCTAAATTTCTCCCAGTCCCCAGGTTCACTGCTATTTCTGGCCAATTTGTATGCCACTTCCTTGGCTTTAATATTATCCCTGATTTCCCTTGATAGCCTCGGTTGAGCCACCTTCCCTTTTTTATTTTTACGCCAGACAGGGATGTACAATTGTTGTAGTTCATCCATGTAGTCTCTAAATGTCTGCCATTGCCCATCCACAGTCAACCCCTTAAGTACCATTCGCCAATCTATCCTAGCCAATTCACGCCTCATATCTTCAAAGTTACCCCTCTTTAAGTTCTGGAGCATGGTCTCTGAATTAACTGTTTCATTCTCCATCCTAATGCAGAATTCCACCATATTATGGTCACTCTTCCCCAAGGGGCCTCGCACAATGAGATCGCTAATTAATCCTCTCTCATTACACAACACCCAGTCTAAGATGGCCTCCCCCCCCTAGTTGGTTCCTCGACATATTGGTCTAGAAAACCATCCCTTATGCACTCCAGGAAATCCTCCTCCACCATATTACTTCCAGTTTATTTAGCCCAATCGATCTGCATATTAAAGTCACCCATTATAACTGCTGCACCTTTTTTGCACGCACCCCTAATTTCCTGTTTGATGCCCTCCCCAACAGCACTACTACTGTTTGGAGGTCTGTACACAACTCCCACTAACGTTTTTTGCCCTTTGGTGTTCTGCAGCTCTACCCATATAGATTCCACATCATCCAAGCTAATGTCCTTCCTAACTATTGCATTAATCTTCCCTTTAACCAGCAATGTATGAAAGCAGCTCCGGCATGTTCCGGTATGTATGAAAGCAGCTCCGTGTCAAGATTGAAAAGCAGCCAAACACTCGCACCAGGAGGTAATCTTAAGGTTAGGAATTCAGCAAAGACTTTACCGAAGCCTTAACAAAACCGCTCACTACTCCATGATCATACTGTAATACGAATCCCCAGGTTCTTTTCTGCAATACAAATTCACTCTTTAAACGCCTCTCTCTTTTCCCCTCCACCCTCACTACCAACAAGTACAAGGAGCTGATGGACTTCTTTGTCACTAAGGTTGAGATCATCCGTTCAGCTGCTTCTGCCTCATCTCTCCAATCCCCTTGTCCACCAAGTGGACCTTTGATAATGGCCCACATGGCAGACTGGTCACGAAAGTAAAAGCCCATGGGATTCAAGACAAAGTGGCAAGTTGGATCCAAAATTGGCTCAGAGGCAGGAAGCAAAGGGTAATGGTTGGTGCTTTTGTGACTGGAAGGCTGTTTCCAATGGGGTTCCGTAGGGCTCATAGAAAGCATAGAAAATAGGTACAGTAGGCCATTCGGCCCTTCGAGCCTGCACGGCCATTCAATAAGATCATGGCTGATCATTCCTTCAAGTACCCCTTTCCTGCTTTTTCTCCATACCCCTTGATCCCTTTAGCCGTAAGGGCCATATCTAACTCCCTCTTGAATATATCCAATGAACTGGCATCAACAACTCTCTGCGGCAGAGAATTCCACAGGTCAACAACTCTCTGGGTGAAGAAGTTTCTCCTCATCTCAGTCCTAAATGGCCTATCCCTTATCCTAAGACTAGGTCCCCTGGTTCTGGACTTCCCCAACATTGGGAACATTCTTCCTGCATCTAACCTGTCTAACCCCGTCAGAATTTTAAACGTTTCTATGAGGTCCCCTCTCATTCTTCTGAACTCCAGTGAATACAAGCCCAGTTGATCCAGTCTTTCTTGATAGGTCAGTCCCGCCATCCCGGGAATCAGTCTGGTGAACCTTCGCTGCACTCCCTCAATAGCAAGAATGTCCTTCCTCAGGTTAGGAGACCAAAACTGTACACAATACTCCAGGTGTGGCCTCACCAAGGCCCTGTATAACTGTAGCAACACCTCCCTGCCCCTGTATTCAAATCCCCTCGCTATGAAGGCCAACATGCCAACATCGAGAACATTCTTCTGCATCTAACCTGTCCACTCCCGTCAGAATCTTATGTGTTTCTATGAGATCCCTATCATCCTTCTAAACACCAGTGAATAAAGGCCCAGTTGATCCAGTTTGATAAAATAAGAAGCTTCAGCAATGATTGTAAAGGTGAGCAACTTTACTGAGGATCCCATCAGTCCAGGATTTTGCCAGTTTGAGAGTCAAACCAGCTACTGGGAGCTGTCTGACAGCTGCCATAAGGCTCGGCCTTTGATGTGATAAGTTGACCTTAATTTAACATGCCAATACCTCACCTGGAAGTGCTTGACACTTACATATTTTTATTCTGTACTCTTACAATGCAGTAAATAAGAACATAAGAATTAGGAGCAGAAGCAGGCCATTTGGCCCCTCGAGTCTGCTCTGCCATTCGATACCATGGCTGATCTTCTACCTCAACTCCACTTTCCTGCACTACCCCCACCTTCCTTCATTCCCTTAATATCGAAAAATCTGTCGATTTCTGTCTTGAATATACTCAAAGACTGAGCCTCCACAGCCCTCTGGGGAAGAGAAATCCAAAGATTCACAACCCTCTGAGTGAAGGAGTTTCTCTTCATCTCAGTCCTAAATGGCCAACCCCTTATTCTGAGAATGTGACCCCTGGTTCTAGACTCCTCAGCCAGAGGAAAACCGCAAATGTAACGCCCCTATTTATTTAAAAAAAGAGGCAGACAAAAAGCAGGAAACTATAGACCAGTTAGCCTAACATCTACTGGAGTCCGTTATTAAGGAAGCAGTAGTGGGACATTTGGAAAAGCATGATTCAATCAAGCATAGTCAGCATGGTTTTATGAAAGGGAAATCATGTTTGACAAATTTGCTGCAGTTCTTTGAGGATGTAATGAGCAGGGTGGATAAGGGAGAACCAGTGGTTGTGGTGTTTTTGGATTTCTAGAAGGCATTCGATAAGGTGCCACAAGAGGCTACTGCACTAGGTAAAAGCTCACAGGGTTGGGGGTAATATATTTGCATGGATAGAGGATTGGCTAACTAACAGAAACAGAGAATCGGGATAAATTCGGCATTTTCCGGTTGGCAAACATTGACTAGTGCGGTACCACAGGGATTGGTGCTGGGTCCTCAACTATTTCCATTCTATGTTAATCAGTTTGGTTGTAATTTACCAAAATTCCCTGGATTCTGCGGAGATCCCAGCAGATTGGAAAACTGCAAATGTAATGGCCCTATTTAAAAAAGGAGGCAGACAAAAAGCAGGGAACTATAGTCGAGTTAGCCTAACGTCTGTGGTTGGGAAAATGTTGGAGTCCATTATTAAAGAAGCAGTAGCAGGACATTTGGAAAAGCATAATTTGGTTAGGCAGAGTCAGCATGGATTTATGAAGCGAAAGTCATGTTTGACAAATTTGATGGAATTCTTTGAGGATGTAACGAACAGGGTGGATAAAGGGGAACCAGTGGATGTGGTGTATTTGGACTTCCAGAAGGTATTTGACAAAGTGCCACATAAAAGGTTACTGCACAAGATAAAAGTTCATGGGGTTGGGGGCAATATATTAGCATGGATAGAGAATTAGCTAACTAACAGAAAACAGAGAGTCAGGATAAATGGTTCATTCTACAATTACAATCTATATTAACAACTTGGATGAAGGGACCGAGTGTAACGTAAGCAAGTTTGTTGATGATGCAAAGATGGGAGGAAAAGCAATGTGTGAGGAGGACACAAAAAACCTGCAAAAGGACATAGACAGGTTAAGTGAGTGGACAAAAATTTGGCAAATGGAATATAATGTTGAAAAGTGTGAGGTTATGCACTTCGGCAGAAAAAAAAAAAATCGAAGAGCAAGTTATTAATTAAATGGAGAAAAATTGCAGAGTGCTGCAGTATAGCGGGACCTGGGGGTCCTGGTGCATGAAACACAAAAGGTTAGTATGCGTACAGCAAGTGATCAGGAAAGCCAATGGAATCTTGGCCTTTATTGCAAAAGGGATGGAGTATAAAAGCAGGGAAGTCTTGCTACAGTTATAGAGGGTATTGGTGAGGCCGCACCTGGAATACTGCGTACAGTTTTGGTTTCCATATTTAAAAAAGGATATATTTGCTTTGGAGGCAGTTCAGAGAAAGTTCACAAGGTTGATTCCGGAGATAAGGGGGTTGACTTATGAGGAAAGGTTGAATAGGTTGGGTCTCTACTCATTGGAATTCAATGATAGAGGAGACTAGAAATAGGGGGCATAATCTTATAATAAGGGGCCGCCGCCCATTTAAAACTGAGATGAGGATGAATTTCTTCTCTCACTGGGTTGTAAATCTATGAAATTTGCTGCTCAGAGAGCTGTGGAAGCTGGGTCATTGAATAAAGAGATTGAATAAGGCAGAGATAGACAGTTTCTTAACCGATAAGGAAATAAGGGGTTATGGGGACCGGCCGGACAGGAAAGTGGACCCGAGTCCATGATCGGATCAGCCATGATTGTATTGAATGGCAGAGCAGGCTTGAGGGGCCACATGGCCTACTCCTATTTCTTATGTTACTTTGCTGATGATTGAAAGTTGACTGATGGGGCAGTCATTGGCCAGATTGGATTTTTCCTGCCTTTTGCAGACAGGACATACCTGGGTAATTTTCCGCGTTGTCAGGTAGATGCCAGTACAGGAAAAGCTTGGCTAGAGGTGCAGCTAATTCTGGAGTACAGGTCATCAACTCTACAGCCGGGATGTTGGGACCCATATCCTTTGCTATATTTAATGCGCTCTGATGTTTGTTGATAGCATGGATCAAATTTGCTGAAGACTGGCTTCTATGATGGTGGGGAAGCTCAGGAGCAGGCTGGGATGGATCATCCACTCGGCACTTCTGGCTGAAGATGGTTGCGAATGCTTCAGCCTTGTCTTTTGTACTCACGGGCTGTGCTCCGCCATCGTTGAGGATGGGGTGGGTGTTCATGGAGCCTCCTCTTCCCATTAGTTATTTTATTGTCCATCATCATTCACGACTGGGTGTGGCAGGACGGCAGAGCTTTGATCTGATCCATTGGCTGTGGGATCGCTTAGCTCTGTCTATAACATATCTCCGCTGTTTAGCAATGCTTGTAGTCCTGTAGTTTCACCAATTTGGTACCTGATTTTCAGGTACACCTGGTGCAGCTCCTGGCATGCTCTTCAACACTCTTCATTGAACCAGGGTCGGTTTGATGGTAATAGTAGAGTGAGGGATATCCCAGCCCATGAGGTTACAGATTGTGAAGGAATACAATTCTCCTGGTGCTGATAGCCTACAGTGCCGAGTGGATGCTCAGTTTTGAGCTGCTAGATGTGTTCTTAATCTATCCCATTTTTCACAGTGGTAGTGCCAAACAACACGATGGAGGGGGTGTCCTCAGTGTGAAGACAGGACTTCATCTCCACATGGACTGTGCGATGGTCACTGCTACCCGTACTGTCATTGACAGATGCATCTGCGACAGGGAGATTGGTGAAGACTAGATCAAGTTGGTTTTTCCCTCCTGTTTGTTCTCTCACCACCTTCACAAACCCAGTCTGGCAGCTATCTCCTCCAGGATTCAGCTAGCTCCGTGAATGGTGGTACTACCGAGCCACTCTTAGTGATGGATCTTATCGAAACATATAAGATTGTGAGGGGGCTTGACAAGTTGGATGCAGAGAGGATGTTTCCACTGATAGGGGAGACTAGAACTAGAGGGTATAATCTTAGAATAAGGGGCCGCCCATTTAAAACTGAGATGAGGAGGAATTTCTTCTCTCAGAGGGTTGTAAATCTGTGGAATTGGCTGTCTCAGAGAGCTGTGGAAGCTGGGTCATTGAAATATATTTAAGACAGAGATAGACAGTTTCTTAACTGATAAGGGAATAAGGGGTTATAGGGAGCAGGCAGGGAAGTGGACCTGAGTCCATGATCCGATCAGTCATGATCTTATTTAATGGCGGAGCAAGCTCAAGGAGCTGTATGGCCTACTCCTGCTCCTATTTCTTATGGATGTGGAAGAGCCCACCCAGAGTACATTCCATGCACTAGCAGCCACAGTGCACCGGTGGTGGAGAGAGAGAATGTTTCAGATGTGATGTAGTTGGGTCCCATAGCCTTTGCAGTATCCAGCGCGCTCAGACGTTTCTTGATATCAAGTTGAGTGAACCAAATTGGCTGAGGACTGGCATCTGTGATGATGTGGACCTCAGGAGTGGGTGGATCCACTCGGCACTTTTGCCTGAAGACGTTTGTGAAAGAGGGAAATGAGGAGGGGGAAAGCGCAACACAATCTAAAAACATACCAAATTTTGTTAATGGACAAGCAAAACGCTGCCAGAGGCTAGTGGAACAGACTGCTGCTGATTAGAAACAAAGAGTTAGTGATACTTTCAGGATGAGACCTGTATGGGAGGGAGGCAATGGCATGTGACCCAGGCAGCTCCTGTGGGACACTGCTTTCAAAGGGATAGTGAACCCAAGGTCTCTTCCTCCTCCCGTGGTCCCTCCACCCTGTCCCTCTCCCCATTTTAGATGCTCTCTTATTACAGGTGTTAAAATATGAGGACATTCACTATACTTCCCACTCCATGAAAACAAATAACAATATGGGATTTGAAACATCTTTTAACGTTACATTTCATACTTCATGTACAGATTGCGAACTTGAGAAATACTTCACTGTAAAAATCTGTTTCATGTAACAATTAAAAAATTGTATTTACCTACTTGTTGTTCGATGTATTCAATTCAAACTTTCATCTGGTCAACTCACGTAAATAGTCGATATTTTTCAACACAGATAAATGCGAGGTATTACATTTTGGTAAGAAAAATAGGACGGTGACATATTGGAAAATACGAATCTAAGTGGGGTAGAAGAGCAAAGGGATCTCTGAGTACAAATACACAAATCACTAATGTAGCAACACAGGTTATCAAGGCCATTAAAACCACAAACCAAGCACAAGGATTTATTTTTAAAGGGATTGAATTGATGCTAAACTTGTACCGAACCTTGGTTACACCATACTTGGAGTAATGCGTACAATTCTGGTCGCCATATTATAAAAAGGATATAGGAGAGGATGCAAAAAAATTTACAAGGATGATACCAGAAATGCGAGGGTATCCTATCAGCAAAGGATGAACAGGCTGGGACTCTTCTTTTGAGAAAAGAAGGCTGAGGGGTGATCTAATAGAAATCTTTAAAATTATGAAAGGTTTTGATAGAGTAGATAAGAGAGTGTTACCACTTGTGGGGAAGAGCAAAACTAGAGGTTATCCATATAAGATAGTCACTAAGAGATCAAATAGGGAATTCAGCAGAAACTTCTTTACCCAGAGTGGTGAGAATGTGGAACTCGCTCCACAGGGAGTGGTTGAAGCGAATAGTATCGATGTATTTAAGGGAAGGCTAGATATGAGAAGGTAAAAGAGGGTTATGCTGATAGAGTTAGATGAGGAATGACATGAGGGTGCTCGAGTGGAGCATAAACGTGGACTGGTTGGGCCGAATGTACTATTTCTGTGCTGTACATCCTATGTAATCCCATGTAAATAAGGAGCTTTGAGTGGGTATGACTGAGTGATCTGATTGGTCCATGTAGTATGAGATCAGCAGTGATGTCTCAGGGCTGCTGCCCCTATTTACCTGAGAGGGGTTTTCACCAAATGTCACTTTGGAAAGTGATGTACATCTGGAGACTGTGTTCTGCCCAAGGGCAGGTGCTAACTCGTATCTCACACACAAGCTTCTTGAGCCACTTACTAGGAAAGAGTAGTTGAGGTGGTTTCCTGTTGCCTTCCTCACGGTTTCTATCTTCTGCTAGTTAGCCAAAAATCATTCCCCAGTGTTTCCAGAATCCATGACTATTCTCCAGTGTTGGCAGAGCCCAGATTCATTCCTGTGTTTCCAGAATTCACGACTATTCTCCAGTGTTGGCAGAGTCCAGACTCATTCCTCAGTGTTTCCAGAATCCACGACTATTCCCCAGTGTTGGCAGAGCCCAGACTCATTCCTCAGTGTTTCCAGAATCCACGACTATTCCCCAGTGTTGGCAGAGCTCAGACTCATTCCTCAGTGTTTCCAGAATCCACGACTATTCCCCAATGTTGGCAGAGCCCAGACTCATTCCTCAGTGTTTCCAGAATCCACGACTATTCCCCAGTGTTGGCAGAGTCCAGACTCATTCCTCAGTGTTTCCAGAATCCACGACTATTCCCCAGTGTTGGCAGAGCTGGGTGGAGGGGGACAGACTCGGGGAGCGTAGGGGCAGGTTTGTTTCATTGCTACTCTTATTTCTATATCGACTCCAATCCATCATAACTTAGTTCAGGCAAATGTTTCGATTATATGTTCCCAATATTAGTGCTGCAAATGGAATAGTTAAGCACCTTAAACCAGACCTTAAAGGCATGTTAAGTCATCAAGAATGGCGTGAACATAACTCCCCAGTTATGCTTGTTTTCTACCTCTACTTAATGGTCTCTTCTTTCTATTGAGTTCATCTTTGGCTTGGAACTTCAATCATACCAACAAGATTAAACCACAAAAAGTAATTCTGTTCACTTGAAACGCACAGGTTTAGTTGAAAGGAGAAAACCAACACAGTAACTAACAGGTGCACTTATGTAGCACGTTTTCGCGTTGAACTATCTCCGAGCACTTCACGCAGTGAATTGTTTCTGAAATGCAGTGACTGTAGACAACATATCTTGTCATGCGAGGTCCTTTGGGGAAGAGTGACCATAATATGGTAGAATTCTTCATTAAGATGGAGAGTGACACAGTTAATTCAGAGACTAGGGTCCTGAACTTAAAGAAAGGTAACTTCGATGGTATGAGACGTGAATTGGCTAAGATAGACTGGCGAATGATACTTAAAGGGTTGACAGTAGATAGGCAATGGCAGACATTTGAGGATCAAATGGATGAACTACAACAATTGTACATCCCTGTCTGGCGTAAAATTAAAACTGGGAAGGTGGCTCAACCGTGACTAACAAAGCAAATTAGGGATAGGGTTAAATCCAAGGAAGAGGCATATAAATTGGCCAGAAAAAGCAGCAAACCTGAGGACTGGGAGAAATTTAGAATTCAGCAGAGGAGGACAAAGGGTTTAATTAGGAGGGGGGGAAAAGAGAGTATGAGAGTAAGCTTGCCGGGAACATAAAAACTGACTGCAAAAGCTTCTATAGATATGTGAAGAGAAAAAGATTAGTGAAGATTTGCAGTCAGAATCAGGTGAATTCAAAATGGGGAACAAGGAAATGGTAGGCCAACTGAACAAATACTTTGGTTCTGTCTTCACTAAGGAAGACACAAATAACCTCCCGAAAATACGAGGGGACTGAGGGTCTAGCGAGAAAGGAGGAACTGAGGGAAATCCTTATCAGTCAGGAAATGATGTTAGGGAAATTGATGGGATTGATGGGAAATCCCCAGGGCCTGATAGTCTGCATCCCAGGAAGTGGCCCTAGAAATAGTAGATGCATTGGTGGTCATTTTCCAACATTCCATGGACTCTGGATCAGTTCCTATGGATTGAAGGGTAGGTAATGTAACCCCACTTTTTAAAAAAGGGAGAGAGAAAACAAGGAATTATAGACCGGTTAGTCTGACATCGATAGTGGGGAAAATACTGGAATCAATTATTAAAGATGTAATAGCAGTGCATTTGGAAATCAGTGACAGGATCGGTCCAAGTCAGCATGGATTTATGAAAGGGAAATCATGCTTGACAAATCTGACCACTGGTCGGGGAGACTAGAACTAGGGGGCACAGCCTCAAAATACGAGGTAACCAATTTAAAACCGAGTTGAGAAGGAATTTCTTCTCCCAATGGGTTGTGAATCTGTGGAATTCTCTGCCCAAGGAAGCAGTCGAGGCTAGCTCATTGAATGTATTCAAATCACAGATAGATAGATTTTTAACCAATAAGGGAATTAAGGGTTATGGGGAGTGGGCGGGTAAGTGGAGCTGAGTCCACAGCTCGATCAGCCATGATCTTATTGAATGGCGGAGCAGGCTCGAGGGGCTAGATGGCCTACTCCTGTTCCTAATTCTTATAGAATTTTTTGAGGATATAACTAGTAGAGTGGATAAGGGAGAACCAGTGGATATGTGTATTTGGACTTTCAAAAGGCTTTTGACAAGGTCCCATACAAGAGATTAGTGTGCAAAATTAAGGCAAATCCACATGGGATTGGGGGTAATGTATTGACGTGGATAGAGAACTGGTTAGCAAACAGGAAGCAAAGAGTGGGAATATACAGGTCCTTTTCAGAATGGCAGGCTGTGACCATTGGGGTACCGCAAGGTTCAGTGCTGGGACCCCAGCTATTTACAATATATATTAATGATTTAGATGAAGGAATTGAATGTAATATCTCCAAGTTTGCAGATGACACAAAGCTTGGTGGCAGTGAGAGCTGTGAGGAGGATGCTAAGAGGTTGCAGCGTGACTTGGACAGGTTAGGTGAGTGGGAAAATGCATGGCAGATGCAGTATAATGTGGATAAGTGTGAAGTTATCCACTTTGGTGGAAAAACAGGAAGGCAGATTATTATCTGAATGGTGACAGATTAGTAAAAGGGGAGGTGGAACGAGACCTGGGTGTCATGGTACATCAGTCATTGAAGTAGGCATGCAGGTACAGCAGGCAAATGGCATATTAGCCTTCATAGCAAGAAGATTTGAGTATAGGAGCAGGGAGGTATTGTTGTAGTTGTACAGGTCCTTGGTGAGACCACATCTTGACTATTGTGTGCAGTTTTGGTCTCCTAATCTAATGAAGGACATTCTTGCTATTGAGGGAGTGCAGCAAAGGTTCACCAGACTGATTCCTGGGATAACAGGGTTGAAAGACTGGATTGACTAGGCTCATAGTCACTGGAATTTAGAAGAATGAGAGGGGATCTCATAGAAGCATGTAAAATTCTGACGGGATTGGACAGGTTAGATGCAAGAAGAATGTTCTCGATGTTGGGGAAGTCCAGAACCAGGGGTCACAGTTTAAGAATAAGGGGTAAGCCATATAGGACCGAGATGAGGAGAAACTTTTTCACCCAGAGAATTGTGAACCTATGGAACTCGCTACCACAGAAAGTTGTTAAGTCCAGTTCGTTGGATATATTCAAAAGAGAGTTAGATGTGGCCCTTTCGGCTAAAGGGATCAGGGGGTATGGAGAGAAGGCAGGAGTGGGGTACTGAAGTTGTATCATCAGCCACGATCATATTGAATGGTGGTGCAGGCTCAAAGGGCCGAATGGCCTACTCCTGCACCTACTTTCTATCTTTCTGTTTCTACCTTGAGAAGTTTGGGAAAGAGAAAATGGCCCTTGCTGGCCACTTATTTTTGCATCTCACATCAACAAACATCAGAATAAAGACGTGCTTTTCTATCACCAATTCCTGTTGCATTACTGCTGAGAGATTAGTCAGGTGAGATGATTGCAAACACAAGCTGAGGGAGGCCATTTGGCCCATCAAACTCATCCTTCCACAGTAACCTATGGTCCCCCCATCATAACATCTGCAAGCATCTTGAACGATTTTAGTAGTTTTGCCTCTTCCAATCTACCCAGAAGACCATTACTGTTTGTATAAAGAACATCAGTCTTGAACAGGTAGGACCAACGTGAGTGGAAATTGTTAATTTATCCAAAACAAGCCTCGTTAATAAGAATGCTGCACATAGCAACCCTTATTTTTTTCCAATCAATCCTGTTAAGAAAAAGGGGAAGAGGGAGATTAATTGATTCTTTAGTAAATGTTCTCTTTAAGCAAACAATTCTATTAACAGGGTGCTCATTAATTGGAACGTACTGTACCTGTCATTAACTCAACCATGAAATGTGGGCTTTGATTTGCTGGATCACTTTCCATTATAAGGACATAAGGTGGAATGCATGTATTTTAAGTGCCCCAATAGAAGCTTGGTGGAATGTACAGTTGGGTGTGAGAAGCGGAATGTGTTTACGAAAGCTTCTTGCTGCTCCTTTGTAGCTTTAAAACTACAATTTGTATGCTTTCTGGTCTCAGACATTTGAAGGGAGGGAAGAGAGATACCGACGGGCGAATCAAGCCAGCCCCATTGTAACATATTTACTAATATTAAAACTGGAAAATTCGCAATAGTGAGTATCCAGTGCAGAATGAGAGAAATGACCAGAAACAAGGTGATAAAGAGAAATGGAATGACCCTGTCCAGCAACGTTAGCGAGAAATATTACAATATAAGTGTACAGATACTGTACTGTCGCAACAACAGTAACTTGGATTTATATAGCGATTTAACGTAGTAAAACACTTCACAGGACGTAATCAGACAAACAGTGACGAATATAACACAACTTTGGGTCCAAGATGTACAGATGTGAGGTTTTATTGTCTTTATATAAATGCTTTTTTTCTTGGTGCTTTTGCACTACATGTATACAGGAAATGCGAGTAACAAGTCAAAGAAAAAAAAGTGGTGTGCAGGAAGTGGCTGATCATGACATGGGGGAAGGTGAAAGACAGAATGACAATGCCAGTCAGGTTGGCTTAGGTGCTGAGAGAGATTCCCTCATGGGTGACCTGGTGGTTTTGAGCCTCACTTTTGTTCTCTTCATCCCTGAGATGTGGGTGTCGCTGGCAAGGCCAGAATTTATTGCCCATCACTAATTGCCCTTGTGGTGGTGAGCCGCCTTCTTAAACCACTGCAGTCTGTGTGGGTGAAGGTACTCCCACAGTGCTGCTGGGAGGGTGTTCCAGCATTTTGACCCAGCGACAATGAAGGAACAGCGAGTCAGGATGGTGTGTGACTTGCAGGGGAACTTTCAGGTGGTGATGTTCCCATGCTCCTGCTGCCCTTGTCCCCCTTGGTGGTAGAGATCGCGGGTTTCGAAGGTACTGCCGAAGAAGCCGTGGTAAGTTGCTGCAGTGCATCTTGTAGATGGTACACACTGCAGCCATGGTACGCCAGTGGTGGAGGGAGTGAATGTTTATGGTGGTGGATGGGGTGCCAATCAAGTGGGCTGCTTTGTCCTGGATGGTGTCGAGCTGCACTCATCCAGGCAAGTGGACAGTATTCGATCACACTCCTGACTTGTGCCTTGTAGATGGTGGAAAGGCTTTGGGGAGTCAGGCGGTGAGACACTTGCCACAGAATACTCAGCCTCTGACCTGCTCTTGTGACCACAGTATTTATGTGGCTGGTCCAGTTAAGTTTCTGGTCAATGGTGACCCCCAGGTTGTTGATGGTGGGGGATTTGGCAATGGTATTGCGTTGAATGTCAAAAGGTGGTGGTTAGACTCTCGCTTTTTGGAGATAGTCATTGCCTGGCACTTGTGTGGTGCGAATGTTACTTGCAACTTTGCGGCCTAAGCCTGAATGTCGTCCAGGTCTTGCTGCATGCAGGCATGGACTGCTTCATTATCTGAGGAGTTGCGAATGGAACTGAACACTGTGCAGTCATCAGTGAACATCCCCACTTCTGACCTTATGATGGAGGGAATGTCATTGATGAAGCAGCTGAAGATGGTTGTGCCTAGGACACTGCCCTGAGGAACTCCTGCAGCGATATCCAGGGGCTGTGATTATTGACCTCTAACAACCACCTTCCTTTGTGCTAGGTAATTCTCCAGCCAGTGGAGAGTTTTCCCCAATTCCCATCGACTTCAGTTTTACTAGGGCTCCTTGATGCCACACTTGGTCAAATGCTGCCTTGATGTCAAGGGCAGTCACTCTCACCTCACCTTTGGAATTCAGCTCTTTTGTCCATGTTTGGACCAAGGCTGTAATGAGGTCTGGAGCCGAGTGGTCTTGGAAGGGCCCAAATTGAGCTTGATATTGGTGAGTAAATGCCACTTGATTGCACTGTTAACGATACCTTCCATAATTTGCTGATGACTAAGAGTAGACTGAAGGGGTGATAATTGGCCGGATTGGATTTGTCCTGCTTTTTGTGGACAGGACATACCTGGACATCTAGTGGGATATTCTTGTCCGGTGGCTCCACCTGATTGTATGGGTTGTGGGAGCTAATAAAACCCTCCTGCTATACAGGACTAGCCACCCCATCAGCTGGTATAAAGATAGTTACAGCCAAGGACAGTGTGTTCACATTAGTGGCTGCTGGTAACAGCTATTAGCACAACTACTTTGGTGCCACCCACAACACAGGAGCAAATGGGTGCCATTTCTTCAAGTGAGTTTAGATTTCTATGGAGGCAGTACCACCATTTACCTCCCGACATTGCCACTGATGTCAGGGCTCCACTAATACAAGAACTGCAAGATAAATGTAAGATTCAGGATTATTTCCTGGGCTAATTATAATAAGAACATAAGAAATAAGAGCAGGAGTAGGCCATACGGCCCTTCGAACCTGCTCCGCCATTTAATATGATCATGGCTGATCCGATCATGGATTCAGGTCCACTTCCTTGCCCGCTCCCATAACCCCTTATTCCCTTATCGGTTAAGAAACTATCTGTCTTAAATTTATTAAATGCCCCAGCTTCCACAGCTCTCTCAGTGGATTCCAGATCCACAACCCTCTGAGAAAATAAATTTCTCATCTCAGTTTTAAATGGGCGGCCCCTTATTCTAAGATCATGCCCCCCTAGTTCTAGTCTCCCCCATCAGTGGAAACATCCTCTCTGCATCGACGTTGTCAAGCCCCCTCATAATCTAATACATTTCGATAAGATCACCTCTCACTCTTCTGAATTCCAATGAGTAGAAGCCCAATCTACTCAACCTTTCCTCATAAGTCAACACCCTCATCTCCGGAATCAACCTAATGAACCTTCTCTGAACTGCCTCCAAAGCAAGTATATCCTTCTGTAAATATGGAAACCAAAACTGCTCGCAGTATTCCAGGTGTGGCCTCACCAATACCCTGTATAACTGTAGCAAGACTTCCCTGCTTTTATACTCCATTCCCTTTGCAATAAAGGCCAAGATTCCTGATCACTTGCTGTACCTGTATACTAACCTTGTGTGTTTCATGCACAGGTCCCACTGGACTGCAGCACTTTGCAATCTTTCTCCATTTAAATAATAACTTGCTCTTTGATTTTTTTTCTGCCAAAGTGCATGACCTCACACTTTCCAACATTATATACCATCTGCCAAATTTTGGCCCACTCAGCCTGTCTATGTCCTTTTGCAGATTTTTTGTGTCCTCCTCACACATTGCTTTTCTTCCCATCTTTGTATCGTCAGCAAACTTGGCTACGTTACACTCAGTCCCTTCTTCCAAGTCGTTAATATAGATTGTAAATAGTTGGGGTTCCCAGCACTGATCCCTGCAGCACCCCACTAGTTACCGATTGTCAACCCAAGAATGAACCATTTATCCCGCCTGTTTTCTCTTCATTAGCCAATCTTCTATCCATGCTAATATATTACCCCCAACCCAGTGAACTTTTATCTTGTGCAGTAACCTTTTATGTGGCACCTTGTCAAATGCCTTCTGAAAGTCCAAATACACCACATCCACTAGTTCCCCTTTATCCACCCTGCTCGTTACATCCTCAAAGAATTCCAGCAAATTTATCAAACATAACTTCCCCTTCATAAATCCATGCTGACTCTTAGGTCCTTTGGTGTCGTCAGCTGACCTTCTCCTTAACAGATTTAGAAATGAATTCAGTGGAAAGTAGTTACATTTGTGATTAACATTTCAAATAACTGGAGATGAAATGTTTAGACATTTCTCAGACAGCAGCTCAAGACATCCAACAAATAATTTATAGGTCTTCCCCCAACTGTAAACAATGTGCTAATGTTGTGGAATTACCAGTTTATATAAAAATCATCCCCTTAGCTGGTGGTAGATTTATTTTCTTCTGGTTGGTCAGTACAAGGCAACTAACAGATTACCCTTAATTTAATGGAAGATCTTTTCAGGCAACAATTCATTACCCTCACCCTAATAAAACCTGTCAATTAGCTCCAGTTTAGAATGGGGTTCCTGATTTATAGGCAGCTTTACAAGTGATCCAATCTCAGATTAGCAGATGGAAGGAGCATTCAGCATTTCATTCGCAGAAGGTATTTGAGTGACTTTGTAAAATGAGTGGTAATTCTGTTTTTTTACAACACCCGAATTATAATGAACGAAATTCTATGCCTGTGTAAATTTTGAATAACTTCCTATCCGGTAATAGTTGAACCAACTGTGCAGAGTAAATATAAACATTTCATTACCTCCTCCATTTGACAAAAAATTGTTGTTTGGAATGGGTTCTGCCCCCTCATTCTAGACTCCTCATCCACTGGGAACAATCTGTTTCCGCCCTTTCAGGCAGCGTGTTCCAGATCACAACAACTCGCTGCGTACAAAAAATCTCATCTCCCTCTGATTCTTTTGCCGATTGCCTCTGGTTACCGACCCTCCTGCCACTGGAAACAGTCTCTCCTGATTTACTCTACCAATACCCCTCATGATTTTGAACACCTCAATCAAATCTCCTCTCAACCTTCTCTGCCCCAAGGAGAACAAGCCCAGCTTTTCCAGTCTATCCACGTAACTGAAGTCCCTCATCCCTGGAACCATTCTCGTAAATCCCCTCTGCACTCTAGACATGACATTGGATGATGAGATTAGTAATGAGATAACTGCATTTAAGATAAAAAGGGATATATTAAATAAACTAATCAAACTCAAAAAGAGGATAAAACCCCTGGTCCGGATGGATTGCATCCACCCAGTTTACAAGAATCTAGGGAAGAGATAGCAGAGGCATTACTGCACATATTTAATAATTCGTTCGAAAAAGATGTAGTGCCAGAGGACTGGCAGATAGCGAACATAACACCAATATTTAGCCCTTAAGGCTAAAGGGATCAAGGGGTATGGAGAGAAAGCAGGAAAGGGGTACTGAGTGAATGATCAGCCATGATCTTATTGAATGGTGGTGCAGGCTCAAAGAGCCGAATGACCTACTCCTGCACCTATTTTCTCTGTTTCTATGATAACCCTAACCCATCCCTATGCTTCTCCTATTAAAGAACATTTCAAAATGGGGAAAAGGTGAACAATAAGTAGGACGTAACCAGTGGAGCGGGGTTGGATGGAGGTGATGGAAGGGAGGCCAGAGGGCAAATTGGGGTAGGTTTTTAGGAGTTCTTGTAGACAGGTAGCAAAGCAAACTGGTTTTAGAGGAGAGCTCCAGAGGGACAGCCCATAATGGCTCAAAGACTGGCACTGAAAAAAACTGAGAGCTGGGAGAGGGGGAACAGAGCACAAGTACTATTCTGGAATCAGAGGAATAGATGATATGGGCTCCATTGTTATGTCTAGAGAGGATTGCCCAAATGGAGAGCGAGATATACCGAGATAGAACCACAAATAGTTCTAAAATGAGGACAAGAATGCTGAAATTGATTTACATTACAGGAAGCAGAGTGAAGAAAAAATGGGGTTTGATGGAGTGTGGGACTTGGTGTAGGAGAGGATTCAGGCTGTAGAATCAGTGAAAGTTTGTATTCATGTTTTGACCTGTGATTCACTCTGGCCTGGATTTCAAGTGAATGGATCATGTATCGTGGAGAAGATCAGTGTCTGGTGACCTCTAGTGTATTATTCAGTTCATTGCATGGGAATGAGGCACAAGTAACAGTTGGAAAGCATCTTATGAGGAAATTAGCTTTGCACAGTGAAATAAACAGTGTTACATCATTTTCTTGTAATATTTAATTAAAAAGTTCCAATTATAGACCGTTTACAAAATATTGCTTTTCATAATTTTACTACAAATGGACAAATTGAATGGAATGATAAAAATCACACCTTGTTTAATTAACCTCTCATAACTGGTTGGAAATAAGAAAGTTGCTGGTATGAAGGAAACTGTGCACCTCAGTTTTGCTCACATTTCTCATGGGACCCATCAACCATGGCGGAAGTTGGGAAATGCCAAACCCTCTGTGAGGTACCATCTAAAGCACTGTATAATTCCATCTGCTAATCGGAGACTGGATCACTTGTAAAATGGTTTATAAATCAATAATCCCATTCTAGTCTAGTTGCGACATTGGTTGTATTTGGCGCTTGAGATGATAACTCAGAGGGTTTGGCGGTTCCCAACTTTTTGCACACACCCTTTCATTGTGCCAAAGCTGGATGGCACACTTTTCCTGGAAAGTAGAGGTGGCAGCCATGAAACACCATAAAGCTGCGGAGGCATCCAGGCCGAGGAGCTTCTCTGCTTTTAGTGGGTTTCTCAGTGGGGTCTACCGAGAATGGCCTTGTTTTCCTAAAAGCCATCGACCCAGTGTTTTTTCTCACTCAAAGAATGGAGGCACACAATAAAGGCACCATGGCAGTTTCCTGGATAATGATCATTGACGTGCATGATAATATTCCTGTGGTCAGATACCATCTGAACAGTAATTAAGTGCAGATCTTTTCAGACCACAGGGTTGAGAGCTTTGATGTCCACCTGGTGGCCGTCTGCCATGCCCAACACTCAAGGAAACCCTGCCACCCTAGACTTACAGCCTTGATCTGTTTCCTCAATTCTCATCTGGACTACTATGCAAAAGATGAAATTTCCCAACAGATACCAGGTGAAAGATAATAAATCATGCAGGCCCGATACTGTAGTTACTGCACGCATTAGTGTCAACTCCTCTGTACACAGAATATGTTATCTATGCAATTGTAGAGCTGTCACCATGGATGAGCCAGTGTAGCAGTGACACAAGAGACAGTAATGTTGGAAGAAGCTGTATTCAAGCCTTAGGAAGCCTGTTCTGGTCAGTGGAAGATGCTGCATTGATTTCGATACGTGTTCGGTACACAAGCCGGATGTACAAGGACACTAGCATTTCCCTTTTGCTATGTGCACTAACTGATGGTGTAGGTACAGAAAATCAGTTAAATAACTGACCCGACGATGTACTGATAGAATACAACATTTCCTGGTGGTAAACTGCAACATATTTCTCAATAAACCTGTAACAATAACATTGAAACTATTAATGTACTTCCATGAAGAGTGCTTTTACCAGTTTGCACACTGTACTGACAGTGCTGCTAGCACAAAAATTAATTCAATGTACAGTATGCTCTCCACCATATGCACAGTATCAGAACATATTAATTTGACTTTTCTTCTTTAATGATAAGACAGCAGTACATCTGCACTCAGCCAAAGGGACAGACCATAGAAATGCAGAATAGTACAGGAGGCGGCCATTCTGCACTGGCTCCTCCAAAGAGCAGTCCAGTCAGTCCCACTCCCCTGCTCTCTCCCCATATCCTTGAAATTTTTTCTCCTTCAAATATTTATCCAATTCCCTTTTGAAGGTTACTATTGAATCTGCATCCACCACTCTCAGGCGGTGCATTCCAAATCCTAACCACTCGTTGCGTAAAAAGTTTTTTCTCATGTCACTGCTAGTTCTTTTGCCAATCACGTTAAATCAGTGCCCTCTCTCATTATCAACCCTTCAGCCATTGGAAACAGTTTCTCTTTATTTCGCTAACAGTTTCGCTAATTCCTACTTATGCGGCTTGGTGTCAAATTTTTATTGGGATGTTTCACTACGTTAAAGGCGCTATATAAATACAAGTTGTTGTGTTGTTTATTTACTCTGATCTAAACTTTTCATGATTTTAAACACCTCTATCCAATCTCCTCTTAACCTTCTCTTTTCCAAGGAGAACAACTTCAGCTTCTCCAGTCTATTCACATAACTGCAATTCCTCAACCCTGGAACCATTCTAGTAAACCTGTACCCTCTCCAAAGTCTTCCTAAAGTGTGGTGCCCAGAATTGGACACAATACTCCAACTGGCACCAAACTAATGTTTTATAAAGGTTTACCATAATATAGAGGTTACAGATGATGAGTTATTGGATGCTACTTGTAACTTATTTGTAAATGAGAGAGCAAGTAACATACTATTTGTAACGTCTTTATACCTTCATTCATAAAATATCAACTTAAAAAAAGTAAAATTGTTTAAAAACAATGAAAGTGTGTGTTAAGCTGTACACATTTGTCTTGGACATGCTGAAAACACAAATTATACAACTGTGATAACATGGCCCAGCCAACCATAAGCATGGATGGTTAAAAAGTTCCACGTGTTGTTTCAATACATTTTCACATAATTCAAATAGGAATTCAAAGAGTTCAATACAGTTTTCACTTATTCAGTTTTTTCATAATTTTCAGCTTGTCACTATTTTTCTATGTCACTCAAACTCCAGACCAGCCTCTGTCAATATTCTACAATATTTTACCCCTTAGACTGCCAGCAGATCAAGGACAATTTCAGACTCACTGGACATAGATCTTCAGCTTAAACACCATGATATGGAGAAAAGTAGTATTATATCATACAAAACTAAAAATACAAATTTAAATAAACCACATTAACACTTTAATTTGTTTGTCAAGCCTTCCCTTACCCCATTCTACTTCTATTTTAACTTTACTTCTTATACAAGATGTGCTATTCCGTAACTTATTTTACTCAAAAAAAACTGGAACTGCACTATTGCTGTTTTTCATCTGGTCTCATTGCTCATTTTGGAGGCAAGAGCAATAGCCAAAAAAACAGACCTGTGATTAGCCAAAACCCATTCATTGGTAGGTTTTTCAAGCATGGCTGATGAAAATAAGTCCTGACTGTGAGGTTAAGGTGGCGGCAGCGCACCACTCACTGTCTTCCCGTTGACCTTGTGCCATGCGCTATTTTGCATTGGCATTGTGCCCTGGCCCCCGGCAGGTGAGGGCCTCACTGAGATTCAAAAGTCAGGGTCTGATGACGTCAATCAGAGCCCAACGCTATTCTAACTCAGTGCAGAGAGGTTGGTGCCTGATTTTAGCCTCGCCAGGGAAACCCAGCGGTAAATAGCACCAGGCCCAGAAGAGGACCAAGGAGGTGAATGATGTTTTTTTTTTAAGGTGCCAAGAGGAGCAGCAGGGCGTCCTCTTCCAGACCACACCAGAAACCTAGGGCTTCCCTCCCCCGATTGTGATCGCCAACCCACCTCCTCCCGATCCATTTACCCAGCTGTCAGGGACCGTTCCCGCGGGTCCCCGGCTGTGGCCTCTTGCTGCACTCGCCTGACGGCCTCAAGACACTGATGCTGGGCTCGGGAGGTAGGGGGTCCTGCTGTATTTAAGCGAGGCCTGGGAACTGTTATGACCCGGGTCTCACGGCAGCGAGCTCGCCCCGCTGGCCCCAGGCTTGTCGTTTGGCCAGAGTTAAAATCAGGATAAAAGACTGAAGTGATTATCAATCATTTATGAATTTTATCATTTTAAAAATGTGCTCTCCTTTGAATTCTTATGTAGTCCATGACAAATTGAACACCACCTGCATGAATGGCAACACATTCACTCATGTTCTAGGAATTTTCTTGTATCTGTGTATAGAAGCTTCTGTTACACCAAGGCTCACTTGGAAGATACCCATTGGCACTAGGGAGGCCAAAATCTTTGCTTTAACTTCAGACTGTTCTTTTTCAGCTGCTGACGTGTCCTCCACATCAACTTTTTCAATTGGATCTGAACTTGGCTCTGTTGGTGTTGTATCCGTGTCTTGTGGGGCAGTAAGTTTCTCTTTGTTACTCTGATGGCTCTTTGGCTTCTGCCATTGCTGTATATCCAACGACAGTTCTTGGCTAAGTAGTAGCACAAGGGTTCCATCTGCGCTAAGCACCCTATTTAAAATAAGTGACCATAGGTTTTAGATAATTTACTCTATAGCCATATTGAATCCTAGCAGCAGCTTTAAGGAGAGATTTAGAATTAAATAAGATATTTGAGGATCATACGGTAACATTTGCAGTATGTTCATAACAGTATTTGATCAATATTCTGGTGTGAATTTCACCTCCTGGCTAATTGAACTCAAATCAGAAAAAGGCCCACCTATAGCAACACTCATGAAGCTCGATCATCAACGACAGAGCAGTTTTTTTGATTGGCACCCAGCACTGGACTCTATATCCACCCCCTCTACCACCAGTGCACTGTGGTTGCAATATGTACGAGCTACAGGATGCACTACACAAACTCACCAAGGTTACTTTGACAGCCCCTCCATCCCCTTGTGACCTCTATCACCCCGAAGAATAAGAGCAACAATGCCATGCAGACATTATCAGCTCCAAGTTCCCCACTAAGCCACACACCATCCTGACTAGGATGTAACTGGCACCATTGTGGGAGCACCATCACCACAAGGACTGCAGGAGTTCAAGGAGAAGGCGCCACCACCAAGTCACCAACGAGCGAAGGGCAGAAAATGTGAGTTTAGCCGCATCACCCAGGACCAGATAACAAATACAAAGTACAGGCTAACTGCTAGCAGATGTGTCATTATAGTGATTTTCAAATAAAAAAAGTGTGGTATTATAGAATTAGAATTCTAAATGAGCTGGTTAAACCAGGACGTTTATATTGTTGTTGAAACACAGATTTTATTTTTGTGCATGAGGTCCACAGATCATCTATTTTAAAAGAAATCTACACAATATCTGATTACATTGCTTTAATAATTGGAATATTTTTTTAATTTATTGGCCCGTAAAAAATTCCAGGATAATACACAGAAAAGTTACTGACCAATGACCATAGAGATCAGAAGTTATACTGATTATACTGCTAACAATGCAATCAGTCTACATGTTCACAATTCAGATAGATGTGTTCAGTCCTCGAAGCCTTTTACGGCCACTCAGTTTTACTAGAGTAGGCTGTACAGAGTCTAATCAACCTGTTGAGAGTTCTGTGACCACTACTAAAAAGGAGCAATTCTCTTTGAACTACGATAACCTCTTATGAGCAGTGAAAAGTGCTCAGGTGACCATTGCAAGAACATTCAGTTGTAAGGGTCGCATGAATAAACTTGTCATTAGTCCTAGGATATGCAGGAAATATTCTCCATGTATCCTGGATCTCACCTGAATTGTGGAACATTCTAATTAAATGGTTTTATTTATTTATTTTTTTAAATTTGTTCCTAGGCCAGCATTTATTGCCCATCCCTAATTGCCCTTGAGAAGATGGTGGTGAGCTGCCTTCTTGAACCGCTGCAGTCCGTGTGGTGAAGGTTCTCCCACAGTGCTGTTAGGGAGAGAGTTCCAGGATTTTGACCCAGCGACGATGAATGACAATATACTTCCAAGTCAGGATAGTGTGTAACTTGGAGGGGAACGTGGTGGTGGTGATGTTCCCATGCGCCTGCTGCCCTTGATCTTCCAGGTGGTAGAGGTCATAAGAACATAATAAATAGGAGCAGGAGTAGGCCATTTGGCCCCTCGAGTCTGCTCCGAAGGTCGCAGGTTTGGGAGATGCTGCTGAAGAAACCTTGGCGAGTTGCTGCAGTGCATCTTATAGATGGTACACACTGCAGACACGATACGTCGGTGATGGAGGGAGTGAATGTTTAAGGTGGTGGATGGGGTGCCAATCAAGCGGGCTGCTTTGTCCTGGATGATGTCGAGCTTTTTGAGTGTTGTTGGAGCTGCAAGTGGAGAGTATCCCATCACATTCCTGACTTGTGCCTTGTTGATGCTGGAAAGGCTTTGGGGAGTCAGGAGGCGAGACACTCGCTGCAGAATACCCAGCCTCTGACCTGCTCTTGTTGCCACAGTATTTATGTGTCTGGTCCAGTTAAGTTTCTGGTAGATAGGTGGTGAACCTATCTGGTGGAGAATGGATTACACCATCTTCCCTGTAGAAATGACCTTCTATAAAGACAAGTTTTGTGTCAGACACGGTGCTTAATTTATCACAAATTTCAGACACTACAATGGCACTCGGACCAGCTGAACTTGCTGCAGAGGTCATCCTTATAAATGAGCTGCCCAGATAAAGGCAGATATGTACCTCTTGCTGCCTCAACTGACAGGTACTTGGTAGAAGATCCTGCAGGCTGACATCAGGCCAAAAACATCCTGATAACATCGGTTTTGAGGTGCTTCCTTGATCACCATGCGAAAGAACACATTTTTCCCAACCAGTCTCCTGGTCTAACCATCTATATAATTGGGAGGAGGGGGGCGGGGCGGGGAAAGAGAATGACCAGCTTGAATGTCTCCTTCAGTTGAAAGGACAAGGTGTAAGATTCAGATTTGGTAGATAACCTTCACGCTACAAAGCATCAGGGTTAAATGGCAGGACAAAAAACTGACCCAAACAATGCCTTGTAAACATCGGAGGAATGGTGAGTGAGTGGAGGGAAACTCAGTTGACTGCTCAGCATACAACATTTCTTAAAGGGACAGTGTTTCCAGGTGATTTCCTCCATGGAGGTGACAGAAATACCTTAGCTGTATGTGAAGGTGGCATGAATGAAGAAGAATTAGTTAACAACTGCCAAGTTACCATCCCTCAGGTTATCCTCATTGATCACAAGGCAGAAGTGGTGTGGGCTATTATTAGTGTCTATATAGCCCCTTCGGGGAGGAAGTACTAGTGATTCAATACACATAAACAAGTCAACAAATAAAGAGCAACACTTGTCCCCTAGGGAATGGCAGAATCTGAAAGTCTAGACCACCATTCAGATTCAGGTCTAAAACTACATATTTCAGAGTCTCGTTTGTGCTTTATTGGAATAAAATAATCCCATTCACAGATATAAATCAGACAAACTCCTAGGACATCACAAATTAATTTAATCTCAACAGAAACATCTCCCAGTGAAGGTGAAAAAATGTAACATGGTGCGATAAGAACTGCATTTCATTTCACTAAGCCTCCAATCAGAATGTATGTTCTTGTTTTCCCACCTCTATCACAGACTGGAATAACAAGTATTAAACATTCCCGGATGCTGTGGGAATACCATTATAATGTGAAATTCAAACTTTGATAAGGACCTCTGCTTAAAGTCGAATCCCAAGGAGTTTGCAAGTGCATTCTGTAGTCTTCATAGAGATTGATTTTATTTGATCACTTGAAGCCTGAACCAGGATTCCTCTGTTTGCAATCTCTATTTTAATACCTTTCAATACCACGTAACAGAGAATACTGCATAGGAAACTGGAAATAGTTGAAAAACATATTTCCATTTTCAATACAATTTTAAACATTTGCTAGAGCTTAGTTCTGCAGATGTCCCTTAAATGAAAACACGCAAACTAGAAGTGACTTTAAAAAGTGTTTCGGCATCCAAAAGTTTGGAGAATTAATTTTCCTCATTTCCTTTACCCCATTTCAAATTTTAACTAACTAGCTTAAAAAAAACTGATGCAAAAAGAGATGCAGTACTCATACTTGATAGAACCTACCTCACCATCTCTTTGAGGATGTATGGCATTATTGTCTTTGTATCCTGGGAAATTTTAAACTTTTTTCCAAATGGAATGTCAGAGATAACTACATCGATGCTTTCTGTAAGTAGAGGTAATTCTGCAACACACAAATCAATAATCAAAGTTATACATTTTAAAGTGAAACAAGATTTTATTGAGAGCACAAACCCTTCTTTAGAAGCAATGCAAGTAAAAGTTAAATAGACTACTTTACAGTGAAAGTCCACTGAAAGCTAGCGACTCTAGTACGTTTGCTTTAGTAGTTTGAAGGGAGTGTCAACATCAAGGTTCATTTTAAAAGATAAATCAAATAGATACAAAGCATAAGGATCAACTTTGTATTCTACCCTCATCAATTCTGAATACATTTTCTTTAAAGAATGACATGTTTGAGCATTACTAAGAGTACGTGTGAGGGAGGCAAATTATCTTGAGAGATGCACTCTTATCCCAAGGATGTAACTCAAGGATCATTTATATGTATTATTTAAGCTTCCTTATCTAGGCGAGGTCATAGAAGAGGATGCAGAACTCATTTATCCTACCTGAGCCAACACTAAACAAATGCTCTTAAGTAAGGCTGCAGCCTATTCATTTGAAATGACGATATTGAATTTATTACACACTGCATCATTTCACTACTATGGGGATTGCCTCTACAAGTTTGTGCTGGAAGTACAGCAACTCCTTGGGAAAATGTTTTTACACGTAAAACAACATTAGAAACAAAGGGCCCAACCTGGTTGTCCAATATACCTAAATCTTAACTGGTAATTTGAGAAAAGTGAAAGATCCTTTCATACGTGCAATTCTCATGTAGACCTAAATTGGAACTCCATCAGGTTGCATTATAAATGCAAACAAGATCCTTACACCTTATAAAAGACAGGAAGCAGCATCCATCCCTCTCAGAAAAGAGCCTATCACAACACAAAGAGATTGCTCCACAGACATGCTTCCTCAAGCAACCATTCACATTCATAAGTTAATGCAGCATAAATAGGTAGCAAATATTCCAGAGCTGGATAAGGAATTTCTCTTTGTATCAAAGACCTGCAGAACTCATGCTTTCCTCATAGGTTAGGTCCTTATTACCTGTGACAGAAGCTCTCATTAAATCAATATTATTGGACAGCTTTGCAAAACACACATTGGCAGATGCCATCTGCAACTGAGAGTCTGTATTGTCTATTCCATGATAATATGCGTTCTGGAGAAACAAAACAAAAATAAGGTAACTCCATCAAGAGGGAAAAGCTCATAAGTAATCAGGACAGGTTTTCATTGTGATTTCTAAAAAGGCAAAAACTTGTCTTCTTCCTTTCCTTTTAGGTCCAAAGCCAAACATTATTTACTGGCCAAGGCAAGCAAGAAACATGCTTTCATGCCTCTGCCAACATAACTCAAGCCAGCTATTTCACAATGCACAAGTCATTTGTCCAAAGATTTTCTCTCCAGGTGGGGAAAACATCTAGCCTATGATTAGCACCTCACTATAATGGCAGTCAAGAATGAGAAAGATTGGCTGTGCTGTGAATGCAGAAATGGGCTATTCAGTAAGACTGGGAGGCCAAAATTGCACCTTTCCGAAAGGCTTGTTAGCGCTAATGAGGCAATAAGGACTTTTTGCCCGGAGGCAGGCGGCGGAAGTGACCCAGACGGAATTGTCCCCAAATGGCGGTGGCAAAAACTGGATTGCGCTGTGCCCTTTACTTTGTGCCCAGGACAGCGGCGCACACGGCGATGACGTCATCGCTGTGCGCGCTGACCTCTTATTGCCCCACGAGGGAAATTAGCTCGCGGGGGGCGAGGTTGGTTCTGGGAGATGCCACTGACAGCTTTGCAGGTCGCAAAACTGTGGTGGCTGGTGCGCACCGCCCCCCCCCCCACTTAAAGGGGAGGGCCTTGCGCTGCGGCCGGCATTTTTTTTGTCGGCCGACTTTGCAGTTGGTACGACAATGGCGGACGCTGGTTCGGCCGGACCGCCGGTTCGGCCGGACTGCCAACAGGCAGCCCGACACCCCCTCTTGGGTGCCGAGTCACTGTTCTGGCCAAAACCCTCCCTGGGCGCCATGGAAGTGGCTGCAGAGTTCGCAGCAACCCTCCCTTTTAAGAGAACGTGCTCACTCACAATGCCCAATCTCACCTCCCTCCCACCTGAATGATTTTTAAAAAACGTTAAGTGCTCAATTTCAGGGCCCCTACCACAGGCTCCTAGTTCTACAAACACAACAGTGTCAACACATAAGACTTTGATATTCTTTTTCTTCTAACAACTAGAAAATTGAAGTAATTTTCACCATGGTATTTAAAAAAAAATGCATGACCAGTGCATCCAGCAATTTGTTTTACATTTCCTCTAGCTTTTAACTTCATTGAAATTGACTTTCTTTAGACCCCCCTCAGTAATTTTTGAACTATAGCTACATTGTTTCATCCATGGTTAGCAATCTTTAATTATTGTGAAGTACCTGTATAATTTAAAAGGACATGTGAATGAAGCACTTGAAACAAAGCTCCATTTTCAATATTCTGAGAAGAAAGGGTTAAGTCCTGCCTTTTCTACAATGACTACACTGTTATGTTTACAAACTGTTACCAAGCTGGAGTCAGGAAATTACTTACAGGCCATTCTTTGGCAGCTTCCAGCAAAATGGTTCCTAATCCACACATTGGATCGAGTACAAGTGAACCAGCCTAGAAACAAGGAAAAACTATTTTTGTGTTCATTCTCTGCATGAAGTAGCTTCCAAATCTTACATTGTGATGCACAGTACCCAGCAAAATCCAATTCTGCAGTTCAGCAATTACACATTAGATGCAGCTGGCTTGAATGTTTCACACTTTCATAAATGCAGCACTGTGGATACCTGCAGAGGAGAAATGTGCTGGAATGCCATTCAACTCTCATTTCCATTAACTTTAAAAATCTACTCATTTTCTAGCATGCGACATCCATGGAAATAATTTTCCTTCAACGTTGAAAAGGAATTTCACACCTGTTTGGAGCACAGAATGACTCAATGCACACAAGATTAACCTCTTTGCTCGCGTGATTGCACACTTGAATCCCAAACTACCACTTTCAGGCCCAGTCTACCCATTACTCACTTGCCTGGTTGGTTACATATCAATTCTCAGTTTAGCCTAGAGTACATACATTGGACCAGAAAGGAGAAAGAAACATTTCATAATATACTACTTCCATTCATCAATTAGTCACTCATACAGCAAATTTATCAAATTGTTCATTCTTCAGATTGGATGTCATAACATGAGAGCATATATGGTCACATCTGACACAACATCCATTTGCAGCTGGACAAAAAGTCAAAGCAGAGTTTAAAAACATCCCGTATACGATCATGGAACATAATGGATACATTGGCACAATTCAAGATTTTAAAAGTAGTGCGGTTGATGTCGTGTATATGGACTTTCAAAAGGCATTTGATAAAGTACCACATAATAGACTTGCTTGAAAAATGGAGGCCCTTGAGATTGAAGGGGCACTGCCAACGTGGATCTGAAATTGGCGGAGACAGAAAACAGAAAGTGAACTGCTTTTTTTCCAGTCTGGAGGAAAGTATACAGTGGTGTGTCCCGCCCAGGGTTCATCATTAGGACCCTTTTTGATATATAATAATGACTTGGCCTTGGGTATACAGGGTATAATTTCAAAGATTGCAGAGAACACAAAACTTGGAAATGTAGTAAACAATGAGGAGGACAGTAGCAGACTTCAAGAGGACAAAATGGGCCGACACATGGCAGATGACATTTAATACAGAGAAGTGTGTGTTGCATTTTGGAAGGAAAAATGAGGAGAAGGATAAACTACATGATACAATTTTATTGGGGGTGTAGGAAGAGAGCGACCTGGGGGTTATAATCAGAGGCATAGAGTACAAAGGCAAGGAAGATATGCTAAACCTCTATAAGGTCTTAGCTGAGTGATAGAGAATTCAAACAGGCTCATTTAGACAGGCTGTGAAAATTCACAGACCCCCAAGTCAAGGCTGCTACGTGCTGCTCAGCATGTTGCATTAACTCATCAATCACCTTGACATTTTCGGATCTTGGGTAGCGAGCCAATAAAACGTTAAAAGACTTTCAATTGAGCCAATAAGGTCAAAGAAGGAGAGTTCTTTTCTGTAAATTGATCCAGGTATAAAGTACAACCATTTTGACCATGTGTCTCAGTAAGACAAAGAAACTGGCAATCAGCCAGCAGTTTGTTACTCTCTGCCGAGATTAAAAAGTGAAAACTACCATCGGAGTTCATATTTCATTGGAAATTAAGAGATCTAACAATTTTGGCGCTGCGAACAGGATCGCTGAGGAAAGAAACTGAATTTTGGACATCAGATCTACATTTAGAGGTAAGGACTCCTCTTTTTAAAAAAAAAAGTCCTCGGTCAAAAGTCTAAATTCGCCTTCCTTCTACCCGATTCCGAAAGCCTCCGGTTTGCGAACCCTCCGGTTGGTAGTCGGCTCGAGGTCCCATAGACGTCTAAACTTCGGCGGTGTGTTAGTTAATTAATCACCGACCTATTGATCAGCTAGAAAGCTTACGACTTGAGACCCCAGTAAAGAACTCAATATAATGGCAGCAGGAGATAACAACAAAGAATTGCCTACAACTGTTAAAGGTGGGCAGGCACCACCTCAAGTTTCTTTAGATTTAATTCTCGAACAGTTGAAAGAATACATAGAGCAACAATTCAACTTATCTAAAACCTGTATTAAGATCGAACAAAAGTACGGAACCTCCAAAGGACAATGGTCCTTGGACGAGATTAAAAGGGTCTGGGGAAAAACGACCCGTATGAAAAATAAAGAGCGAACTAGATGGTCCCGAGCGGTTATGGGCCAGATTCGAAACCGGAATGAAATTATAATGCGTTCCCAACATGATCGAGAATTGACCAGTACAAAGGATCAATTGCAAGCTGTTTGTGCACAGCTGCGACAGAAAAAGCTTGAACTTGAAAAGCTGGAAGCGGAAGTTAAAGATCTTAAAGGTGAAATTAAAGAATGGAAAAAATCATTAGGTCAAGAGACAGTAATAGGAAAAGGAAAATGTATTGATCAATTCCCAGGGTACCCATGTTTGGATAAATTAAAAGCGCAAACCCGAAGACACGACCGAGGAATAGATATGGTTTCTGAATCCTCCGACAATACAGTGTCGGAGGATGATGAAAGATTAGGGGTGCGCTTTGCCCCGTTTAAAAAAAGACGAGTTGTACTCAAATCAGAAGAGACTGTGGATGAGGGCGGAACCAAAAAAAAACGAGGAAAAGGGTGTATGCAGAATATTTAGTTCATGATCCGGCAGACCCAGAGAAAATTGATAAATGGTCCAAGGAATTGCCCAATCCAAAGAAAGGGGGAGTAAAAACGTGGGACCAATTGGACCGCTTAAGAAATATATATCAACTTCATCCCTGGGACGGAGTGCAAATTTTGACCATAATGGTGCCAAAAACACGGAAGAAAATTGCACGACAAGGTAGATGAAGCTTTGGGGTAGAATGAGCAAGAATTAGACGCAGGATGGGAAGGGATTAAACACTGGCTGCAAGCCTTCAGTCCAGCTAAGACAGACTGGGGAAAAATTGCAGCCTGCCAACAGAAAGGAACAGAGGAGGTCCTGGAGTATGACGAGCGGTTTAGATGCACATGGCTAGAACATTCGGGTATGAATAATACGGATGAGGAAATGGATGAACAAGTGTTTGGACTCCTGAAAGCAGCTTTCGTGGCAGGTCTAAAGCCAGAACTGTCCAAAATGCTTAAGGTAGTGTTACCGGACTGGGAAGGTAGAGGAACTACCTTTGCAGCATTGGTGGATCGATGTAACCAATTAGATCGGGATATGGGAGCTAAAGTCTGAGCTGTACAGTCATTCGGAAAATGTCATTATTGTGGGAAAGAAGGTCACTGGGCCAAGAAACAGAAAGGTCGTGGCTGGGGAAGAGGACGCAGCCAGGGATACAATTCAGCCAACAAGCCAGGCTTGTCACAAGATAACGAATTCATAGAAGCATTTAAGCGACTGACAATACAACAACAGAAGGAGTTACTTGGGATAGCAAAAAACGATTAGAGCCCACCCTGGCCCCCCTCCTCGCACTAATACAAGGGGAGATAGGTTATATATAACTGTGAGGGTGGGCGATAAGGATGTGGACTGTCTTTTAGACACAGGGGCGGAATTAACATGCTTACCCCTACAATATGGAGACTTTTTGCCGTTGGATGGTAGAGCACGTACAGTCTATGGAGTTGGGGGCCATAAAATGAAAATTAAAAGGACAACACCAGTACTTACAGGGCTGGGTCCTCATGAACTAATCACGCCGGTCTGGATAGGCCCAGTAAATCAATCCCTTTTGGGAATGGACGTTCTAATCCAAATAGATTCATCGTTGCATTTCGAGGATGATCGGGTGACATGGTCAATTAGAACTTTGAAGAAAGAAGAATTGAAGGAACACCCGATATAGGCTAAAGATAAGAACGATTGTGGCCTACTCCAGATGGAGCCTGCGTCATTTACAGGGACCAAGCCTCCATGCACTAAACAGTATCCCATCAGTCCAACTGCCATCGCGGGAATCTTACCGGTTATTCAGCAATTGGAGAAACAAGGGGTGCTTATTAAAACGCATAGCTCCTCCAATAGCCCCGTGTGGCCGGTACAGAAATCTAATGAGACTTGGCGTTTGACTGTCGATTATAGGAAAGCTAACCAGTGTATTGATCAAAAAGCTCCTTTGGTCGCAGATCCCTGCACCATTTTTAATGCCCTCAAACTGGAACATAAATATTTCTCGGTTATAGATATGGCCAACGGATTTTGGTCGGTGCCTCTGGCACCGGAGGTTCGACAGTGGTTTGCTTTCACGGTCCAAGGACAACAGTATACTTGGACCCGGTTACCGCAGGGTTTCCACAACAGCCCGACGGTATTCCACATGGCTTTACAAAGCCATTTGCGAGAATTACCTCCCCTGTCATCCACAGTCATCCAATATGTAGACGATATTCTGCTAGCTTCAAACACGGAAGAACAGCATGAACATGATTTACGAGCTTTGCTGGATCACCTTCGGCTGAAAGGACATAAAGCCAGCATCGACAAAGCACAAATATCCCAAGAAGAGGTTGTATACCTGGGACAAAAGATTTCACAAGGAAAGAGAGAACTTACCCAGGATAGAACTGCAGCCATTCGGGTGCTAAAAAACCCACCACTATTCAGGAACTAAGGTCTTTTTTGGGATTGTGTAACTTTAACAGAAATTGGATTGACTCCTTCGCACAGCTTGCTCAGCCACTGAATGATATTTTAAAGGGGAAACGTGCCTCTAAAGAAGCCATCACCCTCACTAAAGAACAGCAAGAGGCCTTCCTGAGTTTGAAAAAGGCTTTGTATTCGGCACCGGCTCTGGGAATCCCCGACAGTGGTAAGCCATTTACCCTGTTTGTTCATGAGAAAGAAGGATTACATCCCCCAATGGGGAGTTCCGAGTAGCATTGACTCAGATCAGGGAACACACTTCACAGGTGCTGTCTGCCAAGAAGTCTGTAGGTTACTGAACATTACGTGGGATTTACACTGTCCTTATCATCCACAATCATCAGGACAAGTAGAGCGAATGAATCGAACTCTGAAACAACGGCTTGCCAAATATCACCAAGAAGGAACACCATGGCCCCAGGCACTACCAATGTAGCATCAGGGCAACCCCGAACAGAACTACAGGTCTAAGCCCATTTGAAATTATAACAGGAAGACCCATGTCGCTGCCAGGAACTATCGATTTACGGAAAGCTGATGTTCACTTAATGAGTGACACTCTGTTATCATACTGTCAGAACTTAACCAATGCTATTAGTTCTGTTTCCCGACAGGTATCGGCAGCTTGGGGTAATCCACCCGAAGGAGGACACGACATCATCCCGGGAGTCTGGGTCTATGTGAAAAAGTTGCATAAAGAACCTTTGGGTGCCAAGTGGGAGGGACCTTATCAAGTGTTATTGACCACCCAGGCAGCTGTTAAAGTCCAAGGAAAGAAAGCCTGGATCCACGCTTCACACGTTAAATGAGCACCCGTAACTGAAGCTGAAATCTAATAAGGACAATTACATTTTGCGAAAATGTATAAATTTACTGTAGTATTGATTGCAGGTATTCTAGGCATAGGCCTACTTCTTACTAGCCGACCCTCTGCACCAAAGGGATAGTAGGGTAGCAAGGGAATTACATGTAAATACCTTTTACTTTTATATTGCTTGTTTATGTTATGCTTAAGGAAAGGTGGTTTACTGGTTGAATTAATATATTGATTTGGATTAAATTGGAATAAGGTTAATTAACCTACTAAAACCAGACTTCCATTGTGGCCACGATGGAACTCGGGTTGGTGTAAATTTGTGTGGAAGCTACTAGTCCGGACATGTGGCGAAACACAACCACAAATTTTAGAAGGAAACTCTATTAACATGTATGAAATTATTTTGTAGAATGTTTAACCAGTGATACCTGATGTTTTATGATTCAGTTTGTGAAAGAATCAAAGGGGGGATTGATAGAGAATTCAAACAGGCTCATTTAGACAGACTGTGAAAATTCACAGACCCCCAAGTCAAGGCTGCTACGTGCTGCTCAGCATGTTGCATTAACTCATCAATCACCTTGACATTTTTGGACCTTGGGTAGCGAGCCAATAAAACGTTAAAAGACTTTCAATTGAGCCAATAAGGTCAAAGAAGGCGAGTTCTTTTCTGTAAATTGATCCAGGTATAAAGTACAGCCATTTTGACCATGTGTCTCAGTAAGACAAAGAAACTGGCAATCAGCCAGCAGTTTGTTACTCTCTGCCGAGATTAAAAAGTTAAAACTACCATCGGAGTTCGTATTTCATTGGAAATTAAGAGATCTAACACTGAGTATGATATTTTAGAAGGATATCAAGGTCTTGGAGAGGTTGTGGCAGATATTTACCAAAATTATACCAGGGCTGAGGGACTTCAGTAATGTGGAGAGACTAGAGAAGCTAGGTTTGTTTTTCTTAGAGCAAAAAAGGTTAAGGGGAGATTTAATAGAGGTGCTGAAAATTATGAATGGTTTTGATAGAGTAAGGAGATACTGTTTTCAGTGGCAGAGACACAGATTTAAGGTAATTGGCAAAAGAACCAAAGGGGTGAGGAGGAGATTTTATAACTTCATGGACCCTTTATTGCTCTTGCTTCCACTTGCCGATCATCCACCATATAAATAGAAATCCCAATTATTCTTTGTGTTACATACCTTGATGTCAGCAAGATACGCCATAGCCCAAGCTACTGTAGATCTCAATCCTGCACTTTTAATATAATCCCTGCTGGCTAAAGGAAGTCTAGAAATGTACAAGATACTTTAGTTAGAATCGGTGAGCAATTAGTCTGTTAAAAAAAAGCAAGCAGCTTAAATGTATTTACAAAAAATGTTCAATATTTTCAGAGCTTTCATAAGTCCTTAATAAGAGAACACTGCAGATTTGCTCCGGTGGCACATGTTAAATCTTGAAGAATTTACTAACATTTTAAAGCAAGTATTCTCGTACCAAAAAATCCTACCTTACAATAGGAATCCCGACTACACAATGAATGTCACTTAAATGAACATAGACCTGCAAAGATAATTTATCAAATTAAAAACTTAGCTGGTGCAAAAACATGCTCCGCCTCATTTGTTATTTTATAAGCCATAAAGTCTCAACTATTTAAAATTTTGTCCAAAAAAATGGATCCAGAGTTGCTGACCCCACAATTATATATTAAACACGTCGATTTTTTAGGGTGTTGCACTTAGGGAGTCAATACCAAGTGTAGGGTTCAGGTGAAGCAGGGTTAGGGGGCAAGAGATAATTGGATCAGGGCACACAGATGTAATTCAGTCCCATTTTAAAGACATAAATTGTCATTATTTGTATACTTCTTCTAGTCAGCATCATGTAGTGTTGCATATGAGATGTCATGATTAAGTGCAGTCTTCAGGTCCAGCAAGGTTAGAGAGCTGGCATGCAGGGGTGGAGGAGGCTGAGGGGGGAGGGGGGAGGTGCGAAGGGGAGGATGGGATGCTAGGGTTTGAGGATGGGAAGTGCAAAGGCAGGGAAAGTCACTCAGCAGGAGAGGGGTTTAGAAGAAATCTATAATAAATAAATAAATACATGTTTTATATATATATATATATATATATATAGTTTCACATTTAGGAAATAAGCATCTATGCAAGGTTTAATTCAACAACAACTTATTTTATATAACACCTTTAATGCAGTAAAACTTCCCAAGGTGCTTCGCAGGAGTGTTATAAAACAAAATTTGATGCCGAGCCACATAAGGAAAAATTAGGAAAAAGTTTGGTCAAAGAAGTCAGTTTTAAGGAGCGTCTTAAAGGAGGAAAGAGAGGTAGAGAGGCTTAGGCAGGGAATTCCAGAGCTTAGGGCCTTGGCAGGTGAAGGCCACCAGTGGTTGAACGATTAAAATCAGGGATGCTCAAGAGACCAGAATTAGAGGAGTGCAGATATCGCGGGGTGGATGTGGGGCTGGAGGAGATTATAGAGATAGGGAGGGGCAAGGCCATGGTGGGATTTGAAAACAAGGATGAGAATTTTAAAATCGAGGCGATGGTTAACCGGGAGCCAATGTAGATGACACAAAACATGAGCAAAGGGGTGATGGGTAAATGGGACTTGGTGCGAGTTAGGACAAAGGCAGCCGATGTTTGGATGACCTCAAGTTTACATAGGTTAGAACGTGGGAGGCCAACCAGGAGTATATTGGAATAATCAAGTTTAGAGGTGACAAAGGCATGGATGAGGGTTTCACCAGATGATGAGCTGAGGCAGGGCAGAGACAGGCAATGTTACGGAGGTGAAAAAAGGCGGTCTTAGTTATGGTACGGATATGTGGTCGGAAGCTCATTTTAGGGTCAAATATGACACCAAGGTTGCGGACAGTCTGGTTCAGCCTCAGACAGATGCTAGGGTGAGGGAAGGAATCAGTGCTAGGGAATAGAGTTAGTGGCGGGGACCGTAGACAATGGACAGAATTTTCTCGATTAAACATTGTTAACGTTACAGGTCAATTTTAGTCAAAATGAAACTGACATTTTGTATACCCACTTCTCTCCCCAGCTACTCCAGTGAGGCAAGTTATGGGGATAACCTGACAATCTTAAGTGGCTCCATTTAACTCCAATGGGGGACAGCATTTTAGATTTGGGATGGGATCAAGCGCAAAGCACCCAAGTTAGGGAATAAGGGAATAAGGGAGAGGGCAGAGAAAGCGAGAGAAACAAAGAAAATTAAATCAGACCACTGGTATATTAGGTATAGACTTTTTCGATTGATACAGAATATTTAGGTATATTTGTTGCAGCTTTTGTGTTCCTGGTGAAATTTGGTGGACTAGCTTTGGACTATAGTGCATTGTGTCGCAAACAGAAATACAACATTCTCTCATCAGTTAAAAAGTTACAAGCTTTGCAAAACATAAGCTGCCGACAGTGATAAATAGAGGCAAATCATTTTTCCATAAAATTGGAAATATCCAAGAGACGTTACTCCTGAAACAATCAATCTTTTTTTCTTTACACATGCTGATAGGCCTGTGTACTTCCAGCATTTTCTGTTATTTAAGATATCCAGTAAATTTCCTATTAACTTCATCAGATTTTGTTACCGAGCCAGTGAGCTGAATATTTGCAACTCAAGTGCTTTATATCCCGACTAGGGAGGCTTTGTTAATGTATAAGAAAAGTAAAGTATAGACATTCTGCAACTGTATGTTTAACATTTATTTAAAATTTAAAATTTTTAGATTTATTCAGCAGAAATTAAGACGTCAAAATCCTAAATAATATATTCTACTTTTGGAGATGGCTTTCACTCTGCATCACAAATTCTCATATTTGACAGGTACATGACTATCTGTAAATAAAAACTGTCCAATTAAGAAAAAGTAGGAACATTCTTAAACCAATTCTGTTTTAAATGACATTTTTGCTGAAGCACTACCGATTCTTAGGCCAATAAATTTCATCAGTAATTTGACAGCCATAATCAAATTGTATCCCCAAGTACTGAAAGAGAATTTGAATCCCACCCATCATCCCTGTGCTTGCTGACTTCTGGTTCAGTAACGGCTCGATTTCAAAAATATTAGGACTAAAGATGGACAAGTGCCCTGGACCTGATGGCTTACATCCTAGGGTCTTTTAAGAAGTGGTTGCAGAGATAGTGGATGCATTAGTTGTAATCTACCAAAATTCACTGGATTCTGGGGCGGTCCCAGCGGATTGGAAAACCGCAAATGTAATGACCCTATTTAAAAAAGGAGGCAGACAAAAAGCAGGAAACTATAGACCAGTTAGCCTAACATCTGTCGTTGGAAAAATGCTGGAGTCCATTATTAAGGAAGCAGTAGCGGGACATTTGGAAAAGGATAATTCAATCAAGCAGAGTCAGCATGGTTTTATGAAAGGGAATTCATGTTTGCCAAATTTGCTAGCGTTCTTTGAGGATGTAATGAGCAGGGTGGATAAGGGGGAACCAATGGATGTGGTGTATTTGGATTTCCAGAAGTCATTCGATAAGGTGCCACATAAAAGGTTACTGCACAAGATAAAAACTCACGGGGTTGGGAGTAATATATTAGCATGGATAGAGGATTGGCGAACTAACAGAAAACAGAGAGTTGGGATAAATGAGTCATTTTCCGGATGGCAAACAGTAACTAGTGGGGTGCCGCAGGGATCGGTGTTGGGGCCTCAACTATTTACAATCTATATTAATGACTTGGATGAAGGGACCGAGTGCAATGTAGCCAAGTTTGCTGATGATACAAAGATGGGTGGGAAAGCAAATTGTGAGGAGGACACAAACAATCTACAAAGGGACATAGACAGGTTAAGTGAGTGGGCAAAAAATTGGCTGATGGAGTATAACGTGGGAAAATGTGAGGTTATCCACTTTGGCAGAAAAAATTGAAAAGCAAATTATAATTTAAATGGAGAAAAATTGCAAAGTGCTGCAATACAGAGGGACCTGGGGGTCCTTGTGCATGAAGTTAGTATGCAGGTACAGTAAGTAATCAGGAAGGCAAATGGAATGTTGGCCTTTATTGCAAGGGGGATAGAGTATTAAAGCAGGAAAGTCCTGCTACAACTGTACAGGGTATTGGTGAGGCCACACCTAGTGTACTTGGCACAGTTTTGGTGTCCGTATTTAAGGAAGGATATACTTGCATTGGAGGCTGTTCAGAGAAGGTTCACTAGGTTGATTCCGGAGATGACTTATCAAAATAGGCTGAGGAGGTTGGGCCTATACTCACTGGAGTTCAGAAGAATGAGAGGTGATCTTATTGAAACAGATAAGATAATGAGGGGGCTCGACAAGATGGATGCAGAGAGGACATTTCCACTCAGAGGGAAACTAAAATTAAGGGACATAGTCTCAGAATAAGGGGCCGCCCATTTAAAACTGAGATGAGGAGGAATTTCCTCTCAGAGGGCTGTAAATATATGGAATTTTCTGCCCCAGAGAGCTGTGGAGGCTGGGTCATTGAATATATTTAAGGCGGAGATAGGCAGATTTTTGAGCGATAAGGGAATAAAGGGTTATGGTGAGCGGGCAGGTAATTGGAGCAGAGTCCATGATCAGATCAACCATGATCTTATTGAATGGCGGCGCAGGCTCGAGGGGCCAAATGGCCTAATCTTGTTCCTATTTCTTATGTTCATCCTTATTTTCAAATCTGTCCATGGCCTTGCCTCTCCCTATCTCTGTAATCTCCCCCAGCCCCACAACCCCCCCCCCCCCCCCCCCCCCAAGACGTCTGCGCTTCTCTAATTCTGCCCTCTTGAGCCTCCCTGATTATAATCATTCAACTATTGGTGCCCGTGCCTTCTGTTGCCTAGGCCCTAAGCTCTGGAACTCTCTGCCTAAGCGTCTCCACCTCTCTTTCCTCCTTAAAGACGCTGCTTAAAACCTAATTCTTTGACCAAGCTTTTGGTCACCTGCGCTAATTTCTACTTATGCGGCTTGGTGTCAAATTTTTATCTCAATGCTCCTGTGAAGCACCTTGGGACGTTAAAGGCGCTATATAAATACAGGTTGTTGCTGTTGCTGCTCCCGATTTGTCAAAAAGAACAGAGTAAATACAAAATTGGTCATAAAATAAAGAAAAATGCAAACGGTGTAACACTGCCTCAGGAAAAAGTTTTCTTTGAAGTCTAAACTTTGAAACATCCCAGTCATTACTGCACATCTATCAAAAGAAATAGGAGCAGGAGTAGGCCTCGAGCCTGAAATTTCTCCTCATCTCAATTTTAAATGGGCGGCCCCTTATTCAAAGACTATGTCCCATAATTTTAATTTCCCCTATGAGTGGAAATATCCTTTCTGCATCCACCTTTTCGAGCCCCATTGTTATCTTATGTTTCAATAAGATCACCTCTCATTCTTCTGAATTCCAAAGAGTATAGGCCCAACCTATCTTCATAAGTCAACCTCCTCGTCTCTGGAATCAACCAAGTGAATCTTCTCTGAACAGCCTCCAAAGCAATTATATCCTTCCTTACATATGGAGACCAAAACTGTACGCAATATTCTAGGGGCTAGAACCTCCACTTTTTTTGCATTCTTAATGCCCACTTAACGCCCATTTTACCACTGAAATGACATCTAACGCCCATATATCGCCAATTTTAGCACAAAATGGAAACTGATGGGCATTTTTAGGAAACTTATCGCTGAGCGTTACTTTCCCCATGTGCTTAACGCCGGGAAAAAAATATTACTGCCCGGCCGCTTTTTCGGGGCGGAATCATCAGAATAGGTGAAATCAAAGCCCATAATATCGCCCAGCGTAACTTTCCGCACGGAATTAAAGCCGAGATTCAATAATACCACCCGCCCACTTTTTGTTGTTGTAAAGAGCACATTTGGCGAAACTAACGCCCAAGAGATCGTCCACCGTCACTTTCACCACCTCGCACACTTATCGGCCACAATATCGCTCACCCACAAAACCACCCAGAAAAAGTGGAACTGTTCTGAATGAACGCCAGCGGTGTGGCTGCCATTTTTAAACTTGCAGGTAGCTTCATTCAAAAGGCTGCTTCAACTTCGGAGGAGTTTGCATTGACTCTGGAATTCTTCTCAAGTGAAGTGAACATCTCAACAGACATATTTTAAGACTGTGGACTATTGGGGGTTTGCTCTAAGTGTAGTTTAGTTAGGAAATCATTGCTTTTGATCAATCGCTGTTATACTTTCAATGCAATGGGGCCAGCAAACAATAACTGTGCTGAAGCAGCGCTTCAGATGTCTTGACCACTCAGGAGGGGAGCTACAATACAACCATGAGCAAGTCGGCAAATTCGTGGTCGTGTGCTCGATGCTGCACAACCTGGCTATCAGGAGGGGCCAAGAATTGCCAGAAGGCACTGATCCTCTCTCTCTCCTGAGGTGGAGTAAGAGAACGACAAGGGGCTGGACACGGACCTAGGGCCAGACAATCAGGCTGGCTATGCAACCATGCCAACTCCCTCCAGACTGCAGTAAAGGGCCCTGGGTGGATACATAGCTGCAAGACTCTTACATGAGGGGTTGATGTCTGAATGATTTGCCTGAAAGAGCGTTGATGTGAGTGACAACGCTGACACACTGCTGTGTGTGTGCAGCTCAGACATCGATGGCGCCCATCACCTTGGTGCTAGTTAAAGTTTGTTAAGTTAACCCTTTCATGTTAAGGAATCACCAGTGTGTAATGGTCCAGCTATCTGAATCAATGCGCAAGAAGGTTATGTTCAATAAAAATAAAATTATGCCAACATCGGTCTGAAATCATACGTATCACAGGCAATAACACCCAACCCGCGCCCACACCCCACTTTTTCCACCATTGACATCAATCAAATGTTCAACATGTCCAGCAACACAGAATACAAAGGCAAAGCAGGAGGGTGGTCCCCAGCCCCCATACATTACAACAAATTGCATACAATTGGTAACACAGCCATCACCGGCAGACATGCACCTCACTTTCCTTCCCCCCTCCCCTTCTTCTCCCCACCTCTACCCCTTCTCTTCCTCGTGCCTGGACGAGGAGCTCCTCAGGCGATGCCTCATTGGGGGGGATGAAGGCAGATGTGGTGGTTGCACGGGTACGGGAGTGGGGGGTGCCGAGGGGGCAACATTCTCAGATGCAGAAGCAGGATCTTGGTTCTTTCTCTCATCTGTCGTTCGCAGTGATGGTGCGGAACCTAGGGGTGGAGTGCCGTGCTCGGGGACCATTGGGAGGCATATGCCAGCAGTGTTCCTGGCTATCGCCTCCAGGACCTCCGCCATCCGCGGAATGTACTCGGTCATGGTGACCAGCTGTCAGGATATGCCCCCCCCCAATGCTTCGATGAGCTGGTCACCAAGTCTTCAGTCCTCCTAGACAGCTGTATCATCCTCCGCTCTCATGTGGCGCTCATGGAACAGACCTGTCGCGTCCACGAGACCTCCGCAGGGTCGGTGACATCCTGGGGACAAATGGGGTGCCCTGTGGCAAGGTGCTTGGGGCCAGTACCTCCAGAGTGGAGGCGGGAATGACCGGAGGACCACTAGATGGCCTTGGGGTGGAATGGCTTCTGGAACGTGGCGATGCAGGTTCCTCGAAGTCTGCGCTCTCATCCGTGGAGAACAGACCCGCGGATTGACGGGTGAGAATCGAAGCTCCTCAGCACCAGATGTTGGATCGTCCGGAGAGTCGGGCCCCGCGCCCCCACCTTCTGGTCTCTGTGGTCTTGCCTTGGGACGCGCTGAGCTGCAAAACACAAATGAGATTATTAGAGGAGAAGGGTAGAGGAGAAGGGGGTGCTAAGGTCACAAGGCGAGTCCAGTGCTACGCACACCATATGCACGACAAAAGCACCACCGCTCTCAAAATCATCACAGCCATCACATTTCATGACCATCAACACATTCACATTGCAATGATTTTCATCAGGCCATCATCATTTCTATGACAATTTTAGAAATCATCTATCATATATGATTGGTCGGATATGAGTGGGTGTGGCATCTATTGACTTTACATCACGCAATGGTGTAAGCTTTACTCACGTGGCATCACTTCAGAGTCTGCAGGTGCATCCGTGGCTGTCCGGGTGTGCTTCCCCACGAGTGCGAGCAACGCTTCTCCATCTCAGTGATGTCGCTGGGGACTGGTGGCCCCCCCCCATCCGTTCGCCTCTGCATGGACCTCATTGTCGATAGCTTCTTCTGTAAAAGGTGACAGGACGACATGGCATGAGATCATTGCGTGATATAATTGTTAGGTACTGTCACAGACACTGATGCAACACATAACAATCATGATTACATCTGTCGGTTATGAAAATTATCATTCTTTACCTAAAGACGTGCATCGTGACCGCAGGCTTTGAGTAAAAATTCCTGGTAAAAGTAAAAGACCTCACATCTGCTGATAGTCGCTCATGACTGTTACAAATCAAATTATATAAATAAATAAGTACATGCAAATCAACGTAATACTTACTCTTGCGGGTCCCACAAGTTCCATCGTTTGCAGCATTGGTTGCCTTCGTGAACCCCGTTGGTCGCCGATGAGACCACCTCTGCTATCTCGGTCCATATCCTCTGGTAGGCCTTTGGGGTGGGCTTCCCACACCCTCCCGGTGTCAAATCACCCCAGCATAACTTGACCTCCTACAGGAGGGAGGTATTTGCCTCGTCCGAGAACCTCCTCGCTCTTTTGCGCCCTCCAATGTGCTCCTCTCCCACCTCACTGCTCTCTCCAGCCTCAGTCTGCACAGTGTGCTGTGATGCCTCCTCCTCTCTCTCCATTATAGGCCAAATTCGAGCAAATATGTAGCTGGTAACAGCTAATTTTTGTTTCCCTACTTGCTACAAAGTTCTAAAGTCTCCCTCCTTCCTCCCAAAGTAGCCACACCACACCCAGACACGCCTTTAGTCCCTTTGAGCTCCCTCTCTCTCTGTCTCCTCTTCTGCGCATGTCATGATGACCCATGACCTTCTGAATCGTGGGAATCGAGCGTTGCCATGCCGTTGCTAAGGACAGCGACACTTTACGGCAGAAGGTCAAAGAAATGTAACACTATCGCCCATTTCATATTGCTCGCCGTAACGCTCATTTTAAAAAATGGAGACTAGGTACTTTGAGAATGGGCGAGAAGCTGGCAATCTGAAAACCCTTTTTTGCCGCCCACACTGGAAATAACGCCCATTTTTGGCGATAAGCACAAAAGTGTAAAGTCTAGCCCTAGGTGTGTCCTCACCAATACCCTGTACAGTTATAGGAGAACTTCTCTGCTTTTATACTCCATCCCCTTTGCAATAAAGGCCAACATTCCATTTGTCTTCCTGATTACTTGCTGTACCTGCATACTAACATTTTGGACCCAAGTTTCCACATGATTTACGCCTGATTTTTAGGAGCAACTGGTGGAGAACGGACTATCTTAGAAATCGCAATTCTCCACATTTTTTTTTCTGCAGTTCTAGTCAGGTAGAACAGTTCTACTTTGGAACAGAATTTTTTCTTCAAAAGGGGGCGTGTCCGGCCACTGACACCTGATTTCAAAGTTTCCACAGTGAAAATGTACTCCAAACTAAAGTAGAATGGAGCAAGTGAAGATTTTTGTAGAACTGAAAAAACCTGTTCTACACATTAAAAAATCAGGCGCAGGTTACAAATTAGGCGTCCAGAACGAGGTGGGAGGGAAGGGGGGGAGGAGACAGCCGTTCGTTGCCGCTGAGCAGGGGGGTGGGGGAGAAAGCTGTTTGATGCCGCTGAGCGGGAGAGGGGGGGGGGGGGGGGGGGGAGGAGGAGGAGACAGCCGTTCGTTGCTGCTGAGCGGGGGGGGGGGGGGGGGGAGAAAGCCGTTCATTGCCGCTGAGCTGGGGGGGGGGGGGGGGGGGGGGGAGGGGGAGGAGGAGGAGACAGCCGTTCATTCCCGGGGGGGGGGGGGAGGAGGAGACAGTGAGAAGGTTACAAGAAGCCTCAGTGCTGATGGCAATGTGCTTTTATTTAAAAATTTTCAAAAATTAAACAGCTACAAAGAACTACAAAAATGGCCGAGTGCCAATGTTTCCTTCACACTGCGCGTGCGCGAACGCTCCAATGCGCACGCACAGCGTTGCCGGCAGGGAAAAAACTAATTTAAATAGTACCCGCCCCCTCCCACTTACAAAATCGGCGCGAGTGTAGGCTCCGCCCCCCCTGCACGCCACGTCAGGCAGACAAGGAGCTGCAGGGCGCTCGAGAATAGCGTGTTTTTTTTTAGGCGCCGTTTTAGGCGCGAAAAACGGGCGCCCAGCTCGGAGGGGTGCCCGTTTTTTTTCGTGTGGAAACTTGGGCCCTTTGTGTTTCATGCACAAGGAACTCCAGGTCCCTCTGTACTGCAGCATTTTGTAATTTCTCTTCATTTAAATAATAATTTGCTTTTTTTATTTTTCCTGCCAAAGTGGATAACCTCACAGTTTCCCACATTATACTCCATCTGCCAAATGTTTGGCCACGCTTTTAGCCTGTCTAAATCGCCTTGCAGATTTTGTGTGTCCTCCTCCCACCCATCTTTGTATCATCAGGAAACTTGACTATGTTACACTCAGTCCCTTCATCCAATATAAATTGTAAATAGTTGAGGCCCCAGCACTGATCCCTGCGGCACCCCACTAGTTACCATTTGCCAACCGGAAAATGAACCATTTATCCCTACTCCCTGTTTTCTGTTAGTTAGCCAATCCTCTATCCATGCCAATATATTACCCCCAACCCCGTGAGCTTTTATCTTGTGCAGTAACCTTTTATCTGGCACCTTATCGAATGCCTTCTGGAAATCCAAATACACCACATCCATTGGTTCCCCTTATTCACCCTGCTCATTACATCCTCAAAGAATTCCAGCAAATTTGTCAAACATGATTTCTTTCATAAAACCATGCTGACTCTGCTTGATTGAATTATGCTTTTCCAAATGTCCTGCTCCTACTTCCTTAATAATGGACTCCAGCATTTTCCTAATGACAGATGAAAAACTACAGTTCTTACCTCCAGCATGGGGTTTCTCAATTCTGCTTTCCAGCCCATTTCTCTGCCAAGTGCAACACCAATTGCTCTTCCTAGCTCCTGTGAAAAAACAATTAGCCACAAAAATTACTCATTTATTTTCCTAGAACTTGTGCATTTACAAATGAGACAAGTTGCCATGAACCCCCTAAGTTCTCAGCTTTTATAAGCTGCACCTTCTACTACAGTGAAAATCTGTCAAATCATATTTTCTGAACAGAATGAAGTCAACTTTATTGAAGTTTCCCCTTAGGGGATTAAGTAAATTGGATGCAATCCTTGTTGGGGCAAAGTGTTCATGGACTCCAGAAATTGCACACTCTCATTCCACTTCTAAAATGTTCTTGTTTAATATCATAACATAATTTCCATGAAATATGTTTGGAATCTCAGACAGAATGTCACAAGTCAGAACAGATGGCACCATGGAAACACTGGAACTATTACACATTCAATGAAACAATATAGCTCTCATTTAAAATTTAAATCTGACTTATTTTAGTTACTTACCTGAAATGTGATAACTCAATGGGATGAGCAGCATAATATATTGTCATACAGTTCATGAATGGTTTAGCTAAAGTTTAAATAAAAATATTTAAAATACTGACAATGGAATGTGGATGTTTTTCAGGATTTCCCCCCCCCCACAAGAGTGTTAGTCTCACTGTGAATTATGCTGTAGGATGTGGTCATGGAATTCCATATTTGCTATTGTGAATTAATTTCAGGATTATCTTGCTAAGATAAGCGTTTTCTCTTTTGACAGAAAAGGAATAGACTTAAAAACTTGCATTTATATAGTGCCCCATCACATCTCTAAAACAAAATTTAAAAGCGCTTCACACTTGATATATTATTCTGAAGTGAAATTACTATTGATTTATAGGCAAATGTTATAGCTATATTGTGCAGAGCAAGATCTTTCACTCAGCAATGAAATGATTAACCAATTCATCTGCTTTTGGTGTCATTGGTTGAGGGAGACTATAAAAACAATGGAAAAGGTGAAGTGTAGATTCACTAAGATGTTAATTAAGACAAGTAGTTATAGTTATGAAGTGAGACTTAACATTTAGAGATTTTTGCACAAGAGCTGTGAAGTCACCCTTTAATCTTGTAAGATTATTCAGGGTTATGATGAGGTAACTACTGATATTGTTTCAACTGGTCCATGAAACTGTAACAAGGGAACACAATTAAAAAAAAATCAAAGCTTAAAAGGGTGGTTAGAAGAAATTTATTTACACACAAGGTGGTTACAGTATGCTTTAGCCTGCACATTTCTACACTATAGAAAGTAGTAGATCTAGTTCTCCTTTAAAAACCCCTAAGAACATAAGAAATAGAAGCAGGAGCAGACTATTTGGCCCCTCGAGCCTGCTTCGCCGTTTAATAAGATCCTGGCTGATCTAATCCTGGACTTAGCTCCACTTCTCTCCCTGGTATTCCTTTGCAGGATTTCAAATGGGATTAATGCTCAGTCAATAACCAATCATGTTAGTTCCATAATCTACTAATTACTTCCAGTACATATGCAATAGGTTTTCTTATACTGCAATGCAGCTGTGTGCACAGCACCATTAACAGCAAGGTCAAACGATATAATGGAAGAATTATGGATGAGTGAATTTATTAAACTCTATTGGTACAGTTGGTGATTTACAGCATCCAATCAAATCATTCATAACAGAAATAGCATCTTAATATTAGCAAGCTGTCTGGAATGACCATGGGAATCACTGAAAATCTTGCTGATCATCAAGTTGTATATCTGTTAGAATGATTTCACTGGGGCTGTAATTACTTTCACTGCTTAATTATGCTCACCAAAAGCAGTTCTTCCATTAATAACTTTAGCTGTGCTTTTAACGATGCTGTGCTTTTGCTGCCTGCATGATGTGTGGACAGTGGAAGAGGGCATCACCCCTAGTAATCAAATAGCCTGTTGACACTCACTTTCAAGATTCATAATGAATAATGTGCAACTGGGTGCGATGTTGGATGGTGTTGGTACCTGTAAACCAGCAAAACGGCAACACGTTCAGAGAGGAGGGGAGAAAAATCAGCAAGTTAAAAAACTGCATCTGTTTAATTCCGATAATTCCCCAGTTTTAAACTGTTTTGTTATTTTAGTAATGAACAGCAGTGCAAGAAGAAATATCTAAATGTCATCACAGGACATCTGTTCAAATGCAAACACACATTTGTGCTGGTAATAGATTTAAACACAAATAGCATAAACAGCCAAATTATAAAAAGTTACCGTCGTTTTGCAAACGTTGCTATAAATGAGTAATTTCCCTCTGAAGCTTTGCTCAAAACACATTTTAATTCCCTGTGCCTTAAATTACACAAATGATTTGAAAGCAATGCAAATACCTGCGACGTAAAGCTTTTAGCAATGTTCCCACTGCAGCGACAAGATACTCTAAAATGTATAGAGGATGCAGCACCTCGACCCTTGGGGTTAAGCAGCTCATCAGGTGAAGGTGGGCTCTGTATTGGTGCATTATTCTGGCAGCTTCCTTCAATTATTGAATGAAGATCACATTGTCCCATTGGACTTCCATCAAAGACTGTCGCTTGAGGTTTATCCAGCTCTAACTTTGGCCTTTTTCTTGTTTCACTGCTCTCCTGCTGTGTTGGCCGTTTTATCCCAGTTTCAGTAACATCTGAAGTACATTCTTGTTCTTTGCTAAGATCTTGAAGAGACTGCCATTTGTAAACAACTTCCAGCCATTTACTAGATTCTCCAATCACATACTTCTGAAGAACGTGAACTCCTTTTCCTTGGAATTTAAAAGAACAAAAAAACTTGTTTGAACTTTGTTGTGGAATATATAGTTAAGCCTATATGCAGCACATTTCAAATCCAATAAAAACATTCATTATCTGAAATAATCAGAACTCCTGAAACACATATTTTACAACTAGCAAATCAAAAGTGATACTGTTAAAGTAATCCATTTCATGATATAATGTAGCTTTAATACCTTTGTCAATAAGCCTTGCTATAAACATTTAAAGATCACTTTGTTTCCATATCGTTAATGCTAGAATTACTACACATTCCACCAGTCAAACACTTGAGCGCTCCAGCTCTGGGTAACATAGAAAATAGGTGCAGGAGTAGGCCATACGGCCCTTCGAGCCTGCACCACCATTCAATATGATCATGGCTGATTATTCACCTCAGTACCCTTTCCCACTTTCTCTCCATACCCCTTGATCCCGTAAGGGCCATATCTAACTCCCTCTTGAATATATCCAATGAACTGGCATCAACGACTCTCTGCGGCAGGGAATTCCACAGGTTAACAACTCTGAGTGAAGAAGTTTCTCCTCACCTCAGTCCTAAATGGCCTACCCCTTATCCTAAGACTATGTCCCCTGGTTCTGGACTTCCCCAACATCGGGAACATTCTTCCCGCATCGAACCTGTCCCGTCCCGTCAGAATCTTATGCGTTTCTATGAGATCCCCTCTCATCCTTCTAAACTCCAATGTATAAAGGCCCACTTGATCCAGTCTCTCCTCATATGTCCGTCCAGCCATCCCTGGAATCAGTCTGGTGAACCTTCGCTGCACTCTCTCAATAGCAAGAATGTCCTTCCTCAGATTAGGAGACCAAAACTGAACACAATATTCCAGGTGAGGCCTCACCAAGGCCCTGTACAATTGCAGTAAGACCTCCCTGCTCCTATACTCAAATCCCCTAGCTATGAAGGCCAACATGCCATTTGCCTTCTTCACCACCTGCTGTACCTGCATGCCAACTTTCAATGACTGATGAACCATGACACCCAGGTCTAGTTGCACCTCCCCTTTCCCTAATCTGCCGCCATTCAGATAATATTCTGCCCTTGTGTTTTTGCCACCAAAGTGGATAACCTCACATTTATCCACATTATACTGCATCTGCCATGCATTTGTTCACTCACCTAACCTGTCAAAGTCACCCTGCAGCCTCTTAGCAGCATCCTCCTCACGGCTCACACCGCCACCCAGCTTAGTGTCATCTGCAAACTTGGAGATATTACACTCAATTCCTTCATCCAAATCATTAATGTATATTGTGAAGAGCTGGGGTCCCAGCACTGAGCCCTTCGGTACTCCACTAGTCACTGCCTCCCATTCCGAAAAGGACCAGTTTATCCCGACTCCCTGCTTCCTGCCTGCCAACCAATTCTCTATCCACGCCAGTACATTACCCCCAATATCATGTGCCTTGATCTTGTACACCAATCTCTTATGTGGGACCTTGTCAAAGGCCTTTTGAAAGTCCAAATACACCACATCCACTGATTCTCCCTCGTCCACTCTACTAGTTACATCCTCAAAAAATTCTAGAAGATTGGTCAAGCATGATTTCCCTTTCATAAATCCATACTGACTTGGACCGATCCTGTCACCACTTTCCAAATGCACTGCTATTTTATCCTTAATAATAGATTCCAATATTCTCCCTACTACTGACGTCAGGCTAACCGGTCTATAATTACCCGTTTTCTCGCTCCCTCCTTTTTTAAAAAGTGATGTTACATTAGCTATCCTCCAGTCCATAGGAACTGATCCAGAGTCGATAGACTGTTGAAAAACGATCACCAATGCATCTACTATTTCTTGGGCCACCTCCTTAAGTACTCTGGGATGCAGACAATCAGGCCCCGGGGATTTATCGGCCTTCAATCCCATCAATTTCCCCAACACAATTTCCCGCCTAATAAGGATATCCTTCAGTTCCTCCTGCTCACTAGACCCTCGGTCCCCTAGTACATCCGGAAGGTCGTTTGTGTCTTCCTTCATGAAGACAGAACCAAAGTATTTGTTCAATTGGTCGGCCATTTCTTTGTTCCCCATTATTAATTCACCCGAGTCCAACCTACGTTTGTTTTCACTAATCTTTTTCTCTTCACATATCTATAGAAGCTTTTGCAGTCAGTTTTTATGTTCCCGGCAAGCTTCCTCTCGTACTCTATTTTCCCCCTCCTAATTAAACCCTTTGTCCTCCTCTGCTGAATTCTAAATTTCTCACAGTCCTTAGATTTGCTGCTTTTTCTGCCCAATTTATGTGCCTCTTCCTCGGATCTAACACTATCCTTAATTTCCCTTGTTAGCCACGGTTGAGCCACCTTCCCTATTTATTTTTACTCCAGACAGGGATGTACAACTGTTGAAGTTCTTCCATGTGATCTATAAATGTTTGCCATTGCCTATCCATCGTCAACCCTTTAAGTATCATTTATCAGTCTATTCTAGCCAATTCACGCCTCATACCATCGAAGTTAGCTTTCCTTAAGTTTAGGACCCTAGTTTTTGAATTAACTGTGTCACTCTCAATCTTAATAAAGAATTCTACCATATTATGGTCACTCTTCCCCAAGGGGCCTCGCACAACAAGATTGCTAATTAGTCCCTTCTCATTGCACATCACCCAGTCTAGGATGGCCAGCTCTCTAGTCGGTTCCTCCACCTATTGATCAAGAAAACCATCCCTAATACACTCCAGGAAATCCTCCGCTACCGCATTGCTACCAGTTTGATTCACCGAATCTATATGTGGATTAAAGTCGCCCATGATAACTGCTGTACCTTTATTGCACACATCCCTTATTTCTTGTTTCATGCTTTCCCCAACCTCACTACTACTGTTTGGTGGCCTGTACACAACTCCCACCAGCGTTTTCTGCCCTTTGATATTCCACAGCTCCACCCATACTGATTCCACATCATCCAAGCTAATATCCTTCCTTGCTATTGCATTAATTTCTTCTTTGACCAGCAACGCTACCCCGCCTCCTTTTCCTCTCTATCTTTCCTAAATGCTGAATACCCCTGGATGTTGAGTTCCCAGCCTTGGTCGCCCTGGAGCCATGTCTCTGTGATGCCAATTACATCGTATCCATGAACTGCTATCCGCGCAGTTAATATGTCCACCTTTTGTGCCTTTTTGCACACTTAGTCTGATTCTCATTCCCAGACAGTTGCAATAAGACTCAAACATCTGAGGATAATGATTATCAAAGGTTATTTTCTCCAGTATAGCTAATAGTCTGATCCTGTTCTCGTCCAGCATCCTCACATGCGGACTTCCATCAAAGGTTGCTAGATTAAAAAAAAAAATCAGGAAACTTGGATGATTTATTCCTTCTGTTAACTCAAGGTTGTCGAAGCTAATTGTAGTACCAGCAGTATTCAGGTGGAGATCAGCTAACTCAGCACCTATCAGGGATCAAATATGCCACTGAGTCCATATGGTTCAGCCAGTTACTTTCGATTAATGGGATAAATCAACTTGGAAAAAAAATTAGTTTCTTTCAAGGTCACTATTGTAGCATTTAAAAGACAAAATCATATCACACCATTTACTTAAATGAATGATCAAAAGTTAATTCAGAATCAGATTCCATAGATTAAGATAATACAGATCTGAGCTTTGGAATCTACAATCAGGCATCCTGTGAAGAAAATACATCGTTACAATTTTCATTACAGCAATTCTGGATTGGAGTCGGTGGGATGGTAATTGCTATTATAAATCAACCCTTGGTTATTCCAACCTAATTCACGGAGCAGTACTCAATTATACAGTCCCAGGTGGCGTGACTGTTTACCAAGGTTATCCATTTTCCAGTTACAACAGCCAACTCAGCATTTCCCCAAAACAATAATGGCAATCTAGTTTGCTGTTGCATTTGAAAACTTTAATAAGTTAGGTTCAAATAAAGATTTCATCCTTCCCAAGTACCAATCTCATCATCTCCCCATTACAGCATCTTGTTCTTTCTCAAACGGGTCTAGTATATCCTTCCTTAAATACGGAGACCAAAACTGAATGCAGTACTCTAGGTGTGGCCTCACCAATACCTTGTACAGTTGTAGCAGGACTTCTCTGCTTACATACTCTATCCCCCTTGCAATAATGGCCAATATTCCATTTGCCGTCCTGATTACTTGCTGTACCTGCATACTAACTTAGTGTGTTTCATGCACAAGGACCCCCAGGTCCCTCTGTACTGCAGCACTTTGCAATTTTTCTCCATTTAAATAATAATTTGCTCTTCTATTTTTTCTGCCATCCTGACTTGGAAGTATATCACTGTTCTTTCATCATCGCTGGGTCAAAATCCTGGAACTCCCTCCCTATCAGCACTGTGGGAGTACCTTCACCACACGGACTGCAGCAGTTCAAGAAGACGTCTGACCACCATCTTCTCAAAGGCAATTAGGGATGGATAATAAATGCTGGCCTTGCCAGCGATGCCCAGATCCCATGAACAAATTTTTTTTTAAACTCTGAACCTGTACCCTCTTGCCTGCTGCCACTGCATACCAAAGTATGCACTCAGTTTACTTCCTCTATTTTGTTAACTAATGTTGAGGTCCCTTCTCAAACATCCCTTTCTAACCTGAAGAGCCCTAGATTATGAAATCATTCCTTATATTTCTTCCCTTTGGCAGCAGAGATCAACCTTTTTGCTCTCCTCTGTGGCCTTGATGCCCCCTTAAGTCAGTGGCCAGAATTTCAGTACAGCTTCAGCGTGACCTCTGAAGATTTGAAAATTGATGACAATATAACAGTTTACTGCCAATTCATACTGTTTAAACATGGTGAGCAATGAGCTAACAACACCACTAGTACACATGCCTCCTATTCTTACTTCCCCTCCACAGATGCTGCCTGACCTGCTGAGATTTCTAGCATTTTCTGTTTTTATTCCAGATTCTAGCATCCGCAGTATTTTGGTTTTGTGTTGTTGCAGTTGTCTGTATTGTACTTCATCTGTCACTGATAAACCCAGGTGCAAATTCTGTTGACCAAGGAAGTTTTGCTAAACCTTTATAAAACACTGGTGAGGCCTCAGCTGGAGTAGTGTACACAATTCTGGGCACCACACTTTAGGAAGGATATCAAGCCTTGGAGAGGGTGCAGAGGAGGTTTACCAGGATAAGATCAGGGATGAGGTACTTCAGTTATGTGGAGAGATTGTTCTCCTTAGAGCAGAGAAAGTTAAGGGGAGACATAAGAGGTATTCAAAATTATGAAGGATTTTGGAAGTGCAAGTAGGGAGAAACGGTTTCCTCTGGCAAGTGGGTCAGTAACCAGAGGTCACAGGTTTAAAATAATTGCCAAAAGAACTAGAGGGGAAGTGAGGAGAAATTATTTCACACACAGGGTTGTTATGATCTGGTAACTGAAAGGGTGATGGAATTAGATTCCATCGGAACTTTTAAAAGGCAATTGGACAAGTATTTGAAGAGAATCTAATTTTCAGGGTCATAGGGAATAAGCTGGGGACTAAATTTGACAGCTCTTTTTAAAGAGGGTCGATGGGCTGAATGGCCTCCTCCTGAGTTTGATCAAGAAAGATCTACCCCTTCTACAACTGTGCTTGCCATTTGTTAAGCTATTACTAGTACTTCTACATTTTGTTCCTGATTATTGATCCTATTAGTTTTACAATTATTGAGTTGAGGCTGTACTTGCCATGTTTGGTCTGCTGCTCTTTTTGAACACGAGAACTATATTTGCCTGTTTCCTGTTTGTTGAATCCTGAGATGATTCTGTAAAAATTATAGGTGGTTCGCAAATCTCTTGAATCTCCAGGTATCCATGGGTATAATTCATCCATCCCAGGAGATGTGTTTTCAGTTCCTCAAGCTTACCACCTTGAACAGTCAGCACTGTGGGAGTACCTTCACATGGACTGCAGCGGTTCAAGGCAGTGGCTCACCACCACCTTCTGAAGGGCAATTCGGGATGGGCAATAAATGCTGGCCGTGCCAGCGATGTTCACAGTCCATGAATGAATACATTAAAAAAAATCCTTGCTTCACTATCAATGTCCATGAGCATATACATGCATTTAATAATATATTGTCACTGCCCCTCCTAGTTAAAACAAACCTTCATGGAATCACAATTTAGTTTAACAATTGCTTGTTCAACTTAGCACAATCGCAATCACTAAGGAGGTAGTCTTCGCAAGATCCTACAAATCCCCTGGGAAGACAGACGCACCAACATTAGCGTCCACGTCCAGGACAACATCTCCAGCATTGAAGCACTGACCACATTTGATCAGCTCCGCTGGGCAGGCCACATAGTTTGCATGCCAGACACGAGACTCCCAAAGCAAGCGCTCTACTCTCTTGCAGCGGGTGCAGGGCATTTTGAAAAGGAAGGGTGAACAGTCAGTTGCCGTGGTGTATATAGGTAAAAAATGGGATGAGGTACTACAAGGGAGCTCGGAGCTAAATTTAAAAAGAACATAAGAACATAAGAATTAGGAACAGGAGTAGGCCATCTAGCCCCTCGAGCCTGTTCCGCCATTCAATAAGATCATGGCTGATCTGGTCGTGGATTCAGCTCCACTTACCCGCCCGCTCCCCGTAACCCTTAATTCCCTTATTGGTTAAAAATCTATCTATCTGTGACTTGAAAACATTCAATGAGCTAGCCTCAACTGCTTCCTTGGGCAGAGAATTCCACAGATTCACAACCCTCTGGGAGAAGAAATTCTTTCTCAACTCGGTTTTAAATTGGCTCCTCCATATTTTGAGGCTGTGCCCCCTAGTTCTAGTCTCCCCTACCAATGGAAACAACCTCTCTGCCTCTATCTTGTCTATCCCTTTCATGATGTTAAATGTTTCTATAAGATCACTCCTCATCCTTCTGAATTCCAAGGAGTAAAGACCCAGTCTACTCAATCTATCATCATAAGGTAACCCCCTCATTTCTGGAATCAGCCTAGTGAATCGTCTCTGTACCCCTTCCAAAGCTAGTATATCCTTCCTTAAGTAAGGTGACCAAAACTGCACGCAGTACTCCAGGTGCGGCCTTACCAATACCTTATACAGTTGCAGCAACACCTCCCTGCTTTTGTACTCCATCCATCTCGCAATGAAGGCCAACATTCCATTTGCCTTCCTGATTACCTGCTGCACCTGCAAACTAACCTTTTGGGATTCATGCACAAGGACCCCCAGGTCCCTCTGCACCACAGCATGTTGTAATTTCTCCCCATTCAAATAATATTCCCTTTTACTGTTTTTTTTCCCCCAAGGTGGATGACCTCACACTTTCCGACATTGTATTCCATCTGCCAAATCTTAGCCCATTCGCTTAACCTATCCAAATCTCCTTGCAGCCTCTCTGTGTCCTCTACACAACCCGCTTTCCCACTAATCTTAGTGTCATCTACAAATTTTGTTGCACTACACTCTGTCCCCTCTTCTAGGTCATCTATGTATATTGTAAACAGTTGTGGTCCCAGCACTGATCCCTGTGGCACACCACTAACCATCGATTTCCAACCGGAAAAGGACCCATTTGTCCCGACTCTCTGCTTTCTGTTCGCCAGCCAATTCTCTATCCATGCTAATACATTTCCTCTGACTCCGCGTACCTTTATCTTCTGCAGTAACCTTTTGTGTGGCACCTTATCGAATGCCTTTTGGAAATCTAAATACACCATATCCATCGGTACACCTCTATCCACCATGCTCGTTATATCCTCAAAGAATTCCAGTAAGTTAGTTAAACATGATTTCCCTTTCACGAATCCATGCTGCGTCTGCTTGATTGCACTATTCCTATCTAGATGTCCCGCTATTTCTTCCTTAATGATAGTTTCAAGCATTTTCCCCACTACAGATGTTAAACTAACCGGCCTATAGTTACCTGCCTTTTGCCTGCCCCCTTTTTTAAACAGAGGCGTTACATTAGCTGCTTTCCAATCCGCTGGTACCTCCCCAGAATCCAGAGAATTTTGGTAAATTATAACGAATGCATCTGCTATAACTTCCGCCATCTCTTTTAATACCCTGGGATGCATTTCATCAGGACCAGGGGACTTGTCTACCTTCAGTCCCATTAGCCTGTCCAGCACTACCCCCCTAGTGATAGTGATTATCTCAAGGTCCTCCCTTCCCATATTCCTGTGGCCTGCAAATTTTGGCATGGTTTTTGTGTCTTCCACTGTGAAGACGGAAGCAAAATAATTGTTTAAGGTCTCAGCCATTTCCACATTTCCCATTATTAAATCCCCCTTTTCATCTTCTAAGGGACCAACATTTACTTTAGTCACTCTTTTCCATTTTATATATATGTAAAAGCTTTTACTATCTGTTTTTATGTTTTGCGCAAGTTTACCTTCGTAATCTATCTTCCCTTTCTTTATTGCTTTTTTAGTCATTCTTTGCTGTTGCTTAAAATTTTCCCAATCCTCTAGTTTCCCACTAACCTTGGCCACATTATATGCATTGGTCTTTGATTTGATACTTTCCTTTATTTCCTTGGTTAGCCACGGTTGTTATTCCTTCTCTTGCCGCCCTTCTTTTTCACTGGAATATATTTTTGTTGCGCACAATGAAAGAGCTCCTTAAAAGTCCTCCACTGATCCTCAATTGTGCCACCGTTTAGTCCTTGTTTCCAGTCTACTTTAGCCAACTCTGTCCTCATCCCATTGTAGTCCCCTTTGTTTAAGCATAGTACGCTCGTTTCTGACACAACTTCCTCATCCTCAATCTGTATTACAAATTCAACCATATTGTGATCACTCATTCTGAGAGGATCTTTTACGAGGAGATCGTTTATTTTTCCTGTCTCATTGCACAGGACCAGATCTAAGATGGCTTGCTCCCTTGTAGGCTCTGTTACATACTGTTCTAAGAAACAATCTCGTATGCATTCTATGAATTCCTCCTCCAGGCTACCCCGTGCGATTTGATTTGACCAATCGATATGTAGGTTAAAATCCCCCATGATTACTGACGTTCCTTTTTCACATGCCTCCATTATTCCCTTGATTATTGCTCGCCCCACCGTGAAATTATTATTTGGGGGCCTATAAACTACGCCGACCAGTGACTTTTTCCCCTTACTATCTCTAATCTCCACCCACAATGATTCAACATTTTGTTCAATGGAGCCAATATCATCCCTCACAACTGCCCTGATATCATCTTTTATTAACAGAGCTACCCCACCTCCTTTCCCTTCTTATCTATCTTTCTGAATCGTCAGATACCCCTGTATGTTTAATTCCCAGTCTTGGCCATCTTGCAACTATGTTTCTGTAATGGCCACCAAATCATACCCATTTGTAATGATTTGTGCCGTCAACTCATTTACTTTATTTCGAATGCTGCGTGCATTTAGGTCGAGTGTTTTCATCCTAGTTTTTAAACCATGATTGTTAGTTTTGACCCCTCCTGCAGCCCTTTTATATTCAGTGGCCCTTTTTGTTTCTTGCCTTTGGTTTCTCTGCCCTCCACTTTTACTCATCTCTTTTCTGTCTTTTGTTTTTGTCTCCTTTTTGTTTCCCTCTGTCTCCCTGTATTGGTTCCCATCCCCCTGCCATATTAGTTTAACTCCTCACCAACAGCACTAGCAAACACTCCCCCTAGGACATTGGTTCCGGTCCTGCCCAAGTGCAGACCGTCCAGTTTGTACTGGTCCCACCTCCCCCAGAACCTGTTCCAATGCCCCACGAATTTGAATCCCTCCCTGCTGCACCACTGCTCAAGCCACGTATTCATCTGTGCTATCCTGCAATTCCTACTCTGACTAGCACATGGCACTGGTAGCAATCCCGAGATTACTACTTTTGAGGTCCTACTTTTTAATTTAGCTCCTAGCTCCTTAAATTCGTCTCGTAGGACCTCATCCCTTTTTTTTTTACCGATGTCGTTGGTACCAATGTGCACCACGACAACTGGCTGTTCTCCCTCCCTTTTTAGAATGTCCTGCACTCGCTCGGAGACATCCTTGACCCTTGCACCAGGGAGGCAACATACCATCCTGGAGTCTCGATTGCGGCCGCAGAAACGCCTATCTATTCCCCTTATGATTGAATCCCCTATCACTATCGCTTTCCCACTCTTTTTCATGCCCTCCTGTACAACAGAGCCAGCCACGGTGCCATGAACTTGGTTGCTGCTGCTCTTCCCTGATGAGTCATCTCCCTCAACAGCACTCAAAGCAGTGTATCTGGTTTGCAGAGGGATGACCAGATGGGACCCCTGCACTACCTTCCTTGTACTACTCTTCCTGCTGGTCTTCCATTCCCTAGCTGGCTGTGGATCCTTCTCATGCGGTAAGACCAACTCACTACACGTGCCACTTATGTCATTCTCAGCATCGTGAATGCTCCAGAGTGAATCCACCTTCAGCTCCAATTCCGCAACGCGGTCCGTCAGGAGATGGAGGCGGATACACTTTTCACACACGTAGTCGTCAGGGACACCGGAAGTGTCCCTGAGTTCCCACATGGTACAGTAGGAGCATATCACGTGACCGAGCGCTCCTGCCATGCCTTAACCCTTAGATACCCTTAAATTGGTAACAACAATTAACAAAATTAACAAGTAGGACCTCAGAAGTAGTAATCTCAGGATTGCTACCAATGCCACGTGCTAGTCAGAGTAGGAATCGCAGGATAGCTCAGATGAATACATGGCTTGAGGAGTGGTGCAGAAGGGAGGGATTCAAATTTCTGGGACATTGGAACCATTTCTGAGGGAGGTGGGACCAGTACAAACCGGACAGTCTGCATCTGGGCAGGACCAGAACCAATGTCCTAGGGGGAGTGTTTGCTAGTGCTGTTGGAGAGGAGTTAAATTAATATGGCAGGGGAATGGGAACCTATGCAGGGAGACAGAGGGAAGTAGAATGGGGGCAGAAGCAAAAGATAGAAAGAAGAAAAGTAAAAGTGGAGGGCAGAGAAACCAAAGGCAAAATACAAAAAGGGCCACATTACAGCAAAATTCTAAAGGGGCAAAGTGTGTTAGACAGACAAGCCTGAAGGCTCTGTGCCTCAATGCGAGGAGTAGTCGGAATAAGGTGGACGAATTAGCTGCGCAGATAGCAGTTAACAGGTATGATGTAATTGGCATCACGGAGACATGGCTCCAGGGTGACCAAGGCTGGGAACTCAACATCCAAGGGTATTCAACATTTAGGAAGGATAGACAGAAAGGAAAAGGAGGCAGGGTGGCATTGTTGGTTAAAGAGGAAATTAATGCAATAGTAAGAAAGGACATTAGCTTGGATGATGTGGAATTGGTATGGGTGGAGCTACGGAATACGAAGAGGTTGAAAACGCTGGTTGGAGTTGTGTACAGACCACCTAACAGTAGTAGTAAGGTTGCGGACAGCATCAAACAAGAAATTAGGGTTGTATGCAATAAAGGTACAGCAATTATCATAGGTGACTTTAATCTACATATTGATTGGGCTAACCAAACTGGTAGCAATGCGGTGGAGGAGGATTTCCTGGAGTGTATTAGGGATGGTTTTCTAGACCGATATGTCGAGGAACCAACCAGGGAGCTGGCCACCCTAAACTGGGTGATGTGTAATGAGAAAGGACTAATTAGCAATCTTGTTGTGCGAGGCCCCTTGGAGAAGAGTGACCATAATATGGTAGAATTCTTTATTACGATTGAGAGTGACACCGTTAATTCAGAAACTAGGGTCCTGAACTTAAGGAAAGGTAACTTCAATTTGAGGCGTGAATTGGCTAGAATAGACTGGCAAATGATACTTAAATGGTTGACGGTGGATAGGCAATGGCAAACATTTAACGATCACATGGATGAACTTCAGCAATTGTACATCCCTGTCTGGAGTAAAAATAAAATGGGGACGGTGGCTCAACCGTGGCTAACAAGGGAAATTAAGGATCGTGTTAAATCCAAGGAAGAGGCATATAAATTGGCCAGAAAAAGCAGCAAACCTGAGGACTGGGAGAAATTTAGAATTCAGCAGAGGAGGACAAAGGGTTCAATTAAGAGGGGGAAAATAGAGTACGAGAAGAAGCTTGCCGGGAACATAAAAACTGACTGCAAAAGCTTCTATAGATATGTGAAGAGAAAAAGATTAGTGAAGACAAACGTAGGTCCCTTGCAGTCAGATTCAGGTGAATTTATAATGGGGAACAAAGAAATGGCAGACCAATTGAACAAATACTTTGGTTCTGTCTTCACGAAGGAAGATACAAATTAACTTCCGGAAGTACTAGGGGACCGAGGGTTCAGTGAGAAGGAGGAACAGAAGGATATCCTTATTCGGCGGGAAATTGTGTTCGGGAAATTGATGGGGTTGAAGGCGATACATCCCCGGGGCTTGATAGTCTGCATCCCAGAGTACTTAAGGAAGTGGCCTGAGAAATAGTGGATGCATTGGTGATCATTTTTCAATAGTCTTTCGACTCTGGATCAGTTCCTATGGAGGGTAGCTAATGTAACACCATTTTTTAAAAAGGGAGGGAGAGAGAAAGCGGGTAATTATAGACCGGTTAGCCTGACATCAGTGGTGGGGAAAATGTTGCAATCAATTATTAAGGATAAAAGAGCAGCGCATTTGGAAAGCAGCGACAGGATAGGTCTAAGTCAGCATGGATTTATGAAGGAGAAATCATACTTGACATAGAAACATAGAAAATAGGTGCAGGAGCAGGCCATTCAGCCCTTCTAGCCTGCACCGCCATTCAATGAGTTCATGGCTGAACATGAAACTTTAGTACCCCCTTCCTGCTTTCTCGCCATACCCCTTGATCCCCCGAGTAGTAAGGACTTCATCTAACTCCCTTTTGAATATATTTAGTGAATTGGCCTCAACTACTTTCTGTGGTAGAGAATTCTACAGGTTCACCACTCTCTGGGTGAAAAAGTTTGACAAATCTTCGAATTTTTTGAGGATGTAACTAGTAGAATGGACAAGGGAGAACGAGTGGATGTGGTGTATTTGGACTTTCAAAACGCTTTTGACAAGATCCCACACAAGAGATTGGTGTGCAAAATCAAAGCACATGGTATTGGGGGTAATATACTGACATGGATAGAGAACTGGCTGGCAGACAGGAAGCAAAGAGGCGGGATAAATGGGTCCTTTTCAGAATGGCAGGCAGTGACTAGTGGGGTGCCGCAGGGCTCAGTGCTGGGACCCCAGCTCTTTACAATATACTTCAATGATTTAGATGAAGGAATTGAGTGTAATATCTCCAAGTTTGCAGATGACACTAAACTGGGTGGCGGTGTGAGCTGTGAAGGGGTCACTAAGAGGCTGCAGGGTGACTTGGACAGGTTAGGTGAGTGGGCAAATGCATGGCAGATGCAGTATAATGTGGATAAGTGTGAAGTTATCCACTTAGGAAAAGGGGAGATGCAACGAGACCTGGGTGTCATGGTACATCAGTCATTGAAAGTTGGCATGCAGGTACAGCAGGCAGTGAAGGCGACAAATGGTATGTTGGCCTTCATAGCTAGGGGATTTGAGTATAGGAGCAGGGAGGTCTTACTGCAGTTGTACAGGGCCTTGGTGAGGCCTCACCTGGAATAGTGTGTTCAGTTTTGGTCTCCTAATCTGAGGAAGGACGTTCTTGCTATTGAGGGAGTGCAGCGAAGGTTCACCAGACTGATTCCTGGGATGGCTGGACTGACATATGAGGAGAGACTGGATCAACTGTGACTTTATACATTGGAGTTTAGGAGGGTGAGAGGGGATCTCATAGAAACATACAAGATTCTGACGGGACTGGACAGGTTAGATGCGGGTAGAATGTTCCTGATGTTGGGGAAGTCCAGAAACAGGGGTCACAGTCTTAGAATAAGTGGTAGGCCATTTAGGACTGAGATGAGGAGAAACTTCTTTACTCAGAGAATTGTTAACCTGTGGAATTCCCTGCCGCACAGAGTTGTTGATGCCAGTTCATTCGATATATTCAAGAGGGAGTTAGATATGGCCCTTATGGCTTAGGGGATCAAGGGTATGGAGAGAAAGCAGGAAAGGGGTACTGGGGGAATGATCAGCCATGATCTTATTGAATGGTGGTGCAGGCTCGAAGGGCTGAATGGCCTACTCCTGCACCTATTTTCTATGTTTTTATGTTTCTACTCGGAACTCGTCGACGGCAAATGAGCCAAAGGTGGGCAAAGGAAACGTTACAAAGACACCCTCAAAGCCTCCCTGATAAAGTGCGACATCTCCACTGACATCTGGGAGTCCCTGGCCAAAGACTGCCCTAAGTGGAGGAAGTGCATCCGGGAGAGCGCTGAACTCATTAAGTATTGTTGCCGAGAACATGCAGAAATCAAGCTTAGGCAGCGGAAGGAGCAGGTGGCAAACGTGTCCCACCCACCTCTTCCCCGCAATCAGTGTCTGTCCCACCTGTGACAGAGACTGTGGTTCTCATATTGGACTGTTCAGCCACCTAAGAACTCATGCTAAGAGTGGAAGCAAGTCTTCTTCGATTCCGAGGGACTGCCTATGATGATAATGATGATGATGAGTACTCAGTAAGATAATAGGAGTAAAGGCAGATAAATCCCCTGGACCTGATGGCTTGCATCCTAGGATCTTAAGAGAAACAGTGGCAGTGATAGTGGATGCATTGGTTGTAATTTACCAAAACTCTCTGGATTCTGGGGAGGTCCCAGCAGATTGGAAAACTGCAAATCTAACACCCCTATTTAAAAAAGGAGGCGGACAAAAAGCAGGAAACTATAGACCAGTTAGCCTAACATCTGCGGTTGGGAAAATGTTGGGAAAATATTAAAGAAGTAGTAGAGGGACATTTGGAAAAGCAAAATTCGATCAGGCAGTGTCAGCATGGATTTATGAATATTTGACAAATTTGCTGGAATTCTTTGAGGATGTAACGAGTAGGGTGGATACAGGGGAACCAGTGGATGTGGTGTATTTGCACTTCCAGAAGACATTTGACAAGGTGCCACATAAAAGGTTACTTCACAAGATTAAAGTTCACGAGGTTGGGGATAATATATTAGCATGGATAGAGGATTGGCTAACTAACAGAAAACAGAGAGTCAGGATAAATGGTTCATTCTTGGGTTGGCAATCAGTAACTAGTGGGGTGCCACAGTCATCGGTGCTGGGACCCCAACTATTTACAATCTATATTAACGACTTGGAAGAAGGGACCGAGTGTAACGTAGCCAAGTTTGCTGATGATACAAAGATGGAAGGAAAAGCAATGTGTGAGGAGGACACAAAGGGCCCAAGTTTCCACATGATTTGCTCCTGATTTTTAGGAGCAACTGATGGAGAACGGAGTATCTTAGAAATCGCAATTCTCCACATTTAAGTTTTCTGCAGTTCTAGTCATTTAGAACAGTTTCACTTTTGAACAGAATTTTTTTTTCAAAAGGGGGCGTGAGCGGCCACTGACGCCCAATTTGAAAGTTTCCACAGTGAAAACGTACTCCAAACTAACTTAGAATGGAGCAAGTGAAGATTTTTGTAGGCCTGAAAAAACCTTGTCTACACATTAAAAAATCAGGTGCAGGTTACAAATTAGGCGTCCGGAACGAGGTGGGGGGGGAAGGGAAGTCATTAAATTCTACAATAAATCCTTAGTTATATTTATACAAATATTATACAAATAATTCCAACCTGAATAAAAATTTATAAGCAAAGAAAAGATTAAATAAACCATGTTCCTACCTGTGTGGAAGTGCTTCAGGCACGGAGAATGCTGCAGGAAGCCTCACAAGTTGAGGCAGCTGTTCCCGGGGGGGGGGGAGAGAAGGCAGTGAGGGGCCGCCCGACCGACCGATGGCAACAGCCGTTCCCGCGGGGGGGTGGGAAACGCAGTGAGGGCCCGACCGACCGATGGCAACAGCCGTTCCCACCGGGGGTGGGGGGGGGAGAAACGCAGTGAGGGCCTGACCGACCGACGGCAGCAGCCGTTCCCGTGGGGGGGGGGGGGGGGGGGGGGAGAAACGCAGTGAGGGCCTGACCGACCGACGGCAGCAGCCGTTCCCGTGGGGGGGGGGGGGGGGGGGGAGAAACGCAGTGAGGGCCTGACCGACCGACGGCAGCAGCTGTTCCCACCGGGGGGGGGGGGGGGGGGAGAAACGCAGTGAGGGCCTGACCGACCGACGGCAGCAGCCGTTCCCGACGGCGGGGAGGAAGCAGTGAGAAGGCTGCAGGAAGCCTCAGAAGTTGAGGCAGCCATTCCCGAGGCCCCCCTGCCGTCGGCCGGGCCCGTCGCGAAACGGGTGCCTCAACTTCTGAGGCTTCCTGCAGCCTTCTCACTGCTGCAAGAAGCCTCAGTGCTGATCATGGAAGGGCAATGTGCTTTTATTAAAAAATTATAAAAAATGAACAGCTACAAAGAGCTACAAAAATGGCTGAGTGCCAATGTTTCCTTCATAATGAGCGTGCGCGAACGCGCCAACGCGCACGCGCAGCGTTGCCGGCACGAAAAAAACTCATTTAAATGGTACCCGCCCCCTCCCACTTACAAAATCGGCGCGAGTGGTAGGCTCCGCCCCCTGCACGCCGCGCCAGGCAGACATGGAGCTGCAAGGCGCTCGAGAATAGCGCGTTTTTTTTTTAGGCGCCGTTTTAGGCGCGAAAAACGGGCGCCCAGCTCGGAGGGGCGCCTGTTTTGCCGCGTGTGGAAACTTGGGCCCAAAATATCTGCAAAAGGACATAGACAGGCTAAATGAGTGGGCAAAAATTTGGCAGATGGAGTATAATGTTGGAAAGTGTGAGGTCATGCACTTTGGCAGAAAAAAATCCAAGAGCAAGTTATTATTCAAATAGAAAAAGATTGCAAAGTGCTGAAGTACAGCGGGACCTGGGGACTTGTGCATGAAACACAAAAGGTTAGTATGCAGGTGTAGCAAGTTATCAGGAAGGCCAATGGCATCTTGGCCTTTATTGTAAAGGGGATGGAGTATAAAAGCAGGGAAGTCTTGCTACAGTTAGAAAGGGTATTGGTGAGGCCACACCTGGAATACTGCGTACAGTTTTGGTTTCCATATTTACGAAAGGATATACTTGCTTTGGAGGCAGTTCAGAGAAGGTTCACTAGGTTGATTCAGGAGATGAGGGGGTTGACTTATGAGGAAAGGTTGAGGAGGTTCAGCCTCTACTCATTGGAATTCAGAAGAATGAGAGGTGATCTTATCGAAACGTTTAAGATTATGAGGGGGCTTGACAAGATGGATGCAGAGAGGATGTTTCCACTGATAGAGGAGACTAGAACTAGGGGCATAATCTTAGAATAAGGGGCCGCCCATTTAAAACTGAGATGAGGAGGAATTTCCTCTCTGAGGGTTATAAATCTGTGGAATTTGCTGCCTCAGAGAGCTGTGGAAATCAGGACACTGTCTTAAATTTATTCAGAAATAGACAGTTTCTTAATCAATAAGGGATTAAGGGGCTATGGGGAGCGGGCAGGGAAGTGGACCCGAGTTAGTCATGATAGTATTAAATGGCAGAGCAGGCTCGAGGGGCCGTATGGCTTACTTCTGCTCCTATTTCTTAAGTTCTTATTTGTATTTAACTCTATTTGCATCTCTTTGTTTTATTTTTGAAAACAAAATATTTATTAATATGCATGAATGCTAACAATTGAGCCCAGCAACTTTGAATTTCAGTTTCCCTGGCAATTTACATAACAAAATTAATCGACTATAGTCATACCATTAGGTTCGGTCCGTGATATTAACCATGTAACAGCATATATAATGCAATTTGACAAGGGTGGTTTTTACAACAAAAAATATAAATCACGTTTGTAACCAGCTGTCAACATCGTATTGAAGCAGTTATATATGCCCTAGATGAGAAGTAATACATAATACACATTACTGGAGTACACAGTGCAGAACAGAAGATAACTACATTGTGATTCCTGAACATTCATCATGTAACAGTAATTAAACTTGTAAGGAAATAATGCAATTAAAGCAATTTAAGTGGTTATTGGTTATATGCTGTAATTTTGTTTTTGTTTTTTTGGTTAAAATCAACAAAAAGGAGGGCCTTGCTCACTATTTGCTCTGCTTGGGATGGTTGCTGGGAACTTCAGTGCCGAAAATCCATTCTCTTCCAAGTGACGTGGTTGAATGTGTTTTTACAACTGTCTCATAGAGATGGTCAAGTCATGAAAATTCATACACAAGAGCCCATCTTATGGCATCATTTAAATATTGTTCTAGTCTATTTAAAAGGGGAAATATAGTCTACTGAAACTCCCCCATAATCCTAAATATAAAAATAGTTGTACATTTACGAGTGTTTCTCTGCTGTCCATTTTATGCTTTAGAGGCAACCTACATGTAGAACTCCCCTTTGCACAGAGATCAATCAGAAAGAAAAACTTGTATTCATAGAATGCCTTTTACGACCTCAGGACGTCCCAAAGCACTTTACAGCAATACTTTTGAAGTGTCGTCCCTGTTGCAATGTAGGAAACACGGCAACCAATTTGCACTCAGCAAGTTACCACAAACAATGAGGTAATGAGCAGATAATTTTTTTTTTTAAAGTGATGTTGGTTGAGGGATAAATATTGGCCAGACACCAGGGAGAACTCCCTTGCTCTTCAAATAGTGGCCGAGAGATCTTTTAAGTTCATCTGAGAGGGCAGGAGGGGCCTCGAACGGGGACAGTGTTGTAGGGGCAGCACTCTTCATTCATCCCACACAAGTTTAAATTCTCCACAAAATATCCAGTCTTAGGCTGTCTCTAAATAGCGGTCTTCAAGTACAAGAAGATCAGGCAAGTGGGAAATACTAGGAAGCGTATAGGTACTTAGATTTAATACACTTCTCTAATTAAAATGAGCAGTAGTTTATAATATTGTGAATAGAAGCTTTAGAATTTTTTTCTTGTACCATTTAAGGAATATTGTGAACTAAATTTAAATTGTTAATTCAATATTACTAATACTTGCCGTAATTGTATAAACCCACACAGACATAGGCTTGATATTTTATGAATGTGAAGAACTACCTGTAGCACTAGATGATGGGGCTTCCAAGTTTCCTTTTTGGCTGCAATTTGCTGAAACGTTGTGCAAACACCATTATTATGGCATAACATTCCAGTAAACCATGGCCGGGGGTGATTTATGCCATTACACATCACACCATCATTTCCTGGGACTTGTGTGTTGCTTCACAGAGACCTTCGCTGAAAAAGTTGAACAGCACTGCCACCCGACCCCCTTCCCACCCAAGAAAACCAATGGAATGATCGAGTATGCTGAATTAACGCCACTTGTGATTGCCACAGCCACTTAGTCCATTGCAGAATGGAGTTGGTGAGCTCAATATGTTTCGTGCTATCACAGCAATCATTTATAACTGTGTTGTTCTCATTAGCAGCTTTTTCTTTCATAATTCAAATGTATAGTTCTGACAGTGTCTAGTTAAGGTCATTGGTGCAAAGTAACAGAAATTACACACATCTGGCACGTGTGGGTTGTCTTAAACTACCATCTGATTGTAGAAACATAGAAAATAGGTGCAGGAATAGGCCATTCAGCCCTTCAAGCCTGCACCGCCATTCAATGAGTTCATGGCTGAACATGCAACTTCAGTACCCCATTCCTGCTTTCTCGCCATACCCCTTGATCCCCCTAGTAGTAAGGACTACATCTAACTCCTTTTTGAATATATTTAGTGAATTGGCCTCAACAACTTTCTGTGGTAGATAATTCCACAGGTTCACCACTCTCTGGGTGAAGAAGTTTCTCCTCATCTCCGTCCTAAATGGCTTACCTCTTATCCTTAGACTGTGACACCTGGTTCTGGACTTCCCCAACATTGGGAACATTCTTCCTGCATCTAACCTGTCAAAACCCGTCAGAATTTTAAACGTTTCTATGAGATCCCCTCTTATTCTTCTGAACTCCAGTGAATATTGTGACTTTATTTAATATATAATTCGGATGTTTAATCCTACGTTTTATGAAGGTGCTCATAATTGATCTAAAGGTGCCTATTTACAACTTATTAAAATGTAAGTAATAGATTAGAAATCACACTGGGATTGCAGACTGCTTAAGCAACTGAAGTCTAAATGTTTCTGGTTTCAGTGTTTGTACAACCTCAATGGTATCCGGGGCGGGGGTCACTATTCCATGTAATGAACTAACCAGACCGATATAAAGAGAGACCACAAGGCAAATAATCTTTCTATAATTCGAATTGGTGCTTGTTTCTGCCCATCAGTTCAACCTTCAAACAATTCAATGCCCGAGTGGCATCATATCGCATCAAATGGATTTTACGTTAGTCATTGGCTGCATCGCTGATGTATTCTAATTATTTACGGCGTTCGTCGCCAATGTAACTATTGTTGCAAATTTCAGGCCAACGTGTTCGCAAGATGTGGACAAAGCTGGCAAGGCCGTTTTTTTTAGCCTATCGCCTGTCACCTGACGTGGTGTTGGTGGTGGCGGCCCTTCTCCTTGCGGTAATGCTACTCCCATTCTGATATTCAGTGCAAAACTCCAGCACGTTGACCCAGCGATGATATAGAAATGATGATATTTTCCAAGTCAGCATTGTGTGCCACTTGGGAGAGAAACTTGGAAGTGATGATGTTCCCACAGCATTGCACCAAATAGTAGAGGTCGCTGGGGAGGGAGGTACCATTGAAGTAGCCTTAGTTAGTTGATGCAGTGCAACCTGTAGATCTTGTATATATTGCAGCCATTTCCCCCTGACCTTCACTGGCATCACCATGACCGAGTTACCCACCTGCAGCATCTTGGAGGTCACCATTGACCAGCTTTACTGGACCAGCCATGTCAACACCATGGCTACTCAAACAGGGCAGAGGCTGGTAATCTACAGTGAGTGGTTCACATCCCTCAAAGACTCTGCATTACCTATATGGAGCGTGATGAAATAATCCCCACTCACCTGGATGGGTGCAGCCAGAACAATGCTTTTCAGGGCAGAGCAGTTCACTTGACTAAATGTCTATCCCTTCCAGTGCATTGATATTGAAGACGACTGACTCCGATGGTGGCACTAAAGGACAGGGAAAGGTGGTTGGCTTTTTCTTCTGGACTAATGTGGCTTAAATCTTACTTGCTGGAGGCTGGAATGGGCTGCTTCATTATTGGAGAAGTTGCAAATGATGCTGACATTTGTCAATAAATAGTTCTACTGCTGACCTTCTAATGGAGGGAAAATCATTACTGAAGCAGCTGATGGTTGGGTTGAAGATCCTGAGAAACGGCAATGTTCTGGGGCTGTGACGATTGGCTTTTAACACGCAACCATCTTTCTTTGTAGACTGCAGCCACTGGATGTTTTTTCCTTTGACATCCATTGACCGCTGTTTTTCCTCGGGGTTCTTAATGTCTTACTTGATCAACTGCTGCCTTGATGTTGAGGGCAGCTACTCGCCTCTCCTCTGAAATTCAGCTCTCGTGTCCATGTCTGGATCAAGGCTGCGTGACGAGGTCTGGAACTGAACATCGGTGTGGTTATTGGTGAGTAGGTCTCACGTGTTGGCACTATTGATGACTCCTTCCATCACTTCAACTTGGGAGGAAGCTGACAGAGCAGTAATTGGCCAGATTAGATTTGTCCTGGTTTTTTTTAGGGTAGGACGTATCTGGGTAATGTTCCACACTGTCAAGTAGATGCCAGTATCATAGTTATACGGCAGCAAAAAAGATGAATTCTGAGAAAGCTGAATAAACATACCTATTTACTATCTCAAAGCTACCGTTAATGTTAGTCATTAAAAATGAAAGTCAGAAGACAAAGCATAGCACCTTTATGTCTTGGCATCTCGATAGGGGGTAGCTTTTTCACAAGTAAAAATAGTCGCTCTGCACATTTCAGACTCTTTAGCTTTTTCAAATCTGCCTCAGTTGTAAAGAACACTTTTCCCGATACCTGCTCCACCTACAACAAGGGAGGTCAAAGGTTAGTATCGAGCAGTTCACCTCTATGATGTCTACTTAGTTTGAAGGCAATGATTGAAGATTTTGCAAGAAAAATATATTTGTACACATCAAACATAGAAATGTAGAAATTTACAGCGCAGAAGGAGGCCATTTCGGCCCATCGTGTCCACGCTGGTCGACAAAGAGCTGCACGCCCTTGGTCAGCAGCCCTGAAGGTTACATATAAACTGATGAACAATGACGGAAAGGCAAAGAGCACCCAGCCCAACCAGTCCGCCTCACACAACTGATGAGCAAGTCAAACTAGTAATAGTAACTAGCAGTTAAAACAATCAGAGACACAAAAGCCTGCTTGAGGAGAATTTTAAATAAAAATGTTTCCAAAGGTAGTGGGAACTCCTCAAAACTAAATATGATTCATCAGTGCAACAAACTGTTATGATAGAATTTGCAGGTGTGTGTAAATGTAACTGTTTCACACCTGCAGAACAATTTTAAAATCTGATCTTTTGTATCTGTAAGAGTAGGTTAAGTACAGAATGAAGGGTGTTTCAAATTGACTTTGAAACACGAACATATATTCCATTAAATCAGTTTCTCGAGACTAGGTAACACATATCCCACTTACTTCACAATGCCAAACTACTTGATATTTGATTATAAACACTCGTACTTTTTGAAGGAAATAGGTTTCACAAGTAATGACATGGAAAATCAACAGTAGTTAGCTGTAATGTTCTGTTCTGCAGTTTTACCACATCATTTGCAAATTGGTAACACTCACAATTATGCTCAGGTTTTCAGACTGCATAAAAAAGTAGGCTCTCACAATTTTACCAAATTACTAGCTTCAGACTTGCTCAAATAAGCCCCGATCTTATCTCAGAGTATAGAGGGAGTGGGGAGTGCAATTCTGCGAAGAGCCAGCTTTCCTCAGTACCTGCTAAAATTAATGACAAGACCGGATTACCATTTTTTATCTCAGTTTCCCGAACGCTGGGTAGGCTTTGATTTCAAATCCCCCCATGGCCTCACCCCTCCATGTCTCTGTAACCTCGTCCATCCCTACAATCCTCCGAGATCTTTGCGCTCCACCTATTCTGTCGTTTTGAATATCCCCAAGTATAATCGCTCCACCATTGGCGGCCATGCCTTCAGCTGCCAAGGCCCTGGAATTCCCTCCCTAAACCTCTCCACCTCTCGACCTCTCTCTCCTCCTTTAAGACGTTCCTAAAGAGTTACCCTTTCGATCAAGCTTTGGGTCATCTGTCCTATAATCTCCTTATATAGCTCATAGCTCAGTGTCCAATTTTGTTTGATGCCGCTCCTGTGACGTGCCTTGGGAAGTGTTACTATGTTAAAAGCACTGTTATCAATGCTTCTTGTCGTCATTGATGATTCATTCATTATTTCCCAAATCTCTTTTTCCTCAGGTTATTCAAACAAGTTATTTTTCTTTCCCCATTTTCATGGTGAATGTGTTATAGATCTTGCAATTAATTTTGCCATAGTTCAATCTCTAAACTTCGAAGTTGAAAAGGTGTGGACTTGGCTGCCTGCGACTGCAATGACAGAGCTCTACATCTCAAACCTACCAGCTCAGTCCAAGTGCAGAGTTCAGTCCTCTTCAGCAACAAAATAGACTTATCTCAAACAATGCCGTCAGCTTCCTTTTTTTGTTAAATGGTTTAAATTCTATAAAACATTTGATTTATTTCTCACCACTCAGATTCACTGTCATAGAAACATAGAAATTAGGTGCAGGAGTAGGCCATTCAGCCCTTCGAACCTGCACCACCATTCAATAAGATCATGGCTGATCATTCACCTCAGTACCCCTTTCCTGCTTTCTCTCCATACCCCTTAATCCCTTTAGCCGTAAGGGCCAAATCTAACTCCCTCTTCAATATTTCCAATGAACTGGCCTCAACAACTCTCTGCAGTAGGGAATTCCACAGGTTAACAACTCTGAGTGAAGAAGTTTCTCCTCATCTCAGTCCTAAATGGCCTACCCCTTATCCTAAGACTGTGTCCCCTGGTTCTGGACTTCCCCAATATCGGGAACATTCTTCCTGCATCTAACCTGTCCAGTCCCATCAGAATTTTATATGTTCCTATGAGATCCCCTCTCATTCTTCTAAACTCCAGTGTATAAAGGACCAGTCGATCCAGTTTCTCCTCATATGTCAGTCCAGCCATCCCGGGAAACAGTCTGGTGAACCTTCGCTGTACTTCCTCAATAGCAAGAATATCCTTCCTCAGATTAGGAGACCGAAACTGAACACAATATTCCAAGTGAGGCCTCACCAAGGCCCTGTACAACTGCAGTAAGACCTCCCTGCTCCTATACTCCAAACACCTAGCTATGAAGGCCAACATACCATTTGCCTTCTTCACCGCCTGCTGTACCTGCATGCCAACTTTCAATGACCGATGTATCATGACACCCAGGTTTCGTTGCACCTCCCCTTTTCCTAATCTGCCACCATTCAGAGAATATTCTGCCTTCGTGTTTTTGCCCCCAAAGTGGATCACCTCACATTTATCCACATTATACTGCATCTGCCATGCATTTGCCTACTCACCTAACCTGTCCAAGTCACCCTGCAGCCCTTAGCGTCCTCCTCACAGCTCACACTGCCACCCAGTTTAGTGTTATCTGCAAACTTGGAGATATTACACTCAATTCCTTCATCTAAATCATTAATGTATATTGTAAATAGCTGGGGTCCCAGCACTGAGCCCTGCAGCACCCCAGTAGTCACTGCCTGCCATTCTGAAAAGGACCCGTTTATCCCGACTCTCTGCTTCCTGTCTGCCAGCCAGTTCTCTATCCACGTCAGTACATTATCCCCAATGCCATGTGCTTTAATTTTGCACACCAATCTCTTGTGAGGGATTGGTTCCATTGGTTCTCCCTTGTCCACTCTACTAGTTACATCCTCAAAAAATTCCAGAAGATTTGTCATAAATCCATGTTGACTTGGACCGATCCTATCACTGATTTCCAAATGCGCTGTTATTTCATCTTTAATAATTGATTCCAATATTTTCCCCACTACTGATGTCAGGTCCCCTGCGGTCATCCCCCTGCAAAACAGATACACTGCTTTGAGTACTGTTGAGGGGGATGACTCATCAGGGGAGAGCAGCAGCAGCCAAGTTCATGGCACAGTGGCTGGCTCTGCTGCACAGAAGGGCAGGAAAAAGAGCAGGAGAGCGATATGCCTTGGCTTTAACACTATCCTTAATTTCCCTTGTTAGCCATGGTTGAGCCATCTTCCCCGTTTTATTTTTACTCCAGACAGGGATGCATAATTGTTGAAGTTCATGCATGTGATTTTTAAATGTTTGCCATTGCCTATCCACCGTCAACCCTTTAAGTATCATTTGCCAGTCTATTCTAGCCAATTCACGTCTCATACCATTGGGTGCAGGACATTCTGAAATGGGAGGGAGAACAGCCAGTTGTCGTGGTGCACATTGGTACCAACGACATAGGTAAAAAAAGGGATGAGGTCCTACGAAAAGAATTTAAGGAGCTAGGAGCTAAATTAAAAAGTAGGACCTCAAAAGTAGTAATCTCGGGATTGCTACCAGTGCCACGTGCTAGTCAGAGTAGGAATCGCAGGATAGCGCAGATGAATACATGGCTTGAGCAGTGGTGCAGCAGGGAGGGATTCAAATTCTTGGGGCATTGGAACCGGTTCTGGGGGAGGTGGGACCAGTACAAACCGGACAGTCTGCACCTGGGCAGGACCGGAACCAATGTCCTAAGGGGAGTGCTTGCTAGTGCTGTTGGGGAGGAGTTAAACTAATATTGCAGGGGGATGGGAACCTATGCAGGGAGACAGAGGGAGACAAAAGCAAAAGACAGAAAGGAGATGAGGAAAAGTGGAGGGCAGAGAAACCCAAGGCAAAGAACAAAAAGGGCCACTGTACAGCAAAATTCTAAAAGGACAAAGGGTGTTAAAAAAGCAAGCCTGAAGGCTTTGTGTCTTAATGCAAGGAGTATCCGCAATAAGGTGGATGAATTAACTGTGCAAATAGATGTTAACAAATATGATGTGATTGGGATTACGGAGACGTGGCTCCAGGATGATCAGGGCTGGGAACTCAACATCCAGGGGTATTCAACATTCAGGAAGGATAGAATAAAAGGAAAAGGAGGTGGGGTAGCATTGCTGGTCGTTTTCACAGGTGTTCCAATGAAAGACCTAAAATTACAGGTCCTGAACTACATCCTGAAGAGTGGATTTTTTCAAAAAAACGTCTGGTGGCCATTGCACACCAGCCACCACACGGGCTTGACAGAGCTAAGTCTTGGTCCAGTGGCAAGGATTACCCAAGATGACATACTTACATAGGAGGCTGTCCGGAGAAGGTTGAGTAGGTTGATTCTGGGGTTGAGGGGTTGACTTATGAAGATAGGTTGAGTAGGTTGGGTCTATACACATTGGAGTTCAGAAGAATGAGAGGTGATCTTTGAAACATAAGATAATGAGGGGGCTCGACAAGGTGGATGAGGAGAGGATATTTTCACTCATAGGGGAAACTAAAATTAGGGGACAGAGTGTCAGAATAAGGGGCTGCACATTTAAAATTGAGATGAGGATGAATTTCTTCTCTTAGAGGGTTGTAAATCTATGGAATTCTCTGCCCCAGAGAGCTGTGGAGGCTGGATCATTGAATATATTAAGGTGGAGATAGACAGATTTTTGAGCGATAAGTGAATAAAAGGTTATGGGAAGTGGGCAGGAAAGTGGAGCGGAGTTCATGATCAGATCAGCCATGATCTTATTGAATGGCGGAGCAGGCACGAGGGGCCAAATGGCCTACTCCTGCTCCTATTTCTTATATTCTTATGTTCACACACAGACCAATCTACACACACACACACCCATCATAGGCAGTCCCTCGAAATCGAGGAAGACTTGCTTCCACTCTAAAAGTGAGTTCTTAGGTGAATGAACAGTCCAATATGGGAATTACAGTCTCTGTCACAGGTGGGACAGACAGTCGTTGAAGGAAAGGGTGGGTGGGACTGGTTTGCCGCATGCTCCTTCGCTGCCTGCTCTTGCTTTCTGTATGCTCTCGGCGACGAGACTCGAGGTGCTCAGCGCCTTCCCGGATGCTCCCCCCCACCCCACCCAGAGCAGTCTTTGGCCAGGGACTCCCAGGTGTCGGTGGGGATGCCGCACTTTATCAAGGAGGCTCCGAGGGTGACCCCAAAATGTTTCCTCTGCCCACCTAGGGCTCGCTTGCCGTGTAGGAGTTCAGAGTAGAGCACTTGCTTTGGGAGTCTTGTGTCAGGCATGTGAACAATGTGGCCCGCCCAACGGAGCTGGTCGAGTTGGTCAGTGCTTCGATGCTGGGGATGTTGGCCTGATCGAGGACGCTAATGTTGGTGCGTCTGCCCTCCCAGGGGATTTGCAGGATCTTGTGGAGACATCGTTGGTGGTATTTCTCCAGCGATTTGAGGTGTCTACTGTATATGGTCCACGCCTCTGAGCCATACAGGAGGGCGGGTATCACTACAGCCCTGTAGACCATGAGCTTGCTGCCAGATTTGAGGGCCTGATCTTTGAACACTCTCTTCATCAGTTGGCCGAAGGCTACGCTAGTGCACTGGAGGCAGTGTTGAACCTCGTCGTCAATGTCTACCCTTGCTGATAATAGGCTCCTGAGGTATGGAAAGTGGTCCACGTTGTCCAGGGCCACGCCGTGGATCTTGATGACTGGTGTGGGGGCAGTGCTGTGTTGTGGGGTCAGGTTAGTGGAGGACCTTTGTCTTACGGATGTTTAGTGTAAGGCCTATGCTGCCTCAGTGAAGATGTTGACTATGATTTGGAGTTCAGTCGCTGAATGTGCGCAGACGCAAGCGTCGTTGGTGTACTGTAGCTCAACAACAGAGATTGGGACGGTCTTGGATCTGACCTGGAGACGACAAAGGTTGAACAGGTTCCCACTGCTTCTGTAGTTTAGTTCCACTCCAGCGGGGAGCTTGTTGAGTGCGTGAGATGGAGCATTGCAGCGAGGAAGATCGAGAAGAGATCGAGCAGACAGGAAGCAAAGAGTAGGAATAAACGGGTCCTTTTCAGAATGGCAGGCAGTGACTAGTGGGGTACCGGAAGGTTTAGTGCTGGGACCCCAGCTATTTACAATATACATTAATGATTTAGGCAACGGAATTGAATGTAATATCTCCAAGTTTTCAGTTGACACTAAGCTGGGTGGCAGTGTGAGCTGTGAGGAGGATGCTAAGAGGCTGCAGGGTGACTTGGACAGGTTCGGTGAGTGGGCAAATGCATGGCAGATGCAGTATAATGTAGATAAATGTGAGGTTATCCACTTTGGTGGCTAAAACAGGAAGGCAGAATATTATCTGAATGGTGATAGATTAGAAAAAGGAGAGGTGCAATGAGACCTGGGTGTCATGGTACATCAGTCACTGAAAGTTGGCATGCAGGTACAGCAGGTGAAGGCGGCAAATGGCATGTTGGCCTTCAGAACGAGAGTATGAGTATAGGAGCAGGGAGGTCTTACTGCAGTTGTACAGGGCCTTGGTGAGGCCACACCTTGAATATTGTGTACAGTTTTGGTCTCCTAATCTGAGGAAGGACATTCTTGCTATTGAGGGAGTGCAGCGAAGGTTCACCAGACTGATTCCCAGGATGGCAGGACTGACATATGAAGAAAGACTGGATTGGCATCGGCTTATATTCACTGGAATTTAGAAGAATGAGAGGGGATCTCATAGAAACATATAAAATTCTGACGGGATTGGACAGGTTAGATGCAGGAAGAATGTTCCCAATGTTGGGGAAGTCCAGAACCAGGGGTCACAGTCTAAGGTTAAGAGGTAAGCCATTTAGGACCGAGATGAGGAGAAACTTCTTCACTCAGAGAATTGTGAACCTGTGGAATTCTCTACCACAAAGTTGTTGAGGCCAGTTCATTAGATATATTCAAAAGGGAGTTAAATGTGGCCCTTAAGGCTAAAGGGATCAAGGGGTATGGAGAGAAAGCAAGAAAGGAGTACTGAAGTTGCATTATCAGCCATGGTGGTGCAGGCTTGAAGGGCCGAATGGACTATTCCCGCACCTATTTTCTATGTTTCTAAGCGGGTTGGCGGGATGACGCAGCCCTGCTTGACCCCGGTTCAGATATGGATTGGGTCTATGATGGATCTGTTGGGTCAGGATCACAGCTTGCATGTCATCTTGGAGCAGGCGGAGGATGGTGACAAATTTTTGGGGGCAGCCGAAATGGAGGAGGATGCGCCATAGTTGTAGTAATACCCACCCTCCTGTATGGCTCAGATACATGGACCATGTACAGTAGACGCCAATCTACATCCACATACACAGATCAATCTATACACACACAGACCAATCCATCAGCCTCATCATAGGCAGTCCCTCAGAATCGAGGAAGACCTGCTTCCGCTCCTGAAGTGAGTTCTTTGGTGGCTGTGAACAGACCAATACAAGAGCCACAGACCTTGTCACAGGTGGGACAGACATTCGTGCTCCTTCCGCTGCCTGCACTTGACATCTTCATGCTCTCGGCGTTGAGATTCAAAGAGCTCAACACCCTCCTGGATGTACTTTCTCCACCTAGGGCGGTTGATGGCCAGGGACTCCCAGGTGTCAGTGGTGATGGCTTTGAGGGAGTCCTTGTAATGTTTCCGCTGCCCACCATCGACACACAAACACAGCTCAATCTACACACACAGACCAATCTATACACACACACACACATACCCACACCAATCTATTCACACACACAGACCAATCTATGCACACACACACACACACACAGACCAATCTATACACACACACACATACCAATCTATACACATACATACACACACACACACACACACACACACACACAGACCAATCTATACACACACACACAGTAACCAATCTATACACACACACACAACCAATCTAGACACACACACAGACCAATCTAGACACACACACACACACACAGACCAATCTATACACACACACACACACACAGACCAATCTATACACACACACACAACCAATCTAGACACACACACAGACCAATCTAGACACACACACAGACACACAAACCAATCTATACACACACACAGATCAATCTATACACACACACAGATCAATCTATACACACACACACAGATCTATACACACACACACAAACACAGACTAATCTATACACACACACTACACAGACCAATCTACACACACACACTACACAGACCAATCTACACACACACACACTACACACAGACCAATCTATACACACACACACACTATACACACAGACCAATCTATACACACACACACACTATACACACAGACCAATCTCTACACACACACACACTATACACACAGAACAACCAATACACACACACACTACACACACAGAACAACCAATACACACACACACTACACACACAGAACAACCAATACACACACACCACACACCCCGACCAATCTACACAACACACACACACACCGACCAATCTACACACACACACCGACCAATCTACACACACACACACAGACCAATCTACACACACACACACAGACCAATCTACACACACACACACAGACCAATCTACACACACACACACAGACCAATCTACACACACACACACAGACCAATCTACACACACACACACAGACCAATCTACACACACACACACAGACCAATCTACACACACACACACAGACCAATCTACACACAACACACACCGACCAATCCACACACACATACCGACCAATCCACACACACAACACACACCGACCAATCCACACACACACAACACACACACCGACCAATCTACACACACACCGACCAATCTACACACACACCGACCAATCTACACACACACACATCGACCAATCTACACACACATCGACCAATCTACACACACACACATCGACCAATCTACACACACACACACACACCGACCAATCTACACACACACACACACACACCGACTAATCCACATACACAACACACACCGACCAATCTACAAATATTTTCTCGCCACTTTAACACAGAAAAGGCCTAAAAACTGTATTCATCTAAACTTGAGCGCAGTAAGAGCTTCCCGGTGCGAGCCGGAGCTGTACTCACATGGTGGGCGGCCAGTTTGAGGCACACCTCTTCCCGCAGGAAGCGCTCCAGCCCTTTGCTGGCGGTGCAGAAATAGCGGCTGCCGGGGATCCTGCCTCCCGACATGGCGCCGGCAACTCCCGGGCACCGGCCACCGCTCACTCACACCGGGCCCAAAACGACGGTTGTCAGGGAAACCAACCGGAACTCTCCTCTCAAACGGGAAGTGACGATGTTTGGAGCGGCTTTTAAATTTAAACTGCCAACCGCCAGCAGCACATCAGAATAACAACAACAACTACTACTGGCAAAGAGCGGTCGCTGGCCGGGCTGGTTCAGTGAGGGGAGGGAGGGGGATAGCGTGGTGTTGGTTCCGGCACTGCCGCAGGCTGGACTTTCTCCAGGGCAGCCTGTGTGCACACCCTGAGGCCAACTGGAGCATCGCAATAAAAACAAAATGCTGGAAATCTCAGCAGGTCAGGCAGCATCTGCGGAGGGTTCCTGCCGCTACCACCCTTCCATGCCGTGAGTTCCAGACCCCCACCACCCTCTGGGTGAACAAATGTCCCCTCTGAGGTCAGCTGGAAAAGTTCGAGATGTAACGGGTTCGGAGGGAAGGGCTGGGGAGGAAAGAACAAAAGGGAAGGTCTGATGGGGTGGAAGGTAGGAGAGACGAAGAGGCAGAAGGGGGACGATGGGCACAAATGAGACGGTAGTGGAACATGTTAAGAAACAAACAATAAGTCTAGATGGGGTGTGAATGGCGGAATCATCACTAGCTGCCATGGGAAAGAGAAAAGAAATGCGGGGCGGGGCGGGGGGGGGGGGGGGTTAAAAAAAAAACAGTAACTATTTGTACAAAGTCTCCCGACACGTAGGCAGAAGCGAGATTTAGGACAAATATCACCGACTCCGCCACCCCCAGCGCAATTTATCCTAGCCCTTTTCTATGCATGCGCCTAGCCGCAGCACCGATCTGTTGACCACGTTGCCTTCACTGTGCCGAGCAGCCCCCCAAGCACTGAGCAACCCTGCAACACCACATTGCCTCCACTGCAGTGGCGAGCCTCCGATCCATCTGGTCCAAACAGGGACTGCGGGTGGCCGAGAGCGGCGGCGGGGAGAGAAAAGAGAGAGACGGCGGGCGGGGGATGGTGGTGGTGGGGGGGGGGGGGGGGGGGGCGGAAAGGGAGAGAGACTGGGGAAATCATGTTTGACAAATTTGTTAAAATTCTTTGAGGATGTAAGGAGCAGGGTGGATAAGGGGAACCAGTGGATATGGTGTATTTAGATTTCCAGAAGGCATTTGATAAGGTGCCAGATAAGAGGTTACTGCACAAGATTAAAGCTCACGGGGTTGGGGGTAATATATCAGCATGGATAGAGGATTGGCTAACTAATTGGCTAAAAGAGTTGGGATAAATGGTTTATTCTCTGGTTGGCAATAGCTATTGGGGTGCCGCAGGGATCAGTGCTGGGACCCCAAATGTTTACAATCTATATTAGTGGCTTGGAAGAAGGGACTGAGTGTAATGTAGCCAAGTTTGCTGACGACACAAAGTTGGGGGTTAGAGCACTACTGTGAGAGTATTCAGGGGAGGGAGCATGTACTGAGTGAGTATTCAAGGGGAGGGAGCATGTACTGAGTGAGTATTCAAGGGGAGGGAGCATGTACTGAGTGAGTATTCAGGAGGAGGGAGCACTGTACTGTGAGAGTATTCGGGGGAGGGAGCACTGTACTGAGTGAGTATTCAGGGGGAGGGAGCACTGTACTGTGAGAGTATTCAGGGGGAGGGAGCACTACTGTGAGAGTATTCAGGGGGAGGGAGCGCTTCCCTCTCCACCTCTCTTGGCATCATCCATGGGGCCCATCATTGCACTCATCGATGTCTCCTCACGAGTAGCAACCCCAACTATCCCATCCTACTGTATCACCCGACCTTGCCGCCCAGCTTGCCCGTGGGGGGCTAGCCTTGCCAATCTCCTCCCCGTCCAACACATCCCTCCAAGCGCTGACCCTGCAGATGCTGGAGATGGATCAGCCATCACCGCTCCTCTCTGCATCTTGCAGAGTGTCCGTTCGCTTGCGAAAAAGGCCCTTGCCATCCAGGAGCTTATCGTGGATGATCGCATCGATATCATGACCCTGATGGAAACTTGGCTGAGGGGTGATGATACCTAACCTTTAAATGAAGCCTCTTGCCCGGTTATATCTTCCACCACTTGGCCCGCCCAGACCACCGTGGTGGCAGTGTGCCTCTCCACCAAATCATATCTTGGTCTGTCCACCTTTCTCCAGCACTTTCTCCTCCTTTGAACATCTCACCTTATTCCACTCCTCTCACCTCTCATTTAAAATTCTCGTTCTCGACCGCCCACCCTAGTACCCTCAAAATGTTATCACCGAGATATCTTCACTGCTTTCCTCCCTCAGCGTCTGCACCAAGCAACTTCTCATCCTCAGTGATTTCAACCTCCATCTCAATTCATCATGGTCTCTCTCCTCTGAGTTTACTATCCTCCTATCCTCCCCTAATCTCTCCCTCCATGTGAACTCCCCAACCCATATTCATTGCCAGCTCCTTGACGTTGTTATCTCTTGTGACCTCACTATTCCTACTGTGTCAATTGCAGATAAGGCCATATTTTGACCACTTCCTTGTATCGCACTACAACCACAACCCCCTTCCCCCACCCAATCATACTTCCTTCTGTATCCGCCCCTGGAAAAAACTCTCCAAACTCTCTGATAACTGCACTTATGAACTCCCAACTGTCCAGCCTTTGGCCCTCCATTCACCATGACATTTCTGCAGCCACCGATCTGCTCAACCACACCCTCACCACCATCTTTGATGCCCTAGTCCCTATTAAAACCATTACTCTCTCTCACCCTGGCCCTTCCCCTGGTACAGCCCTCATCTTCGATCCCTCAAGTCCAAGGGGCGCAGACTTGAAAGGGTGTAGCGGACAACTGGTTTAGCCATTCACCGCCAGATCTGGCTGGACCATATAAAGCATTATCGGGTCCGACTCTTGTCTACCAAAACTGCTCACTGTTGCAGGCTACTATTCTTTACTGCTAACTGTCTTCTTAAACCCCTATCCACTATCTCCACCACACTCTCCTACAACACCAAGTGTGAGGAACTCCTGGACTTCGTTGTCTCAAAGATTCAGGCCATCCGATCAGCTGCTACCCTTCCCCTAGCCCACCGGGCCAAACTTCCTCTGATGCTCCCACCTTCCCTAGCCCTGAACTCGCATCTTTCTCCAGTTTCTCTCCGATCTCCCCTCTTGACTTCTCCACGCTCATCTTATCCATGACACCCACTTCCTGATCCCTTGACCTTATTCCCACTAAACTGCTGACCACCCAACTTCCTTTTCTGGCTCCCATGTTAGCTGACATTGTTAACGGTTCTCTCTCTCCAGGTATTCTCCTCTCCTTCAAATCTGCCGTGATTACCCCTCTCAAAAAAACAACCCTTGACCCCACTGTGCTTGCAAGCTACAGCCCCATCTCCAACCTCCCTTTCTTCTCCAAAGTCCTTTAACATGTTGTAGCCTCCCAAATCCGTGCCCATCTTTTCCGGAACTCCATGTTTCAATCCCTTCAATCTGGTTTCCGCCCCTGCCACAGAACCGAAACGGCTCTCATCAAAGTCACAATGACATCCTTTGTGACTGTGACAAAGGAAAACTATCCCTCCTCGTCCTTCTCGACCTGTCTGCAGCCTTTGATATGGTTGATCACTCATAGAAAAATAGAAAATAGGTGCAGGAATAGGCCATTTGGCCCTTCGAGCCTGCTCCAACATTCAATAAGATCATGGCTGATCATTCCCTCAGTACCCCTTTCCTGCTTTCTCTCCATACCCCTTGATCCCTTAGCCGTAAGAGCCATATCTAACTCCCTCTTGAATATATCCAATGAACTGGCATCAACAACACTCTGCAGTAGGGAATTCCACAGGTTAACAACTCTCTGAGTGAAGAAGTTTCTCCTCATCTCAGTCCTAAATGGCCTACCCCTTATCCTAAGACTGTGTTCCCTGGTTCTGGACTTCCCCAACATTGAGAACATTCTTCCCGCATCTAACCTTTCCAGTCCCGCCAGTAAGTTTCTATGAGATCCCCTCTCTTCCTTCTAAACTTCAGTGAATAAAGGCCCAGTTGATCCAGTTTCTCCTCATATGTCAGTCCGGCCATCCCAGGAATCAATCTGGTGAACCTTCGCTGCACTCCCTCAATAGCAAGAACGTCCTTCCTCAGATTAGGAGACCAAAACTGAACACAATATTCCAGGTGAGGCCTCACCAAGGCCCTGTACAACTGCAGTAAGACCTCCCTGCTCCGATACTCAAATCCCCTAGCTATGAAGGCCAACATACCATTTGCCTTCTTCACTGCCTGCTGTACCTGCATGCCAACTTTCAATGACTGATGAACCATGACACCCAGGTCTCGTTGCACCTCCCCCTTTCCTAATCTGCCGCCATTCAGATAATATTCTGCCTTCGTGTTTTTGCCCCCAAAGTGGATAACCTCACATTTATCCACATTATACTGCATCTGCCATGCATTTGCCCATTCACCTTACCTGTCCAAGTCACTCTGCAGCCTTTTAGCATCCTCCTCACAGCTCACACCGCCACCCAGTTTAGTGTCATCTGCAAACTTGGAGATATTATACTCAATTCCTTCATCAAAATCATTGATGTATATTGTAAAGAGCTGGGGTCCCAGCACTGAGCCCTGCGGTACTCCACTAGTAACTGCCTGCCATTCTGAAAAGGACCCGTTTATCCCGACTCTCTGCTTCCTATCTGCCAACCAGTTCTCTATCCACGTCAGAACATTACCCCCAATACCATGTGCTTTGATTTTGCACACCAATCTCTTCTGTGGGATCTTGTCAAAAGCCTTTTGAAAGTCCAAATAATCCACATCCACTGGTTCTCCTTTGTCCACTCTACTAGGTACATCCTCAAAAAATTCCAGAAGATTTGTCAAGCATGATTTCCCCATGCTGACTTGGACCGATCCTGTCACTGCTTTCCAAATGCGCTGCTATTTCATCTTTAATAATTGACTCCAACATTTTCCCCACTACTGATGCCAGGCTAACTGGTCTAGAATTACCCGTTTTCTCTCTTCCCCCCTTTTTTAAACAGTGGTGTTACATTAGCTACCCTTCAGTCCATAGGAACTGATCCACAGTCAATAGACTGTTGGAAAATGATCACCAAAGCAGCAACTATTTCTATGGCCACTTCCTTAAGTACTCTGGGATGCAGACTATCAGGCCCCGGGAATTTATCAGCCTTCAATCCTATCAATTTCTCTAACACAATTTCCCACTTTACAAGGATATCCTTCAGTTCCTTCATCTCACTAGACCCTCGGTCCCCTAGTATTTCCAGAAGGTTATGTGTGTCTTCCTTCATGAAAACAGAACCAAAGTATTTGTTTAACTGGTCTGCCATTTCTTTGATCCCCATTATAAATTCACTTGAATCTGACTACAAGGGACCTACTTTTGTTTTCACAAATCCTTTTCTCTTCACACATCAATAGAAGCTTTTGCAGTAAGTTTTTATGTTCCCAGCAAGCTTCCTCTCATACTCTGTTTTCCCCCACCTAATTAAACCATTTGTCCTCCTCTGCTGCATAACAAAATTTTCCCAGTCGTCAGGTTTGCTGCTTTTTCTGGCCAATTTATATGCCTCTTCCTTGGATTTAACACTATCCTTAATTTCCCTTGTTAGCCACGGTTGAGCCACTTTCCCCGTTTTATTTTTACTCCAGACAGGGATGTACAATTGTTGAAGTTCATCCATGTAATCTTTAAATGTTTGCCATTGCCTATCCACCGTTAACACTTTAAGTATCACTTGCCAGTCTTTTCTAGCCAAGTCACATCTCATACCATCGAAGTTACCTTTCCCTAAGTTCAGGACCATAGTCTCTGAATTAACTGTGTCACTCTCCAACTTAATGAAGAATTCTACCATATTATGGTGACTCTGCCCCAAGGGGCCTCGCACAACAAGATTGTTAATTAGTCCTTTCTCATTACACATCACCCAGTCTAGGATGGCCAGCCCTCTAGTTGGTTCCTCGACATATTGGTCTCGAAAACCATCCCTAATACACTCCAGGAAATCCTCCTCCACCGCATTGCTACCAGTTTGGTTAGCCCAGTCAATATGCAGATTAAAGTCACCCATGATAACTGCTGTACCTTTATTGCATGCATCCCTAATTTCTTGTTTGATGCTGTCCCCATCCTCAGTACTACTGTGGTGGTCTGTACACAACTCCCACTAGCGTTTTCTGCCCTTTGGTATTCTGTAGCTCCACCCATACAGATTCCACATCATCCAAGCTAATGTCCTTCCTTACAATTGCATTAATTTCCTCTTTAACCAGCAACGCCACCCTACCTCCTTTTCCTTTCTGTCTATCCTTCCTAAATGCTGAATACCCCTGGATGTTGAGTTCCCAGTCTTGGTCACCATGGAGCCATGTCTCCGTGATGCCAATTATATCATATCCGTTAACTGCTATCAGCGCAGTTAATTCGTCCACCTTATTCCGAATACTCCTCACATTGAGGCACAGAGCCTTCAGGCTTGTCTTTTTAACACCCTTTGCTCCTTTAGGATTTTGCTGTCATGTGGCCCTTTTTGCTTTTTGCCTTGGGTTTTTCTGCCCTCCACTTTTACTTTTCCGCGTTCTATCTTTTGCCTCTGCCCCCATTCTACTTCGCTCTGTCTCCCTGCATAGGTTCCCATCCCCCAGCCATATTAGTTTAACCCCTCCCTGAGAATGCAGACTGAACATGGATATTAAATGTATACAGACATTTAAGTCGAGAAGTTTAGAACATGGGAATTATATATGGACAGTATAAGCTAACAAAGAATTCGTGGAGGAATAGCCATGACATCTCAGACTCGGGACTGCAAAATGTTACAACACTAACACAGTTTGAAACAAAACCCACAGCTAGCAAAAAAAACCTCAAGGTCGTACTAACTCACATTGCTAACCTGAAACATTAACAGTAAGGGAATAATGGGCCTTTGTGTAAAATCAGACCATTCTTAGATCAGTTTATGAGTGGACAAAGGGAAAGAGGGATCAGAGAGGACAGGCTGAACTAGGATGTCACTCTAATTGTATCTTGTTATCTTTTACCGAAAATGTATAACCGTCGTCCCTTTACTATGTAACGTCACTTTGTCCGTAGGAAGTGAGTGTGATCTATCAGAGTTGCATTCCTTCTGTCTGATAAAGTCCCCGATCGGGATTTGCTTTGAAATAAAAGCTTGCTTTGTTTAAGGCAGAAACGGTATTCGACTCAGTAATTTCGCTGAACCAGATTGAGGGAAAAGAATTCACATTTTAACATTTGGTGTCAGAAGTGGGATCTCAACAGACGACTGCCGAAAACTTGCGAATTAAGAGCCAGACTAGCCTTGGACGAGACGAGAGGAAAGTGGCCACTGGAGTGAGTATGATTTCAATACTGCTCCAGTTTCCTCCGGTTTCAAAAGTCTGAGGAAAGTTTAGCCACTCGCTGGTTCTCAGGTAGTGTCTGAACGAGATCCAGGACAATCTGGTGAATACCTTTCAAACTTAAAATAGGGATAGAGATAGGGAAATTGCGCGGTGACGCAAACCAAGCGGCGACTCGGAAAGATAGGTTAGAATAGGTAAGTCTGCCTGGGTTCGAGGCCCAGAGCCTGCCAGTATCTGTGTGGGTTCGAGGCCAAAGTAAAACCGCGCGGCAACGCGGAGTGAGAGAGAGAATCGCGCGAACCGCGGAGGTTAGGGAATTACGTAAAATTAAGCCGCGGGACTGTGTAAATTTTAAATTGTACTTACGCCAAGTATGGCGTCGATCTTGTATATCACTTGGCTCTGGGTAAGATAACTGAAACCACCACGGGGCGACGTGGGGACAATCAGGACTAATTAGGACCCTGATCCAACGTGCGGCGACACGAGGATAGGTAATTTAGATAAAACTACGAATTCCCTGAAAGGTCATGGATCCAAAAATAGAGCTGGCCAAAACAATTAATAGGAAAGAAGAGAGACTCTTGTGAACATCTGTTTTAAATGAGAAATGCTTGTGTGATTTTTACTGTGGATAAGAAAGCCTGTGTGGGAAACCGGGGAGTTGTGGTTTGTTTTAGCTCCACCCACTTTTTCAAACAGAGTGAAAGTTTTTTTAACCCTTCGTAGTGTTGTCCTGTATGTGGGAAGTTTAAGAGTGTGAACCTTATTGAATTACATATATTCGGATAATAAGTTACGGAGCCAGGAAATGCACAAAAGATAGGTTTGTTGAGTAAAAAAAAAATACATGGTCCTGGTGGTTAAAAAAGAATTTATTTGACATGCTCACTTTCTTGTCGAAAGAAAACATGCAATGATTGATTACATTGGGTTGAAAGACATAAATTTAGTCTCGGAATGAGATAAAGAATGCCTTAAAAAAAAAAGCTTCTAAGCTCAAAAAAGTTTTAAATAAAGATTGAAATTACAAAGTTTGAATTGGGATTTTGAGATATTCAGAGAAGGCACAGCAAAATACTGAGATGGATTCAAAGGGATTCAAAAAAATTATTATTATATTAAATCTGCAGTTTAGAAGAGACAGTATAACACGACCTTGAGGCTGGAACAATTGAGATAACGAAAAGCAGCACTCAGTTTACGTGCCAGACTTCCCTCTAGTTATGGAAAAGACGAAAATAAAGACGTAACGTACTAAATAGGTGCTGAAAGAGAAAAAATGTTCTGAGATTTTAAATTATGAGAAAAGTTCCACTGCAGTCTGAAAAAATGCATCACTTCTGTCGAGTTGGCAGAAAAACTCCATTAAATTAGGACTTTCATTGACAAAAGGAGGACATATTAAAAACCGTAGACGTCTTAAAGAAAGAGTGCGCGCACGAGAAACGTACTAAGAGTTCCACTGGGACCTCTGAGAAAGGTATCGATAGACTACGTAGTTAAATGGTTGGCTTTGCATTGACCGAGGCTGATGACGAAATTGAATTTCAGTAAACAATTAGCTATTAAAAATGTGTGGTCTCGTTTTAAATCAATTTAAAAAATATCTTTGGCAAGTACTTGAATAAGAAGTTAAAAAATATTGGAGTTTAATCAAATGCTGCCTTTCCTGATGAGAAGATTTTTTTTTCAGATGGTTACGTGAAGTCACGTAATGACATCAGGTCTTCTTACAAACCTGTAAAGGAGTTAACCCTTTCCATTGACAGCCGTTTCATACTGAACATTATTAATTTGGATTTCTTAATAGAAAAAAGACTCACCTAACAGAGGAAATGGTGCGATAGTCAGAATAAAAATAAAAACAGAACTAGCTTATGTAATAATACTTGCCTGATACAATAAAGAAATAGATACTCAAACAAAACAAATTGAAGAGTTAAAAGGCTAAGATAAATAAGCTGAAAGAGATCCACAAACCCAACTTAACCCTGACCTTCGATTTCACGGAGTGACCTCGACATGCATGGATATAATGCAGAATCAAGGGACCTGTGGGCCCTGGTAAAGCAAACCCTGAGCCCAACTGAGCATGCCCGATTTCTAACTCACCTAGGACGTGCTACTCATGATGCATTGTTGGTTGCTCACCCTAACGATGTCCAGGATCGCCTAAACGCTGTCTTTAATGCTCTCACCACGACCCTTCAGAAGCCCATCAGTATGGCTGCAGTATTAGAAACTAAACCCAAACGAGAAGAAACTGCCGATGAATTCATGGAAAGATTTATTGAAATATACGGAAGTCAATCAGGAGACAATGCCTTCAGGGCAGGAGAGGATTCTCCTCAATTCTGCGCTATCCTACTTCAGTGCCTGCCCTATTCGGTTGCTCACGCTATCCGGACAAATAATATGAATTGGGCAGATAACAGTAAAGCCCAGATGGAAAGGGCGGTTAAATATTATTGGCAGGAAAAGAAAGGAGAGGGGGGAGGTGCCCTCCCACCCGGGTCAGACTGAATACGTGACTAGAAAGGAAGAGCCGCCTCGGGTGGAAGGACCAAAACCCGACCCAAGGGGACACCAGATGGAACCGCAATGTTACGTGCAAGGTTGGGTGGATAAACAGGGATACGGTTATACTAAACACCCAAATGGCCCGGGCCCTGCTAATTACAGACCACCCTACTATCCCCGGCCTGATATGGGAAGAGGTCGGGGCTGGGAAAGACGAGATGGATGCTTTAATTGTGGGCAAGAAGGACATTGGAGTAGAGAGTGTCCCTCCCGTTGGCACGAAGGAGGAAGGGGAGGGGGGCAAGGGGGGAGAGGACGAGGATTTTACACTAACTTCTCCCAGAACAACCCCTTTGGCCAACCGTCCCCCGATTATTCGTATTGACTACGTAGCTTGATTGTGCATGGACCCTCCCCGGATGACGAACCGATGATATTCGGAATGATTGGCAACCCTTCTTGATAGATACGGGAGCCTTCATGTCTTCTGTACAATCAAAGCTTAAACTCCCCGCCTCCACTGAAACACAGGGACTGTCAGGATTCCTGGGACAAGTCTCTACATTCCCGGTGTCAGAACCAGTTAAAATGGGTTACCAGGAAGAATCAGTGGAACATCGATTTGTTATCACAACCAATCTGGACTGTAATTTGATGGCTAGAGACCTCCTCTGCAAATTCCAGTTGCATTTGGAGTGTGGAGATGATGGGATTATTCTAAAACAGGGAACCCTTAAGCGGCAGTATACCACTAGAACCCCTCAGTGGTGGTCTCTGGACCTGCCGCAGGCACCCTATCATGTGACCCTAGCATACGATCCCAGTAGAAAGAATCAGGACCTGCAGATCTTTTATCAGGATCGTGAAGGGGAAGTGAAGGAAATTATATTAAGGGCTAGAGTGACTGGACCGGAAGGGAAGGCAGATTTTGTGGAAATGGACAGCCCCCAACGGTGGCACCACATGTTACTCGTGACGTATTACCTCTCCACCACGCTAAAGATTTGGGAGTTATGGTGCGCCAGGCTATAGACGAGGCTGACCCTACCAGCCGGGATGTGCAGATTGTAAAACATGGCCGAACAGTCCAATTTCACGGGGACCCCGAGAAGGTCTTAACGACTCTGCAGCATCATACTGGCTCTGACATACCTGACTATGTGGATCCTCATGTGTGGGCAGAGGACCCCTCCCAAGTGGGTTATACTCCCATTGATCCGATTGAGATCCCAGTGCAGGGCAATATGGACTGGCCCTCTATCCTACAGTACCCACTGAAATCACAGGCAATACCGAGTATCCACCGACTGATTAAGGGGCTAGTGGAACAGGGGATTTTGGTCCAATGCCAGTCCCTGTGTAATACTCCTATACTGGCAGTCCCTAAGCCAGGCAAGCCAAACGAATACCGTTTAGTTCAAGACCTTCGAGCTATCAATGCTATCGTCCGGCCCCTGCACGCTCTGGTTCCCAACCCAGCACAGATACTGTCATTAATCCCAGCAAATGCCAAGATCTTTGCTATAATAGACCTTCAACATGCCTTCTTCGCTTTGCCGCTAGCCCAGGCGAGTCAGTACCTATTCGTCTTCACTTACCAGGGACAGCAATATACCTGGACTAGACTTCCCCAAGGGTTCATCCACTCCCCGACCTTATTCTGAAGGAGCCTGCAGAGACAGTTACAGCCTCTCACGCTGACTAAAGGATCCACTTTGATTCAGTATGTGGACGATTTACTGGTAGCCAGCGCAGGTGAACCAAGTAATTGGGAGGATGCTAATCAGTTACTGAATTATTTGTCCTCCCTGGGATACATAGTTTCCTCATCAAAGGTCAAAATTGGCCAGTCTCAAGCCAAGTTCCTTGGGATAATTTTATCAGGCACCCACCGAGCTTTGGAGGCTAGCCGAGTCGAACCAGTTTCCAGTCCCTAGCACGGCTAAACAAATGCGACAGTGGTTGGGGATGATCAGTTACTGCAGCTCCTGGATCCCTAATGTTGCCCTGATGACTAAGCACCTCACCCCATATACAAATAAGGAAGGCAGCTTTGAAATAGAAACCGCAGACGTCCAAGCCTTTAAGGAACTAAAGACAGCCCTGCTGCAAGCTCCGGCTTTGGGCCGGCCTCTCTATGACCGGCCCTTTCAACTGTACTGTACAATCCTGAAAGACTGTGCTACTGCTGTCTTAACTCAGAAACACGGGGATAAGCATAGACCTGTTGCCTACTACTCTTCCAAAATAGACTCCGTTGCCTTGGGACACCCTGTATGCACTCAAATATTAACCGCCATCTACAATCGCCTTCAATCCGCTGCCAACATCACCCTCCAGCAGGATATTGTGGTGTACACCTCTCACTCCGTAGCTGCCCTCCTGGGCCAACTGCAGACTCAACATCTTACCATGGCCAGGCAAAGCAGATATGAGATCTACTTACGAAACAATCCTAAGCTGACCTTTCGGCACTGTACTGCCATTAATCCGGCCTGTTTTCTTACTGAGCCACCCCAAGATGAGAAAGAACCCAGTCATGATTGTTTATCTTTAATTCAAGAGGCCTCATCAGTCAGGGAAGATTTAGTTGATGTACCAATGGAAGACCCAGACTGTATTATGTATGTTGACGGAAGTTCTTCTAGTAATCCAGAAGGTACACGAATCTCAGGATACGCCATAGTAAAACAGGAGAATCAGGTCTTGGAATCTACCGCCTTTGAAACCGCCTATTCTGCCCAACAAGCTGAACTATTCGCCCTCACCCGAGCCTGTATCTTGGCCAAAGACCTCAAAGTCAATATCTATACCGACTCTAGGTATGCCTTTGGGGTGGCCCATGATTTCGGACAATTATGGAAAAATAGGGGATTCCTAACCTCACAGGGGAATGAGATATCCCATTGGCAACTAGTATCTGATTTGTTGCAAACCCTCATGCTCCCCAAGCACATTGCCATTGTTAAATGTACCGCCCACACCACCGGAAAATCCCCGGTTGATATAGGGAACCACTGTGCTGACAAAGAGGCTAAACAGGACTCTCGTGACCAACAAATGGTAGTGCCCAAAATGATGAGTCAGACTAAAAATCCTGCGAAGGATAAGTTAGCCTCGGACAAACCAATGCCAACCATCCAAGATGTTATTAAAGCACAGGAGGACGCTCCTGAAAAAGAAAAACTGTTGTGGAAAAACTATGGATGTACTTATGACAATGTTTCTAAACTCTGGACCACTCCCGTGGAACAGACTTGCATGTCTGACGAGTTGACTCTATAGGTATTGAATGTATGCATTTTGCTACTCATTGTGGAGCAAGGACCTCAAGTGACACACTGTTGGCTACTTGGTGGCACCCTAGACTCCAGGCGCTCGCCCAGAACATCAGTAGCCGTTGCCTGGTTTGCCAGCAACATTATCCAGGGAAGGGAGTCCCCTGTGATTGGGGTAAAATGCCCCTACCCGAAGGTCCCTTTGAGACATTGCAGTTGGACTACATTGAGTTGCAAAAAGTTCAGTGTTACAAATATGTGTTAGTAATAGTAGATGTATTTAGCAGATGGATTGAAGCCTACTCTACCCTGGACAATAAGGCTCAAACTGTTGTTAAGGTGTTAATGAGGGAAATTGTTCCTAGATGTGGTATCGCAGCTCGACTGATGACCACCTATGTTCTTTCTCTGACTCAGGCTCTGCGACTAGCTCACAACCAGGTTCGAGAGGCTTACTTCGACCTCCCAGTTTTACCCAAATCATCCCTCGTGGTACCAGGGAAGTATGTCCTGATTAAGAAATGGATTCGGAAGGGATTAGAGCCACGATGGGTGGGGCCTTTTCAGGTGTTACTCAGTACCCCCACTGCAGCCAAGGTTGAGGGGAAACGTGCCTGGGTTCACCTGCACCACTGCAAGCTCACCACCCTCTAACGAACCTATTTTACTGGTTATTCTCACTCCTGTTTCTGTTCCAGATTTCCTCTTCTCCTTAGCTGAACAAGGCCATTGGAATCCTAATTGGAACGTGGACCAGTTTGAACTTTTACCCGTAGTGATAGACAGCCAGCTACACCAACGGTGACCTGAGAAGAGAGATGGGAAAACTGAACTCTTTTAATCAGCAAAATAATTGGACTATTTATCTGAATCCTGAGCCATAAGATGAAACTGTCTGTATGCCACAGTCTGTATAATAGTGTTGATATATGACAGTTTCGGCGCATGGGAGGCGAGACAGAGACGAGAGCTCCATGTAAACACCTTTTTGTACATGTCTTATGTTTATGTGCAAAATGGGAACTTTTCTAGATGTTGGGTGTGTTCACATATCCCTATACATTCCAAAGGGGGAATTCCTTTGCGCCCCGTTCCACTAACCCTAACTGAGACTGTCAGATGGATTCAGAGCCAAACTATCACGAGAGGAGCGGGGGCCAATACAAATACGAGAGAGGAAAGGCGGGTCAAAAGAGGGATCACGGAGATCAGGAGGATTATCATACCGTTACCACATGAACGACCACGGGGAGGTCACCAAGTGGGAGAGTGCTGGAGACCCCATTAGTCAGACGTTCCAGGGATGGTACCAACCAACCTACGACCATGGAAAGGAACCCCCATTCTTAGCCCTGACCAATACCTTGGGGATTGGGAGGCCAACCGGGGACATATGTCTAACCCGAAATGACACCAGTAACAAGGGACATATCATGGGGTACAGCAAATGTCAACATCACCACAGGTGCACGAGTCACCATCCTCTCTCACCTTCCGAATAAAACAGGTGGAGGTTTGTGGGCCCAGTCTTGGGACCCGGAAGCAATATATCAGAAAGCAGCTTTTAACGGCACGTATTTCGTGTGCGGTCATAAGGCATATCCTTGGTTGCCTAGGCGATAGACAGGGTCCTGTTATCTGGGATATGTGGTGCCATTTGTGCGGCAAGTACGTACCCTGGCGGAAGCACATGCCTCCAGCCGATACAAGCGAGCCATCACCCCCGCCGACAAGTTCTTTGGGGTCTTGATGTTCCCAATCGGGATAGGACGTCTCATGGATGAATACAGAACCTAGAGACGATATTGGAACAGATAGCTAACAATACTGCTGAAGCTCTGGAGGGCATCACAGCTGAAATGGTAGCAATGCGGACCGTAGCATTACAAAACCGAATGGCCCTCGATTACCTGTTAGCTGAGAAAGGGGGAACGTGTGCCCTGATAGTATCTGAATGTTGCACTTACATTCATGATAGTTCAGAAAACATAACCAATCTCGCTGATCACATAAGAAGGGAGGTGAAGAAGTTATCCATACCAGCAGAAGGATCTAGCTGGTTTGATTGGCTATCAGATGGATCTTGGAGATCCTATCTAATCCATGGGCAATTATTCTCATCGTAGTAATAATTACCTGTTGTTTGATTGTTGGTTGCCTTAACCTTTGTTGTAAAGTAATGATGGCAAGATTAGCAAACCCTCTTGTGGGCAAGGGCTCCCGAGTTATGGTCCAACGAACTAAAGAACTACTCGACAATAACAACAATTGATTCAGGAAATAGAGTGTGAATGGATGAATGCGATACTCCTAGAATGATCCTAAATGTTATCATGGAATGATAAAAGGGGGGAATGAGAATGCATACTGAACATGGATATTAAATGTATACAGACATTTAAGTCGAGAAGTTTAGAACGTGGGAATTATATATGGACAGTATAAGCTAACAAAGAATTCATGGAGGAATAGCCATGACATCTCAGACTCGAGACTGCAAAATGTTACAACACTAACACAGTTTGAAACAAAACCCACAGCTTGCAAAAAAAACCTCAAGGTCGTATTAACTCACATTGCTAACCTGAAACATTAACAGTAAGGGAATAATGGGCCTTTGTGTAAAATCAGACCATTCTTAGATCGGCTTATGAGTGGACCAAGGGAAAGAGGGATCAGAGAGGATAGGCTGAACTAGGATGTCACTCTAATTGTATCTTGTTATCTTTTACCGAAAATGAATAACCGTCATCCTTTTACAATGTAACGTCACTTTGTCCGTAGGAAGTGAGTGCGATCTATCAGAGTTGCATTCCTTCTGTCTGATAAAGTCCCCGATCGGGATTTGCTTTGAAATAAAAGCTTGCTTTGTTTAAGGCAGAAACGGTATTCGACTCAGTAATTTCGCTGAACCAGATTGAGGGAAAAGAATCCACATTTTAACTTTCCCAACAGCAGTAGCAAACACTCCCCCTTGGACTTTCGTTCCGGTCCTGCCCAGGTGCAGAACATCCGGTTTGTACTGGTCCCACCTCCCCCAGAACCGGTTCCAATGTGCCAGGAATTTAAATCCCTCCCCTCTGCGCCACTCCTCAAGCCATGTATTAACCTGAGCTACCCTGCGATTCCTACTCTGACTAGCACGTGGCACGGGTAGCAATCCTGAGATTACTACTTCTGAGGTCCTACTTTTTAATTTAGCTCCTAGCTCCCTAAATTCGTCTTGTAGGACCTCATCCCATTTTTTACCTATGTCGTTGGTACCTATATGCACCACGACAACTGGCTGTTTACCCTCTCCCTTCAAAATGTCCTGCACCCGCTCCGAGACATCCTTGACCCTTGCACCAGGGAGGCAACATACCATCCTGGAGTCTCGGTTGGGGCTGCAAAAACGTCTATCTATTCTCCTTACAGTAGCTCTCCCACTGTTTTTCCTGCCCTCTTGTGCAGCAGAGTCACTCACGGTGCCATATCTTCGCTGCTGCTGCTTTCCCCTGATGAGTCATCCCCCTCAACAGTACCCAAAGCGGTGTATCTGTTTTGCAGGGGGATGACCGCAGGGGACCCCTGTACTACATTCCTTCCACTGCTCTTCCTGTTGGTCACCCATCCCCTATCTGGCTGTGTAATCTTTACCTGCGGTAAGACCAACTCACTAAACGTGCTATTCATGGCATCCTCAGCATCGCGGATGCTCCAGAGTGAATCCACCAGCAGCTCCGGTACCACAATGTGGTCTGTCAGGTGCTGCAGCCGGATACACTTCCCGCATATGTAGTCGTCAGGGACAGTGGAAGCGTCCCTGACTTCCCACATAGTACAGGAGGTGCATAACACGTGTCTGAGCTCTCCTGCCATGACTTAACCCCTAGATTAACTTAATTTGGCAATAGTAATGTTGAAGGTTACTTACTGATAAAGAAAAGAAAAAGAAAAAACTACTCACCAATCACCAGCCAATCACTTACCCCCTTGGCTGTGACATCACCTTTCAATTTCTTTCTACTTTTTTTCCCTCGATCCTCCTCCAACTGTGGTGTACATAGATACCAATGATATAGGTAAAAAACAGGATGAGGTCCTACAAGACGAATTTAGGGAGCTAGGAGTCAAATTAAAAAGCAGGCCATCAAAGGTAGTAATCTCAGGATTGCTACCAGTGCCTTGTGCTAGTCAGAGTAGGAATCACAGGATAGCTCAGATGAATATGTGGCATGAGGAGTGGTGCAGAGGGGAGGGATTCAAATTCTTGGCACATTGGAACCAGTTCTGGGGGAGCTGGGACCAGTACAAACCGGACGGTCTGCACCTGGGCCGGACCCTAACACTGTCCTAGGGGGAGTGTTTGCTAGTGCTGTTGGGGAGGAGTTAAACTAATATGGCAGGGTGATGGGAACCTATGCAGGGAGACAGAGGGAAACAAAATGGAGACAGAAGCAAAAGATAGAAAGAAGAAAAGTAAAAGTGGATAGCAGAGAATCCCAAGGCAAAAATCAAAAAGGGCCACATTGCAGCAAAATTCTAAAAGGGAAAAGTGTGTTAAAAAGACAAGCCTGAAGGCTCTGTGCCTCAATGCGAGGAGTATTCGTAATAAGGTGGACGAATTAACTGCACAGGAAGCAATTAATGAATATGATATAATTAGCATCACAAAGACATGGCTCCAGGGTGACCAAGGCTGGGAACTCAACATCCAGGAGTATTCAACATTCAGGAAGGATAGACAGAAAGAAAAAGGAGGTGGGGTAGCATTGCTGGTTAAAGAGGAAATTAACGCAATAGTAAGGAAGGACATTAGCTTGGATGATGTGGAATATGTATGGGTGGAGCTGTGGAATACCAAAAGGCATAAAACGCAAGTTGAGTTGTGTACAGACCACCAAACAGTAGTAGTGAGGTTGGGGACAGTATCAAACAAGAAATTAGGGATGTGTGCAATAAAGGTACAGCAGTTATCATGGGTGACTTTAATCTACATATAGATTAGGCTAACCAAACTGGTAGCAATACGATGGAGGAGGATTTCCTGGAGTGTATTAGTGATGGTTTTCTGACCCAATATGTCGAGGAACCAACGAGAGGGCTGGCCATCCTAGACTGGGTGATGTGTAATGAGAAAGGACTAATTAACAATCTTGTTGTGCGACGCCGCTAGGGGAAGAGTGACCATAATATGGTAGAATTCTTTATTAAGATGGAGCATGATACAGTTAATCCAGAGACTTAAGGAAAGGTAACTTCGATGGTATGAGACGTGAATTGGCTAGAATAGACTGGCAAATGATACTTAAAGGGTTGACGGTGGATAGGCAATGGCAAACATTTAAAGAGCACATGGATGAACTTCAACAATTGTACATCCCTGTCTGGAGTAAAAATAAAACGGGGAAGGTGGCTCAACCGTGGCTAATAAGGAAAATTAAGGATAGTGTTAAATCCAAGGAAGAGGCATATAATTTGGCCAGAAAAAGCAGCAAACCTGAGGACTGGGAGAACTTTGTAACACAACAGGGGAGGACAAAGGTTGTAATTAGGAGGGGAAAAATAGAGCATGAGAGGAAGATGCTGGGAACATAAAAACTGACTGCACAAGCTTCTATAAATATGTGAAAAGAAAAAGATTAGTGAGCACAAACGTAGGACCCTTGCAGTCAGATTCAGATGAATTTATAATGGGGAACAAAGAAGTGGCTTTGGTTCTGTCTTCACAAAGGAAGACACAAATAACCTTCCAGAAGTACTAGTGAGAATGCACTGAACATGGATATTAAATGTATACAGACATTTAAGTCAAGAAGTTTAGAACGTGGGAATTATATATGGACAGTATAAGCTAACAAGGAATTCATGGAGGAATAGCCATGATATCTCAGACTCGAGACTGCAAAATGTTACAATACTAACACAGTTTGAAACAAAACCCACAGCTTGCAAAAAAAACCTCAAGGTCGTATTTACTCACATTGCTAACTTGAAACATTAACAGAAAGAGAATAATGGGCCTTTGTGTAAAATCAGACCATTCTTAGATCGGCTTATGAGTGGACAAAGGGAAAGAGGGATCAAAGAGGATAGGCTGAACTAGGATGTCACTCTAATTGTATCGTGTTATCTTTTACCGAAAATGTATAACCGTCGTCCCTTTACAATGTAACGTCACTTTGTCCGTAGGAAGTGGGTGCGATCTATCAGAGAGCATTCCTTCTGTCTGATAAAGTCCCCGATCGGGATTTGCTTTGAAATAAAAGCTTGCTTTGTTTAAGGCAGAAATGGTATTCGACTCAGTAATTTCGCTGAACCAGATTGAGGGAAAAGAATCCACATTTATCATTTGGTGTCAGAAGTGGGATCTCAATGGACGACTGCCGAAAACTTGCGAATTAAAAGCCAGACTAGCCTTGGACGAGACGAGAGGAAAGTGGCCACTGGAGTGAGTATGATTTCAATACTGCTCCAGTTTCCTCCGGTTTCAAAAGTCTGAGGAAAGTTTAGCCACTCGCTGGTTCTCAGGTAGTGTCTGAACGAGATCCAGGACAATCTGGTGAATACCTTTCAAACTTAGAATAGGGATAGAGATAGGGAAATTGCGCAGTGACGCAAACTGAGCGGCGACTCAGAAAGATAGGTTAGAATAGGTAAGTCTGGCTGGGTTCGAGGCAGCGCGGAGAGAGAAAGAGAATCGCGCGAACCGCGTAGGGAAACGCGGAGGTTAGGGAATTACGTAAAATTAAGCCTCGGGACTACGCGGGACTGTGTAAATTTTAAATTGTACTTACGCCAGGTACGGCATCGATCTTGTATATCACTTGGTCCGCCTAGGCTCTGGGTGAGATAACTGAAACCACCACGGGGCGACGTGGGGACAATCAGGACTAATTAGGACCCTGATCCAACGTGCGGCGACACGAGGATGGGTAATTTAGATAAAACTACGAATTCCCTGAAAGGTCATGGATCCAAAAATAGAGCCGGCCAAAACAATTAATAGGAAAGAAGAGAGACTCTATGAACGTCTGTTTTAAATGAGAAATGCTTGTGTGATTTTTACTGTGGATAAGAAAGCCTGTGTGGGAAACCGGGGAGTTATGGTTTGTTTTAGCTCCACCCACTTTTTCAAACAGAGTGAAAGTTTTTTTAACCCTTTGTAGTGTTGTCCTGTATGTGGGAAGTTTAAGAGCGTGAACCTTATTGAATTACGTATATTCGGATAATAAGTTACGGAGCCAGGAAATGCACAAAGGATAGATTTGTTGAGTAAAAAAGAAAAAAAATACATGGTCCCGGTGGTTAAAAAAGAATTTATTTGACATGCTCACTTACTTGTCGAAAGAAAACATGCAATGATTGATTACATTGGGTTGAAAGACGTAAATTTAGTCTCGGAATGAGATAAAGAATGCCTTAAAGAAAGCTTCTAAGCTCAAAAAAGTTTTAAATAAAGATTAAAATTACAAAGTTTGAATCGGGATTTTGAGATATTCAGAGAAGGCACAGCAAAATACTGAGATGGATTCAAAGGGATTCAAAAAAATTATTATTATATTAAATCTGCAATTTAGAAGAGACAGTATAACACGACCTTGAGGCTGGAACAATTGAGATAATGAAAAGCAGCCCTCAGTCTACGTGCCAGACTTCCCTCTAGTTATGAAAAAGACGAAAAAAAAAACGTAATGTACTAAATAGGTGCTGAAAGAGAAAAAATGTTCTGAGATTTTAAATTATGAGAAAAGTTCCACTGCAGTCTGAAAAAATGTATCACTTCTGTCGAGTTGGCAGAAAAACTCCATTAAATTAGGGCTTTCATTGACAAAAGGAGGACATATTAAAAACCGTAGACGTCTTAAAGAAAGAGTGCACGCATGAGAAACGTACTAAGAGTTCCACTGGAACCTCTGCGAAAGGTATCGATAGACTACGTAGTTAAATGGTTGGCTTTGCATTGACCGAGACTGATGACGAAATTGAATTTCAGTAAACAAATAGCTATTAAAAATGTGTGGTCTCGTTTTAAATCAATTTAAAAAATATCTTTGGCAAGTACTTGAATAAGAAGTTAAAAAATATTGGAGTTTAATCAAATGCTGCCTTTCCTGATGAGAAGATTTTTTTTTCAGATGGTTACGTGAAGTCACGTAATGACATCAGGTTTTCTTACAAACCTGTAAAGGAGTTAACCCTTTCCATTGACAGCCATTTCATACTGAACATTATTAATTTGGATTTCTTAATAGAAAAAAGACTCACCTAACAGAGGAAATGGTGCGATAGTCAGAATAAAAATAAAAACAGAACTAGCTTATGTAATAATACTTGCCTGATACAACAAGAAATAGATACTCAAACAAAACAAATTGAAGAGTTAAAAGGCTAAGATAAATAAGCTGAAAGAGATCCACAAACCCAACTTAACCCTGACCTCCGATTTCACGGAGTGACCTCGACATGCATGGATATAATGCAGAATCAAGGGACCTGTGGGCCCTGGTAAAGCAAACCCTGAGCCCAACTGAGCATGCCCGATTTCTAACTCACCTAGGACGTGCTACTCATGATGCATTGTTGGTTGCTCACCCTAACGATGTCCAGGATCGCCTAAACGCTGTCTTTAATGCTCTCACCACGACCCTTCAGAAGCCCATCAGTATGGCTGCAGTATTAGAAACTAAACCCAAACGAGAAGAAACTGCCGATGAATTCATGGAAAGATTTATTGAAATATACGGAAGTCAATCAGGAGACAATGCCTTCAGGGTAGGCGAGGATTTTCCTCAATTCTGCGCTATCCTACTTCAGTACCTGCCCTATTCGGTTGCTCACGCTATCCGGACAAATAATATGAATTGGGCAGATAACAGTAAAGCCCAGATGGAAAGGGCGGTTAAATATTATTGGCAGGAAAAGAAAGGAGAGGGGGAGGTGCGCCCCCAACCCGGGTCAAGACTGAATACGTGACTAGAAAGGAAGAGCCGCCTCGGGTGGAAGGACCAAAACCCGACCCAAGGGGATACCAAATGGAACCGTAGTGTTGCGTGCAGGATTGGGTGGATAAACAGGGTACCCTTATACCAAACACCCAAATGGCCCAGGCCCTGCTAATTACAGACCGCCCTACTGTCCCCGGCCTGGTATGGGAAGAGGTCGGGGCTAGGAAAGACGAGATGGATGCTTTAATTGTGGGCAAGAAGGACATTGGAGCAGAGAGTGTCCCTCCCGTCGGCACGAATGAGGAGAGGGGCAAGGGGGGAGAAGACGGGGATCTTACACTAACTTTTCCCAGAACAAGCCCTTTGGCCAATCGTCCCCCGATTATTTGTATTGACTAGGTAGCTTGATTGTGCAGGGACCCTCCCCGGATGACGAACCGATGATATTGTTAAAAATTCGGAATGAGTGGCAACCCTTCTTGATAGATACGGGAGCCTTCATGTCTTCTGTACAATCAAAGCTTAAACTCCCCGCCTCCACTGAAACACAGGGACTGTCAGGATTCCTGGGACAAGTCTCTGCATTCCCGTTGTCAGAACCGGTTAAAGTGGGTTACCAGGAAGAATCGGTGGAACATCGATTTGTTATCACAACCAATCTGGACTGTAACTTGATGGCTAGAGACCTCCTCTGCAAATTCCAGTTGCATTTGGAGTGTGGAGATGATGGGATTATTCTAAAACAGGGAACCCTTAGGCGGCAGTATACCACTAGAACCCCTCAGTGGTGGTCTCTGGACCTGCCGCAGGCACTCTATCACGTGACCCTAGCATACGATCCCAGTGGAAAGAATCAGGACCTGCAGAACTTTTATCAGGATCACGAAGGGGAAGTGAAGGAAATTATATTAAGGGCTAGAGTGACTGGACCGGAAGGGAAGGCAGATTTTGTGGAAATGGATAAGAATCTGTGGAGACAGCCCCCAACGGTGGCACCACATATTACTCGTGAAGTATTACCTCCCCACTACACTAAAGATTTGGGAGTTATGGTGCACCAGGCTATAGACGAGGCTGACCCTACCAGCCGGGATGTGCAAATTGTAAAACATGGCCGAACAGTCCAATTCCACGGGGACCCCGAGAAGGTCTTAACGACTCTGCAGCATCATACTGGCTCTGACATACCTGACTATGTGGATCCTCATGTGTGAGCAGAGGACCCCTCCCAAGTGGGTTATACTCCCATTGATCCGATTGAGATCCCAGTGCAGGGTAATGTGGACTGGCCCTCTATCCGACAGTACCCACTGAAATCACAGGCAATACCGAGTATCCACCGACTGATTAAGGGGCTAGTGGAACAGGGGATTTTGGTCCAATTCCAGTCCCCGTGTAATACTCCTATACTGGCAGTCCCTAAGCCAGGCAAGCCAAATGAATACCGTTTGGTTCAAGACCTTCGAGCTATCAATGCTATCGTCCGGCCCCTGCACGCTCTGGTTCCCAACCCAGCACAGATACTGTCATTAATCCCAGCAAACGCCAAGATCTTCGCTATAATAGACCTTAAACATGCCTTCTTCGCTTTGCCGCTAGCCCAGGCGAGTCAGTACCTATTCGCCTTCACTTACCAGGGACAGCAATATACCTGGACTAGACTTCCCCAAGGGTTCATCCACTCCCCGACCTTATTCTCAAGGAGCCTGCAGAGACAGTTACAGCCTCTCACGCTGACTAAAGGATCCACTTTGATTCAGTATGTGGACGATTTACTGGTAGCCAGCGCAGATGAACCAAGTAATCGGGAGGATGCTAATCAGTTACTGAATTATTTGTCCTCCCTGGGATACATAGTTTCCTCATCAAAGGTCAAAATTGGCCAGTCTCAAGTCAAGTTCCTTGGGATAATTTTATCAGGCACCCACCGAGCTTTGGAGGCTAGCCGAGTCGAACCAATTTGCCAGTTTCCAGTCCCTAGCACGGCTAAACAAATGCGACAGTGGTTGTTAATGATCATTTACTGCAGATCCTGGATCCCTAATATTGCCCTGATGACTAAGCACCTCACCCCATATACAAATAAGGAAGGCAGCTTTGAAATAGAAACCGCAGACGTCCAAGCCTTTGAGGAACTAAAGACAGCCCTGCTGCAAGCTCCGGCTTTGGGCCGGCCCCTCTATGACCGGCCCTTTCAACTGTACTGTACATTTCTGAAAGACTGTGCTACTGCTGTCTTAACTCAGAAACATGGGGATAAGCATAGGCCTGTTGGCTACTACTCTTCCAAAATGGACCCCGTTGCCTTGGGACACCCTGTATGCACTCAAATATTAAACCTCATCTACAATAGCCTTCAATCCGCTGCCAACATCACCCTCCAGCAGGATATTATTGTGTACACCACTCACTCCGTAGCTGCCCTCCTGGGCCAACTGCAGACTCAACATCTTACCATGGCCAGGCAAAGCAGATATGAGATCTACTGACTAAATAATCCTAAGCTGACCTTTCGGCACTGTACTGCCATTAATCCAGCCTGTTTTCTTACTGAGCCACCCCAAGAGGAGGAAGAACCCAGTCATGATTGTTTATCTTTAATTCAAGAGGCCTCATCTGTCAGGGAAGATTTAGTTGATGTACCAATGGAAGATCCAGACTGTATTATGTATGTTGACGGAAGTTCTTCTATTAATCCATAAGGTACACGAATCTCAGGATACGCCATAGTAAACCAGGAGAATCAGGTCTTGGAATTTGCCGCCTTTGAAACTGCCTATTCTGCCCAACAAGCTGAACTATTCGCCCTCACCCGAGCCTGTATCTTGGCCAAAGACCTCAAAGTCGATATCTATACCGACTCTAGGTATGCCTTTGGGGTGGCCCATGATTTCGGACAATTATGGAAAAATAGGGGATTCCTAACCTCACAGGGGAATGAGATATCCCATTGGCAACTAGATTCTGATTTGTTGCAAGCCCTCATGCTCCCCAAGAACATTGCCATTGTTAAATGTACCGCCCACACCACCGGAAAATCCCCGGTTGATATAGGGAACCATTGTGCTGATGAAGAGGCTAAACAGGCCTCTCGTGACCAACAGATGGTAGTGCCCAAAATGATGAGTCAGACTAAAAATCCTGCGAAGGATAAGTTAGCCTCGGAAAAACCAATGCCAACCATCCAAGATGTTATTAAAGCACAGGAGGACGCTCCTGCAAAAGAAAAACTGTTGTGGACAAACTATGGATGTACTTATGACAATGTTTCTAAACTCTGGACCACTCCCGCGGAACAGATTTGCATGTCTGACGAGTTGGCTCTATAGGTCATTGAATGTATGCATTTTGCTACTCATTGTGGAGCAAGGACCACGAGTGACACACTGTTGGCTAATTGGTGGCACCCTAGACTCCAGGCGCTCGCCCAGAACATCAGTAGCCGTTGCCTGGTTTGCCAGCAACATAATCCAGGGAAGGGAGTCCCCTGTGATTGGGGTAAGACGCCCCTACCAGAAGGTCCCTTTGAGACCTTGCAGTTGGACTACATTGAGTTGCAAAGAGTTCAGTGTTACAAATATGTGTTAATAATAGTGGATGTGTTTAGCAAATGGATCGAAGCCTACCCTACCCTGGACAATAAGGCTCAAACTGTTGGCAAGGTGCTAATGAGAGAAATTGTTCCTAGATATGGTATCCCAGCTCGACTGAGTTCCGATAATGGCCCTCACTTTATTGGCCAAGTTAACAAAAAATTCTGTTCCCAGATGCGCATTAACCAGCAGCTGCATTGTGCCTACCGACCCCAAGCTGCGGGACGAGTTGAACGTGCTAATCAACTCTTAAAACCAAGCTTGCAAAACTAGTAGCATCAACTGGACTCAATTGGCTTAAACTCCTTCCCATAGCCCGAGACAGCCAGCTACACCGATGGTGAGCTGAGAAGAGAGACGGGAAAACTGAATTCTTTTAATCAGCAAAATATCCTAAGTGTTATCATGGAATGATAAAAGGGGGGAATGAGAATGCATACTGAACATGGATATTAAATATATACAGACATTTAAGTCGAGAAGTTTAGAACGTGGGAATTATATATGGACAGTATAAGCTAACAAAGAATTCATGGAGGAATAGCCATGACATCTCAGACTCGAGACTGCAAAATGTTACAATACTAACACAGTTTGAAACAAAACCCACAGCTTGCAAAAAAAACCTCAAGGTCGTATTTACTCACATTGCTAACCTGAAACATTAACAGCAAGAGAATAATGGGCCTTTGTGTAAAATCAGACCATTCTTAGATCGGCTTATGAGTGGACAAAGGGAAAGAGGGATCAAAGAGGATAGGCTGAACTAGGATGTCACTCTAATTGTATCTTGTTATCTTTTACCGAAAATGTATAACCGTCGTCCCTTTACAATGTAACGTCACTTTGTCTGTAGGAAGTGGGTGCGATTTATCAGAGAGCATTCCTTCTGTTTGATAAAGTCCCCGATCGGGATTTGCTTTGAAATAAAAGCTTGCTTTGTTTAAAGCAGAAACGGTATTCGACTCAGTAATTTCGCTGAACCAGATTGAGAGAAAAGAATCCACATTTATCACTAGGGGACCGAGGGTCTAGCGAGAAGGAGGAACTGAAGGATATCCTTATTAGGCGGGAAATTGTGTTCGGGAAATTGATGGGATTGAGGGCGAATAAATCCACAGGGCCTGATAGTCTGCATCCAGGATACTTAAGGAAGTGGCCCTAGAAATAGTGGATGCATTGGTGATCATTTTACAAAAGTCTATCGACTCTGGATCAGTTCCTATGGATTGGAGGGTAGCTAATGTAACACCACTTTTTAAAAAAGGAGGGAGAGAGAAAACAGATAATTATAGACCGGTTAGCCTGACATCAGTAGTGGGGAAAATGTTGCAATCAATTATTAAAGATGAAATAGCAGCGCATTTGGAAAGCAGTGACAGGATTGGTCCAAGTCAACATGGATTTATGAAAGGGAAATCATGCTTGACAAATCTTATGGAACTTTTTGAGGATATAACTAGTAGAGTGGACAAGGGAGAACTAGTGGATGTGGTATATTTGGACTTTCAGAAGGATTTCACAAGATCCCACAGAAGAGATTGGTGTGCAAAATCAAAGCACATGGTAATGGGGGGTAATGTACTGACGTGGATGGAGAACTGGTTGGCAGACAGGAAGCAGAGAGTCGGTATAAACGGGTCCTTTTCAGAATGGCAGGCAGTGACTAGTGGAGTACCACAGGGCTCAGTGCTGGGAGCCCAGCTATTTACAATATATGTTAGTGATTTGGATGAAAGAATTGAGTGTAATATCTCCAAGTTTGCAGATGACACTAAACTGGGTGGCGGTGTGAGCTGTGAGGAGGACGCTAAGAGGCTGCAGAGTGACTTAGACAGGTTAGGTGAGTGGGCAAATACATGGCAGATGCAGTATAATGTGGATAAATGTGAGGTTATCCACTTTGGGGGCAAGAACACGAAGGCAGAATATTATCTGAATGGTGGCAGATTAGGAAAAGGGGAGGTGCAATGAGACCTGGGTGTCATGGTACATCAGTCATTGAAAGTTGGCATGCAAGTACAGCAGGCGGTGAAGAAGACAAATGGTATGTTGGCCTTCATAGCTTGGGGTTTTGAGTATAGGAGCAGGGAGGTCTTACTGCAGTTGTACAGGGTCTTGGTGAGGCCTCAACTGGAATATTGTGTTCAGTTTTGGTCTCCTAATCTGAGGAAGGATGTTCTTGCTATTGAGGGAGTGCAGCGAAGGTTCACCAGACTGATTCCTGGGATGTCTGGACTGAAATATGAAGAGAGACTGGATTGACTGGGCCATTATTCACTGGAGTTTAGAAGGATGAGAGGGGATCTCATAGAAACATATAATATTCTGACGGGACTGGACAGGTTAGATGCAGAAAGAATCTTCCCGATGTTGGGGAAGTCCAGAACCAGGGGATGCAGTCTAAGGATAAGGGTAAGCCATTTAGGACTGAGATGAAGAGAAACTTCTTCACTCAGAGAGTTGTTAACCTGTGGAATTCCCTACCGCAGAGAGTTGTTGATGCCAGTTCATTGGATATATTCATTCAAGAGGGAGTTAGATATGCCCCTTATGGCTAAAGGGATCAAGGTATATGGAGCAAAAGCAATAAAGGGGTGCTGAGGTGAATGATCAGCCATGATCTTATTGAATGATGGTGCAGGATCGAAGGGCCGAATGGCCTACTCATGCACCTATTTTCTCTGTTTCTATTTTTCTAGCCCCTCTCCACCATCATCTAGCTGGGTGCAACTGCAATCACCTGGTTCCATTCTTATCTATCTAATCGTATAACCAGAAATTATCTTCAATGGCTTCTTTTCTTGCCCCCGCATCATTACCTCCAATATCCCCCAAGAATCTATCCTTGGCCCCCGCCTATTTCTCAGCTATATGTTGCCCCTTCGTGACATCATCTGAAAAATCGTCGTCGTTTCTACATGTACGCTGACGACACCCAGCTCTACCTCACCACCACTTTTCTCGACCTCTCCATGGTCTCTAAATTGTCAGACTGCTTGTCCGACAAAGTACTGGATGAACAGAAATTTTCTCCAATTAAATATTGGGAAGGCTAAAACCCTTGTCTTTGGTTCCCACCACAAACTGCGTTCTGTAGCCACCGACTCAATCCCTCTTCCTTGCATCTGTCTGAGGCTGAACCAGACTGTTCACAACCTGGGTGTCATATTTGACCCTCAAATGAATGAGAATGTATGCAGACATTGAAGTTGAGAATGTGGGAAAAATGTATAGAGACAGTGAAATTGAACAAAGGATTCATGGAGGAATAGTCTTAAGAATGTCAGACTGCAAATGTTACAACATTGGCACAAATAACAGACTGGCTCCAAGGACTTGCTAAGTCACACCAGTAAACTTGAAACAATAAAGGGTGAGAATATCTGGAAGGCTCTTTGTGTAAAAACAACAAATACAGTTGTCGGCTCATGAGTGGACAAAGGGAAGGAGGGATCATAAGGGGATAGGCTGAACTGAATGTCACTCTAATTGTATCATGTACTGAAAATGTATAACCGTTGCACCCTTACATTGTAACAGGACTTGTCCGTAGGGAGTGGGTGCACTCTATAGGGAGAGCATTCCTTCTTTCTGATAAGACCCGGCCGGTGAAACAATTAATAAAGTCTGCTTTGTTATAAGCGGCAACGGTATTCGACTCAGTGAATTCGCTGAACCAGATTGAGGGAAGGCAAATAATCCGTATTTACATTTGGTGTCAGAAGTGGGATCTCAACAGACGACTGCTGAAAACTTGCGAATTAAGAGCCAGACTAGCCTTGGACGAGTGGTATACTTTAAATACCACTCCAGTTTCCTTCGGTTTCAAAAGTCTGAGGAAAGTTTGGCCACTCGCTGGTTCTCAGGTAGCGTCTGAACGAGATCCAGGACAATCTGGCGAATACCTTCCAAACTTAGAATAGGGAAGGATAGGGAAATCGCGTGGCGACGTGAACCGGGCGGCGACTCGGAAGGATAGGTTAGAATAGGTAAATCTGGAACCTAGAACAAATTAATTAAGGCTAATCGTGTGGCGATGCGAACAGGAGAACCGCGGGGCGACGCGGAGGGATAGACAATCGCGCGAACCGCGGGGTGACGCGGAGGTTAGGGAATTACGTAAAATTAAGACACGGGGCGACGCGGGACTGTGTAAATTTAAAATTGTACTTATTCCAGGTACGGCATAGATCTTGTATATCACTTGGTCCGCCTAGGCTCTGGATAAGATAACTTAAACCACCGCGGGGCGACGCAGGGACAATCGGGACTAATTAAGACCCTGATCCTATGCGGGGCGACACGAGGATGGGTAATTTAGATAAAACTACGAATTCCCTGAAAGGTCATGGATCCAAAAATAGAGCCGGCCAAAACAATTAATAGGAAAGAAGAGAGACTTTTGTGAACGTGTGTTTTGAATGAGAAGTACTTGTGTGATTTAGTATTTGTGTGATTAATAGGAAAGAAGAGAGACTTTTGTGAACGTCTGTTTTGAATGAGAAGTACTTGTGTGATTTAGTACTTGTGTGATTAATAGGAAAGAAGAGAGACTTTTGTGAACATCTGTTTTAAATGAGAAGTGCTTGTGTGATTTTGACTGTGGATAAGAAAGCCTGTTTGGGAAACCGGGGAGTTGTGGTTTGTTTTAGCTCCACCCAATTTTTCAAACAGAGTGAACGTTTTTTTAACCCTTCGTAGTGTTGTCCTGTATGTGGGAAGTTTAAGAGTGTGAACCTTATTGAATTACATATATTCGGAATGTGAATGTTTAGAATATGAATGTTTGAAAATGTATAGAGACATTGAAGTTGAGAATGTGGGAAAATGTATAAAGAAAGTGAAATTGAACAAAGAAATCATGGAAAATAACGAAAAGAATGTTAGACTGCAAATATTACAACATCAGCACCATTAACAGACTTTCTCACAGTCGAAGTTACTAGTCACGCCAGTAAAATTGTAACATTCAGAAGCAATGTCTGAGAAAGTTCTTTGAGCAAAGTGTGAGAAAGTTCTTTGGGAAAAATAGCTCATATAGATGTCGGCTCATGAGTGGACAAAGGAAAGGAGGGATCAAAAGGGATAGGCTGAACTAGGATGTCACTCTAATTGTATCTTGTTATCTTGTACCGAAAATGTATAACTGTTGTGCCTTCACAATGTAACTTCACTTGTCCGTAGGAAGTGAGTGCGTACTATCGAGAGAGCATTCCTTCTGTCTGATGAGTCCCGGCCGGTAAATCTTAAAAAATTAAAGACTGCTTTGTTTTAAGCTTCTTTGGTGTTCGCCTCAGTGTATTCGCTGAAACAGATTGAAGGAAAAGAATCCAGGAAACAACATTTGGTGTCAGAAGTGGGATCTCAACGGACAACTGCCGAAAACTTGTGAACTAAGAGCCAGACTAGCCTTGGACGAGACGGGAGGAAAGTGGCCACTGTAGTGAGTATATTTTAAAATACCACTGCAGTTTCCTTCAGTTTCAAATGTCTGAGAAAAGTTTGGCCACTCGCTGGTTCTCAGGTAGTGTCTGAACGAGATCCAGGTCAATCTGGCAAATACCTTCTAAACTTAGGAAATAAGTGTCCAAGTCAGGTGTGATGTCGACCTTGTATATCACTTGGCCTGTCTAGGCACTGATTGGATTTAAACCGCGCGGCTCGCGAAAGGATAGGGAAATCTGGAAACTATAGGGAAATCTGGAAACTAGAACAAATTAAGTAAGGCTTTTGGGAAATAAGCATCCAAGTCAGGTGTGACATCAACCTTGTATATCACTTGGCCCGTCTAGGCACTGATTGGATTTAAACCGCGCGGCGACACGGAAGGTAGGGATAGATAGGGATAGATAGGGCTAGATTAAATAGTTAGAGCTAGATAGGGCTAGATTAAATAGTTGGAGTTAAATAGGGATAGATCGAATCACGTGGTGACGCGATCCGCGTGGCGACGTGGAAGGTAGGGATAGTTAGAGTTAGATAGGGTTAGATCGAATCGCGCGGCGACGCGATCCACGCGGCGACGCCGAAGGTAGGGATAGTTAGATTTAGATAGGGATAGATCGAATCGTGCGGTGACGCGATCTGCGTGGCGACGCAGAAGGTAGTGATAGTTAGAGTTAGATAGGGTTAGATCGAATCGCGCGGCGACGCAATCCGTGCGGCGACGCGGAAGGTAGGGATAGTTAGAGTTAGATAGGGTTAGATCAAATCGCGTGGTGACGCAAACCACGGGGCGACGTAAGATTGCGCGGTGACGCAAACCGCGGGGTGACGCAAGATTGCGCGGTGACGTGAACCGCGGGACGACGTGTGATTGCGCGGTGACGCAAAATCGTGCGGTGATGCGAACTGCGGAGCAACGCGGGATTGCGCAGTGACGCGAACCGCGGGGCGATGCGGGATTGCACGGTGACACAAACCGCGGGGCGATGCGGGATTGCGCAGTGACACAAACTGCGGGGCGACGCAAAATCGCGCGATGACGCAAACCGAGGGACGACGCGGGGAAAAAAAGTGCGCAGCGATGCGGAGGTTAGAGAATTACATAAGATTAAGCCACGGGACTGAGTAAATTTAAAATTGTACTTATGCCAGGTGTGGCATCGATCTTGTATATCACTTGGTCCACCTAGTCTCTGGATAAGTTAACCTAAACCACCGCGGGGCGACGCGGGGACAATCGGGTCTAATTAGAAACAGTTACGATACGAGGGGCGACGCGAGAATGGGTAATCAGTTAGATAAATCCACGGATGCGGGTGGTCCGCTACAAAAGTTATGTGAGGAATTCCCTGAAAGAGCTGAACAATTTAGACTATTATCTGGAGCCCTGAACAAATTATTAGGAGATGACCAATGGCCCCTAGGTGGCACTAGAAGCGTAGAAATAGCAAAAAAGGCACAGGGATTGATTTGGAAAAGGGGACAAGGAAAAAGGGACAACAATTTAATTGTCACATGGCGACATTATTGTCAAAGATTAAAAGATGCATCACTTCTGTCAAGTTGGCAGGAAAACACCACTCAATTAGGATTCTCATTGACAGAAGGAGGACATGTTAAAACCGTAGACATCTTTAAAAAAGAATATGCGCAAGAAAAACGTACTAAGAGATCCACTGGGACCTCTGAGAAAGATATTAACCGACTACGTAGTCAAATGGTTGGCTTTGCGTTGACCGAGGATGATGATGAAATTGATGAATGGTCACTGACTCGGCGCCCAACGGTGCCTCCCGCAGCCCCTAGCCCCTTACCACAGTCTCCTTTCCAACCTCCACCTTACACTCCGGTGGTAGGAGGTAAGGATAACCATAACCCCACACCAACGAAGCAAAAAGCCCAGACGGACCCTTCATCCTCTGATAGCGACTCAAATCTCCAGTTCACGAGCCATGTAGCCGAGAGGACCAGATCTCACACCCGGAAGGGCAGATCTATATCTCAAAGGAATAAGCAGTCCCGTGAATCCGCTAGTCAGAATGCCAGTTGCGAAAGACAAAACAAACCCTCCCGCCGATTGGGACGTGGAGGTGCTGTACAGTCAGACGGCTCCGAGCTATCCTCCGACCCAGAAACATCTTTGGAGGTTGACACTCCCACCCCTAAGCCCCGGCGGCAGCTCCCGGTTAGACCAATGCCAAACCCTGACGCACAATAAGCTGCAGACCACCCTACCATGGATGTCTATGTGCCTTGGAAACCGAGCGAAATTATGGCCATTCTGGCCACCATACCAGATCGAAAAAGGGAACATGTCAAGTTTATAGATCATCTCCGGACTACCATTGCAGTTTATAATGCAGAATCAAGGGACCTGTGGGCCCTGGTACAGCAGACCCTGAGCCCAACTGAGCACTCCAGATTTCTAGTTCACTTAAGATATGCAACCCATGACGCATTATTGGCTGCACACCCTAATAACGCCCAGGACTGCCTAAACGCTATCTTCACCGCCCTCGGCACGACCCTTCAGAAGCCCATCAGTATGGCCGCAGTATTAGAAATTAAACCCAAACGAGACGAAAATGCCGATGAATTCATGGAAAGATTCATTGAAATATACGGGGGTCAATCTGGAGATAATGCCTTCCAGGCGGGGGGTAATTCACCTCAATTCTGCGCTATTCTACTTCAGTGCCTACCACATTCGATTGCTCACGCTATCTGGACCAATAACATGAATTAGGCAGATAACAGTCGGGCTCAGATGGAGAGAGCAGTGAAATATTATTGGCAAGAAAAGAAAGGAGAGGGGGGAGGTGCGCCCCCAACCCAGGTCAAGACTGAATACGTGACTAGAAAGGAAGAGCCTCCTCGAGGGGAAAGACTGGAACCTGCCCCAAGGGAATATCAAATGGAACCACAACGCTGTGTAAGGGGATGGGAGGATAACCAAGGATATGGGAATACCCAACACCCCAACGGTCCCGGCCCCGCAAACTATGGACCCTCTTATGACCCTCAATTGGGTACGGGAGGTGGCCAGGGCTGGGGAAGGAGCGGACGATGCTTTAATTGTGGACAGGAAGGACATTGGAGCAAGCAATGCTCCTCCCTTCGGCACAGAAAAGGGAGAGGAGGAAGAGAAGGGGGGCAAAGGGGGAGAGGACGGGGATCTTAAACTAACTTCTCCCAGAACAACCCCTTTGCCCATCTGTCATCTGAATATCAATACTGACTACGCAGCTTGACTGTACAAGGACTTTCCTTGGATGAGGAATCAATGATATCGCTAAAAATTCAAAATGAGTGGCAACCCTTCTTAATAGGTACGGGAGCTTCCATGTCCTCTGTGTAATCGAAGCTTAAACTCCCCGCCTCCACCGAGACACAGGGACTGTCAGGGTTCCTGGGACAAGTCTCAACATTTGCAGTGTCAGAACCAGTCAAAGTAAATTACAAGGAAGAATCTGTGAAACATCGGTTTGTTATTACCACCAATTTGGACTGTAACTTGATGGCTAGGGATCTACTCTGTAAATTTCAGTTGCATCTGGAATGCGGGGATGATGGAATTGTTGTAAAGCAAGAAGCCTTTAAATGGCAGTGCTACACTACCCGGACCCCTCAATGGTGGTTTACCTGGATTTGCCCCAAGCGCCCTATCATGTGACCCTAGCCTATGATCCTAGTGGTAAGAATCAGGATCTCCAGAATCTCTACCAGGATCACGTGGGGGAGGAATGGGAAATCCTACTAAGAGCCAGAGTGTCGGGACCGGAGGGGAAAGCAGATTTCGTGGAAATAAATAGAAAGTTGTGGCGGCAGCCCCCAACAGTGGCACCCCACGTCGCTCGCAAAGTATTACCTACCCACCATGCCAGAGATTTGGGAATTATGGTGCGCCAAGCTATAGACGAGGCTGACCCTACCAGCCTGGATTTGCAGATTGTGGGATATGGCCAGGTGGTCCAATTTCACAGGGATCCCGACGGTACTATGCCACCATATCGGTACCAATACACCCGATTACGTGGATCCTCACATATGGGCAGAGGACCCCTCCCAAGTGGGCTATACTCCAATTGATCCGATTGAGATCCTAGTACAGGACAATGTGGACTGGCCCTCCATCCGTCAGTACCCACTGAAACCACAGGCAATACCAAGTATCCACCGATTGATCAAGGGACTAGTGGAACAGGGGATTTTGGTTCAATGTCAGTCCCCGTGTAATACACCAATACTGGCAGTCCCTAAGCCAGGCAAAACAAATCAGTTCCGTTTGGTCCAGGACCTTCGAGCCATCAATGCTATCATCCAGCACCTACACGCTCTGGTTCCCAACCCAGCACAGATACTGTCATTAATCCCAGCAAACGCCAAGATCTTCGCAATAATAGTCCTCCAGCACGCCTTCTTCGCCTTGCCGCTAGCCCAGGTGAGTCAGTATCTGTTCGCCTTCACTCACCAGGGACAGCAATATACATGGACTAGACTTCCCCAAGGATTCATCCACTCCCCGACCTTGTTCTTGAGATGCCTGCAGAAACAGTTACAGTCCCTCATACCTGACTAAGGGATCCACTTTGATTCAGTATGTGGACGATTTACTGGTAGCCAGCGCAGATGAACCAAGTAATCGGGAGGATGCTAATCAGTTACTGAATTACTTGTCCTCCCTGGGATACATAGTTTCCGCATCAAAGGTCAAAATTGGCCAGTCTCAAGTCAAGTTCCTTGGGATAATTTTATCAGGCACCCACCGAGCCTTGGAGGCTAGCTGAGTCGAACCCATCTGCCAGTTTCCAGTCCCTAGCACGGCTAAACAAATGCGGCAGTGGTTGGGGATGATCAATTACTGTAGATCCTGGATCCCTAATGCTGCCCTGATGACCAAGCAACTCACACCATACACTACCAAGGAAGGCAGCTTTGAAATAAAAACCGCAGATGTCCAAGCCTTTAAAGAACTAAAAACAGCCCTGCTGCAAGCTCCGGCTTTGGGCCGGCCCCTCTATGACCGGCCCTTTCAACTGTATTGTACAATCCTGAAAGATTGTGCTACCGCTGTTTTAACTCAGAAACACTCTTCTAAAATAGGCCCCGTTGCCTTGGGGCACCCTGTATGTACTCAAATATTAACTGCCATCTACAATAGCCCTCCAGCAGGATATTGTTGTATATACCTCTCACTCGTAGCTGCCCTCTTGGGTCAACTGCAGACTCAACATCTTACCATGGCCAGGCAGAGTAGATATGAGATCTACCTACTAAATAACCCTAGGCTGACCTTTCGGCACTGTACTGCCATTAATCCGGCCTGTTTTCTTACCGAGCCACCCCAAGGTGAGGAAGAACTGAGTCATGATTGTTTATCTTTAATTCAAGAGGCCACCTCGGTCAGGGAGGATTTAGTTGATGTACCAATGGAGGACCCAGACGGTATTATGTATGTTGACGGAAGCTCTTCTATTGATCCAGAAGGTGCACGAATTTCAGGATACGCCATAGTAAACCAGGAGAATCAGGTCTTGGAATCTGCCACCTTTGAGACCGCCTATTCCGCCCAACAAGCTGAACTATTTGCCCTCACCCGAGCCTGTATCTTGGCCAAAGACCTCAAAGTCAATATCTATACCGACTCTGGGTATTAATTTGGGGTAGCCTATGATTTCGGACAATTATGGAAAAATAGGAGATTCCTATCCTCAAATGGAAATGAGATATCACATAAGCAGCTAGTATCTGACTTATTGCAGGCCCTCATGCTCCCCAAGCGTGTTGCCATTGTCAAGTGTACCGCCCACACTACCGGAAAGTCTCCGGTTGATATAGGAAACCGCTGTGCTGACGAAGAGGCCAAACAGGCCTCTCGTGGACAACAGATGGTAGTGCCCAGAATGATGAGTCAAACTAAAAATCCTACAAAGGATAAGTTAGCCTCGGAAAAACCAATGCCAACCATTCAAAATGTAATTAAAGCACAGGAGGACACTCCTGAAAAAGAAAAACTATTGTGGAAAGATTATGGATGTACTTATGACAATGTCTCTAAACTCTGGACCACTCCTGCGGGACAGACTTGCATGTCTGACGAGTTGGCCCTATGGGTTATTGAAAGTATGCACTTTGCTACTCATTGTGGAGCAAGGACAATAAGTGACACGCTTTTGGCCACTTGGTGGCACCCTAGACTCCAGGTGCTGGCCCAGAACATCAGTAGTCGCTGCCTTGTTTGCCAACAGCATAATCCAGGGAAGGGAGTCCCCTGTGATGATTGGGGTAAGACGCCCCTACCAGAAGGTCCCTTTGAGACATTGCAGTTGGACTACATTGAGTTGCAAAGAGTTCAGTGTTACAAATATGTGTTAGTAATAGAAGATGTGTTTAGCAAATGGATCGAAGCCTACCCTACTCTGGACAATAAGGCTCAAACTGTTGTTAAGGTGTTAATGAGGGAAATTGTTCCTAAATATGGTATCCCAGCTCGACTGAGTTCCGATAATGGCTCTCACTTTATTGGCCAAGTTAACAAAGAATTCTGTTCCCAGATGCGCATTAACCAGCAGCTGCATTGTGCCTACCGACCCCAAGCTGCGGGACTAGTTGAACGTGCTAAGCAAACTCTTAAAACCAAGCTTGCAAAACTAGTAGCATCAACCGGACTCAATTGGCTTATACTCCTTCCCATAGCCCTATTCCAGATCCGAACTACTCCCACTGGTAAGGCTAGACTGACCCCCGCTGAGGTCATTTATGGTAGGCCCCTTAGGACCCCATGGAATCAGAATGTCCCCTCCACTGTCCAGTTCCACCACATGACTAGGAAATGACCACCTATGTTCTTTCCCTGACTCAGGCTCTGCAAATAGCCCACAACCAGGTTCGAGACGCTCACCTCGACCTCCCAGTTTCGTCCGAATTGTCCCTCGTGGCACCAGGGAAGTATGTCCTGATTAAGAAATGGATTCGAAAAGGATTAGAGCCACGATGGGAGGGGCCTTTTCAGGTGTTACTCACCACCCTCACTGCAGCTAAGGTTGAAGGGAGAAGTGCCTGGGTTCACCTGCATCATTGCAAGCTTATCACTCCTTAACTATCCTTTATTTATATTACAGACTTCCTCTATCCCATAGCTGAATAAGTGGAACATTCGGGCGAGCAAAGACGAATTGCTGAAGGTTGTGTACCTCTAATTCCCCATTGGACAAAGCAGGTCCTTGAGACTCTTGGAATCTGACGGGCCCAGAGGACGTTGGATGATATCCACTTAACCCATAGCTATGGGATGGTGGATTCTTTTTAGTATAATGGCGTTGGCAGCTTATAACATACAGGGGGCAAGACAATGAAGGGAACTCCATGTAAACATGTTCCTATATATGTCTTATGTTTATGCTTAAAACGGGAACTTTTCTAGTTGCTGGGTGTGCTCACATATCCCTATACATTCCAAAGGTGGAATTCCTTTGCGCCATTATCGGAACTCAGTCGAGCTGGGATACCATATCTAGGAACAATTTCCCTCATTAACACCTTAACAACAGTTTGAGCCTTATTGTCCAGGGTAGGGTAGGCTTCGATCCATTTGCGCCCCGTTCCACTAACCCTAACTGAGGCTGTCAGATGGATTCAGAGCCAAACTATCACGAGAGGAGGGGGGGCCAATGCAAATATGAGAGATGAAAGGCGGGTCAAAAGAGGGATCACGGAGACCAGGAGGAGTATTATACCGTTACCACGTGAACGACCACGGGGAGGTCACCAAGTGGGAGAGTGCTGGGGATCCCATTAGTCAGATGTTCCAGGGATGGTACCAACCAACCTACGACCGTGAAAAGGAACCCTCATTCTTAGCTCTGACCAATACCTTGGGGATTGGGAGGCCAACCGGGGACATATGTCTAACCCAAAATGACACCAGTAACAAGGGACATATTATAGGGTACAGCAATTGCCCACACAGTCTCAACCTCACCACAGGTGCACGGGTCACCATCCTCTCTCACCTTCCGAATAAAACAGGTGGATGTCTGTGGGCCCAGTCTTGGGACCCGGAAGCAATATATCAGAAAGCAGCTTTGATCGTGTTCGGTCATAAAGCATATCCCTGGTTGCCTAAGCGATGGACAGGGTCCTGCTATCTGGGATATGTGGTGCCATTTGTGCAGCAAGTATGTACCCTGGCGGAAGCACATGTCTCCAGCCGACACAGCGAGCCCTCACCCCTGCTGACAAGTTCTTTGGGGTCATGATGTTCCCAATCGGGATAGGACGTCTCATGGATGAAGTACAGAACCTAGAGACGATATTAGAACAAATTGCTAACCATACTGCTGAAGCTCTGGAGGGCATCACGGCTGAAATGGTAGCAATGCGGACCGTAGCATTACAAAACAGAATGGCCCTCGATTACCTGTTAGCTGAGAAAGGGGCAACGTGTGCCCTGATAGGATCTGAATGTTGCACTTACATCCCCGATAATTCAGAAAACATAACCAATCTCGCTGATCACATAAGAAGGGAGGTAAAGAAGTTATCCACCCCTGCAGGAGGAGTAGGCTGGTTTGATTGGCTGTTAGGTGGATCTTGGGGATCGTATATAATGCATGGAGCGATTATTCTCATTGTAGTAATAATTACCTGTTGCTTGATTATTGGTTGCTTCAACCTTTGTTGTAAAGTCATGATGGCAAGGTTAGCAAACCCTCGTGACCAGGGGCTCCCAGGTTATGATCCAGCAAACTAAAGACCTATTCGACGAATAGGATCAGGAAAAAGAGTGCGAACAGCTGAATGTGATACTCCTGGAATAGTCACCAGGGTTATCATGAAATAATAAAAGGAGGGAATGTGAATGTTTGAAAATGTATAGAATATGAATGTTTGAAAATGTATAGAGACATTGAAGTTGAGAATGTGGGAAAATGTATAAAGAAAGTGAAATTGAACAAAGAAATCATGGAAAATAACGAAAAGAATGTCAGACTGCAAATATTACAACATCAGCACCATTAACAGACTTTCTCACAGTCTCAGTTACTAGTCACGCCAGTAAAATTGTAACATTTAGAAGCAATGCCTGAGAAAGTTCTTTGAGCAAAGTGTGAGAAAGTTCTTTGAGCAAACTGTGAGAAGGTTCTTTGGGAAAAACAGCTCATATAGATGTCGGCTCATGAGTGGACAAAGGAAAGGAGGGATCAAAAGGGATAGGCTGAACTAGGATGTCACTCTAATTGTATCTTGTTATCTTGTACCGAAAATGTATAACTGTTGTGCCTTCACAATGTAACTTCACTTGTCCGTAGGAAGTGAGTGCCCTCTATCGAGAAAGCATTCCTTCTGTCTGATGAGTCCCGGCCGGGCAATCTTAAAAAATTAAAGACTACTTTGTTTTAAGCTTCTTTGGTGTTCGCCTCAGTGTATTCGCTGAAACAGATAGAAGGAAAAGAATCCAGGAATCAACAGGATGATAAGTTACGGAGCTAGGAAATGCACAAAGGATAGGTTTGTTGAGTAAAAGATAAAAAATACATGGTCCCAGTGGTTAAAAAAAAAAGAATTTATTTGACACGCTCATTTACTTGTCGAAAGAAAATGCAATGATTGATTACATTGGGTTGAAAGACATAAATTTATTCTCGGAATGAGATAAAGAATGCCTTTTAAAAAAAGCTTCTAAGCTCAAAAAAGTTTTAACTAAAGATTGAAATTACAAAGTTTGAATTGGGATTTTGAGATATTCAGAGAAGGCACAGCAAAATACTGAGGTGGATTAAAAAAAAATTATTATTATACTAAATCTGCAGTTTAGAAGAGACAGTGTAACACGACCTTGAGGCTGGAACAATTGAGATAATGAAAAGCAGCCCTCAGCCTACGTGCCAGACTTCCCTCTAGTTATGGAAAAGACAAAAAAAAGACGCAACCTTGAAAGAAAACACATTGAACGAATTTGAAAGAAAAAGTGTCTTCGATTGTCTGAGATTTTAAATGAACAAATTTACCGAGACCCGAGCCCTTTGTGTAAAATACAAAACCTAATTTGAAGAAAGGAGATCTTAAAGAAAAAAACGTAATGCACTAAATAGGTGCTGAAAGGAAAAAAAATGTTCGGAGATTTTAAATTATGAGAAAGGTCCACTGCAGTTTGAAAAGATGTATCACTTCTGTCGAGTTGGCAGGAGAACGCCACTAAATTAGGGCTCTCATTAATGGAAGGAGGACATGTTAAAACCGTAGACGTCTTAAAGAAAGAGTGTGCGCACGAGAAACGTACTAAGAGTTCCACTGGGACCTCTGAGAAAGGTATCGATAGACTACATAGTCAAATGGTTGGCTTTGCATTGACCGAGGCTGATGACGAAATTGAATTTCAGTAAACAAAATAGCTATTAAAAATGTGTGGTCTCGTTTTAAATCAATTTAAAAAAAATCTTTGGCAAGTACTTGAATTAGAAGTTAAAAAATTGGAGTTTAATCTAAATGCTGCCTTTCATGATGAGAAGACTTTTATGCTGCCTTTCCTGATGAGAAGACTTTTATTATGACGGCTTTACTAATGATTTCTGCTGTTTAACGGATTCCTAATTTCTAAGCAAGTTTTGAAGGTACAACCACTTTTTTTTCAGATGATTACGTGAAGTCACGTAATGACATCAGGTCTTCTTATAAACCTGTAAAGGAGTTAACCCTTTCCATTGACAGCTGTTTTATACTGAACATTATTAATTTGGATTTCTTAATAGAATAAAGACTCACCTAACAGATAAAGGAAATGGTGGGATAGTCAGAATAAAAACAGAACTAGCTTATGTAATAATACTTGCCTGATACAATAAAGAAATAGATACTCAAACAAAACAAATTGAAGAGTTAAAAGGCTAAGATAAATAAGCTGAAAGAGATCCACAAACCCAACCTAACCCTGACCTCCGATTTCACGGAGTGACCTCGACATGCATGGATAAAAGATAAGTCAGATTAAAAATCCTGCAAAGGATAAGTTAGCCTCGGAAAAACCAATGCCAACCATCCAAGATGTCATTAAAGCACAGGAGGACGCTCCTGAAAAAGAAAAACTATTGTGGAAAGATTATGGATGTACTTATGACAATGTCTCTAAACTCTGGACCACTCCTGCGGGACAGACTTGCATGTCTGACGAGTTGGCCCTATGGGTTATTGAATGTATGTACTTTGCTACTCATTGTGGAGCAAGGACAACAAATGACACGCTTTTGGCCACTTGGTGGCACCCTAGACTCCAGGTGCTGGCCCAGAACATCAGTAGTCGCTGCCTTGTTTGCCAACAGCATAATCCAGGGAAGGGAGTCCCCTGTGATTGGGGTAAGACGCCCCCACCAGAAGGTCCCTTTGAGACATTGCAGTTGGACTACATTGAGTTGCAAAGAGTTCAGTGTTACAAATATGTGTTAGTAATAGTAGATGTGTTTAGCAAATGGATCGAAGCCTACCCTACCCTGGACAATAAAGCTCAAACTGTTGTTAAGGTGTTAATGAGGGAAATTGTTCCTAGATATGGTATCCCAGCTTGACTGAGTTTCGATAATGGCCCTCACTTTATTGGCCAAGTTAACAAAGAATTCTGTTCCCAGATGTGCATTAACCAGCAGCTGCATTGTGCCTACCGACCCCAAGCTGCGGGACTAGTTGAACGTGCTAATCAAACTCTTAAAACCAAGCTTGCAAAACTGGTAGCATCAACCGGACTCAATTGGCTCAAACTCCTTCCTATGGATTCGGAAGGGATTAGAGCCACGATGGGAGGGGCCCTTTCAGGTGTTACTTACTACCCCCACTGCAGCTAAGGTTGAGGGGAGAAGTGCCTGAGTTCACCTGCACCACTGCAAGCTCACCACCCTCAAACGAACCTATTTTACTGGTTATTCTAACTCCTGCTTCTGTTCCAGACTTCCTCTTCCCCATAGCTGAATAAGGTTCTTCCTAGGAGCGTCCTGACTAACCGAGTGGGTTCCGAGGAGAACAGTTTGAACTCCTACCCGTAGTGATAGACAACCAGCTACACTTACGGCGAACTGAGAAGAGAGGCGAGAAAACCGAACTCTTTGAATCAGCAAAATATTCGGACTATTTATCCTGGTCCATAGAGACGCTACAAGAAACATTTTGTTCCCGAGTAATTGTTAACCTAGAGCGATAAGATGAAACTATGTCTGTGTGCCACAGTCTGTATAGTAGCGTTGGTGTACGACAGGTGCGGCACATGGGAGGGGACACTTAAGTGAGAGCTCCATGTAAACACCTTTTTGTACATGTCTTATGTTTATGCACGAAATGGGAACTTTTCTAGATGCTGGGTGTGCCTACATATCCCTATACATTCCAAAGGGGGAATTCCTTTGCGCCCCGTTCCACTGACCCTAACTGAGACTGTCAAGTGGCTTCTGAGCCAGACTAGCATGAGAGGAGGGGGGCCAATACGAAAGAGGAAAGGCGGGTCAAGATGTTGGTCTGGGAGCAACCAGAATTTCAGCTGCGAGGCGGCCTGCCCTTCGGAGCTTTCCCCCAACTGTGAAAGAGATAATAACGATACTTGCTTCTCACGTATCCCTCTTGCTTTCAAAGATTGCAATCTAACACGTATCGTCAGAGGGATCACGGAGGGCAGGAGGAGCATCATACCGTTACCGTGTGGACAACCACGGGGAGGTCACTAAGTGGGAGAGTGCTGGAGACCCCATTAGGCAAACGTTCCAGGGATGGTACCAACCAACCTACGACCGTGAAAAGGAACCCCCATTCTTAGCCCTGACCAATACCTCGGGGATCGGGAGGCCAACCGGGAACATATGTCCAACCCGAAATGACATCAGTAGCAAGGGACATATCACAGGGTACAGCAATTGCCCACACAGCCTCAACATCACAACAGGTGCACGAGTCACTATCCTCTCTCACCTTACGCATAAAACAGGTGGAGGTCTGTGAGCCCCGTCTTGGGACCCCAACACAATATATCAGAAGGCAGCGTATAATGGCACGTATTTTGTGTGCGGGCATAGGGCATATCCCTGGTTGCCTAGGCAATGGACAGGGTCCTGCTATCTGGGATATGTGGTGTCATTTGTGCGGCAAATACGTACCCTGGCGGAAGCACATGCCTCCAGCCGACACAGGCGAGCCCTCACCCCCGCCGAAAGGTTCTTTGGGGTCATGATGTCCCCATTCGTGATAGGACGCACCATGGATGAAGTACAGAACCTAGAGGGGGGTATTGGAACAGATAGCTAACTATACTGCTGAAGCTCTGGAGGACATCACGGCCAAAATGGTAGCAATGCGGACCGTAGCATTACAAAACCGAATGGTCCTCGATTATCTGTTAGCTGAGAAAGGGGGAACGTGTGTCCTGATAGGATCTGAATGTTGCACTTACATTCCCGATAGTTCAGAAAACATAACCAATCTCGCTGATCACATAAGAAGGGAGGTGAAGAAGTTATCCACGCCAGCAGGAGGATCTAGCTGGTTTGATTGGCTATTAGGTGGATCCTGGGGATCCTATCTAACGCATGGGGCAATTATTCTCATCGTAGTAATAATTACGTGTTGCTTGATTGTTGGTTGCTTTAACCTTTGTTGTAAAGTAATGATGGCAAGGTTAGCAAACCCTCTTGTAGTTACGGGCTCCCGGGTTATGATCCAGCAAACTAAAGACCTACTCGATAAGGAGGATCAGGAAAGAGAGTGTGAACGGCTGAATGCTATACTCCTAGAATAATCCTAAGGGTCATCATGGAATGATAAAAGGGGGGAATGAGAATGTATACAGACATTGAAGTTGAGAATATGGGAAAAATGTATAGAGACAGTGAAATTGAACAAAGGATTCATGGAGGAATAGTCTTAAGAATGTCAGACTGCAAATGTTACAACATTGGCACAAATAACAGACTGGCTCCAAGGACTTGCTAAGTCACACCAGTAAACTTGAAACAATAAAGGGTGAGAAAGGCTCTGAAAGGCTCTTTGTATAAAAACAGCCCATACAGATGTCGGCTCATGAGTGGACAAAGGGAGGGAGGGATCATAAGGGGATAGGCTGAACTGAATGTCACTCTAATTGTATCATGTACTGAAAATGTATAACCGTTGCACCCTTACATTGGAACAGGATTTGTCCGTAGGGAGTGGGTGCACTCTATAGGGAGAGCATTCCTTCTTTCTGATAAGTCCCGGCCGGTGAAACAATTAATAAAGTCTGCTTTGTTATAAGCGACAACGGTGTTCAACTCAGTGAATTCGCTGAACCAGATTGAGGGAAGGAAAAGAATCCGTATTTACAAAATGAGCTTCTGGCCACTTATCCGCGGCATATCTAAGAACGCCTATTTCCACCTTCTGTAATATTGCCCGCCTCAGCCCCTGCCTCAGCTCTTCTGCTGCTGAAACCCTCATCCATGCCTTTGTTACCTCTAGACTCCTCCAACACACTCCTGGCTGGCCTCCCACATTCTACTCAATGTAAACCTGAGGTCATCCAAAACTCGGCAGCCCGTATTCTAAGTCGCACCAAGCCCCATTCACCCATTACCCCTGTGCTCGTTGACCTCCATTGGCACCTGGTTAAGCAATGATTTGATTTCAAAATTATCATCTATGTTTACAAAACACTCCATGGCTTTGCCCCTCCCTATCTCTGTAATCTCCTTCAGCCTCAGAACTCCCCTTGACGTCTGTGCTCTTCAAATTCTGCCCTCTTGAACAACTCTGATTGTAACTGCTCAACCATTGGTGGCCGTGCCTTTAGATGCCTGGGCCCTAAGCTCTGGAACTCCCTCCCTAAACCTCTCCGCCTCTCTACTTCTCTTTCCTCCTTTAAGACATTCTTTTAAACCAACCTTTTTCAACAAGATTTTGATTATCTGCCATAATTCTTCTTATGTGGCTCGGTGTCAAATTTATTTGTTTTGTCTCCTGTGAAGCGGCTTGGGACGTTTTACAATGTTAAAGCTGCTATATAAATAAAAGTTGTTGTGGTGAGTATTCAGGGGGTGAGAGCACTACTGAGTGAGTATTTTGGGTGTGGGGGGCAGCACTGAACTGAGTGATTATTGAGGGCGAGGGAGCACTGTACCGAGTGACTATTGAGGGCGCGCGAGCACTGTAATGATTGAGTATTCAGGGCAAGGGAGCACTGGAATGAGTGAGTATTCAGGGCGAGGTAGCACTGTACTGAGAGAGTATTCAGGGCAAGGGAGCACTGTACTGAGTGAGTATTCAGGGTGAGTTAGCACTATAATGATTGAGTATTCAGGGCGAGGGAGCACTGGAATGAGTGAGTATTCAGGGCGAGGGAGCACTGTACTGAGTGAGTATTCAGGATGAGGGAGCACTGTACTGACTGAGTATTCAGGGCGAGGGAGAACTGTACTGAGTGAATATTGAGGGCGAGCAAGCACAGTACTGAGTGAGTATTCAGTGGAGGGAGCACTGTACTGAGTGAGTATTCAGGGCAAGGGAGCACTGTACCGAGTGAGTATTGAGGGCGAGCGAGCACAGTACTGAGTGAGTATTCAGTGGAGGGAGCACTGTACTGAGTGAGTATTCAGGGCAAGGGAGCACTGTACCGAGTGAGTATTGAGGGCGAGGGAGCACTGTACTGAGTGAGTATTGAGGGCGAGCGAGCACTATAGCGAGTGAGTATTCAGGGCGAGGGAGCACTGTACTGAGTGAGTATTGAGGGCGAGCGAGCACTATAGCGAGTGAGTATTCAGGGCGAAGGAGCACTGTACTGAGTGAGTATTCAGGGCGAGGGAGCACTGTAATGAGTGCGTATTCAGGGCGAGGGAGAACTGTACTGAGTGAGTATTCAGGGCGAGGGAGCATGTACTGAGTGAGTATTCAGGGGGAGGGAGCATGTACTGAGTGAGTATTCAGGCGGAGGGAGAATGTACTGAGTGCGTTTCAGGGCGAGGGAGCACTGTACTGAGTGAGTATTCGGGGGGAGGGAGCATGTACTGAGTGAGTATTCAGAGGGAGGGAGCATGTACTGAGTGAGCATTCAGGGAGAGGGAGAATGTACTGAGTGAGTTTCAGGGTGAGGGAGCACTGTACTGAGTGAGTTTCAGGGCGAGGGAGCACCACTAAGTGAATATTCAGGGCGAGGGAGCACTGCTGAGTGAATATTCAGGGCGAGGAAGAACTGTACTGAGTGAGTATTGAGTGCGAGCGAGAACTGTACCGAGTAAGTATTGAGGGCAAGGGAGCACTGTACCGAGTGAGTATTCAGAGCGAGGGAGCACTGTACTGAGTGAGTATTGAGGGCGAGGTAGCACTATACTGACTGAGTATTCAGGGCGAGGGAGCATGTACTGAGTGAGTATTCAGGGGGAGGGAGCATGTACTGAGTGAGTATTCAGGTGGAGGGGAGAATGTACTGAGTGAGTTTCCAGACGAGGGAGCACTATACTGAGTGAGTATTCAGAGCGAGGGAGCACTGTACTGAGTGAGTATTCAGGTGGAGGGAGAATGTACTGAGTGAGTATTCAGAGCGAGGGAGCATGTACTGAGTGAATATTCAGGTGGAGGGAGAATGTATTGAGTGAGTATTCAGGTGGAGGGAGAATGTACTGAGTGAGTTTCAGGGCGAGGGAGCACTGCTGAGTGAGTATTCAGGGGGAGGGAGCACTGTACTGAGTGAGTATTCAGGGCGAGCAAGAACTGTACCGAGTAAGTATTGAGGGCGAGGGAGCGCTGTTCCGAGTGAGTATTCAAAGCGAGGGAGCACTGTACTGAGTGAGTATTGAGGGCGAGGGAGCACTGTACTGAGTGCGTATTCAGGGCGAGGGAGAACTGTACTGAGTGAGTATTCAGGGCGAGGGAGCACTGTACTGAGTGAGTATTCAGGTAGAGGGAGAATGTACTGAGTGAGTTTCAGGGCGAGGGAGCACTGTACTGAGTGAGTTTCAGGGTGAGGGAGCACTGTACTGAGTGAGTATTCAGGGCGAGGGACCACTGTACTGAGTGAGTATTCAGGGGGAGGAAGCACTGTACTGAGTGAGTATTCAGGGAGAGCGAGAACTGTACCGAGTAAGTATTGAGAGCGAGGGAGCGCTGTACCGAGTGAGTATTCAGAGCGAGGGATCACTGTACGGAGTGAGTATTGAGGGCGAGGGAGCACTGTACTGAGTGAGTATTCAGGGCGAGGGAGCACTGTACTGATTGAATATTTAGGGTGAGAGAGCACTGTACTGAGTGACTATTCAGGGGAGGGAGCACTGTACTGAGTGAGTATTGAGGGCGAGGGAGCACTATACTGAGTCAGTATTCAGGGCTAGGGAGCATGTACTGAGTGAGTATTCAGGGGGAGGGAGAATGTACTGAGTGAGTATTCAGGCGGTGGGAGAATGTACTGAGTGCGTTTCAGGGCGAGGGAGCACTGTACTGAGTGAGTTTCAGTGCGAGGGAGCACTACTGAGAGAATATTCAGGGCGAGGGAGCACTGCTGAGTGAGTATTCACAGCGAGGGAGCACTGTACTGAGTGAGTATTCAGGCGGAGGGAGAATGTACTGAGTGAGTATTCAGGGGAGAGAGCATGTACTGAGTGAGTATTTAGGTGGAGGGAGAATGAACTGAGTGAGTTTCAGGGCGAGGGAGCACTGTACTGAGTGAGTATTCAGAGCGAGGGAGCACTGTGCTGAGTGAGTATTCAGGGGGAGGGAGCATGTACTGAGTGAGTATTCAGGTGGAGGGAGAATGTACTGAGTGAGCATTCAAGGGGAGGGAGAATGTACTGAGCGAGTTTCAGGGCGAGGGGGCACTGAACAGATTGAGTTTCAGGGCGAGGGAGCACCACTGAGTGAATATTCAGGGCGAGGGAGCACTGCTGAGTGAGTATTCAGGGGGAGGAAGCACTGTACTGAGTGAGTATTCAGGGCGAGCGAGAACTGTACCGAGTAAGTATTGAGGGCGAGGGAGCACTGTACCGAGTGAGTATTCAGAGCGAGGGAGCACTGTACTGAGTGAGTATTGAGGGCGAGGGAGAATGTACTGAGTGAGTATTCAGAGTGAGGGAGCACTGTACTAAGTGAGTATTCAGGGGGAGGGAGCATGTACTGAGTGAGTATTCAGGTGGAGGGAGAATGTACTGAGTGAGTATTCAGGTGGAGGGAGAATGTACTGAGTGAGTTTCAGGGCGTGGGAGCACTACTGAGTGAATATTCAGGGCAAGGGAGCACTGCTGAGTGAGTATTCAGGGCGAGGGAGCACTACTGAGTGAGTATTCAGGGGGAGGGAGCACTGGAATGAGTAAGTATTCAGGGCGAGGTAGCACTATACTGAGTGAGTATTAAGGCGAGCGAGCACTATAGCGAGTGAGTATTCAGGGCGAGGGAGCACTGTACTGAGTGAGTATTGAGGGCGAGCGAGCACTATAGCGAGTGAGTATTCAGGGCGAAGGAGCACTGTACTGAGTGAGTATTCAGGGCGAGGGAGCACTGTACTGAGTGAGTATTCAGGCGGAGGGAGAATGTACTGAGTGAGTATTCAGAGCGAGGGAGCACTGTACTGAGTGAGTGTTCAGGGCGAGGGACCACTGTACTGAGTGAGTATTCAGGGGGAGGAAGCACTGTACTGAGTGAGTATTCAGGGCGAGCGAGAACCGTACCGAGTAAGTATTGAGAGCGAGGGAGCACTGTACGGAGTGAGTATTGAGAGCGAGGGAGCACTGTACTTGTGAGTATTCAGGGCGAGGGAGCACTGTACTGATTGAATATTTAGGGTGAGAGAGCACTATACTGAGTGACTATTCAGAGGGAGGGAGCACTGTACTGAGTGAGTGTTCAGGGCGAGGGAGCACTGTACTGAGTGAGTATTCAGGGCGAGGGAGCACTGTACTGAGTGAGTATTCAGGGCGAGGGAGCACTGTACTGAGTGAGTATTCAGGGCGAAGGTGCACTGTACTGAGTGAGTATTCAGGGCAAGGGAGCACTGTACTGAGTGAATATTGAGGGCGAGGGAGCACTGTACTGAGTCAGTATTCAGGGCTAGGGAGAATGTACTGAGTGAGTATTCAGGTGGTGGGAGAATGTACTGAGTGAGTATTCAGGTGGTGGGAGAATGTACTGAGTGCGTTTCAGGGCGAGGGAGCACTACTGAGAGAATATTCAGGGCGACGGAGCACTGCTGAGTGAGTATTCACAGCGAGGGAGCACTGTACTGAATGAGTATTCAGGCGGAGGGAGAATGTACTGAGTGAGTATTCAGAGCGAGGGAGCACTGTACTGAGTGAGTATTCAGGGGGAGGGAGCATGTATTGAGTGAGTATTCAGGTGGAGGGAGAATGTACTGAGTGAGCATTCAAGGGGAGGGAGAATGTACTGAGTGAGTTTCAGGGCGAGGGGGCACAGAACAGAGTGAGTTTCAGGGCGAGGGAGCACTACTGAGTGAATATTCAGGGCGAGGGAGCACTGCTGAGTGAGTATTCAGGGGGAGGAAGCACTGTACTGAGTGAGTATTCAGGGCGAGCGAGAACTGTACTGAGTAAGTATTCAGGCGGAGGGAGAATGTACTGAGTGAGTATTCAGAGCGAGGGAGCACTGTACTAAGTGAGTATTCAGGGGGAGGGAGCATGTACTGAGTGAGTATTCAGGTGGAGGGAGAATGTACTGAGTGAGTATTCAGGTGGAGGGAGAATGTACTGAGTGAGTTTCAGGGCGTGGGAGCACTACTGAGTGAATATTCAGGGCAAGGGAGCACTGCTGAGTGAGTATTCAGGGCGAGGGAGCACTACTGAGTGAGTATTCAGGGCGAGCGGGAACTGTACTGAGTATTCAGGGCAAGAGAGCACTGTACTGAGAGAGTATTCAGGGCAAGGGAGCACTGTACTGAGTGAGTATTGAGGGCGAGGGAGCACTATACTGAATGAGTATTCAGGGCGAGGGAGCATGTATTGAGTGAGTATTCAGGGGGGAGGGAGCATGTACTGAGTGAGCATTCAGGCGGAGGGAGAATGTACTGAGTGCCTTTCAGGGCGAGGGAGCACTGTACTGAGTGAGTTTCAGTGCGAGGGAGCACTACTGAGAGAATATTCAGGGCGAGGGAGCACTGCAGAGTGAGTATTCAGAGCGAGGGAGCTCTATACTGAGTGAGTATTCAGGCGGAGGGAGAATGTACTGAGTGAGTATTCAGTTAGAGGGAGCATGTACTGAGTGAGTATTCAGGGGGAGGGAGCATGTACTGAGTGAGTATTCAGGTGGAGGGAGAATGAACTGAGTGAGTTTCAGTGCGAGGGGGCACTGTACTGAGTGAGTATTCAGAGCGAGGGAGCACTGTGCTGAGTGAGTATTCAGGGGGAGGGAGCATGTACTGAGTGAGTATTCAGGTGGAGGGAGAATGTACTGAGTGAGCATTCAAGGGGAGGGAGAATGTACTGAGCGAGTTTCAGGGCGAGGGGGCACTGAACAGATTGAGTTTCAGGGCGAGGGAGCACCACTGAGTGAATATTCAGGGCGAGGGAGCACTGCTGAGTGAGTATTCAGGGGGAGGAAGCACTGTACTGAGTGAGTATTCAGGGCGAGCGAGAACTGTACCGAGTAAGTATTGAGGGCGAGGGAGCACTGTACCGAGTGAGTATTCAGAGCGAGGGAGCACTGTACTGAGTGAGTATTGAGGGCGAGGGAGAATGTACTGAGTGAGTATTCAGAGTGAGGGAGCACTGTACTAAGTGAGTATTCAGGGGGAGGGAGCATGTACTGAGTGAGTATTCAGGTGGAGGGAGAATGTACTGAGTGAGTATTCAGGTGGAGGGAGAATGTACTGAGTGAGTTTCAGGGCGTGGGAGCACTACTGAGTGAATATTCAGGGCAAGGGAGCACTGCTGAGTGAGTATTCAGGGCGAGGGAGCACTACTGAGTGAGTATTCAGGGGGAGGGAGCACTGGAATGAGTAAGTATTCAGGGCGAGGTAGCACTGTACTGAGAGAGTATTCAGGGCAAGGGAGCACTATACTGAGTGAGTATTAAGGCGAGCGAGCACTATAGCGAGTGAGTATTCAGGGCGAGGGAGCACTGTACTGAGTGAGTATTGAGGGCGAGCGAGCACTATAGCGAGTGAGTATTCAGGGCGAAGGAGCACTGTACTGAGTGAGTATTCAGGGCGAGGGAGCACTGTACTGAGTGAGTATTCAGGCGGAGGGAGAATGTACTGAGTGAGTATTCAGAGCGAGGGAGCACTGTACTGAGTGAGTGTTCAGGGCGAGGGACCACTGTACTGAGTGAGTATTCAGGGGGAGGAAGCACTGTACTGAGTGAGTATTCAGGGCGAGCGAGAACCGTACCGAGTAAGTATTGAGAGCGAGGGAGCACTGTACGGAGTGAGTATTGAGAGCGAGGGAGCACTGTACTTGTGAGTATTCAGGGCGAGGGAGCACTGTACTGATTGAATATTTAGGGTGAGAGAGCACTATACTGAGTGACTATTCAGAGGGAGGGAGCACTGTACTGAGTGAGTGTTCAGGGCGAGGGAGCACTGTACTGAGTGAGTATTCAGGGCGAGGGAGCACTGTACTGAGTGAGTATTCAGGGCGAGGGAGCACTGTACTGAGTGAGTATTCAGGGCGAAGGTGCACTGTACTGAGTGAGTATTCAGGGCAAGGGAGCACTGTACTGAGTGAATATTGAGGGCGAGGGAGCACTGTACTGAGTCAGTATTCAGGGCTAGGGAGAATGTACTGAGTGAGTATTCAGGTGGTGGGAGAATGTACTGAGTGAGTATTCAGGTGGTGGGAGAATGTACTGAGTGCGTTTCAGGGCGAGGGAGCACTACTGAGAGAATATTCAGGGCGACGGAGCACTGCTGAGTGAGTATTCACAGCGAGGGAGCACTGTACTGAATGAGTATTCAGGCGGAGGGAGAATGTACTGAGTGAGTATTCAGAGCGAGGGAGCACTGTACTGAGTGAGTATTCAGGGGGAGGGAGCATGTATTGAGTGAGTATTCAGGTGGAGGGAGAATGTACTGAGTGAGCATTCAAGGGGAGGGAGAATGTACTGAGTGAGTTTCAGGGCGAGGGGGCACAGAACAGAGTGAGTTTCAGGGCGAGGGAGCACTACTGAGTGAATATTCAGGGCGAGGGAGCACTGCTGAGTGAGTATTCAGGGGGAGGAAGCACTGTACTGAGTGAGTATTCAGGGCGAGCGAGAACTGTACTGAGTAAGTATTCAGGCGGAGGGAGAATGTACTGAGTGAGTATTCAGAGCGAGGGAGCACTGTACTAAGTGAGTATTCAGTTAGAGGGAGCATGTACTGAGTGAGTATTCAGGGGGAGGGAGCATGTACTGAGTGAGTATTCAGGTGGAGGGAGAATGAACTGAGTGAGTTTCAGTGCGAGGGGGCACTGTACTGAGTGAGTATTCAGAGCGAGGGAGCACTGTGCTGAGTGAGTATTCAAGGGGAGGGAGCATGTACTGAGTGAGTATTCAGGTGGAGGGAGAATGTACTGAGTGAGCATTCAAGGGGAGGGAGAATGTACTGAGCGAGTTTCAGGGCGAGGGGGCACTGAACAGATTGAGTTTCAGGGCGAGGGAGCACCACTGAGTGAATATTCAGGGCGAGGGAGCACTGCTGAGTGAGTATTCAGGGGGAGGAAGCACTGTACTGAGTGAGTATTCAGGGCGAGCGAGAACTGTACCGAGTAAGTATTGAGGGCGAGGGAGCACTGTACCGAGTGAGTATTCAGAGCGAGGGAGCACTGTACTGAGTGAGTATTGAGGGCGAGGGAGAATGTACTGAGTGAGTATTCAGAGTGAGGGAGCACTGTACTAAGTGAGTATTCAGGGGGAGGGAGCATGTACTGAGTGAGTATTCAGGTGGAGGGAGAATGTACTGAGTGAGTATTCAGGTGGAGGGAGAATGTACTGAGTGAGTTTCAGGGCGTGGGAGCACTACTGAGTGAATATTCAGGGCAAGGGAGCACTGCTGAGTGAGTATTCAGGGCGAGGGAGCACTACTGAGTGAGTATTCAGGGGGAGGGAGCACTGGAATGAGTAAGTATTCAGGGCGAGGTAGCACTGTACTGAGAGAGTATTCAGGGCAAGGGAGCACTATACTGAGTGAGTATTAAGGCGAGCGAGCACTATAGCGAGTGAGTATTCAGGGCGAGGGAGCACTGTACTGAGTGAGTATTGAGGGCGAGCGAGCACTATAGCGAGTGAGTATTCAGGGCGAAGGAGCACTGTACTGAGTGAGTATTCAGGGCGAGGGAGCACTGTACTGAGTGAGTATTCAGGCGGAGGGAGAATGTACTGAGTGAGTATTCAGAGCGAGGGAGCACTGTACTGAGTGAGTGTTCAGGGCGAGGGACCACTGTACTGAGTGAGTATTCAGGGGGAGGAAGCACTGTACTGAGTGAGTATTCAGGGCGAGCGAGAACCGTACCGAGTAAGTATTGAGAGCGAGGGAGCACTGTACGGAGTGAGTATTGAGAGCGAGGGAGCACTGTACTTGTGAGTATTCAGGGCGAGGGAGCACTGTACTGATTGAATATTTAGGGTGAGAGAGCACTATACTGAGTGACTATTCAGAGGGAGGGAGCACTGTACTGAGTGAGTGTTCAGGGCGAGGGAGCACTGTACTGAGTGAGTATTCAGGGCGAGGGAGCACTGTACTGAGTGAGTATTCAGGGCGAGGGAGCACTGTACTGAGTGAGTATTCAGGGCGAAGGTGCACTGTACTGAGTGAGTATTCAGGGCAAGGGAGCACTGTACTGAGTGAATATTGAGGGCGAGGGAGCACTGTACTGAGTCAGTATTCAGGGCTAGGGAGAATGTACTGAGTGAGTATTCAGGTGGTGGGAGAATGTACTGAGTGAGTATTCAGGTGGTGGGAGAATGTACTGAGTGCGTTTCAGGGCGAGGGAGCACTACTGAGAGAATATTCAGGGCGACGGAGCACTGCTGAGTGAGTATTCACAGCGAGGGAGCACTGTACTGAATGAGTATTCAGGCGGAGGGAGAATGTACTGAGTGAGTATTCAGAGCGAGGGAGCACTGTACTGAGTGAGTATTCAGGGGGAGGGAGCATGTATTGAGTGAGTATTCAGGTGGAGGGAGAATGTACTGAGTGAGCATTCAAGGGGAGGGAGAATGTACTGAGTGAGTTTCAGGGCGAGGGGGCACAGAACAGAGTGAGTTTCAGGGCGAGGGAGCACTACTGAGTGAATATTCAGGGCGAGGGAGCACTGCTGAGTGAGTATTCAGGGGGAGGAAGCACTGTACTGAGTGAGTATTCAGGGCGAGCGAGAACTGTACTGAGTAAGTATTCAGGCGGAGGGAGAATGTACTGAGTGAGTATTCAGAGCGAGGGAGCACTGTACTAAGTGAGTATTCAGGGGGAGGGAGCATGTACTGAGTGAGTATTCAGGTGGAGGGAGAATGTACTGAGTGAGTATTCAGGTGGAGGGAGAATGTACTGAGTGAGTTTCAGGGCGTGGGAGCACTACTGAGTGAATATTCAGGGCAAGGGAGCACTGCTGAGTGAGTATTCAGGGCGAGGGAGCACTACTGAGTGAGTATTCAGGGCGAGCGAGAACTGTACTGAGTATTCAGGGCAAGAGAGCACTGTACTGAGAGAGTATTCAGGGCAAGGGAGCACTGTACTGAGTGAGTATTGAGGGCGAGGGAGCACTATACTGAGTGAGTATTCAGGGCGAGGGAGCATGTATTGAGTGAGTATTCAGGGGGGAGGGAGCATGTACTGAGTGAGCATTCAGGCGGAGGGAGAATGTACTGAGTGCCTTTCAGGGCGAGGGAGCACTGTACTGAGTGAGTTTCAGTGCGAGGGAGCACTACTGAGAGAATATTCAGGGCGAGGGAGCACTGCAGAGTGAGTATTCAGAGCGAGGGAGCTCTATACTGAGTGAGTATTCAGGCGGAGGGAGAATGTACTGAGTGAGTATTCAGTTAGAGGGAGCATGTACTGAGTGAGTATTCAGGGGGAGGGAGCATGTACTGAGTGAGTATTCAGGTGGAGGGAGAATGAACTGAGTGAGTTTCAGTGCGAGGGGGCACTGTACTGAGTGGGTATTCAGAGCGAGGGAGCACTGTACTGAGTGAGTATTCAGGCGGAGGGAGAATGTACTGAGTGAGTGTCCAGAGCGAGGGAGCACTGTACTGAGTAAGTATTCAGGGGGAGGGACCATATACTGAGTGATTATTCAGGTGGAGGGAGAATGTACTGAGTGAGTATTCAGAGCGAGGGAGCACTGTACTAAGTGAGTATTCAGGGGGAGGGAGCATGTACTGAGTGAGTATTCAGGTGGAGGGAGAATGTACTGAGTGAGTTTCAGGGCGTGGGAGCACTACTGAGTGAATATTCAGGGCAAGGGAGCACTGCTGAGTGAGTATTCAGGGCGAGGGAGCACTACTGAGTGAGTATTCAGGGCGAGCGAGAACTGTACTGAGTATTCAGGGCAAGAGAGCACTGTACTGAGAGAGTATTCAGGGCAAGGGAGCACTGTACTGAGTGAGTATTGAGGGCGAGGGAGCACTATACTGAGTGAGTATTCAGGGCGAGGGAGCATGTATTGAGTGAGTATTCAGGGGGGAGGGAGCATGTACTGAGTGAGCATTCAGGCGGAGGGAGAATGTACTGAGTGCCTTTCAGGGCGAGGGAGCACTGTACTGAGTGAGTTTCAGTGCGAGGGAGCACTACTGAGAGAATATTCAGGGCGAGGGAGCACTGCAGAGTGAGTATTCAGAGCGAGGGAGCTCTATACTGAGTGAGTATTCAGGCGGAGGGAGAATGTACTGAGTGAGTATTCAGTTAGAGGGAGCATGTACTGAGTGAGTATTCAGGGGGAGGGAGCATGTACTGAGTGAGTATTCAGGTGGAGGGAGAATGAACTGAGTGAGTTTCAGTGCGAGGGGGCACTGTACTGAGTGGGTATTCAGAGCGAGGGAGCACTGTACTGAGTGAGTATTCAGGCGGAGGGAGAATGTACTGAGTGAGTGTCCAGAGCGAGGGAGCACTGTACTGAGTAAGTATTCAGGGGGAGGGACCATATACTGAGTGATTATTCAGGTGGAGGGAGAATGTACTGAGTGAGTTTCAGGACGAGGGAGCACAACTGAGTGAATATTCAGGGCGAGGGAGCACAGCTGAGTGAGTATTCAGGGTGACGAAGCACTGTACTGAGTGAGTATTCAGGGCGAGCGAGAACTGTACCGAGTAAGTATTGAGGGCGAGGGAGCACTGTACTGAGTGAGTATCAGAGCGAGGGAGCACTGTACTGAGTGAGTATTGCGGGCGAGGGAGCACTATACTGAGTGAGTATTCAGGGTGAGAGAGCATGTACTGAGTGAGTATTCAGGTAGAGGGAGAATGTACTGAGTGCGTTTCAGTGCGAGGGAGTAGTGATCTGAGTGAGTTTCTGGGCGAAGGAGCACTGTACTGAGTGAGTATTCAGGGCGAGGGAGCACTGTACTGAGTGAGTATTCAGGGCGAGGGAGCCCTGTACTGAGTGAGTATTCGGGGGAGGGAGCATGTACTGAGTGAGCATTCAGTGGGAGGGAGAATGTACTGAGTGAGTTTCAGGGCAAGGGTGCACTGCACTGAGTGAGTTTGAGGGCGAGGGAGCACTACTGATTGAATATTCAGAGCGAGGGAGCAATGCTGAGTGAGTATTCAGGGCGAGGAAACACTGTACTGAGTGAGTATTCAGGGCGAGCGAGAACTGTACCGAGTAAGTATTGAGGGCGAGGGAACACTGTACCGAGTGAGTATTCAGAGCGAGGGAGCACTGAACTGAGTGAGTATTGAGGGCGAGGGAGCACTATACTGAGTGAGTATTCAGGGCGAGGGAGCATGTACTGAGTGAGTATTCAGGCGGAGGGAGAATGTACTGAGTGCGTTTCAGGGCGAGGGAGCACTGTATTGAGTGAGTTTCAGGGCGAGGGAGCACTACTGAGAGAATATTCAGGGCGAGGGAGCACTGTACTGAGTGAGTATTCAGGGGGAGGGAGCGCTGTACCGAGTGAGTATTCAGAGCGAGGGAGCACTGAACTGAGTTAGTATTGAGGGCGAGGGAGCACTGTACTGAGTGAGTATTCAGGGCGAGGGAGCACTGTACTGAGTGAGTTTGAGGGTTGAGGGAGCACTACTGAGTGAATAATCAGAGCGAGGGAGCACTGCTGAGTGAGTATTCAGGGCGAGGAAACACTGTACTGAGTGAGTATTCAGGGCGAGGAAATACTGTACTGAGTGAGTATTCAGGGCGAGGGAGCACTGTACCGAGTAAGTATTGAGGGCGAGGGAGCACTGTACCGAGTGAGTATTCAGAGCGAGGGAGCACTGAACTGAGTTAATATTGAGGACGAGGGAGCACTGTACTGAGTGTGTATTCAGGGGGAGGGAGCACTGTACTGAGTGTGTATTGAGGGCGAGGGAGCATGTACTGAGTGAGTATTCAGGCGGAGGGAGAAGGTACTGAGTGAGTATTAGGTGGAGGGAGCATGTACTGAGTGAGTATTCAGGGGGAGGGAGCATGTACTGAGTGAGTATTCAGGGGGTGGGAGAATGTACTGAGTGAGTTTCAGGGCGAGGGAGCACTGTACTGAGTGAGTATTCAGAGCGAGGGAGCACTGTACTGAGTGAGTATTCAGGCGGAGGGAGAATGTACTGAGTGAGTATTCAGAGCGAGGGAGCACTGAACTGAGTTAGTATTGAGGGCGAGGGAGCACTGTACTGAGTGAGTATTCAGGGCGAGGGAGCACTGTACTGAGTGAGTTTGAGGGTTGAGGGAGCACTACTGAGTGAATAATCAGAGCGAGGGAGCACTGCTGAGTGAGTATTCAGGGCGAGGAAACACTGTACTGAGTGAGTATTCAGGGCGAGCGAGAACCGTACCGAGTAAGTATTGAGAGCGAGGGAGCACTGTATGGAGTGAGTATTGAGAGCGAGGGAGCACTGTACTTGTGAGTATTCAGGGCGAGGGAGCACTGTACTGATTGAATATTTAGGGTGAGAGAGCACTGTACTGAGTGACTATTCAGAGGGAGGGAGCACTGTACTGAGTGAGTGTTCAGGGCGAGGGAGCACTGTACCGAGTAAGTATTGAGGGCGAGGGAGCGCTGTACCGAGTGAGTATTCAGAGCGAGGGAGCACTGTACTGAGTGAGTATTCAGGGCGAGGGAGCCCTGTACTGAGTGAGTATTCGGGGGAGGGAGCATGTACTGAGTGAGCATTCAGTGGGAGGGAGAATGTACTGAGTGAGTTTCAGGGCAAGGGTGCACTGCACTGAGTGAGTTTGAGGGCGAGGGAGCACTACTGAGTGAATATTCAGAGCGAGGGAGAAATGCTGAGTGAGTATTCAGGGCGAGGAAACACTGTACTGAGTGAGTATTCAGGGCGAGCGAGAACTGTACCGAGTAAGTATTGAGGGCGAGGGAACACTGTACCGAGTGAGTATTCAGAGCGAGGGAGCACTGAACTGAGTGAGTATTGAGGGCGAGGGAGCACTATACTGAGTGAGTATTCAGGGCGAGGGAGCATGTACTGAGTGAGTATTCAGGCGGAGGGAGAATGTACTGAGTGCGTTTCAGGGCGAGGGAGCACTGTATTGAGTGAGTTTCAGGGCGAGGGAGCACTACTGAGAGAATATTCAGGGCGAGGGAGCACTGTACTGAGTGAGTATTCAGGGGGAGGGAGCGCTGTACCGAGTGAGTATTCAGAGCGAGGGAGCACTGAACTGAGTTAGTATTGAGGGCGAGGGAGCACTGTACTGAGTGAGTATTCAGGGCGAGGGAGCACTGTACTGAGTGAGTTTGAGGGTTGAGGGAGCACTACTGAGTGAATAATCAGAGCGAGGGAGCACTGCTGAGTGAGTATTCAGGGCGAGGAAACACTGTACTGAGTGAGTATTCAGGGCGAGGAAACACTGTACTGAGTGAGTATTCAGGGCGAGGGAGCACTGTACCGAGTAAGTATTGAGGGCGAGGGAGCACTGTACCGAGTGAGTATTCAGAGCGAGGGAGCACTGAACTGAGTTAATATTGAGGACGAGGGAGCACTGTACTGAGTGTGTATTCAGGGGGAGGGAGCACTGTACTGAGTGTGTATTGAGGGCGAGGGAGCATGTACTGAGTGAGTATTCAGGCGGAGGGAGAAGGTACTGAGTGAGTATTAGGTGGAGGGAGCATGTACTGAGTGAGTATTCAGGGGGAGGGAGCATGTACTGAGTGAGTATTCAGGGGGTGGGAGAATGTACTGAGTGAGTTTCAGGGCGAGGGAGCACTGTACTGAGTGAGTATTCAGAGCGAGGGAGCACTGTACTGAGTGAGTATTCAGGCGGAGGGAGAATGTACTGAGTGAGTATTCAGAGCGAGGGAGCACTGAACTGAGTTAGTATTGAGGGCGAGGGAGCACTGTACTGAGTGAGTATTCAGGGCGAGGGAGCACTGTACTGAGTGAGTTTGAGGGTTGAGGGAGCACTACTGAGTGAATAATCAGAGCGAGGGAGCACTGCTGAGTGAGTATTCAGGGCGAGGAAACACTGTACTGAGTGAGTATTCAGGGCGAGCGAGAACCGTACCGAGTAAGTATTGAGAGCGAGGGAGCACTGTATGGAGTGAGTATTGAGAGCGAGGGAGCACTGTACTTGTGAGTATTCAGGGCGAGGGAGCACTGTACTGATTGAATATTTAGGGTGAGAGAGCACTGTACTGAGTGACTATTCAGGGCGAAGGTGCACAGTACTGAGTGAGTATTCAGGGCAAGGGAGCACTGTACTGAGTGAATATTGAGGGCGAGGGAGCACTGTACTGAGTCAGTATTCAGGGCTAGGGAGCATGTACTGAGTGAGTATTCAGCGGGAGGGAGAATGTACTGAGTGAGTATTCAGGCGGTGGGAGAATGTACTGAGTGCGTTTCAGGGCGAGGGAGCACTACTGAGAGAATATTCAGGGCGACGGAGCACTGCTGAGTGAGTATTCACAGCGAGGGAGCACTGTACTGAATGAGTATTCAGGCAGAGGGAGAATGTACTGAGTGAGTATTCAGAGCGAGGGAGCACTGTACTGAGTGAGTATTCAGGGGGAGGGAGCATGTATTGAGTGAGTATTCAGGTGGAGGGAGAATGTACTGAGTGAGCATTCAAGGGGAGGGAGAATGTACTGAGTGAGTTTCAGGGCGAGGGGGCACTGAACAGAGTGAGTTTCAGGGCGAGGGAGCACTACTGAGTGAATATTCAGGGCGAGGGAGCACTGCTGAGTGAGTATTCAGGGGGAGGAAGCACTGTACTGAGTGAGTATTCAGGGCGAGCGAGAACTGTACTGAGTAAGTATTCAGGCGGAGGGAGAATGTACTGAGTGAGTATTCAGAGCGAGGGAGCACTGTACTAAGTGAGTATTCAGGGGGAGGGAGCATGTACTGAGTGAGTATTCAGGTGGAGGGAGAATGTACTGAGTGAGTATTCAGGTGGAGGGAGAATGTACTGAGTGAGTTTCAGGGCGTGGGAGCACTACTGAGTGAATATTCAGGGCAAGGGAGCACTGCTGAGTGAGTATTCAGGGCGAGGGAGCACTACTGAGTGAGTATTCAGGGCGAGCGAGAACTGTACTGAGTATTCAGGGCAAGAGAGCACTGTACTGAGAGAGTATTCAGGGCAAGGGAGCACTGTACTGAGTGAGTATTGAGGGCGAGGGAGCACTATACTGAGTGAGTATTCAGGGCGAGGGAGCATGTATTGAGTGAGTATTCAGGGGGGAGGGAGCATGTACTGAGTGAGCATTCAGGCGGAGGGAGAATGTACTGAGTGCCTTTCAGGGCGAGGGAGCACTGTACTGAGTGAGTTTCAGTGCGAGGGAGCACTACTGAGAGAATATTCAGGGCGAGGGAGCACTGCAGAGTGAGTATTCAGAGCGAGGGAGCTCTATACTGAGTGAGTATTCAGGCGGAGGGAGAATGTACTGAGTGAGTATTCAGTTAGAGGGAGCATGTACTGAGTGAGTATTCAGGGGGAGGGAGCATGTACTGAGTGAGTATTCAGGTGGAGGGAGAATGAACTGAGTGAGTTTCAGTGCGAGGGGGCACTGTACTGAGTGGGTATTCAGAGCGAGGGAGCACTGTACTGAGTGAGTATTCAGGCGGAGGGAGAATGTACTGAGTGAGTGTCCAGAGCGAGGGAGCACTGTACTGAGTAAGTATTCAGGGGGAGGGACCATATACTGAGTGATTATTCAGGTGGAGGGAGAATGTACTGAGTGAGTTTCAGGACGAGGGAGCACAACTGAGTGAATATTCAGGGCGAGGGAGCACAGCTGAGTGAGTATTCAGGGTGACGAAGCACTGTACTGAGTGAGTATTCAGGGCGAGCGAGAACTGTACCGAGTAAGTATTGAGGGCGAGGGAGCACTGTACTGAGTGAGTATCAGAGCGAGGGAGCACTGTACTGAGTGAGTATTGCGGGCGAGGGAGCACTATACTGAGTGAGTATTCAGGGTGAGAGAGCATGTACTGAGTGAGTATTCAGGTAGAGGGAGAATGTACTGAGTGCGTTTCAGTGCGAGGGAGTAGTGATCTGAGTGAGTTTCTGGGCGAAGGAGCACTGTACTGAGTGAGTATTCAGGCGGATAGAGAATGTAGTGAATGAGTATTCAGGGGGAGGGAGCATGTACTGAGTGAGTATTCGGGGGAGGAAGCATGTACTGAGTGACTATTCAGGTGGAGGGAGAATGTACTGAGTGAGTTTCAGGGCGAGGGAGCACTACTGAGTGAATATTCAGGGTGAGGGAGCACTGCTGAGTGAGTATTCAGGGGCGGAAGCAACGTACTGAGTGAGTATTCAGGGCGAGCGAGAACTGTACCGAGTGAGTATTCAGAGCGAGGGAGCACTGTACTAAGTGAGTATTGAGGGCGAGGGAGCACTGTACTGAGTGAGTATTCAGGTGGAGGGAGAATGTACGGAGTGAGTTTCAGCGCGAGGGAGCACTGTACTGAGTGAGTTTCGGGGTGAGGGAGCACTACTGAGTGAATATTCAGGCCGAGGGTGCACTACTGAGTGAGTATTCAGTGGGAGGAAGCACTGTCCGGAGTGATTATTCAGGGCGAGGAAGCACTGTACTGAGTGAGTATTCAGGGAGAGCGAGAACTGTACCGAGTAAGTATTGAGGGCGAGGGAGCGCTGTACCGAGTGAGTATTCAGAGCGAGGGAACACTGTACTGAGTGAGTATTGAGGGCGAGGGAGCACCGTACTGAGTGAGTATTCAGGCGGAGGGAGAATGTACTGAGTGAGTATTCAGAGCGAGGGAGCACTGTACTGAGTGAGTATTCAGGGGGAGAGAGCATGTACTGAGTGAGTATTCAGGTGGAGGGAGAATGTACTGAGTGAGTTTCAGGGCGAGGGAGCACTGTACTGAGTGAGTTTCAGGGCGAGTGAGCACTACTGAGTGAATATTCAGGGCGATGGAGCACAGCTGAGTGAGTATTCAGGGGGAGGAAGCACTGTACTGAGTGAATCAACAGGGCGATGGAGCACAGCTGAGTGAGTATTCAGGGGGAGGAAGCACTGTACTGAGTGAGTATTCAGGGAGAGCGAGAACTGTACCGAGTAAGTATTGAGGGCGAGGGAGCGCTGTACCGAGTGAGTATTCAGAGCGAGGGAGCACTGTACTGAGTGAGTATTCAGGGCGAAGGTGCACAGTACTGAGTGAGTATTCAGGGCGAGGGAGGACTACTGAGTGAGTGTTCAGGGCGAGGGATCACTGTACTGAGTGAGTATTCAGGGCAAGGGAGCACTGTACTGAGTGAGTATTCGGGGGAGGAAGCACTATACTGAGTGAGTATTCAGGGCGAGGGATCACTGTACTGAGTGAGTATTCAGGGCAAGGGAGCACTGTACCGAGTGAGTATTCGGGGGAGGAAGCACTATACTGAGTGAGTATTCAGGGCGAGGGAGCACTGTACTGAGTAAGTATTCAGGGCAAGGGAGCACTGTACTGAGTGAGTATTCGGGGGAGGGAGCACTGTACTGAGTGAGTATTCAGGGCGAGGGAGCACTGTACTGAGTGAGTATTCAGGGCGAGGGAGCACTGTACTGAGTGAGTATTCAGGGCGAGGGAGCACTGTACTGAGTGAGTATTCAGGGCGAGGGAGCACTGTACTGAGTGAGTATTCAGGGCGAGGGAGCCCTGTACTGAGTGAGTATTCGGGGGAGGGAGCATGTACTGAGTGAGCATTCAGTGGGAGGGAGAATGTACTGAGTGAGTTTCAGAGCAAGGTTGCACTGCACTGAGTGAGTTTGAGGGCGAGGGAGCACTACTGAGTGAATATTCAGAGCGAGGGAGCAATGCTGAGTGAGTATTCAGGGCGAGGAAACACTGTACTGAGTGAGTATTCAGGGCGAGCGAGAACTGTACCGAGTAAGTATTGAGGGCGAGGGAACACTGTACCGAGTGAGTATTCAGAGCGAGGGAGCACTGAACTGAGTGAGTATTGAGGGCGAGGGAGCACTATACTGAGTGAGTATTCAGGGCGAGGGAGCATGTACTGAGTGAGTATTCAGGCGGAGGGAGAATGTACTGAGTGCGTTTCAGGGCGAGGGAGCACTGTATTGAGTGAGTTTCAGGGCGAGGGAGCACTACTGAGTGAGTATTCAGAGCGAGGGAGCACTGAACTGAGTTAGTATTGAGGGCGAGGGAGCACTGTACTGAGTGAGTATTCAGGGCGAGGGAGCACTGTACTGAGTGAGTTTGAGGGTTGAGGGAGCACTACTGAGTGAATAATCAGAGCGAGGGAGCACTGCTGAGTGAGTATTCAGGGCGAGGAAACACTGTACTGAGTGAGTATTCAGGGCGAGGAAACACTGTACTGAGTGAGTATTCAGGGCGAGGGAGCACTGTACCGAGTAAGTATTGAGGGCGAGGGAGCACTGTACCGAGTGAGTATTCAGAGCGAGGGAGCACTGAACTGAGTTAATATTGAGGACGAGGGAGCACTGTACTGAGTGTGTATTCAGGGGGAGGGAGCACTGTACTGAGTGTGTATTGAGGGCGAGGGAGCATGTACTGAGTGAGTATTCAGGCGGAGGGAGAAGGTACTGAGTGAGTATTAGGTGGAGGGAGCATGTACTGAGTGAGTATTCAGGGGGAGGGAGCATGTACTGAGTGAGTATTCAGGGGGTGGGAGAATGTACTGAGTGAGTTTCAGGGCGAGGGAGCACTGTACTGAGTGAGTATTCAGAGCGAGGGAGCACTGTACTGAGTGAGTATTCAGGCGGAGGGAGAATGTACTGAGTGAGTATTCAGAGCGAGGGAGCACTGAACTGAGTTAGTATTGAGGGCGAGGGAGCACTGTACTGAGTGAATATTCAGGGCGAGGGAGCACTGTACTGAGTGAGTTTGAGGGTTGAGGGAGCACTACTGAGTGAATAATCAGAGCGAGGGAGCACTGCTGAGTGAGTATTCAGGGCGAGGAAACACTGTACTGAGTGAGTATTCAGGGCGAGGAAACACTGTACTGAGTGAGTATTCAGGGCGAGGGAGCACTGTACCGAGTAAGTATTGAGGGCGAGGGATCACTGTACCGAGTGAGTATTCAGAGCGAGGGAGCACTGAACTGAGTTAATATTGAGGACGAGGGAGCACTGTACTGAGTGTGTATTCAGGGGGAGGGAGCACTGTACTGAGTGTGTATTGAGGGCGAGGGAGCATGTACTGAGTGAGTATTCAGGCGGAGGGAGAAGGTACTGAGTGAGTATTAGGTGGAGGGAGCATGTACTGAGTGAGTATTCAGGGGGAGGGAGCATGTACTGAGTGAGTATTCAGGGGGTGGGAGAATGTACTGAGTGAGTATTGAGGGCGAGGGAACACTGTACTGAGTGAGTATTGAGGGCAAGGGAACACTGTACTGAGTGAGTATTCAGGTGGAGGGAGAATGTACTGAGTGAGTTTCAGGGCGATGGAGCACTGTACTGAGTGAGTTTCTGGGTGAGGGAGCACTACTGAGTGAATATTCAGGGTGAGGGAGCACTGCTGAGTGAGTATTCAGGGGGAGGAAGCACTGTACTGAGTGAGTATTCAGGGCGAGCGAGAACTGTACCGAGTAAGTATTGAGGGCGAGGGAGCGCTGTACCGAGTGAGTATTCAGAGCGAGGGAGCACTGTACTGAGTGAGTATTGAGGGCGAGGGAGCACTGTACTGAGTGAGTATTCAGAGGGAGGGAGCATGTACTGAGTGAGCATTCAGGGTGAGAGAGCACTGTACTGAGTGAGTATTCAGAGCGAGGGAGCACTGTACTGATTGACAACTGAGGGTTACGGAGCACTGTACTGAGTGAGTATTCAGGACGAAGGTGCACTGTACTGAGTGAGTATTTAGGGCAAGGGAGCACTGTACTGAGTGAGTATTCAGGGCGAGGGAGCACTGTACTGAGTAATTATTCAGGGGCGTGTGAGTGTGCTTGGGACCCAGTTGCCTGGTGGGCTCATTAAGTTGAATTGAACATCTAGTTCTTGGTAGGTTGCCCAGCTAATGGTCAGGCAGCAGCTGTGCATGGTACCCATACTTTCATGGTTCATTTAGTGAGAATGCTATTAACTGAGAAGTAACTGCAGAGATGTCCGTTCAGATCTCGCTTTATGGACAGAGCAACTAATCCCCATATCTCTGATTTACCCCCCTGCCCCATTAGCCAAACTGCAACCCTAACCCGAGCTGTAATGTCAATAGTCATTGTAGACTCATCGCGGATGCAGGGTGCCAGCGATATCAATAATCACTCTGTTCTTCAAAGTCGTTATAGATGTGGGGATGTCAGTGCTTCTGGACCATGCCAGTAACCTCTGATTTTTCAAAAAGTTGACTTTTTGAAGCTGGCAAATTGATGCATGCATACATTTTATGTTCCAGAGACCATTTGTGATTTCTATCTAGAAACGGGGATCTTATTGTGCATGAAAACTGCACAGCAAATTAACTAACATTAGTGGCTCTTAAGAGAGTTCTTAAATTGCTATGGTGAATCTAATGGTTTGGAGGTCCTCAAAGTAATGAGAAAGTAACAGGCTGTATTTTGCTCTCATGAGAAATTTAGAATGCAGAATTTGGCTTTACATGTGCTGGTAGAACATTATAACACTTTGTGATTTTATATCTCACTTATGTGACACTCATGAAGAAGCTTGAAGTTATAGGAGTACAAGGCTAAATCTATCTGGGATGTCTTCCCCAGCTCCAGGATCCATGTAAGTGTTGGTGAGACTCACTGAAGCTCTGGAGGAGTGAAGCAAAGTGATAACTGGTGAATCCATAGAAGGATTTGAAGATGATAACCAAGATTTTAAATTTACTGGGTATGGGGAAAGTGTAGATCTGCTGGGTCAGAGGTGGTAGATGAGTAGGGCAAGATCACAATATTGATTGAAAGGTACAAGGGGCATCTGTCCTGACTTGATTCATTTTGCTACATGGGGTTCCTGGTGGGTGCAAACTGCAGCATGGATTCAGTCATTTAATACTGTGCTAAAAAGGACTGAAGGACATTTTGAACTTTTTCTTCAATGACAGAAAAATCCAAAAGCAGGTTAAGCTTGTGGTTTTTAAGAACCACATCATAAGGGCTACTGCTGACATAAACGGATCTAGGGCCAAGATGTCAGGTGGATTTATGGCAAGAAGCGCAAACAGTTGTAAGGAAAAAAGGCTGTGGCTTACTCTGCCCTGCCCCTGAATACACTGGAAAGAAAATCAACAACAACAGCAACAACTTTCATTTATATAGCGCATTTAACATAGTAAAATATCATAATACACTTCACAGGAGCATTATCAATCAAAATTTGACAATGAGCCACATATGAAGATATTAGAACAGATGAAGTAGGTTTAAGGCACGCCTTAAAAGGTGGATAGGCAATGAGATTTAAGAAAGGATTTCAAGAGCTTAAGGACTCAGCATCAGAAGGCATGGCCACCAATGGTGGAGTGATTAAAATCGTGGATCCGCAAGAGGCCAGCATTGGAGGAGCGCAGAGATCTCAGAGATTACAGAGATAGGGAGGGCAAGGCAATGAAGGGGTTTGAAAACCAAGATGAGAATTTTAAAATCAAAGCTTTGCCAGACCAGGAACCAGTGTAGGTTAGCAAGCACAGGGGTGATGGGTGAATAAGACTTGATGTGAGTTAGGATATGGGCAGCAGAGTTTTGGATGAGCTCACGTTTATGTAGGGTGGGAGATGGGAGGCCGTCCAGGAGAGCATTGGAACAGTCAAGTCTAGATGTAACAAAGGCATGGTTGAGTTTTTTAGTAGCAGATGAGCTGAGGCAGAAGGGTAGTCAGGCGATGTTACGGAGGTGGACGTAGACAGTCTTGGTGATGGAGCGGATATGTAATTGGAAAGCTCATCTCGTGGTCAAATATGACACCAAGCTCGCAAATGGTCTGTTTCAGCCTCAGACAGTTGCCAGGGAGAGGAATGGAGGGATCACTATTAGAGATGGAGAGACTGCGTCTTCACAGCTGCATGGTGACAGCATTAAATATCTCCTACAAGACTAAGGCATATTGACTTGATTTCAGCACTGAGTGGAATATGATCATCTTAATTATGCTAAGTAGCAGCATTTTTACATTGCCATTACTAATTTATATCCGTCTCTTCTCTCCTCCAGGGTTATCGAGTGAAGAACAGCAGTCTGAGGCCCTTTCAGACAACGTTTCCTCAGAGGAGCTGATTCCTTCTGAGGGTGCACCATCACAGGACACATGTCAACCAGGCACCAGCACAGATACGCACACTGTGGTGGGTCCTCTTAGATAGTTAGGTTTGTTTTCACCTGGTTCACAAGTGAGCACGAACAGAGAGTGATAGGAACAGCATTGGAGGGCGCACTCCTCTCCAAGCTGTGTTCAACTGAACCCTGGAGGCCATGGATGAAAAGGATAATCATAGAGGTGCAGCAGCAAATTTGCACGGTATTGGTAGTCCTGCCATGCACCCAATCCACAATAGCAGAGAGGATAGAGTTGTCCAGCTCAAGCATTTGTGAATTGATGTTGCAGGCCAATGCGAGGATAGACTGGGCTCATTCATGGAACTTAAATCGTTGCAATCCAGTCAGTCCATGTAAGAGAAATTTGGCATTAGGGGTACCAGTGGGACAAGGGTTAAAGTGCTGGTTCCTGCATCGACCCATAAGGAGGTAAAAGGCCTCTCTTCGGCCTTGCACATTCCAGTACCAAGGCTCCTTGCAAAGAGGCTCGAGGCAGACTCACGGGCACCAAGGAGAATCAGCAAATTCTAACCAAATGAGGTCACCCCAGCTAAGGTCTAAAAGTTGCCTTGAGGTCTTGGCTTGTCAATCCAAAATATTACTAATAAGGTAACCCAATCAGAGATCGAGGGAGGTCTTACCGGGGCGTGAAGGCATCTATGAAATGTATAAATGATGTACAATTTTGCTATTCAGAGAGCATCATCACTCACAGGCAGCTGTGATGAGAGGTGTTCCCAGACGTTTGTAATTAAAGATCGTTATACCTTGCCATCCGTCTCTGTCTGCTAACTTCGAGAATTGCTACATGGGTTGGGGGGCCCGCTCGTGGGGGGAGAAGCCTTCCCATTTTTCCCCTACATTTGGTGCTGCGAGCAGGGTGTGCAAGAACCTCCCGAACAGAACAATGATCCAGCTGTTGGGGTGAGTATGTTTAATTTACCATCTTCAAGTTAGAGCTGTGGCATTGTAAACCGGGAGGGAAGAACTTCTGTACAAGAACCATTTGTAGCAGGTCCCGGAGGGACGGAGACAGAGGACAAGGACGATCTAGGGGTGGGAGTGGGTTAAAAGGCATACTCTGAGACGCGCGCGTGTAGGTAGCGCGGAAGTGGGCGAGGCCTATTGACCCATAGCGGTACGGGAGTACGGCGCAGGGACGAGACATATTGACCTGGAAGCATGGCAGTACGAGTGTACGGTGCAAAGGGAAGACATATAGACGACGCCCCTGCAGAGACGAGACATATTGACCCGGAAGCGTGGCAGTACGAGTGTAGACATATAGACAATGTCCTACACACCTAACATGAATTGAAGGGAGTGCCCAAAACCCTTATACCTCCCAGAAGTAAGATGGATAACCCGGCTACTAAAAAGGCGAATAAAACCAATTAATCATGTATTAATCTATCATCATGTATTAATTGTAACTTGCGTAACTATGTAATGCCATAAAAAAACTTGATAGTGACTATCTTAAGTGACATATGGATCCAAAAATAGAGCCGGCCAAACAATTAAGCTTTGTTGAATAAAAAGAGACTTTTGTGAATGTCTGTCTTTGAGTGAAAATGCTTGTGTGATTGACTGCGGAATATTTGAGGTGGGAATTAATTAATTATTCACGTGTCTGAAAGCCTGTTTGAAAAAAATGGTAGAGCTATCAGTTTGTCTGAAAAGGTGGGTGGAGCTAAAACAGAATGAAAGTTTTTTAACCTTTTCTAGTGTTGTCCTATATGTGGGAAGTTTTAAGAAAAGGGTGAACTTAGAATTGAATTCCATTTTACATTAGAAACGCAGGTGCGGATTTATTCGGATGATAAGTTACGGAGCTAGGAAATGCACAAAGGATAGGTTTATTGAGCAAAAGATAAAAAATGCGTGGTCCCGGTGGTTTAAAAATTTTTTTTTTCGAAACGCTCACTTGTCAAAAGAAAACACGCAATCATTGATTACATTGGGTTGAAAGACATAAATTTAGTCTCGGAATGAGATAAAGAACGGAGAAGGGAAGTTGTAATGCCTTTTTAAAAAAAAGCTTGCATGGGCCTCTCGACGCGAAAGCTTCTAGCTCAGTAAAAAGAGTTTTGGATTGGCAGTACAATATTTAAATTGGGATTTTGAGATATTTCAGGTGATTCTCCTTGATAAACATTTTGGTTGTATTGGAAAATCTTGGGTTTGGAAGCCTTTTTAATAAAATTACATAACTACTGCGTCAGAAGCTGAAGCTTAAAAAGATGTAATTTATGAGACACTGTATCATAAAATTGAAGTTACAGAGCAAAAGATTGGAGATTTTGATGCTCAGCTTCTAAAACAGAAGTTGGGCATACAATATAAAACAAGTACTTTGCATTCTGTGGTCTGTGAATCAATATAAGCATAAATGAGAAGTCAGATATTTAAAAAAATACAGTATTACCATATTTGACATTTTGTAACCCAACAATCCTATGTTTTAAAATAAATAGAAATACTACAAAAGAGGAGCAGAGATTAGGATGGGAACTGTGAGGAGTTAATTTTGTTGTGAAAGTTTCAAGTACCACTGGTTAAGAGAAGGCACAGCAAAATACTGAGATATATTCAAACTAAAAAGTTAAATCTGGTCTCTTAAAAATGAGAGAAGTAAAACTAAAAGATTTGGAAACAATCTGGAAATACCTTCAGGGATCAGGTCAAACTCCTGGGCAAGTGGTGAGCTATCTGTGAAAGTGTAAAAGGGTCTTTGGGAAAATTAAAATGTTAAAACGGCAGGCTTTAGCAGTTTAGAACAAAGGACAATGTAATGGCCTTGAAACTGGAACATTTGAGATAACGGAAAGCAGCTTTCAAAGCCTACGTGCTAGACTCTGTTCTAGTTATGGAAAAGATGCAAACTGAAGTTGCTGGAAAAAAACATAGGATAAGCTGTATTTGGTGTTTTCGATTGTCTTATGATTTTAAATTAACAAATTTACCGAGACACAAGCCCCCTGTGTAAAATACAAAACCTAATTTGAGGAAAGAAGATTTAAATGGAAAAAGACATAACTTACTAAATACTAATTGATATTGGCTGTGAAAAGATATTGGTTCAATTAAAAAAAATATTTGGCAAGTATTTGAATTAGAAGTTTAGAAAAATTGGAGTTTAACCTAAAATGCTGTCTTTCCCGATGAGAAGATTTTTATTATGACAACTTAACTAATGGTCTCTGATGTTTTAACGGATTTCTAATTTCTAAGCAAGTTTTGAAGGTACAAAGACTTGGGAAAAATCTCGGATGATTACGCGAAGTCACCTAATGACATCAGGCCTTCTTACAAATCTGTAAAGGAGTTACCCTTTCCATTGACAGCTGTTTTATACTGGACATTATTAATTTGGATTTCTTAATAAAATAAAGAAGACTCACCTGACAGACAGAGGAAATGATGGGATAGTCAGAATAAAAATAAAACAGAACTAGCCTATGTAATAATACTTGCCTGATATAAATAAAAGAAATAGATACTCAAACAAAACAAATTCAAGAGTTAAAAGCTAAGATAAATAAGCTGGAAGCGATTAAAAAAAACGAGACCAGGCGGATAATGCTGTGCGCAGCCATAGCACCATCACCTATGGCAATAATCAATGTACCCCACGGTGGGTAAGTGTCGTCCACAAACCCAACCTAACTTTACCTCCGATTTCACAGAGTGACCTTGACATGCATGGATAAAACATGAGTAGACCAGAACCTAACACCTGGTGATGACCAGGCTATCTGTTTAAAATTTGCAGATCAAACACTCACCGAGATTGGACCGCAGCGGCTACTTCGACTCTGGAGACTCAGGATACTGGGGACCTTAAGGCCCACGCAAGCACTGGATAAATACAGACGGACTACGAAAGATATAGCACACGCAGGAAAGACACAACTATATGAACTATGCGGCTTTGTTTTATTTAACTGACGGAATATGCATCCCAGCAGCCAAGGACTGGAGCAAGGACAGAACTTATTTTAACGCGTGGCTATGTATAGTGTATTAAGGTTGTAATGCAGCAGGCTGCCGATGCCATGGGCGACAGTAGATTCCGAGGACAGGAGCAAGTTCATAGGACCAAAAGAGGAAGGGAGCAGAAATCCAACTGGATGGAATTTCAGCTCTAGAAGCTCATGCCTGGGCGGATGAAGCTGCAAAACAAGCAGCTAAATTTACAAAATGGGTAGAAGCCTTCGCCACTAGAAACTGCACCGCTGTTACAGTAGCTAAGATCCTGGCCGGGGAAATGAAGCAAGCTTGCGCCCTGTTAGGGATTAAACAAAAATTCCACATTCCATACCACCCGGAGTCTTCCGGATTGGTAGAGCGAATGAATAGGACCTTAAAAATTGCACTGGCTAAGGCAATCGAGGAGACCGGACAGGGGTGGGTTGAGTTACTACCACGAATCCTAATGAAACTAAGAGCTACCCCTAACCGGACTGACCCCCTTTGAACTAATGACAGGAAGAGCCATGAGGCTACCAGAAGTGCTGGTTACTGGAAGTGATGACGTAGAGCCCTACAAGGATAAGATACGGAGGTTCGTGATGGAACTCTATAAACAATCACATGAATTACGAGCACAAGCCAGAGACCAACAAATTATTAGGGATCTAGAAAGGGACACGAAGGAACAAAGCGTTCAGATACCTAAAATAGGGAGCCGGGTCATGGTAAAGATAAATCCTGAAAGACCCGGATTCTCACCAAAATGGACTGGACCCCATCAGGTGATTATGGTTAGGGACACAGGCGCTTGCATAGACATAGGAGGTGTTGGCAAATTCCAACCAACAGTGAGGGTGGAACAATAACAAGGGCATAACATAGCCCCCCTACCGCTGCCCCGACAAGCACCCTGGGGCAACAACTCTTCCCAGCACAACCACGCAAGTCCCCCCATATGCCCGTCCATAAAGACTGGAGCCAAAGGGGGGCTAGCAATAAAGGAATCTAAAGAAAGGATACAATTTGGGGTTCGTCAGTGACTACTTACGGTAGTCCTAAACCTAACGGATATCATCCTTCCTAGCTGCTGTGGGAATAAAACTATAAATCTATACCAGAACCTGACACAATGGATCCTCAAAGGCCCGGAATCCACTACCCTGAGATTTAATGTCAGAAAGGGAACAGGACAAGGTTGAACAAAAAGGGGAATACTGGAAACACTAGGCACGGGGTTATGCGGCGGGGGTTGCGACGATGAATTCCATAGACCTGTATGCAATAGACGACCGGGTTAACAACATAACGTAAATCTTAAGGGGTTTAAGGGGAGGGACATGGATAACCAAGCCCTACAGGCGCGATTGGGGGATGGCGCAGAGGGGGAACTGTTACAAGTGGCCCACACATTACAGGAACATGCCAAGACCATAAATTTGATTCACGCAATGGGGAACGATCTAAGTAAACGAGTACAAGCTGAGATAGTTTGCTCCGGTATTGGGCCTGGATACTGAGAGAGGCACAACATAACCTGGAGCAAGGGAATTAAGGGTTATGGGGAGTGGGCCGGTAAGTGGAGTTGAGTCCACGGCCAGATCAGCCATGATCTTGTTGAATGGCGGAGCAGGCTCGAGGGGCTAGATGGCCTACTCCTGTTCCTAATTCTTATGTTCTTAGCAGCATGAGTCCGTTGGTGAGGCCTATAAAAGGTCGCGAGGTGTGTGGAGAGGCGTCGCTGAGTTGGGAACAGCGTAAGTCCGTTGGTGAGGCCTATAAAAGGTCGCGAGGTACGTGGAGAGGCGTCGCTGAGTTGGGAGCAGCGTGAGTCCGTTGGTGAGGCCTATAAAAGGTCGGGAGGTGCGTGGAGAGGCGTCGCTGAGTCGGGAGCAGCGTGAGTCCGTTGGTGAGGCCTATAAAAGGTCGGGAGGTGCGTGGAGAGGCGTGGCTTGTGCAGCTACAGGGAGAAGGCAAAAAAGAAGTAGAAAGAAATAGAAAGGTGATGTCACAGCCGAGGGGGTAAGTGATTGGCTGGTGATTGGTGAGTAGTTTTTCTTTTTTCTCTTCGATAACAGTGAGTAAGCTTTAGCATTGTTGTTGTCAATTTAAGTGTATCTAAGGGTTAAGTCATGGCAGGAGAGCTCGGTCACGTGATATGCTCCTCCTGTACCATGTGGGAACTCAGTGACACTTCCGGTGTCCCTGACAACTACGTGTGCGTAGTCAGGAGCCTCCAGCTCCTGACGGTGCGCGTTGCGGAATTGGAGTTGAGGGTGGATTCACTCTGGAGCATCCACGATGCTGAGAATGACGTGAGTAGCACGTTTAGTGAGTTGGTCTTACCGCAGGTGAAGGGTCCACAGCCAGATAGGGAATGGAAGGCCAGCAGGAAGAGCAGTGCAAGGAAGGTAGTGCAGTGGTCCCCTGCGATCATCCCCCTGCAAAACAGATACACCGTTTTGAGTACTGTTGACAGGGATGACTCATCAGGGGAGGGCAGCAGCAGCCAAGTTCATGGCACCGTGGCTGGCTCTGTTGCACAGGAGGGCAGGAAAAAGAGTGGGAGAGCGATAGCGATAGGGGATTCAATTGTAAGGAGAATAGATAGGCGTTTCTGCAGCCACAACCGAGACTCCAGGATGGTATGTTGCCTCCCTGGTGCAAGGGTCAAGGATGTCTCTGAGCGGGTGCAGGACATTCTGAAAAGGGAGAGTGAACAGCCAGTTGTCGTGGTGCACATTGGTACCAACGAGATAGGTAAAAAAGAGGGATGAGGTCCTACGAGAAGAATTTAGGAGCTAGGAGCTAAATTAAAAAATAGGACCTCAAAATTAGTAATCTTGGGATTGCTACCAGTGCCACATGCTAGTCAGAGTAGGAATCGCAGGATAGCTCAGATGAATACGTGGCTTGAGCAGTGGTGCAGCAGGGAGGGATTCAAATTCCTAGGGCATTGGAACCGGTTCTGGGGGAGGTGGGACCAGTACAAACCGGATGGTCTGCACCTGGGCAGGACCAGAACCAATGTCCTCGGGGGAGTGTTTGCTAGTGCTGATTGGGAGGAGTTAAACTAATATGGCAGGGGGATGGGAACCAATGCAGGGAGACAGAGGGAAACAAAATGGAGACAGAAGCAAAAAACAGAAAAGAGATGAGTAAAAGTGGAGGGCAGAGAAACCCAAGGCAAAAAACAAAAAGGGCCATTGTACAGCAAAATTCTAAAGGGTCAAAGTGTAATAAAAAGGCAAGCATGAAAGCTCGGTACCTCAATGCGAGGAGAATTCGGAACCCAGGAGAGGGCTCTGAGCTAGTTAGAGTGGGTGAGAGCTCAGATGAACAGGACCCCAAGAAAGAATGCAAAAGGCAGGAGGCAACAGAGCAGAGTAGCACTGGGGTAAGTGAAAACCACAAGGTGATAGGAAGGGACAATATGTATGAATATAAAGGGGCTGCAGGAGGGGTCAAAACTAAAAATCATGGTTTAAAAACTAGTATTAAAACACTCTACCTAAACGCACGCAGCATTTGAAATAAAGTAAATGAGTTGACGGCACAAATCATTACAAATGGGTATGATTTGGTGGCCATTACAAAAACGTGGTTGCAGGGTGGTCAAGACTGGGAATTAAACATACAGGGATATCTTACAATTCAAAAAGATAGACAAGAAGGGAAACATAGAAACATAGAAAATAGGTGCAGGAGTAGGCCATTCGGCCCTTCTAGCCTGCACCGCCATTCAATGAGTTCATGGCTGAACATTCAACTTCAGTACCCCATTCCTGCTTTCTCGCCATACCCCTTGATCCCCCTAGCAGTAAGGACCTCATCTAACTCCTTTTTGAATATATTTAGTGAATTGGCCTCAACAACTTTCTGTGGTAGAGAATTCCACAGGTTCACCACTCTCTGGGTGAAGAAGTTCCTCCGCATCTCGGTCCTAAATGGCTTACCCCTTATCCTTAGACTGTGACCCCTGGTTCTGGACTTCCCCAACATTGGGAACATTCTTCCTGCATCTAACCTGTCTAAACCCGTCAGAATTTTATATGTTTCTATGAGGTCCCCTCTCATTCTTCTGAACTCCAGTGAATACAAGCCCAGTTGATCCAGTCTTTCTTGATAGGTCAGTCCCGCCATCCCGGGAATCAGTCTGGTGAACCTTCGCTGCACTCCCTCAATAGCAAGAATGTCCTTCCTCAGGTTAGGAGACCAAAACTGTACACAATACTCCAGGTGTGGCCTCACCAATGCCCTGTACAACTGTAGCAACACCTCCCTGCCCCTGTACTCAAATCCCCTTGCTATGAAGGCCAACATGCCATTTGCTTTCTTAACCGCCTGCTGCACCTGCATGCCAACCTTCAATGACTGATGTACCATGACACCCAGGTCTCTTTGCACCTGCCCTTTTCCTAATCTGTCACCATTCAGATAATAGTCTGTCTCTCTGTTTTTACCACCAAAGTGGATAACCTCACATTTATCCACATTATACTTCATCTGCCATGCATTTGCCCACTCACCTAACCTATCCAAGTCGCTCTGCAGCCTCACAGCATCCTCCTCGCAGCTCACACTGCCACCCAACTTAGTGTCATCCGCAAATTTGGAGATACTACATTTAATCCCCTCATCTAAATCATTAATGTACAGTGTAAACAGCTGGGGCCCCAGCACAGAACCTTGCGGTACCCCACTAGTCACTGCCTGCCATTCTGAAAAGTACCCATTTACTCCTACTCTTTGCTTCCTGTCTGACAACCAGTTCTCAATCCATGTCAGTACACTACCCCCAATCCCATGTGCTCTAACTTTGCACATCAATCTCTTGTGTGGGACCTTGTCGAACGCCTTCTGAAAGTCCAAATATACCACATCAACTGGTTCTCCCTTATCCACTCTACTGGAAACATCCTCAAAAAATTCCAGAAGATTTGTCAAGCATGATTTCCCTTTCACAAATCCATGCTGACTTGGACCTATCATGTCACCTCTTTCCAAATGCACTGCTATGACATCCTTAATAATTGATTCCATCATTTTACCCACTACCGATGTCAGGCTGACCGGTCTATAATTCCCTGTTTTCTCTCTCCCTCCTTTTTTAAAAAGTGGGGTTACATTGGCTACCCTCCACTCCATAGGAACTGATCCAGAGTCAATGGAATGTTGGAAAATGACTGTCAACGCATCCACTATTTCCAAGGCCACCTCCTTAAGTACTCTGGGATGCAGTCCATCAGGCCCTGGGGATTTATCGGCCTTCAATCCCATCAATTTCCCCAACACAATTTCCCTGCTAATAAGGATTTCCCTCAGTTCCTCCTCCTTACTAGACCCCCCGACCCCTTTTATAACCGGAAGGTTGTTCGTGTCCTCCTTCGTGAATACCGAACCAAAGTACTGGTTCAATTGGTCCGCCATTTCTTTGTTCCCCGTTATGACTTCCCCTGATTCTGACTGCAGGGGACCTACATTTGTCTTTACTAACCTTTTTCTCTTTACATATCTATAGAAACTTTTGCAATCCGTCTTAATGTTCCCTGCAAGCTTCTTCTCATACTCCATTTTCCCTGCCCTAATCAAACCCTTTGTCCTCCTCTGCTGAGTTCTAAATTTCTCCCAGTCCCCAGGTTCGCTGCTATTTCTGGCCAATTTGTATGCCACTTCCTTGGCTTTAATACTATCCCTGATTTCCCTTGATAGCCACGGTTGAGCCACCTTCCCTTTTTTATTTCTATGCCAGACAGGAATGTACAATTGTTGTAGTTCATCCATGCGGTCTCTAAATGTCTGCCATTGCCCATCCACAGTCAACCCCTTAAGTATCATTCGCCAATCCATCTCAGCCAATTCAGGCCTCATACCTTCAAAGTTAGCCTTCTTTAAGTTCTGGACCATGGTCTCTGAATTAACTGTTTCATTCTCCATCCTAATGCAGAATTCCACCATATTATGGTCACTCTTCCCCAAGGGGCCTCGCACAACGAGATTGCTAATTAATCCTTTCTCATTACATAACACCCAGTCTAAGATGGCCTCCCCCCCAGTTGGTTCCTCGACATATTGGTCTAAAAAACCATCCCTTATGCACTCCAGAAAATCCTCCTCCACCGTATTGCTTCCAGTTTGGAGGTGGGGTAGCTCTGTTAATAAAGGATGATATCAGGGCAGTTGTGAGAGATGATAGTGGCTCTAATGAACAAAATGTTGAATCATTGTGGGTGGAGATTAGAGATAGTAAGGGGAAAAAGTCACTGGTGGGCGTAGTTTATAGGCCTCCAAATAATAACTTCATGGTGGGGCGCACAATAATAAAGGGAATAATGGAGGCATTTGAAACAGGAACGTCAGTAATCATGGGGGATTTTAACCTACATATTGATTGGTCAAATCAAATCGCACGGGGTAGCCTGGAGGAGGAATTCATAGAATGCATACGAGATTGTTTCTTAGAACAGTATGTAACAGAGCCTACAAGGGAGCAAGCTATCTTAGACCTGGTCCTGTGCAATGAGACAGGACAAATAAACGATCTCCTCGTAAAAGATCCTCTCAGAATGAGTGATCACAATATGGTTGAATTTGTAATACAGATTGAGGGTAGGAAGTAGTGTCTCAAACGAGCGTACTATGCTTAAACAAAGGGGACTACAGTGGGATGAGGGCGGAGTTGGTTAAAGTAGACTGGAAACACAGACTAAACGGTGGCACAATTGAGGAACAGTGGAGGACTTTTAAGGAGCTCTTTCATAGTGCTCAACAAAAATATATTCCAGTGAAAAAAAAGGGCGGTAAGAGAAGGGATAACCAGCCGTGGACAACCAAGGAAATAAAGGAGAGTATCAAATTAAAAACTAATGCGTATAAGGTGGCCAAGGTTAGTGAGAAACTAGAAGATTGGGAAAATTAAAAGCGACAGCAAAGAATGACTAAGAAAGCAATAAAGAAAGGAAAGATAGATTACGAAAGTAAACTTGCGTAAAACATAAAAACAGATAGTAAAAGCTTTTACCGATATATAAAACGGAAAAGAATGACTAAAGTAAATGTTGGTCCCTTAGAGGATGAGAAGGGGGATTTAATAATGGGAAATGAGGAAATGGCTGAGACCTTAAAAAAGTATTTTGCTTCGGTCTTCACAGTGGAAGACACAAAAACCATGCCAAAGATTGCTGGTCACGGGAATGTGGGAAGTGAGGACCTTGAGACAATCACTATCACTTGGGGGGTAGTGCTGGACAGGCTAATGGGACTCAAGGTAGACAAGTCCCCTGGTCCTGATGAAATGCATCTCAGGGTATTAAAAGAGATGGCAGAAGTTATAGCAGATGCATTCGTTATAATCTACCAAAATTCTCTAGACTCTGGAGAGGTACCAGCGGATTGGAAAGCAGCTAATGTGATGCCTCTGTTTAAAAAAGGGGACAGACAAAAGGCAGATAACTATAGGCCAGTTAGTTTAATATCTGTAGTGGGGAAAATACTTGAAGCTATCATTAAGGAAGAAATAGTGGGACATCTAGATAGGAATAGTGCAATCAAGCAGACACAACATGGATTCATGAAGGGGAAATCATGTTTAACTAATTTACTGGAATTCTTTGAGGATATAACGAGCATGGTGGATAGAGGTGTACCGATGGATATGGTGTATTTAGATTTCCAAAAGGCATTCGATAAGGTGCCACGCAAAAGGTTACTGCAGAAGATAAAGGTACGCGGAGTCAGAGGAAATGTATTAGCATGGATCGAGAATTGGCTGGCTAACAGAAAGCAGAGAGTCGGGATAAATGGGTTCTTTTCGGGTTGGAAACCGGTGGTTAGTGGTGTGCCACAGGGATCGGTGCTGGGACCACAACTGTTTACAATATACATCGATGACCTGGAGGAGGGGACTGAGTGTAGTGCAACAAAATTTGCAGATGACACAAAGATTAGTGGGAAAGCGGGTTGTGTAGAGGACACAGAGAGGCTGCAAAGAGATTTCGATAGGTTAAGCGAATGGGCTAAGGTTTGGCAGATGGAATACAATGTCGGAAAATGTGAGGTCATCCACCTTGGAAAAAAAAACAGTAAAAGGGAATATTATTTGAATGGGGAGAAATTACAACATGCTGCGGTGCAGAGGGACCTGGGGGTCCTTGTGCCTGAATCCCAAAAAGTTAGTTTGCAGGTGCAGCAGGTAATCAGGAAGGTGAATCGAATGTTGGCCTTCATTGCGAGAGGGATGGAGTACAAAAGCAGGGAGGTCCTGCTGCAACTGTACAGGGTATTGGTGAGGCCGCACCTGGAGTATTGCGTGCAGTTTTGGTCACCTTACTTAAGGAAGGATATACTAGCTTTGGAGGGGGTACAGAGATGATTCACTAGGCTGATTCCGGAGATGAGGGGGTTACCTTATGATGATAGATTGAGTAGACTGGGTCTTTACTTCTTGGAGTTCAGAAGGATGAGGGGTGATCTTATAGAAACATTTAAAATAATGAAAGGGATAGACAAGATAGAGGCAGAGAGGTTGTTTCCACTGGCCGGGAAGACTAGAACTAGGGGGCACAGCCTCAAAATACGGGGAACCAATTTAAAACCGAATTGAGAAGGAATTTCTTCTCCCAGAGGGTTGTGAATCTGTGGAATTCTCTGCCCAAGGAATCAGTTGAGGCTAGCTCATTGAATGTATTCAAGTCACAGATAGATAGATTTTTAACCAATCAGGGAATTAAGGGTTATGGGGAGCGGGCGGGTAAGTGGAGCTGAGTTCACGGCCAGATCAGCCATGATCTTGTTGAATGGCGGAGCAGGCTCGAAGGGCTAGATGGCCTATTCCTGTTCCTAATTCTTATGTTCTTATTAACTCCAGAATGGGTACATACCAGATTGGATCCCGAATGGCATATTTAATAATTGGACTCTAGATAAAAACATGAATAACACGTGTGAAGTACGGAAAAATAGTTATGCATGGGTGCCAAAATTTTGATGTATTACTGGATATGTGAATATGATCGGATTCGTGTTATCAATACCACAGTATGAAGTAACAAAGGGAGACCCCTTATACCAAACCGACAATATCGGTGAAGTGAGAAACCGAACACGGTTGCGTTTCCATCAACCCTCCAGACAGGTGATTAAAATTAACAATAGTACCAAAGGCATTGACATAACCGATTGTTAAAAAAATAACCAAGTGGTTTTGTGTCGAGGTACGCCACGAATGATGATTGCGGATTCCACCAGATAAACGGATGCATGCTGAGTATTATCCTCTCGAACGCGATTCCGAAACAATCGCTGCTCCACAATGGAATGGAGATTAGTGCGTGAGCACAAGAGCAGCCAACCCGATGATTAAGACCGGGGGAGGAGTCACCCCCATGTCATCACCAACCCTAACTTCTGTTTCAGGCCCATGGGAAAAATAGATATAAATAGGTAACACATACATCCCGAGACAACGGAAATTATCCACGGAACGGTCATGGATACCCTCCGAGAAGGGGACAAGGAGGCAGTATGGGAATCGCAAGGAAAACAGATACCCAAACTAAGTGACGAACAATTACAATTGGTACAAAAGGAATCCAAAACCAAAGATGACAGTATATCCAGCTGATGGAAGAAATAGACAACCTACAAAGAGACACTAACGCGATACTGGCCGACTAGCCTTGGTACTCAAAACTATGGAACATTGGACTTAATATTCAGATCCACCCATGGATAAGAATTATACCACATAGAAACATAGAAACATAGAAAATAGGTGCAGGAGTAGGCCATTCAGCCCTTCAATGAGTTCATGGCTGAACATGCAACTTCAGTACCCCATTCCTGCTTTCTCGCCATACCCTTTGATCCCCCTAGTAGTAAGGACTTCATCTAACTCCTTTTTGAATATATTTAGTGAATTGACCTCAACAACTTTCTGTGGTAGAGAATTCCACAGGTTCACCACTCTCTGGGTGAAGAAGTTTCTCCTCATCTCGGTCCTAAATGGCTTACCCCTTATCCTTAGACTGTGACCCCTGGTTCTGGACTTCCCCAACATTGGGAACATTCTTCCTGCATCTAACCTGTCTGAACCCATCAGAATTTTAAACGTTTCTATGAGGTCCCCTCTCATTCTTTTGAACTCCAGTGAATACAAGCCCAGTTGATCCAGTCTTTCTTGATAGGTCAGTCCCGCCATGCCGGGAATTAATCTGGTGAACCTTCGCTGCACACCCTCAATAGCAAGAATGTCCTTCCTCAAGTTAGGAGACCAAAACTGTACACAATACTCCAGGTGTGGCCTCACCAAGGCCCTGTACAACTGTAGCAACACCTCCCTGCCCCTGTACTCAAATCCCCTCGCTATGAAGGCCAACATGCCATTTGCTTTCTTAACCGCCTGCTGTACCTGCATGCCAACCTTCAATGACTGATGCACCATGACACCCAGGTCTCGTTGCACCTCCCCTTTTCCTAATCTGTCACCATTCAGATAATAGTCTGTGTCTCTGTTTTTACCACCAAAGTGGATAACCTCACATTTATCCACATTATACTTCATCTGCCATGCATTTGCCCACTCACCTAACCTATCCAAGTCACTCTGCAGCCTCATAGCATCCTCCTCGCAGCTCACACTGCCACCCAGCTTAGTGTCATCCGCAAATTTGGAGATACGACATTTAATCCCCTCGTCTAAATCATTAATGTACAATGTAAACAGCTGGGGCCCCAGCACAGAACCTTGCGGTACCCCACTAGTCGCTGCCTGCCATTCTGAAAAGTCCCCATTTACTCCTACTCTTTGCTTCCTGTCTGACAACCAGTTCTCAATCCATGTCAGCACACTACCCCCAATCCCATGTGCTTTAACTTTGCACATTAATCTCTTGTGTGGGACCTTGCCGAAAGCCTTCTGGAAGTCCAAATATACCACATCAACTGGTTCTCCCTTGTCTACTCTTCTGGAAACATTCTCAAAAAATTCCAGAAGATTTGTCAAGCATGATTACCCTTTCACAAATCCATGCTGACTTGGACCTATCATGTCACCTCTTTCCAAATGCGCTGCTATGACATCCTTAATAATTGATTCCATCATTTTACCCACTACTGAGGTCAGGCTGACCGGTCTATAATTGTCTGTTTTCTCTCTCCCTCCTTTTTTAAAAAGTGGGGTTACATTGGCTACCCTCCACTCCATAGGAACTGATCCAGAGTCAATGGAATGTTAGAAAATGACTGTCAATGCATCTGCTATTTCCAAGGCCACCTCCTTAAGTACTCTGGGATGCAGTCCATCAGTCCCTGGGAATTTATCGGCCTTCAATCCCATCAATTTCCCCAACACAATTTCCCGATTAATAAGGATTTCCCTCAGTTCCTCCTTCTTACTAGACCCTCTGACCCCTTTTATATCCGGAAGGTTGTTTGTGTCCTCCTTAGTGAATACCGAACCAAAGTACTTGTTCAATTGGTCTGCCATTTCTTTGTTCCCCGTTATGACTTCTCCTGATTCTGACTGCAGGGGACCTATGTTTGTCTTTACTAACCTTTTTCTCTTTACGTATCTATAGAAACTTTTGCAATCCGTCTTAATGTTCCCTGCAAGCTTCTTGTCGTACTCCATTTTCCCTGCCCTAATCAAACCCTTTGTCCTCCTCTGCTGAGTTCTAAATTTCTCCCAGTCCCCAGGTTCGCTGCTATTTCTGGCCAATTTGTATGCCACTTCCTTGGCTTTAGTACTATCCCTGATTTCCCTTGATAGCCACGGTTGAGCCACCTTCCCTTTTTAATTTTTATGCCAGACAGGAATGTAGAACTGTTGTAGTTCATCCATGTGGTCTCTAAATGTCTGCCATTGCCCATCCACAGTCAACCCCTTAAGTATCATTCGCCAATCTATCCTAGCCAATTCACACCTCATACCTTCAAAGTTACCCTTCTTTAAGTTCTGGACCATGGTCTCTGAATTAACTGTTTCATTCTCCATCCTAATGCAGAATTCCGCCATATTATGGTCACTCTTCCCCAAGGGGCCTCGCACAATGAGATTGCTAATTAATCCTCTCTCATTACACAACATCCAGTCTAAGATGGCCTCCCCCCTAGTTGGTTCCTCGTCATATTGGTCTAGAAAACCATCCCTTATGCACTCCAGGAAATCCTCATCCACCGTATTGCTTCCAGTTTGGTTAGCCCAATCTTTGTGCATATTAAAGTCACCCATTATAACTGCTGTACCTTTATTGCATGCACCCCTAATTTCCTGTTTGATGCCCTCCCCAACATCACTATTACTGTTTGGAGGTCTGTACACAACTCCCACTAACGTTTTTTGCCCTTTGGTGTTCTGCAGCTCTACCCATATAGATTCCACATCATCCAAGCTAATGTCCTTCCTAACTATTGCCTTAATCTCCTCCTTAACCAGCAATGCTACCCCACCTCCTTTTCCTTTTATTCTATCCTTCCTGAATGTTGAATACCCCTGGATGTTGAGTTCCCAGCCCTGATCATCCTGGAGCCACGTCTCCGTAATCCCAATCACATCATATTTGTTAACATCTATTTGCACAGTTAATTCATCCACCTAATTGCGGATACTCCTTGCATTAAGACACAAAGCCTTCAGGCTTGTTTTTTAACACCCTTTGTCTTTTTAGAATTTTGCTGTATAGTGGCCCTTTTTGTTCTTTGCCTTGGGTTTCTCTGCCCTCCACTTTTCCTCATCTCCTTTCTGTCTTTTGCTTTTGTCTCCTTTTTGTTTCCCTCTGTCTCCCTGCATTGGTTCCCATCCCCCTACCATATTAGTTTAACTCCTCCCCAACAGCACTAGCAAACACTCCCCCGAGGACATTGATTCCGGTCCTGCCCAGGTGCAGACCGTCCGGTTTGTACTGGTCCCACCTCCCCCAGAACATGCACGTGTAGTAAAACAAGACCTGGTCCTGATGGTACTGGTGGGGTTAACGTGCGCACGAGTTAAACAGGCCAAACGACATGGTAGGGCACGCACTACGATTAAGGCACTAAGGGATGAAAATTTAAACAATATTGCAAGAAGGACTTACCTCATATAGTTCTGCAGGAGAAGTCTCAGGAGGTCCTGAAGTTTGGGAGATGGCCACCCAGGTGAATGGACCTATCTGGAACTTGTTCACAGGGAGGTAGTTTCAGGGAATATGGCCCCCTTGGCGGCTGGCCAAGGGCCAAAAGGGGTGAATTGAGGGAGAAATTTGGCATTAGGGGTACCAGTGGGACAATGGTTAAAGTGCTGGTTCCTGCATCGACCCATAAGGAGGTAAAATGTCTCTCTTCAGCCTTGCACATTCCAGTACCAAGGCTCCAGAAGTTATTCATTCAATATGTACCATGACATTAGATAATATTCTGACAGGATACAATGAGAGAACCTAAATAGACATTGATAAGACCTTGTGAAGAGGCTCGAGGCAGACTCACGGGCACCAAGGAGAATCAGCAAATTCTAACCTAATGAGGTCATCCCAGCTAAGGTCTAAAAGTTGCCTTGAGGTCTTGACCTGTCAATCCAAAATATTACTAATAAGGTTACCCAATTAGAGATCGAGGGAGGTCGTATCCGGGGGTGAAGGGATCTGTGAAATGTATAAACGATGTACAATGATACCCTAGCCATGGCTTTACAATGCGGCACTAATCTACACTAAGCTGCTCCCCCGCTAAGAGGTAGGAACGCTAGGCTGCTGACCCAGGAGAGGGAAGCTGGAGCTCCACTCCAAGCACTCGCACATCTCGCCTGTTGCCCCCTCTCCCTCAATCAGAGCCCAACATGCTGCCTTGTCTCCCGATGGCCAAGTTTTCCCTTTCACAGGTGCAGGTGGAGCAGCCTTTGGCAGAGCCCTTACTGGCTGCAGCACCTTGAGGTCATCAGCCAAGTGTATCTCAAAAGTCAGCAGGGATCAGAGCAGCCGGTCTCTACCTCTGCTGAAGCCACAGGGATTGCATCACATAGAAGTGAAAAGTAAAGCTTTAAGTTCATTAAGGATATGCACATGGATGTTTGTAAATATGTTATGAAGTTTCCTTTTTTTTAAATCAACTCTCAAAAAATGTATTATTTTGCACCAGTTTTCACATGTTGACCATTGTTGCCTGCTGAGTGGTAACTCGCCTTTTCAGTTGCTTGGTGATGAATGTGAAGACATGAATTGATGGAGACCAATTAGTACAAGTGCAATAGGTGGATAGTTGGTTACAGGACTGCTTTGTGTCAGTGGGTCTGGGGGAATAGTACATAGGATTACATAGGATATACATCACAGAAACAGGCCATTCTGCCCAACCAGTCCATGCCAGCGTTTATGCTCCACTCGAGCCTCCTCCTGTCTTTCCTCATCTAACTCTTATCAGCATAACCGTCTATTCCCTTCTCCCTCATATGCTTGTCTAGATTCCCCTTAAATGCATTTATACTATTCGCTTCAACCACTCCCTGTGGTAGCGGGTTCCACATTCTCACCACTCTTTGGGTAAAGAAGTTTCTTCTGATTTCCCTATCTGATTTCTTAGTGAGGATCTTATATTGATGGCCTCAAGTTATGCTCTTCCCCACAAGTGGAAATATTCTCTCTGCTTCCACTCTATCAAAACCTTTCATAATTTTAAAGGCCTCTATTAGGTCACCTCTAAGCCTTCTTTTTTCAAGAGAAAAGGGGCCTAGCCTGTTTATCCTTTCCTGATATGCATACTCTTGCATTTCTGGTATCATCCTTGTAAATCTTCTCTGCACCTTCTCCAGTGCCTCTGTATCCTTTTTATAATATGGCGACCAGAACTGCACGCAGTACTCTAAGTGTGGTCTAACCAAGGATCGATGCAGGTTTAGCATAACTTCCCTACTTTTCAATATTTTATACCCCTAAAATAAACCCTCGTGCTTGGTTTGCTTTTTATGGCCTTGCTAATCTGTGTCGCAATTTTTAGTGATTTGTGTATTTGTACTCCGAGATCCCTTTGTTCCTCTACCCCACCTAGACTCGCACCCTCCAAGTAATAAGTGATCTCCCTATTCTTGCGACCAAAATATATCTCACATTTATCTGTGTTGAATTTCATTTGCCAATTATATGCCCATTCTGCAAGTTTATTAATGTCCACCTGTAATTTGTTGCAGTTGTCCTCAGTAGTGACTATTCCCCCAATTTGGTGTCATTTGCAAATTCAGAAATTGTGTTTTTGATTCCAAAGTCTAAAATGTGAACAACAGTGGTCCCAGAACTGACCCTTGTAGAATACCACTACCCACCTTCTGTCACTATGAATAGCTACCTTTTAACCTTACTTTCTGCTTTCTGTCTTGAAGTCAGCTAGCTATCCATTCTGCTACTTATCCCCTGACTCCACATTCTCTGACCTTATTCATTGGTCTATAATGGAGAACCTTATCAAAGGTATTATGTCTGTAATGTACTTATGAATGACTCCACAAGGCAATGTGTTGTACTCAAACTGCAGTGACCTTGGTCCTTTATTCGTAACTCCAGAGTGAGGCATCCGCATGGTCGCTACCCTTTTATACAGCCCCTGGTCTCCACCAGTTGCACCCTCTAGTGGTGCCAGCATAGTATATACACAGTGTAAGCCTTATTGATAGCACAGCAGGTAAATAAGTCTCCACCTTATGCAACTATACAATGACTACACAGAGAGTATATCTGTAGTCTACATATATAAGATCACTCTTCCCCCAAGTCCTTTGTGCCAATTACCTTTGCACAATGTGCTCTTGGCTTAGCTCTCCCCAGACTTAAGTGCCAATAGCCCTTGCACCTTGGCTGTGCTTTGGCTTGGCTCTCTCCTTGTTAACCCCCAAGTCCTTTTGCCACAACGTTGGGTAGTGGTTAGCAATTTGGATGGTTCGATGATGCAGTGGAGGTTCCAATGAGTTCTGAGTGTGATCCATATGTGTGTCCATGGCTACATACATTCATTCCCGCCCCCTACCCCCACACAGCGAGATCATGCAACTGACCCGTTACATTAACATACAGGATCAGACACAGTGCAAGTACAAAGAAAGGAAGAAAAAAAAAACAGTTTGTATCATGACACCTTGGTTCAGTGACTTACATTTGTTACGTTTTACGGTCGTGCACCAGGATTGGGTAGATTGCATTCATGGTTCAGTCATGGTCAGTACTGAGTTAGCAGTACAGGTATGCGAGGACGCTGGTTCCAGAGCAACTAGACGGGGTCCTAGTCGTCCGATGGCTGCGCTCCGCCCCCTTCTAGCGGGGTGGGCTTGGTTCGCTCACCTTGCCAGGACTCAGGGCCTTTGCCGTTGCCTAGTGGTGGGCAGAGCTACAGGTGTGCCCTCCCTGTCATAGAAACATAGACATAGAAACATAGAAACATAGAAAATAGGTGCAGAAGCAGGCCATTCAGCCCTTCTAGCCTGCACCGCCATTCAATGAGTTCATGGCTGAACATGAAACTTCAGTACCCCCTTCCTGCTTTCTCGCCATAACCCTTGATCCCCCGAGTAGTAAGGACTTCATCTAACTCCCTTTTGAATATATTTAGTGAATTGGCCTCAACTACTTTCTGTGGTAGAGAATTCCACAGGTTCACCACTCTCTGGGTGAAGAAGTTTCTCCTCATCTCGGTCCTAAATGGCTTACCCCTTATCCTCAGACTGTGACCCCTGGTTCTGGACTTCCCCAACATTGGGAACATTCTTCCTGCATCTAACCTGTCTAAACCCGTCAGAATTTTAAACGTTTCTATGAGGTCCCCTCTCATTCTTCTGAACTCCAGTGAATACAAGCCCAGTTGATCCAGTCTTTCTTGATAGGTCAGTCCCGCCATCCCGGGAATCAGTCTGGTGAATCTTCGCTGCACTCCCTCAATAGCAAGAATGTCCTTCCTCAAGTTAGGAGACCAAAACTGGACACAATACTCCAGGTGTGGCCTCACCAAGGCCCTGTACAACTGTAGCAACACCTCCCAGCCCCTGTATTCAAATCCCCTCGCTATGAAGGCCAACATGCCATTTGCTTTCTTAACCGCCTGCTGTACCTGCATGCTAACCTTCAATGACTGATGTACCATGACACCCAGGTCTCGTTGCACCTTCCCTTTTCCTAATCTGTCACCATTCAGATAATAGTCTGTCTCTCTGTTTTTACCACCAAAGTGGATAACCTCACATTTATCCACATTATACTTCATCTGCCATGCATTTGCCCACTCACCTAACCTATCCAAGTCACTCTGCAGCCTAATAGCATCCTCCTCGCAGCTCACACTGCCACCCAACTTAGTGTCATCCGCAAATTTGGAGATACTGCATTTAATCCCCTCGTCTAAATCATTAATGTACAATGTAAACAGCTGGGGCCCCAGCACAGAACCTTGCGGCACCCCACTAGTCACTGCCTACCATTCTGAAAAGTACCCGTTTACTCCTACTCTTTGCTTCCTGTCTGACAACCAGTTCTCAATCCATGTCAGCACACTACCCTCAATCCCATGTGCTTTAACTTTGCACATTAATGTCTTGTGTGGGACCTTGTCGAAAGCCTTCTGAAAGTCCAAATATACCACATCAACTGGTTCTCCTTTGTCCACTTTACTGGAAACATCCTCAAAAAATTTCAGAAGATTTGTCAAGCATGATTTCCCTTTCACAAATCCATGCTGACTTGGACCTATCATGTCACCATTTTCCAGATGCACTGCTATGACATCCCTAATAATTGATTCCATCATTTTACCCACTACTGAGGTCAGGCTGACCGGTCTATAATTCCCTGTTTTCTCTCTCCCTCCTTTTTTAAAAAGTGGGGTTACATTGGCTACCCTCCACTCCATAGGAACTGATCCAGAGTCAATGGAATGTTGGAAAATGACTGTCAATGCATCCACTATTTCCAAGGCCACCTCCTTAAGTACTCTGGGATGCAGTCCATCAGGCCCTGGGGATTTGAGGGCTGCCCTCCTTTGAGGGCTGCAGAATCTTCTGCCTGCTCTCTAACGGTGTTGGGAACCTGGCTGTTCCAGGTCCCGTTTGGGGAACTCGTTGGTTCTGGCCTTTCGCTCCCGGACATGGCCGAGGTAGCGACTGGGTCTGGGGGCTGCGCCGTCTCCACCCGGGTGGTGGGCACCGGCGGCCGACTGCGCGTATTGGCAATGTTTTCATTTCCAGGTCCGTGGTGAATAGTGCCATCGGGTGCCTGCAGCGTGGAATAGACCTGGGGCAGGGTATCAGGATCAGTGCCTTCACCCTCCTGAGGTCGCTGGCCTATAACTTGTGGGGACACCTGGGGCTGGACATCAGGCTCAGCGTCTTTACCTTCCCAAATTCGCTCACTTGCTACTTTTGGGGACACTCTATTCCCGACATCTCGCAACAACATTTTGTTCATAATCTTAACATTGATTGCCATCATACAATGTCTCTTTAAGTTCAGTTGTTTGAGAACCCCGCTGGTTTTACCCCAATCAAATCCTTTGTTAGACACCACGTGTTGGTCCCTCAGCGTTGCACCTCGTATTATTGCTGCGGCCATCTTTTTTTTCAGTCACGCTGCACCTCGCTGCAGCAGGGACACCATCTTGCCTCTGTCCTCTAGGTCGACTGTCTTGATCCTTCTCTCCCGTGATTCTGCCACAAAAGCTGAAAGAGTGTGCCTGTGAATCGATCTTCCTCCCCAGGAGTCCTGCCACTGGAGCCAAGAAGGTACTTTTAGGTCGTTCCGGTTGGATCATTGCCACGCAGTCATGATGGACAGTCCGTGCCTCAGGTGCTGCACTGGTCTGTTCTCTGATGCCTGGCCCAAGCGAAAGTGAGGTTTTGCTCTGCCTCTGAGCATGGGAGACATCGATTGTTGGAGTGAAGAGGTCTTCCCATTTCCACTGGATCTTCCCCATCCACCTTCTTCTGAGTAGCATTGGACCATCACCTGCAACAATCCACAGAGGTAACTTGTGCACCATGCCATTATGGATTACACTTACATCCGCACTACCAAGGACTGGGATCAGCTCCTTGGTGTAGTTGCGCAACTTTTCCAGCTCGGGTCGTTTTTCGATCCATAGCCTCTCAAAGGCATCCTGGCTCATCACTGACTGGCTCGCTCCCATGTCCACTTCCATGAAGACTGGAACGCTGTTTATCTTGACTTCCATCTTGACTGGAGAACAATTGGTAATGCAGGTATACACTCCACTTCTTCTTGGGGCTGAGCTGCCTCTCTGGCCAAATCATTGTACTCCCCACTGGATTCAAAGTCATCTACCGACTCCTCTGCGAGACGTTGAGTCATATTTCTTTTACACATACGCTGTAGGTGGCCCTTTGTGTTACAGGCTGTGCATACGTACTCAGCAAACCGAAACTGGTGAGCCCTATGGTTTCCTCTGTAATGGCAGCATGGTGCTACTCGATTAGCACCCCTTGGCGGACTCTGCGTTCTGGAACCCTGAGGTCTGTGCTCTCTGCCCTGGGCAGAGCCACGTTCTACAGTCTTGTCTGTGAAAGGCACCATTCTGTGTACAGTACTTGCCGGGTTTGAATCCATAGGATGTATAATTTGCTTGGTGCTGCTGGTCGAGGTCATGAATGCCTGACTGATGCTGATGGCTGTCTGCAGGTTGACTGTGGTGTCGGCAGATAGTAGCTTGTGAAGGAGGCCTTCGTGGCCAATTCCTATAACGAAGATGTCTCACAATGCCTCGTTGAGGTGCGTGCCAAAATCACATGGTGCCGCAAGTCTCCTGAGGTCGGCAGCATATTTTGCAATCCTCTGGCCCTCAGGTCTGCGGTGAGTGTCGAATCTGTGCCTAGCCGTGAGGATGCTCTGTTTTGATTTTAGTTGGTCGTGAATTAGTTCAGTCAGCTCATTGTATGTCTTATCCTTGGTCTTTGTAGGTGCTAGAAAATCCATGACAAGGCGGTAGACCTCGGGCCCACAACTGGTCAGCAGTATAGCCTTGCGCTTCTCCGCCGATGCGTCCATCTCCCCTGCCAGGTCGTTTGCCATGAAATATTGCTCGAGCCTTTCCGTGAAGGCATCCCAATGATCACCCTCTGCGAAGTCTTTTAGTGTGCCAAAGGTAGCCATAATCACGTAAAAGTCCGTATTCTCGTCACCAGTTATGTCTGTAATGTACTTATGAATGACTCCACGAGGCAATGGGTTGTACTCAAACTATAGTTGGTCCTTTATTCGTAACAGGCAGCCGCATGGTGGCTACTCTTTTATACAGCCCCTGCCACCAGGGCAGGAAACCCCGGTCTCCACCAGTTGCACCCTCTAGTGGTGCCAGCATAGTATATACACAGTGTCAGCCTTATTGACAGTACATCAGGTAAACAAGTCTCCATCTTATGCAACTATACAGTGACTACACAGAGAGTATATCTATAGTCTGCATATATAACAGAAGGCCTTTTGAAAATCTAGATAAATGTCATCTACTGCATTACCATTATCTATTCTCTTTAATACCACTTCAAAAAATGCAATGAGGTTGGACTAGCAAGACTTTCCCTTTTGAAATCCATGCTGACTATTCATTATTATATTTTTGGTTTCTAGATGATCTATTTTCTCCTTGAGTAGGAATTCCATTATTTTTCCTCCCACCGATATTAAGCTGACTGATCTATAATTCTCAGGACATGTTCTATTCCCCTTAAATATGATACTACCTTCGATATATTGACATCCCAAGCAGCAATGTCAGTGGCTAACCTGGCATTGGGTGCCCCACTTTCATCCACCTCTTCTTCCTCTTCCTATCAATTGATGATGAGTAGCTTGTTCCTCTTCCACCTCTAGACCTCGCTACGTTATGCGATGTGTTGTGCAGAATGCAGCTTATCCTAGAGACTCTCGCTGGCGAATACTGAAGGACACCGCCAGACCTGTCCAGGCACCAGAAGGGCATTTGGAGCATGGTGATGGCTTGCTCGATGGAACATCTGGTTGTCATACGGTTGTCGATGTAGCTCTCTTGATCTTCATTGTTGACGTTCCTCAGAGGTGTCATCAGCCAGGTTTGAAGGGTGTATCCTTTGTCGCCTTGCAGCCACCGTGCTTCCAGGTACAGACAAATCGGGGATATTGGACAGCCGCAGTATGAAAGTATCATGGCAGCTCCCAAAGAAACTGGCGCAGACCTGTATGAATCTTTTCTTGTGGTTGCACACCAGCTGAACGTTGATGGAATTGAAATCCCTTGCAGTTGATGAATACTCCTTGTTGAACTGGAGGCGCTTGGATTGCAACCTGTGTGAAATCAATGGCACCCTATACCTGTGAGAAGCCAGTAAGGGACGCAAATCCGAGTGCCCGCTCATTCTGGCTATTGTCATCACACAGTAGGTTTACATAACTCCCAACTCTGGGAAGGAATTCATCCCTCACCTGCCTTATGCATTTATGTGCAGCCGACTAGGAAACCATTGATATGTCTCCGGTAGAGTGATGGAAGAAACCAGCGGCAAAAACGTTGAGGGCGGTGGTAATTTTCACTGCCACTGGTAATGTGTGGCCACTGGGTCCAGCAGGGAGCAGGCCTTCTGCTAGAACACTGCAGATGTCTCCGACCACCTTACTTAACAATCTCAACCTCTGGAGGCAGTGCTCTTCCGTGAGGTCACAAAGGCTGAGCCTCTGTACACCCTGTTCGATGGGTAGTGAACTCGGCCCCTCTCCTGTGCACCTTCCTCCATGGACCTTATGAGTAAGTTGAGATAAGATGTAGCATTTTTTAAAAGTGTAAATAGTTTGAATCGAACATCAAATATGGTTTGCAACATACTCCTTTTAATGTATTCAACCAAGTCCAGGTACCCACAATGTCTTTAAGCAGCAGACATACAGAGAAATAAATTATATTACTGCATTTCCCTGGGGAGAACGCTGTCATTGCTGATTCATTATGACATGGCAAGTATTATTGTGAACAAGAGCACCAAAAATTAGATATTTCCTTCAAAAACACCAGATGCCAACTTGTTTATCATTTAGGAATTAACTAATCATTTTAAGCTCCCTTTTCCGACTTCCTATCTCAAGATGGCCTTGGCTATCTTGTTTCACAATGTGGCCAAAAGGCATGAATCACACATCCTGCACTTTCAGCAAAAGCTTAAACAAAACAGTCAGCTAAATTGTGCCCTGACACATTGAACTCAAAGCATCCTGGGAAAGAACAACTTTTAATCATTTCATTATTTCTAGCTACAGTAAAAATCTACAAGCTCTCTTGCAAAAAGAAACCAAAAAACTTTAATCATATGAGATTAAACCAAATCCTAATCCTACATAAATATGTATACACAACTCGGGAACAAATAATATTGGACCGATGGTTCCCCAAACTCTCCAGCACTGGGGTATTCCCTTGCATCATGTCTGGCTCTGTTGTAGTCTAATTGATGGCAATTGTAGTCTAATTGATTAGTCAACAACTCCATTCTCATTGCATTATGCGACTACTGGGATAGTAGAAGGCGAACTAGATGGACTGTGGTCTTTTTACATCTAGCAATTTCTATGTTCTAATTGAATACTAGCATTAAAAGACAAATAATAACTGCACAAAGTAATTTTTTTTTACAAAGCTAGAAGAGGATTAGACCCTAAAGTTGGACTTCTAAAGAACATAAGAAATAGGAGCAGCTGAAGTCATTACTCCCCTCGAGATCAAGGCTGATCTTCAACTTCAACTCCACTTTCCCACCCATTCCTCAGAGGCCGACAGATCAGTTGAAAGAATGGCTGAATTAATCAACAATCCTCACAGAAGATAATTGTGGTATAAATCGGACACAGCAATAAAGATCATGGAGTCATCAGGACATTATGAACAGAAGATGGGTATTTTTAGGGGGGAAAGGTGAGGGTAGATAGGGTACCAAAGCCTAGAAATTGTAATAGGAAAAAACCTGCCAGTGCTGTAGTTAACGGATGCCCAAAATCATAGTGCAGGTGCAGTATTTTGGAGCTGCCTGCTAATTTAACTTAGTGCAGCGTTAAACCTATTGTGCAAGACTGGTTTTCTGGCGCTCCTCTCAGCAGGAGGCCCAATGCAGCGTGACTGCAGCATCCCTGAAGCAAGAGCGGCATTGTCTTAAAGCAAGGCTGTCATTTTGGAAAGCAGTGTCGGTCCCTTAAAAGGGGAACTGCTTTTACAACAGTGGTTGACCAAAAAAAGGGAGAGGCGAGTGAAGAAGAAACACTGCCTTCCCCTCACCACAACTGTGCCCTTATGCCTTCCTCGTTTCAATACAACCTGCCCAAGAAGAGGGAGAGGAGTGTAGTGTCTCTGCACCTTGTTACAAACTCACATATATCAGACACGGTCACTCTGTGAGCTTCACTTTTTTCCCAGGACCAAGGAATGCTGACCCTGGGTGGGACCTCCCCTTTTATATCTGGAAACCCAGGTGAGGAGTGTCTCCCGCAAGCTCACCCCCTGTGGTCAGGGTGTGTATTTCAAGGGTACAGGTACAGTGTGCATGAGTTACAGTTATGTAACTATTGTCATTGCAAGATGGTGAAATACATTACATTACCTCCCCCCTTAAGTCTTTTAGTTTCAGAGGTGAAGTCTATCGGGTGGTCGGCGCTCTCTCGTGGAGCGCCGCAGTTGTGGCTCTGGTGGCTGAGCCTCAGCACGCGTCTGTCACTTGAGGTGATTCCGGCCGGTCCGGGCTGGCCACAGGGACTGTGCATGCTGAGGGCTGTCTTTGTTGCTCGTACGCTGGCAGTGGTGTGGGTGCTATCTCATCATGCTCTTCTTCAGGTTCCTCTGTGTCGATGCTGAACCTTGTCTTTACTTGGTCCAAGTGTTTGCGGCATATCTGTCCATTGTTTAGTCTGACCACCATGACCCTTTTCCTTCTTTGCCGATTACAGTGCCCTCAAGCCATTTGGGTCCCAAAGCATGTTTAAGAACAAATACCGGGTCATCTATTTTTATACACCTCCCCCTTGAGCCTCGATCATGGAGCTCGGTTTGGGACTGGCGTTTGCCCTCAACAATGTCTGCCAGGTCTGGGTGAATGAGGGACAGTCACGTGTTGAGCGTGCGTTTCATGAGGAGTTCCGTTGGCGGGACTCCCGTGAGTGAGTGCGGCCGGGACCTGTAGGCGAGCAGGAGGTGCGATAGGCGGTACTGAAGGGAGGGTCCTTGGATGCATAGCATGCCCTGCTTTATGACTTGGACCGCCCGTTCCGCCTGGCCATTGGAGGCCGGCTTGAATGGTGCTGTCCGGACGTGCTTGGTCCCATTGCCCGACATAAACTCCTGGAATTCATGGCTGGTAAAACACGGGCCATTGTCGCTGACCAGGATGTCCGGCAAGCCATGTGTCGCGAAAACTGTACGCAGACTCTCCACAGTGATGGATGTCGTGCACGAGTTCAATATGATGCACTCGATCCACTTCGAGTATGCATCGACAACGATCATGAACATGTTCCCCATGAACGAGCCCGCATAGTCTACGTGAATGCATGACCATGGCCTGATGGGCCATGGCCGCGGGCTGAGTGGGGCCTCCCTGGGGGCATTGCCCAGCTGGGCACACGTCGTGCACCTGTGAACCCAGTGTTCCAGGTCTGAGTCAATCCCCGGCCACCATACATGTGACCGGGCAATGGCCTTCATTAACACAATGCCAGGGTGCTCACTGTGGAGTTCCCTGATGAACGCTTCCCTTCCTTTCTGGGGCATGACTACCTGGCTGCCCCACAACAGGCAGTTGGCTTGGATGGAGAGTTCATCCATCCGTCTCTGAAACGGCCTGACTTCCTCGGGGCACGCCCTGTGTGTGGGCGCCCAATTCCCAGTCAGGACACATTTCTTTATCATGGATAGGACGGGGTCCCTGTTGGTCCAGAGTGTGATCTGTCGGGCTGTGATGGGGGAACCCGCAGTGTCAAAAGCCTCAACGGCCATGACCATCTCGGCGCTCTGCTCTGACGCCCCCTCGGTGGTGGCCAATGGGAGCCTGCTGAGTGTGTCAGCACAATTTTCGGTGCCTGGCCGGTGCCGTATGGTGTAATCATACGCAGCCAGCGTGAGGGCCCATTGTTGTATGCGAGCTGACACGTTAGCATTGACAGCCTTGCTGTCGGACAACAGGGATGTTAACGGCTTGTGGTCCGTCTCTAGCTTGAACTGTCTACCGAAAAGGTGCTGGTGCATCTTTTTCACACCGTACACACACACGAGTACCTCCTTCTCAACCATGCCATATCCACGCTCTGCCTGGGAGAGCAACCTGGAGGCGTAAGCCACCGGTTGGAGTCATAGAAACATAGAAACATAGAAAATAGGTGCAGGAGCAGGCCACTCAGCCCTTCTAGCCTGCACCGCCATTCAATGAGTTCATGGCTGAACATGAAACTTCAGTACCCCCTTCCTGCTTTCTCGCCATACCCCTTGATCCCCCGAGTAGTAAGGACTTCATCTAACTCCCTTTTGAATATATTTAGTGAATTGGCCTCAACTACTTTCTGTGGTAGAGAATTCCACAGGTTCACCACTCTGAATGAAGAAGTTTCTCCTCATCTCGGTCCTAAATGGCTTACCCCTTATCCTTAGACTGTGACCCCTGGTTCTGGACTTCCCCAACATTGGGAACATTCTTCCTGCATCTAACCTGTCTAAACCTGTCAGAATTTTAAAAGTTTCTATGAGATCCCCTCTCATTCTTCTGAACTCCAGTGAATACAAGCCCAGTTGATCCAGTCTTTCTTGATAGGTCAGTCCCACCATCCAGGGAATCAGTCTGGTGAATCTTCGCTGCACTCCCTCAATAGCAAGAACGTCCTTCCTCAAGTTAGGAGACCAAAACTGTACACAATACTCACCAAGGCCCTATACAACTGTAGCAACACCTCCCTGCCCCTGTACTCAAATCCCCTCGCTATGAAGGCCAACATGCCATTTGCTTTCTTAACTGCCTGCTGTACCTGCATGCCAACCTTCAATGACTGATGTACCATGACACCCAGGTCTCGCTGCACCTTCCCCCTTCCTAATCTGTCACCATTCAGATAATAGTCTGTCTCTCTGTTTTTACCACCAAAGTGGATAACCTCACATTTATCCACATTATACTTCATCTGCCACGCATTTGCCCACTCACCTAACCTATCCAAGTCACTCTGCAGCCTCATAGCATCCTCCTCGCAGCTCACACTGCCACCCAACTTAGTGTCATCCGCAAATTTGGAGATACTACATTTAATCCCCTCATCTAAATCATTAATGTACAATGTAAACAGCTGGGGCCCCAGCACAGAACCTTGCGGTACCCCACTAGTCACTGCCTGCCATTCTGAAAAGTACCCATTTACTCCTACTCTTTGCTTCCTGTCTGACAACCAGTTCTCAATCCACGTCAGCACACTACCCCCAATCCCATGTGCTTTAACTTTGCACATTAATCTCCTGTGTGGGACCTTGTCGAAAGCCTTCTGAAAGTCCAAATATACCACATCAACTGGTTCTCCTTTGTCCATTTTACTGGAAACATCCTCAAAAAATTCCAGAAGATTTGTCAAGCATGATCTCCCTTTCACAAATCCATGCTGACTTGGACCTATCATGTCACCATTTTCCAAATGCGCTGCTATGACATCCTTAATAATTGATTCCATCATTTTACCCACTACTGAGGTCAGGCTGACCGGTCTATAATTATCTGCTTTCTCTCTCCCTCCTTTTTTAAAAAGTGGGGTTACATTGGCTACCCTCCACTCGATAGGAACTGATCCAGAGTCAATGGAATGTTGGAAAATGACTGTCAATGCATCCGCTATTTCCAAGGCCACCTCCTTAAGTACTCTGGGATGCAGTCCATCAGGCCCTGGGGATTTATCGGCCTTCAATCCCATCAATTTCCCCAACACAATTTCCCGACTAATAAAGATTTCCCTCAGTTCCTCCTCCTTACTAGACCCTCTGACCCCTTTTATATCCGGAAGGTTGTTTGTGTCCTCCTTAGTGAATACTGAACCAAAGTACTTGTTCAATTGGTCTGCCATTTCTTTGTTTCCCGTTATGACTTCCCCTGATTCTAACTGCAGGGGACCTACGTTTGTCTTTACTAACCTTTTTCTCTTTACATACCTATAGAAACTTTTGCAATCCGCCTTAATGTTCCCTGCAAGCTTCTTCTCGTACTCCATTTTCCCTGCCCTAATCAAACCCTTTGTCCTCCTCTGCTGAATTCTAAATTTTCTCCCAGTCCCCAGGTTCGCTGCTATTTCTGGCCAATTTGTATGCCACTTCCTTTGCTTTAATACTATCCCTGATTTCCCTAGATAGCCACGGTTGAGCCACTTTCCCTTTTTTATTTTTACGCCAGACAGGAATGTACAATTGTTGTAATTCATCCATGCAGTCTCTAAATGTCTGCCATTGCCCATCCACAGTCAACCCCTTAAATATCATTCGCCAATCTATCTTAGCCAATTCACGCCTCATACCTTCAAAGTTACCCTTCTTTAAGGTCTGGACCATGGTCTCTGAATTAACTGTTTCATTCTCCATCCTAATGCAGAATTCCACCATATTATGGTCACTCTTCCCCAAGGGGCCTCGGACAATGAGATTGTTAATTAATCCTCTCTCATTACACAACACCCAGACTAAGATGGCCTCCCCCCTACTTGGTTCCTCGACATATTGGTCTAGAAAACCATCCCTTATGCACTCCAGGAAATCCTCCTCCACCGTATTGCTTCCAGTTTGGCTAGCCCAATCTTTGTGCATATTAAAGTCACCCATTATAACTGCTGCACCTTTATTGCATGCACTCCTAATTTCCTGTTTGATGCCCTCCCCAACATCACTACTACTGTTTGGAGGTCTGTACACAACTCCCACTAACTTTTTTTGCCCTTTGGTGTTCTGCAGCTCTACCCATATAGATTCCACATCATCCAAGCTAATGTCTTTCCTAACTATTGCATTAATCTTCTCTTTAACCAGCTATGCTACCCCACCTCCTTTTCCTTTTATTCTATCCTTCCTGAATGTTGAATACCCCTGGATGTTGAGTTCCCAGCCCTGATCATCCTGGAGCCACGTCTCCGTAATCCCAATCACATCATATTTGTTAACATCTATTTGCACACTTAATTCATCCACCTTATTGCGGATACTCCTTGCATTAAGACACAAAGCCTTCAGGCTTGTTCTTTTAACACCCTTTGTCCTTTTAGAATTTTGCTGTACAGTGGCCCTTTTTGTTCTTTGCCTTGGGTTTCTCTGCCCTCCACTTTTCCGCATCTCCTTTCTGTCTTTTGCTTTCGCCTCATTTTTGTCTCCCTCTGTCTCCCTGCATAGGTTCCCATCCCCCTGCAATATTAGTTTAACTTCTCCCCATCATCGGCCATCATCGTTACCCTGCTGCAACACACACCCAACCCCGTAGGATGACGCATTGCATGTTAAAACCAGTTTTTTACAGGGGTCATACAAAGTCAACAATTTGTTGGAACACAGCAGGTTCCTCATCTTATTGAAAGCCCGTTCTTGACAATCTCCCCAAAACCATTCACACCCTTTACGGAGGAGCATGTGTAATGGCTCCAACAATGTGCTTAAGTTCGGCAGAAAGTTTGAAAAATAGTTCAAAAGTCCCAGAAATGATTGTAACTCCGACGAGTTGCCGGGCCTGGGTGCCCGGCGAATCGTCTCAATTTTTGATTCAGTGGGCCGGATCCCATCTGCGGCAACCCTCCTGCCCAGGAACTCGACCTCTGGGGCCAAAAACATGCACTTGGCCTTTTTCATCCGCAAGCCTACCCGATCCAATCGGCATAGTACCTCCTCCAGGTTGCGGAGGTGTTCCTCGGTGTCTCGACTCATTATAAGGATGTCGTCTTGGAATACGACCGTGCCAGGGATGGACTTGAGCAAGCTTTCCATGTTTCACTGAAAGATGGCTGCTGCCAAACGAATGCCAAACAGGCACCTGTTGTCGACAAATAATCCTTTGTGCGTCATGATCGTGGTCAGAAGCTTGGAATCTTCCGCCAGTTTCTGAGTCATGTAGACCGAAATGAGGTCCAGTTTCATGAACAGCTTTCCACCTGCCTGCGTGGCAAAGAGGTCCTCCGCTCTAGGAAGCGGGTATTGGTCTTGCAGCGACATTTGGTTGATGGTGGCTTTGTAGTCGCCACAAATCCTAACCGAGCCATCTGCTTTGAGGACGGGAACGATGGGACTTGTCCAGTCGCTGAATTCAACGGCCGAAATTATGCCCTCTCTGAGCAGCCTGTCCAGTTCACTTTCAATTTTCTCACGCATCACGTACGGCACCGCTTTGGCTTTGTGGTGCACTGGTCTGGCGTTCGGAGTGATGCGTATCACTACTTTAGTGCCCTTGAACGTTCCGACACCGGGTTGAAAGAGTGACTCGAATTTTTGCAAGCATGAACTTCGCTTCACGGATGAGATGGTGTGCACATCCCCCCATTTCCAATTCATCGCAGCTAGCCAACTCCTCCCCAAAAGCGCGGGACCATTTCCCGGAACAATCCAGAGTGGCAGCCGGTTCTGTAATCCATTATGCGTTACCACCAAGTTTGCACTCCCCAGCACTGGGATGATCTCTTTGGTGTACGTACGTAACTGCATCTCAATGCGTTCCAGTTTGGGCCTGCTAGCTCTGTGTGGCCATCGTCTCTCAAATTGTTGGGCGCTCATGAGTGACTGGCTAGCTCCCATATCCAGCTCCCTGTGCACCGGGATGCCATTCAGTAAGACTTTCATCATCATGGGTGCCGTTTTAGTGTATGAGCTGTGGACGTCAGCCACTTGAACTCTCTGAACTTCAGCATCCATGGTTGTTCTCCAGGCCTCATCCTGCATTGCAGACCCCTCGTGTGGTTCCTCTGACTCGCAGACTAGCCTCGCTACTGCCTTTTTGCACATCCTGGCCAAGTGTCCACTGACATTACAAATCCTACAGGATTAAAGCTGGAACCTGCAGCTTTTGGCAGTGTGTCTATCCCCACATCTCCAGCATGAGCTGAGATTGCTGTTAACAAAAGGACTATTCCCAGGCATTCCTCTCTGATGGCCCATTTGGCTGTTTCTAAGCACTCTGATGGTGGGTGTGATTGGTCCCATCATGGGATGCATTGTTCCTCGTGGTGGCGTGAATTGCCGATCCCCTTTCCATTGTCCCTATTGTGGGCCCACCCTGGAGCTTGTTGCTGCCTGGGCGGTGTCGAATTGCCCTTGCCTGCCTGCCTGGGCGGTGTCGAATTGCCCTTGCCTGCCTGCCTGGGTGGTGTCGAATTGCCCTTGCCTGCCTTCTGGGTTCTGTATCACTTTTACAACATTAACTCCCTGGTTCATCGCAACATTAAAACCAGAGCTGCGTGCGTAAATTAGCTTGGTCTCCTCTTCCCCTGCCATAAAGGTCTGAGCTATAACGCCGCCCCTTCTAAAGTCAAGTCCTTCGTCTTTATGAGCTTCCTGAAAATGCCGGCATGATTAATGCCCTCGATGAAAAAGTCCCTTAACATCTCCTCCCTGCAGGCATCGGAGAACTTACAGAGACTGGCCAAACGCCGCAGTTCCGCCATGAAGTCCGAGACATTTTGACCCTCCGGACGCCGGTGAGAGTAGAACCGGTGCCGGGCCATGTGTACGCTACTTGCCGGCTTTAGATGCTCACTGATCAGCTGGCTGAGCTCTTCGAAGGACTTGTCCGCTGGCTTTTGGGATGCGAGCAGGTCTTTCATCAGCGCATATGTCTGTGGACCACAGCTGGTCAGTAGATGCGCCCTCCGCTTGTCAGCCACTGTCTCTTCCAGCCAGTCCTTTGTGACAAAGCTCTGCTGTAGTCTTTCCAAAAAAGGCGACCTCACCCACACAGTAGCATTCCTCTGTGCCACCGGTGGCCATCCTCATGGTTCAGTGATTCCTGTTTCTCGTTGCCAAATGTAGTGTCTCTGCACCTTGTTACAAACTCACATGAGGCATGTATATATCAGACACTGTGACCTTCACTTTATTCCCAGGGACCAAGGAGTGCTGACCCTGGGTGGGACCTTCCCTTTTATACCTGGAAACCCAGGTGAGGAGTGTCTCCCGCAAGCTCACCCCCTGTGGTCAGGGCGTGCATTTCAAGGGTACAGGTACAGTGTGCATGAGTTAAAGTTACGTAACTATTGTCATTGCAAGATGGTGAAATACATGACAAGGAGAGTGAAGAAGAGCAAGAAAAAGATTGATTTGACACTCCTAGCCACCAGCTCCTTGAGGTCATCCTGCAAGGCCATCTGTAGTGTCCCCGACTGAAAGCTAGCAGCCTTCCACCAGCCATGCTGCAACCCATGGGGTAGCACTGCGTGATATCAGTAGGATAGGCAAAGCCACACACAAGACAGTCACTAAGGGAATGCACAAGGGTGATTAGTTGATTTCATGATGTCATATTGGATGGATAAGTGTGTAAAGTTGGATTGGAAAGTTTACTTTTGAGGTGGCTTTTTTTTCCAGTATTGTGACCAGGAGGATGCTGTGATGCTCAGTAACAGAGTGTCAGGTGTGGGACAAATGTTGAAAGGGGAATTGGGGTTATGGTTACTGGTACAGCAAGTGGATGATTGCATCCCAGATATCCCAGCCAGAAAGGGACTGACTGGGTTGCATCCTCCTCTTCTGCTTCCCTCTGTGAGCAGATGCTGGAAAACTGAAATAAAAGCAGAAAGTGCTAGAAATACTCAGCAGGTCAGGCAGCATCTTGACCTGAGACATGAACTCTGGTTTTCCATGGATGCTACCTAACCTGCTGAGTATTTGCATTGCCAATGGCAGCGCTATGGCCCTTACCAAAATGGCGGCTGCCAAGTCCCACGCCAGAGGCAGCTGGAAGTGAGGCGGTCGCCATTGTTTTGTCTAAAACGGGCCTTAACGGCCAGCGGTATATCTGCAAATTAGTAAGTCCAAGAACTTGTTAGTCCGCATCAGGGCATTTTAAGGAAATAAAATGCCAAAATAAAAGATCAAGCAGAGTTCTGGGACTGGCAGGTACTTGATATGGTACCAGTGTTTTATAAGAAAAGGCTTTGGGAATTATAAATTATCTTAATTTACTGCAGCTGACATCAATAGTAATTGGGATGGCCTGTCAAAAACAAATATAAATAAAACCAGTATGGATTATGAGTGAGAGATCACGCAGTACAATATGACATTTTTGAGGATGTGATCAAAATAATAGATGAGGCAATGCAGCTGATATTAATGTGTCTTGACTTTCAAAAGACCTTTAATAAATACCTCACCAGACATTGGAAGCAAAACTGATGGCTTATGGATTATGGGGAGTTGCAGCAATAGGGGTCAGAGTAATTATAAATGGACGTTACTTAATATGGTTCATGGATTTGACATCAACCTTTTATAATTACGTAATTGATAACATGAGGGACAGAAAAGCATAAATTTTAAGTATTCTTGACAATGCAAGCTGTGCTGCAGAGTTGGATATTCAAAGGTACTAGAGGGATTTTGCTGTTGGGCTAATGACTAACATATTTGAGGTAAATAAATGAAATATAGGTATAAATAAAGTTTTTGATTGCAAGGTGAATGGCAAAGATGGGAGGGCACATCAGATGCACATCAGTGGATGGTTGAAGACTAGTCTTTTAAAATTTCTTTGCACAGAGTAATGATAATTAATGATGCCGGCAAGATTGTAGAGAACACTGCCAAAACATTTTATTGACACAGAATTGGCTTTGTTGGCTGGAATCACTCTTTAAGCTTATTCTGCTTTCTTCTCAACACATTTTACAAAGGGATAGTGTCTACTTGAAGAAAAGGTTCTCCATATTGATGCATATCTTGAGCCACATCTGACTTCAGTCAATCAGTTTACAAACATCTATTTCTGTAGCATATTTACTAACCATGTCAAGCCCCACTATCTTGGAAGAGCTCATGCTTTAAAGTATGACTCAAAATGCAACGTAGGAAGCACTTGCAGCACACCACCTTCTCACATAACTTTAACAGACCTATTCCTCTATGCATTTCTGCATCTCCATCCACACCCTGTGAACTCTGGGATATTACTACAGGTATTATTGAAACGTGTTCTTGGTATATTTATTGTGTTCCTAACACAGATGAGGCTGCACACAGGGAGGTTAAAGTAACAGTGACCTCAGTCTTTAATAAGACACTCCAGTGTGAGGAACAGGCCTTAGGGGCCGGCTTATATACAGTGCTCCCAAGGGATGCTGGGATCCCTTGGGACTTCAGGGGATGAGCTCCCTGGTGGCGGAACATGGGAGTGCATGCTTTACAGATACACCACATCACTCCCCCTGCCAAAGTCAAAGTGAAAACTATTTACAAGGTAAGGCGGTCGGGAGCCTTTCTTTCCCTGGTGGACTGCCTCGGTACAAATGTCTGTTCTGGTGTGTTAGCTGTGCCCTTGCTGGGCTGGCGTGTTGTTGGCCCTGCAGGGCTGCTAGGTGAGCCTGGCCTTGCTGGGCTGTTGGGCATGATGGGTTCGATTTCCTGGTCCGGCGTGGTGTCGTTGATCCTTTGGGTGTGTGTTGTGGGCTCGAAAAAGGTGGTGTCAGCTATGGGTTGTTCAGGGCAGTCTGTGAACCGCAGCCTCATTTGGTCCAGGTACTTTCTGCAAATTTGTCCATTGTCTAGTTTGACTATAAACAACCTATTCTCTTCTTTAGCTATCACTGTACCTGAGATCCACTTGGGACCATGTCCATAGTTTAGCACATACACAGGTCATTCAGATCAATTTCCCATAACACAGTGGCGCGACCATCGTTTACATTTTGTTGCTGCCGCCTGCTCTCTACCATGCAGGTTGGGGTGAACCAGCGAGAGTCTGGTTTTAAGTGTCCTTTTCATGAGTAGCTCAGCTGGGGGCATCCCTGTGAGCAAGTGGGGTCTCGTGCGGTAGCTGAGCAGTACTCGGGGCAGGCGGGTTTGGAGTGAGCCTTCTGTGACTCGTTTAAAGCTCTGTTTGATTGTTTGTACTGTCCGCTCTGCCTGCCCATTGGAGGCTGGTTTAAACTGGGCCGAGGTGACATGTTTGATCCCATTGCGGGTCATGAATTCTTTAAATTTGGCACTGGTGAAACATGGCCCGTTGTCACTGACCAGTATGTCAGGTAGGCTGTGGGTGGCAAACATGGCCCTCAGGCTTTCAATGGTGGCGGTGCTTCCCGACATTATTTCACATTCAATCCATTTTGAAAAAGCATTCACCACCACCAGGAACATTTTACCGAGAAACGGGCCCGCATAGTCGACATGGATTCTCGACCATGGTCTGGAGGGCCAGGACCACAAACTTAGTGGTGCCTCTCTGGGCGCGTTGCTCAACTGAGCACATACTCTGCATTGCCGTACGCAGGTCTCTAAGTGAGAGTCGACACTGGCCACCACATGTGGGATCTGGCTATCGCTTTCATCATTACTATACCCGGGTGTGTGCTGTGGAGATCTGAGATGAACGTCTCCCTGCCCTTTTTTGCTAGCACTACGCGGTTACCCCACAACAGGCAGTCTGCCTGAATGGACAGCTCGTCCTTTCGCCGCTGGACCGGCTTGATTAGCTCTTGCATTTCAACGGGGATGCTGGCCCAGCTCCCATGCAGTACACAGTTTTTTACTAGGGATAGCAGAGGATCTTGGCTGGTCCAAGTCCTAATCTGGCGGGCCGTGACAGGTGATTTATCATTTTCAAATGCTTCCATGACCATCAACAAGTCTGCAGGCTGCGCCACCATCAACAAGTTTGCAGGCTGCGCCATTTCCACCCCCGTGGTGGGCAATGGTAGCTGACTGAGAGCATCCGCACAGTTCTCGATGCCTGGCCTGTGGCGGATGGTATAGTTATACGCTGATAGTGCGAGTGCCCAACTTTGTATGCGGGCTGAGGTATTTGTATTTATCCCCTTGTTTTCAGCGAACAGGGATGTGAGGGGCTTGTGATCGGTTTCCAGCTCAAATTTGAGGCCAAACAGGTACTGATGCATTTTCTTTACCCCGAACACACACGCTAATGCCTCTTTCTCAATCATGCCGTAGGCCCTCTCGGCCTTTGACAAGCTCCTGGAAGCATAGGCGACAGTAATACACACCCGACTCCGTACAACGACGCGTCACATGCTAGCACAAATCTTTTACATGGGTTATACAATACAAGTAGCTTGTTGGAGCATAAAATGTTTCTGGCTTTCTCAAAAGCAATTACCGTATATACTCGCGTATCATGCGACTTTTGAAGACCTAAATTGTAACCTAAATTTGGGGGGTCGCACGATACGCGAGATACAAAATTTGCAGGTGTGAAGTGCTGGCCAAGATTAGGCTGTTAGGCTGTTAAGCAGACCGTATCCACGCTGAATCTCTGCAGGTATCTCCAGGGCTGGATTGCAGCCTCTATTGTCGCTTGTACTGTATCGGGGGGGATGAGAGAGAGTCGCGGAGGTCGGGGGGGGGGGGAGAGAGAGTCGCGGAGGTCGGGGGGAGGAAAGAGACCGGACCGGATCTGACCTGACCCCCGCTCTCCCTACCCCGGCGACCCGACCTCCGCTCCCCCAACTCCCCCCCCACCCGGCAACCCGACCTCCGCTTCCCCCCGGTGACCCAACCCGACCTCCTCTTCACCCCCCCCACCCCCCCGGCGACCCGACCTCCGCCACTCACAACTCCCTCTGAAGTTTGCTGCATTATTAGAGGCTCCATCTATCTCAGCCCATGCTTCTTTTACCCGCAAACACAGTAGAGGCTGTGGCTGAACGACGCTAGTCAAGCCAGCTGGAACGATTGCTGTATCGGTGTTCGATTCGCGAACAGCTTTCACAGCAGAATCCACTCGATGTTTCATGTTAAGGTCTGTATTCGATCTCAAAAAAGTGACTCGCATGATACATGAGATATATGGTAAAATCATGTTTTGGGGACGAAAATTTAGGGGTCGCATGATACGCGAGATCGCAGGATATGCGAGTATATACGGTACTTGTTTTTTTCCCCATAGCCAGTTCTCACCTTTACGCAATAACACATGTAGGGGCTCTAAAAGAGTTCTTAACCCCGGAAGGAAGTTACCAAAGTAGCTGAGTCCCAGGAACGACCACAGCTCCGTGACATTCTGTGGCTTGGGTGCATTCCTGATAGCCTCTGTCTTGGCGTCTGTGGGCCGAATACCGTCCGCCGCGATCTTTCTCCCCAAAGACTCCACTTCTGTTGCCATGAAGATGCATTTCGACCTCTTCAGCTGCAGCCCTACGTGATCCAGTCGCTGGAGGACCTCCTCCAGATTTTGTAGGTGCTCGGCGGTGTCCCGACCCGTGACCAATATGTCATCCTGAAAGACCACCGTGTGTGGTACCGACTTGAGTAGGTTCTCCATGTTTCTCTGGAAGATCGCTGCAGCCGACCGAATTCCAAACGGGCATCTGTTGTAGATGAACAGTCCCTTGTGCGTGTTGATGCAGGTGAGGCCCTTCGAAGACTCCTCCAGCTCCTGCTTCATGTAGGCTGAAGTCAGGTCGAGCTTGGTGAATGTCTTGCCTCCTGCCAGCGTCGCAAATAGGTCGTCTGCCTTAGGTAGCGGGTATTGGTCCTGTAGCGAGAAACGAGTAATAGTTATTTTATAATCGCCGCAAATCCTGACCGTGCCATCACTTTTGAGTACTGGAACAATCGGGCTAACCCACTCACTGAATTCCACTGGGGAGATGATGCCCTCGCATTGCAGCCTGTCCAGCTTGATTTCCACTCACTCCCTCATCATGTGAGGTACCGCTTGCGCCTTGTGATGAATGGGTTGTGGCCTTCGGACCAAATGGATCCGCACCTTCGCCCCGGAAAAGTTTCCAATGCCTGGCTCAAAAAGGGAAGGACATTTTTAAGAACCTGGGTACATGAGGCCTCATCGACATGTGATAGCGCTCAGATGTCATCCCAGTTCTAGCGGATTTTGCACAGCCAGCTGCTTCCAAGCAGTGTGGGGCCATCGCTCAGGATAATCCAGAGTGGCAGTTTGTGCACCGTGCCCTCGTAGGTGACCTTGACCATGGCGCTGCCCAGGACAGTGATAAGCTCTTTGGTGTACGTTCTTAGTTTCGTGTGGATGGGGCTCAGGGCTGGTCTGAATGCTTTGTTGCACCACAGTCTCTCAAACATCTTTTTACTCATGATGGATTGGCTAGCACCAGTGTCCAGTTCCATGGCTATGGGTAAGCCATTCAATTTTACGTTTAGCATTATAGGTGGACATTTCGTCGAAAATGTGTGCACCCCATTACTTCAGCATCTGCCTCCTCTCTCTGAGGCTCGATTTTGCTTTGATCCACCATGGACTGATCTTCCTCTGCCATGTGGTGGTTGGCAGGTTTTGCAGAGCTTGCAGTTTGTTTGCAAGCTCGTTGGAGGTGCCCTATTGTGCCACAGCTCTTGCAAACATACCCTTTGAAGCGGCATGTATAGGCTGAATGGAAGCCTCCACAACGCCAACAAGGTGTGAATTGCCTTGCATTCATCCTTTGTTGCGCAGTCTGAGTCATCTGAGTTACCTGAGGCCTGCTGGCAGTTGCAGACTCGTGGGTTCTGCCCTGTACATTTCTGCTCGCAATTAATTTACGAACATTGCTAGCACTTGTGTGCTGAGAGATTTGTTTGGTGTTATCACTGGTGGACATAAATGCCTGTGCTATCGCAATGGTCTTACTGGGGGTTGGTGTCTCTACAGTCAAAAGTTTTCGTAGGATGGTCTATTGGCCAATGCCCAGTGCAAAAAAGTCTCTCAGCGTTTGCTCCAGGTAGCCATCAAACTCACATTGTCCAGCAAGTCGTCTTAGCTTGGCGACGTAGCTCGCCACTCCCTGACCTTCAGATCGCTAGCACATGTAGAACCGATACCTAGCCATCAGCACGCTCTCCCTCGGGTTAAGATGCTCCTGAACCAGTGTACACAGTTCCTCATACGACTTATCTGTGGGTTTCACCGGAGCCAGAAGATTCTTCATGAGGCTGTAGGTCGGTGCCCCACAGACTGTGAGGAGGACCGCTCTCCTTTTTGCAGCGCTTCCTTCTCCGTCCAACTCGTTGGCTACAAAGTACTGGTCTAGCCGTTCGACATAGGCTTCCCAGTCCTCACCCTCCGAGAACTTCTCCAGGATGCCCACAGTTTGCTGCATCTTTGCGTTGGATTCGTATTCTCGTCGCCAGCTATTGTGTTCCTAACACCGATGAGGCTGCACACAGGGAGGTTAAAATAACAGTGACCTCAGTCTTTAATAAGACACTCCAGAGTGAGGAACAGACCTTAGGGGCCGGCTTATATACAGTGCTCCCAAGGGATGCTGGGATCCCTTAGGACTTCAGGGGATGAGCTCCCTGGTGGCGGAACATGGGAGTGCATGCTTTACAGATGCACCACAATATGGATGACACAAGCGAGGCAGTATTTATTACTTATCCCTAGTCCACCTGAGTGTATTAAGAGTCAATCACACAGTATAGGACTGGGAATAAAATGTAGTGCAGACCAGGTAGAGATGACAGTGTCTCTTCCCAAAGGACATTCGTGAACCAATGGGTTTTTATGGCTATCCAGCAGCTTTCATGGTCATCTTCAGGTGTTAACCCACAAATTACCAAATATTTTGTGAATTAATTGCACAACCTGCTGTGGTGATATTTTGAACTCATGACCTCTAGTTTGCTAGTCCAGTATCATAACCAATTGGTACCATATCTTGTGTATATATAGTTTGCGTACAGGTAGGAGTAGGTTAGATATTGGGATTGTGACCATCTGCCAGAAGCGAATAAAACTTGCACTAAAACACTGACCTTTAATATGTTGCTCCCTGGTAAGAGCTATGCTGGAATCACTTCCAATGTGCAACTAATTTACCACAGGCCAGAAGTGGAATGCTGGATATATCTAATAGGCAAATCTCTCCTCCTGTTTAAAAAACACACACGCTCTCTCAGTCCTGTCGAATCTTTGGAAGGCTTTCTTTGTCGGTTTGTATCCAATCATAGTATTTGTAGCCCCTCATTGTACACAACAGGGGAGATTTGCCAGAAGTCTTGACAGTCGTCAACATTTAGCTTGGAATATATTATCCAGAGACCGTTATTCCTAAATGTTGCATGCATCCTTATTTCCATAAAACCTGCCATATTCCCTAATTCGTAACTGCTCAGAAGAGGAGCCTTTGATCCTGCAGATTAATTTTATATTCCAATATGTGAGGAAATTACATAATCATTTTCACTATGGGTTTCTCAGCAGTAACAGCATGCAAAGTAAAATGCCCTCTTACTGTGCAACAACAACCAACTGCAGCCGTAACCTCTGAAGATTACCCAGTGTAGCATGTTTTTTTTTCCATTTCTCTCTGAGTCAGGTTGCCAAATAGTGTCAAATTAGAGACAGTTTTGTAATCTAGGTCCATGCCCACCAAGAACTCCGCTGAGATTATTCAAATTCATTTCACATAGGACCTATCCAGTCAGTCAATAGGAGATTTTTATCTGATTGGTCTGGATTTGATCACAGGCTCCAGAGGTTAAAGGCAAATGGCAGAAATCTTAAATATATAGCATGAGTGGCCATTTAAACCATTTCTACAGGACTTCCGCTGATCTCTGTTAAATTTATGGCAGATCAGAGAAGCCCTGTGGAAAATCTATTCTTATGAAGTCTTGCATCAAAGCAACTCCCTTGTTGGCTTTAGAAGAACTGATATCACGAGTTAATTCATAATAAACTGGGAGCCATATGCAACTGCAGTATATTTACCTCTTTGTCCGCACTGTAAAACTCAGTCAGATATTGCTGTCCGTGTCCTTTTCTGATACAGAATGTTATACTGACAACAATATGCCATCATGCGATATCAACTGACTCAATACTCTGTTGTCTACAATCCTGTATTGTCTTGCTCACTTGTCCATGCTGATCGCCAATGAACCCCATTCTGCAGCACATTGACTTTGAAATCCTCATCCTCAATTACAAATGCCTCATGTCCTTGCTTCGCTCTATGTCTGTTGCCTTCTTCAACCCATCATTCAAGCTCACACCCTCTGCTTTTCTGACTTTGTACACTCAGCCCATTCTTCCACTAAGCCATTGGTCAACAACACAACCTGTTTTCTGTTATTCTCTTCCTAAATTCTATTATCTTGCTGCATCTTTTTTCACCCTCAGGGATCACCATTAGTACCACTGCTCTTCTAAGAATATATGACCTGAAATGAAGGGACAGCATAATAATTTGTAGATGACATGTAAATAACGAGCATGGCTAACTGAAGAGAACTGCCAAAGCTTTAAAAAAAAGTGATCCCAGGTTTTATAAATAAGGACATAGAACGCAAAAGCAAAGAGGTAATGCTAAACATTAAAAAAAATCATTGGTTTGGCCACATTTGAAATATTTTCTCCATTTTTCGGTTCTTTCCTGCATAGCTTACTGTAGGAAGCATATTAAATTCATAGAGAGGGTGCAGACGAGATTCACTAAGATGATACCAAGAATGAGAGGCTTCAGTTATAAGGAAAGACTAAATAAACTGGGGCTTTTTTTCCACTAGAGTAGAGACGATAAAGAAGATATGATCAGAGATACTCCAAATTATATGGAGTTTTGATAAAGTAAATAAGGAAATCTTCAATGGTTGGCAAGTCAATAACTAGAGGGCATCAATTTAAGATCGTTCCCAAAATAATAAAGGGAGTGATTTGGAGAATATTTTTGATATTGTTGAAAAATGGAATGCCACACTAGACTAGCTTTTAAAAGGGAAACATAGGTGGAGGAGTAGGCCATTCGACCATTCGAGCCTGCACCGCCATTCAATGAGTTCATGGCTGAACATGCAACTTCAGTACCCCATTCCTGCTTTCTCGCCATACCCCTTGATCCCCCTAATAGTAAGGACTACATCTAACTCCTTTTTGAATATATTTAGTGATTTGGCCTCAACAACTTTCTGTGGTAGAGAATTCCACAGGTTCACCACTCTCTGGGTGAAGAAGTTTCTCCTCATCTCGGTCCTAAATGGCTTACACCTTATCCTTAGACTGTGACCCCGGTTCTGGACTTCCCCAACATTGGGAACATTCTTCCTGCATCTAACCTGTCTAAACCCATCAGAATTTTAAATGTTTCTATGAGATCCCTCTCATCCTTCTAAACTTCAGTGAATAAAGGCCCAGTCAATCCAGTCTCTCTTCATATTTCAGTCCAGACATCCCAGGAATCAGTCTGGTGAACCTTCGCTGCACTCCCTCAATAGCAAGAATGTCCTTCCTCAAGTTAGGAGACCAAAACTGTACACAATACTCCAGGTGTGGCCTCACCAAGGCCCTGTACAACTGTAGCAACACCTCCCTGCCCCTGTACTCAAATCCCCTCGCTATGAAGGCCAACATGCCATTTGCTTTCTTAACCGCCTGCTGTACCTGCATGCTAACCTTCAATTACTGATGTACCATGACACCCAAGTCTCATTGCACCTCCCCTTTTCCTAATCTGTCACCATTCAGATAATAGTCTGTCTCTCTGTTTTTACCACCAAAGTGGATAACCTCACATTTATCCACATTATACTTCATCTGCCATGCATTTGCCCACTCACCTAACCTATCCAAATCACTCTGCAGCCTCATAGCATCCTCCTCGCAGCTCACACTGCCACCCAACTTAGTGTCATCCGCAAATTTGGAGATACTACATTTAATCCCCTCGTCTAAATCATTAATGTACAATGTAAACAGCTGGGGCCCCAGCACAGAACCTTGCGGTACCCCACTAGTCACTGCCTGCCATTCTGAAAAGTACCCATTTACTCCTACTCTTTGCTTCCTGTCTGACAACCAGTTCTCAATCCACGTCAGCACACGACTCCCAATCCCATATGCTTTAACTTTGCACATTAATCTCTTGTGAGGGACCTTGTCAAAAGCCTTCTGAAAGTCCAAATACACCACATCAACTGGTTCTCCCTTGTCCACTCTACTGGAAACATTCTCAAAAAATTCCAGAAGATTTGTCAAGCATGATTTCCCTTTCACAAATCCATGCTGACTTGGACCTATCATGTCACCATTTTCCAAATGCGCTGCTATGACATCCTTAATAATTGATTCCATCATTTTACCCACTATCGATGTCATGCTGACCGGTCTATAATTCCCTGTTTTCTCTCTCCCTCCTTTTTTAAAAAGTGGGGTTACATTGGCTACCCTCCACTCCATAGGAATTGATCCAGAGTCGATGGAATGTTGGAAAATGACTGTCAATGCATCCGCTATTTCCAAGGCCACCTCCTTAAGTACTCTGGGATGCAGTCCATCAGGCCCTGGGGATTTATCGGCCTTCAATCCCATCAATTTCCCCAACACAATTTCCCGACTAATAAGGATTTCCCTCAGTTCCTCCTTCTTACTAGACCCTCTGACCCCTTTTATATCCGGAAGGTTGTTTGTGTCCTCCTTAGTGAATACCGAACCAAAGTACTTGTTCAATTGGTCTGCCATTTCTTTGTTCCCCGTTATGACGTCCCCTGATTCTGACTGCAGAGGATCTATGTTTGTCTTTACTAATCTTTTTCTCTTTACATATCTATAGAAACTTTTGCAGTCCGTCTTAATGTTCCCTGCAAGCTTCCTCTTGTACTCTATTTTCTCTGCCCTAATCAAACCCTTTGTCCTCCTCTGCTGAGTTCTAAATGTCTCCCAGTCCCCGGGTTCGCTGCTATTTCTGGCCAATTTGTATGCCACTTCCTTGGAAGTAAATGAATATTTGAAAACTAAAAAATGAAAGTTTATCAAGAAAGGATAGCTCTTATGTAAAACTGGCCAAGCCACAATGGGCTAAATGGCCTCCTTCTGCATTGTAAAATTCTATAGGTCAGAACTTGGTCAAAGCCAAGGCCCGCCCAAGTGTCGGTCAAAGGACCGCCGAGAGACCTGGTTGTACTTTGCCAGAGAGATTCTTCGAAAAGATATGCCAGTACTGCCCGGTGGCAAAAAAACGACTTATGTCATGAATCTGGGCGGCAGCGGGCGGGAGCTTCCAATCTCGACGGCAAATGCAATCCTCACCAAAGTGCTACCGAGGATTGAGTCAGGCCTTGGGGGTGGGGGGGGGGGGGGGGGCAGGGGAACAGCTAAAAATAAAAATAATTTTAAAAAAGCAATGGAAAATCTTCAGGGGACCCCATCCACAGAAAGCACTGGAAAAAAAGAAATTCACTAACCTTTTTTTGCAGGTCTTCTTGCTTAACGTTAGGGTTAAACCTGCCTTAATGCAGGGGTCCTACCCCGTGTTGCTGCCAACTCCCACCCGGAGGAATCTGCCAGCTCGGCGGGCGGGATGTCACTTGGACGCCAGCGGCCGTCAGTGGGTGGTGCCCAGCGGTACTCCCCTCCCGCCGGCAGCAGACCTAGAGGAATCTGTCACCGTGGGGGAAACCGCTGAAAAAACTTGGCGGCATTGGGCAGTAAGGCCACCAAGTTCGGGCCCAAAGATTCTTTGAAGCTAATGATAAAGACTGAATTTAGAACAACTGTTTCTTGTATAGGGAAAAAAAATCTGCCTGTGTGATTACCTTGTTTTGGAATTATCCAACTGTTTTTTCACATTAACCCTGAGAAGGTGCTGAAGCTAATGCATTATTGTGATATTGATGTAGTATGGTGAAACTAATTAACCTAATCAAAATGCTGTATCAGGGTTATATAAAATGTAATTTTAGTGCACATATATGCATTTCCTTTGGGATGTACAATTAAAATTTACATTATAGGGAACAAATATAATTATCCAGACGGGCAAGGTCCTAAGAATAGATGAGATTTATGTTCAAATGCAGTCAGTCTCCAAGGAATTACAACAAAATAGGAAATAATAAATTTGTCAAATGCGGGTGGAATTATCTTTTATTTAAGTTTTAGTTTACATTTTATTTCCTGCAGGTCAAAATTTATTAAGGTACCACAGTCACATTATATAAATGCATGTGAGAAGCTAGAAGATGGTCATCCCTCAATTTATGACATTTGGATTTTATTGATACAGGAAAATAGGAGTAGATCATTCAGCCCCTGAGCCTGTTCCACTGGATCATGGTTGATCTGTACTTCAACTTCATTTACCTGCTTGCTCCATATCTCTTGATAGCCTTACCTAACAAAAATGAAAGTGTTAATAATATATAGAAGAGCTGATAAAATTGGATAACTAAAGATAAGAAAGTAGTACTGGAGAAATCGATGTAACTCAAAGTGGAAATGGCACCACGTCGTGATGGCATCCTAGAATGTTGAGGGAAATCTGAAAGGAAATAAAGGCTCTGACCATAATCTTTCCAACATCCTTGGATATAGAAGTTGTGCCAGGGGACTGGAAGGTTGTCTAATGTAACAAATCTGTTCAAGAAGAAAGAAAGGATAAACTGGTTAACAATAGACCAATCAGCCTAAAATTGGTGGTAATATTAGTTAGCTTTTGGAGGCCATAATAGATTATAAAATGAATACTTGCTTAGTAAGATATGGATTAATTGAAGACAATCAGCATGAATTTGTAAAAAGTAAGTCATAGCAAGCAAATGTAAGAGTTAATTGAGGAAATAATATAAGGTAGTAAAGAAAATGGAGTGAATGTTTTTATATATGGTTTCCAAAACCATATATAAGGCTATAAACTAATAAAAGGGGTTGGGAGGATTCAGGAAAGGGTAAATGCAAAAGAAGTAAGAGAAATGTCAAGGCTGTAGAGCAGAGTAGTGATCTGGGTAAAGATAAGCAGAGTGGGTCAGGAATGGACAATGATTAATAAAAGTAATAGGGCACCAGTGACTAAAGTAACCTCAGGGAACATAGAAAAAAGTTATAGCTAAAAGTACTATATTTGAATGCATGAAGCATTCTCAACAAAGTAGATGAATTCATAGCACAGATAGAAATAAATGGATTTGATTTAGTAGCCATTAGCGAGAATGGCTACTAAATAGTTGCAGAATGACCAAGGTTGGGAACTAAATACTCCAGGATATTTGACTTTAAATGGAAAAGGAGTGATGGTGGAGGGGTAGCCCTGGTATTAAAGGAGGGGATAAAGACAGAAGAGAGAAAGGTTCTTGGCTCAGAAAAACAAAATGTAGAATCAGTTTAGATGGAGCTAAGAATCAAAAAGAGGCAGAAAACACTTGTGTGAGTGGATTATAGGCCCCCGAACAGTTGATGTAGTATCGGGCAGAGTATAAATCAGGAAACTAAAGATGCATGTAACAGGGGTAATGCAGTAATCATGGAGGACTTTAACTTTCATAGAGACTGTGTAAAATAAATTTGCAGTAATAGCACAGGGGAAGAGTTCATGGAATGCATTCAAGTTAGTTTTCTAGATCAGTATGTCGAGGAACCTATCAGCAATGAGATGGTTAATTAATAACCTTGTAGTAAAGGAGATTCTTGGGAGTAGTGAACATAATATGATAGAATTTTATGTTGAGTTTGAGAGTGATTTAGTTAAATCCGGAACTTGGGTCCTAAATCTGAACAAAGCAAACTACGTAGATATGAGAGGCGAGTTGGCTAAGGTTTGGGTAACTAGATTAAAAAATATGACAGTAGAAAAGCAAAGGCAAACATTTAAATAAATAATTCATAATTCGCAACAAATGTACATTCACGTTAGGAATACAAACACTACGGGAAAAATGGTCCACCTGTGGCTAATGAGAAATTAAAGATAGCATTAGATTAAAGGAAGAGGCCTGTAATGTTGCCAAAAAGAGTAGTAAACCTCAGAATTGGGAGGATTTTAGAATTCAGCAAAGGAGGACCAAGAAATTGAAAAAGAAATGGACAATGGAATATGAGCGTGAACTAGCAAGAGACATTCAAAGAGATTGTAAAAGCTTCTGTCGGTATGTAAAAAGGAAAAGATTAGTGAAAGTAAGCGTGGATCCCTTACAGGCTGAGAAAGGAGAAATTATAATGAGGAATAAGGAAATGGCAGAGAAATTAAACAAATACATTGCGAGAAATTTTTCGGGGGTTCAACAGGTGGCGGGTCAGGTGAGAAAATGTTTTTTCTGACACTGTTTCAGGACACCACTATTAACTTGCTGCCATGAACCTTTCGCAAATGTCGGATGGTCAATGCTGAACAGACCCGACAGGCAGCGGCGGGGGTAATTATGACCTTGTTAACAGAGGATTAACAACTATTGTCAGCTCACCTTCAGAATTTACCGGGTCTCCCATGGGATCCACGCTGCTTGGGGATCATGTCAGGTAAGCAGGGCGGGAGTTGAGTGACCTTGGAATCATCTCATTACATAACAGCTGCAAATGTGCTATAAAAGCTCCCATCTCACAGCTGTTCACTTTCCAAACTCAGAAGCTGTTCATTACTGCATTTGGAAGACAGATTGAGCTTTATGCAGGTTGCAAGTGTTTGGAGTAAACTCTCTATCTGGTGTCACCTCATTGGTATAACTTCTCTCACCATTGACAGATCGCTTCTGTTATCTCAAGTTCACCTGCCATCTATTACATCAGCATCTCTGCCCTTGAAACTATCTTACCTTGGTCCTCAGAATCCCAGCTTGATCAGCCTCATCACCAGCAAACTAGGCACACCAGCAGCACCAACAACAACAGCAACCTTCTCTGCAATCAACTGATGCTGCACAGGACAGGGCATCAGCACCCGGCCACATCGCTGCCAGGGATGGCCTCACCATGACCAGATTTGCTGTACACCCTGGCTGCCACATGATGCACCAGGTTGGCACCACCCCACACCAACACCATAAAGCATCCCTACAATGTCCAAGCCATTCCTTTCACACTCATTGACATCACAGGGGCTACCCTTATGTCTCAGCATTCATTGCAACTCACTAAGCCACTTCCAAAGGTGCACATACATCAGTCCAAGAATGCTAAGTGTTCATAAAGGTTTCAGTGATTGACACATTAATAAAAACTTTACATGAATGTTGCATAAAACACCTAAGTGCCTATCCTTGTGGTGTTAGTTGATATGATTGGACTAGGATGAGGGTGAGCATGACGGGTGGCTAGTGAGATGGGGAAATGATAATGTAGATAGAGAGGGATGGGTGGAGGTGCAAGGTAAGTTGGTGTGAGTAAGAATGTGCAGAGTAGGGAAGGCAGAGTGATGGGGATGTGATGAGTGGCACAGCAGGATGAGGTTGAGTATGATCTACTGAGATCATTGAAATGTTTGCGTCACTGCAGCCTGGTCCTTTTGACGACATTCTAGCTTGAGGCCTCCTGTGCAATCTTCAACCAGGCTGCTTTGATCATCTGGGGAGGTCTCTTCCTCCCATTGGAAGAGAAGAGAACCTCCCTGCGTGCTGTGACTCCCTCCATAAGCATATGCAGGGAGTCATCAGAGAGCCTGGGTACAGCCTTGCACCTCTGTGCAGTGCTTGTCAGAGTTTGCAGCACCTCAATGCTATAGAACACTGACAGCACAACTGTCAAACTAAATTTACGTATGGTTCCCTTAAGGAAACCGGCTGATAATGTGTCGTCAACTGACATTATCAGACTCACTTCCTTCAATTGGTCGGCAAAAGCACTGGGCGGGCTTAACGAGCCCAATCAATAAAAACATTTTGGACAACGGGCTGGAGCCAGAAGCAAGGCCGGGACCTGCCACTAACGTCGCCCGTCACGGACCTGCTGAGGTTGGTAAAATTCAACCCTTTGTGTCTGTCTTCGCTGAAGAAGATGCAAAAAAACATTCCGGAAATAGTGGAGAACCAAGAGTTTAATGAGAATGAAGAAGTGAAAGAAATTAGAATTAGTAAGGAAATAATACTGGAGAACTTAATGGGACTGAAAGCCAATAAATCCCCTGAACCTGATGGCCTACATCCTAGAGTTTTGAAAGAGATAGCTATAGAGATAGTGGATGCATTGGTTGTCGTCTTCCAAAATTCCTGAGATTCTGGAACAGTTCCTGCAGATTGGAAGGTAGCAAATGTAACCCCACTATTTAAGAAAGGAGAGAAAGAGGAAACGGAGAACTATGGATTAGTTAGCCTGATATCACTAGCAGGAAAAATGCTAGAATCTATTATTAAGGACGTGATAACGGGGCACTTAGAAAATAATAATAGGATTGGACATAGTCATTATTGTAAAGTCCTTACTCTACAGCATGAAACCACACGAGGCACATTCCAGGGACAAGGCCACTCTGTGACCTTAGCTCTTTATTACAAGACTCCAGAAGTGATGACCCTGCATGGGACCTCCCTTTATATATCTGTGTGATCAGGTAAGGAGCGTCTCCCACAAGTTCACCCGCTGTGGTCAAGGTGTGCATCTAAGTTGAGTGTTTACAGTAATACAGTGGTGTTACATTGTAGTTATAAACATGACAACACCTCCCCCCCCCCCCCTCCAAAGTCTTACTGGGATCATGGGTTCAGTCTTTCAGGTGGTCTACGCTCCCTCGGTGGAGCGCCGCAGTTGGGGCTCTGGTTGTTGGACACTGACGTGAGTGTCTGTCACCTGTGGTGATTCCGGCCTGTCCGGGCTGACCTCAGGGACTGTGCATTCCTCTGATTGCTCTTGTTGCTCGTTCGCTGGCAGTGTTGTGAGCTCCATCTCATGGTCTTCTTCAGGTTCCTCCGTGTCGATGCTGAACCTTTTTTTTAATTGGTCCAGATGCTTACGGCATATCTGACCATTGTTGAGTTTTACCATGATGATCCTATTCCCCTCTTTGCGAATTACAGTACCCTCAAGCCATTTAGACCCCTTGGCGTGATTAAGGACGAATACAGGATCATTTATTTTTATACATCTCTCCCTTGAATTGCGGTCATGGTACTCGTTTTGTGACTTGCGCTTGCCCTCAACTATGTCGGTCAGGGCTGGGTGGATGAGGGACAACCGAGTTTTGAGTGTCCGTTTCATCAGTAGCTCTGCGGGTGGGACCCCCGTGAGCGAGTGCGGGCGGGATCTATAGGCCAACAGGAGGCGCGATGGGCGGCATTGTAGGGAGGGTCCTTGAATCCAGAGCATACCTTGCTTAATGATTTGGACTGCCCGTTCCGCCTGGCCATTAGAGGCCAGCTTGAACGGCGTAGTACTGACGTGATTGATGCCATTGCCCGACATAAACTCCCGGAATTCATAACTCATGAAACACGGGCCATTGTCACTAACCAGGATGTCCGGCAAGCCATGGGTTGCAAAGATCGCACGTAGGCTTTCCACTGCTGTGGAGTTTCCTGATGAATGCCTCTCTGCCCTTCTTGGGCATGACTACTCGGCTTCCCCATAGTAGGCAGTCGGCTTGGATGGAGAGCTCATTCATCCATCTGTGGAATTGTCTGACCTCCTCAGGGCATGCTCCGTGTGCGGGCGCTCAATCCCCAGTCAGGACACATTTCTTAATCAAGGATAGGAGGGGATCTCTGTTTGTCCAGATTTTGATCTGGCGGGCTGTGATGGGGGACCCTGCACTGTTAAAGGCATCGACAGCCATGACCATCTCAGCGCTTTGCTCAGCTGCCCCCTCTGTGGTGGCCAGTGGGAGCCTGCTGAGTGTATCGGCGCAGTTTTCAGTGCCGGGCCCGTGCCGGATGGAGTAGTCATAAGCAGCTAACGTGAGGGCCCACCACTGTATGCGAGCTGATGCGTTGGCATTGATAGCCTTGCTGTCTGACAACAGGGATGTGAGTGGCTTGTGGTCTGTCTCTAATTCAAACTTCCTACCGAAGAGGTACTGATGCATTTATTTTACACCATTGACACATGCAAGCGCTTCCTTCTCAACCATGCCATATCCCCGTTCTGCTTGAGAGAGCGACCTGGAGGCATAAGCCACAGGTAGTAGCTAACCCTCAGCATTACCCTGCTGCAATGCGCACCCAACCCCATAGGACGATGCATCACAAGTCAGAACTAAACGTTTACAGGGGTCGTACAGGGTCAACAATTTGTTTGAACAAAGTAGGTTTTGCGCCCGATCAAAAGCCCGTTTCTGACAGTCCCCCCAAAACCAATTGCAACCGTTACTCAGGAGCACGTGTAGCAGCTCCAACAACGTGCTCAAGTTCGGCAGAAAGTTCCCGAAATAGTTCAACAGTCCCAGGAATGAACACAGCTCCGATGTGTTGCTGGGTCTGGGTGCTCGTCGAATCTCCTCTGTTTTGGATTCGGTGGGCCGAATCTCATCTGCAGCAACCCTCCCGCCCAGAAACTCAACCTCAGGAGCTAAAAACACACATTTAGACTTCTTGAGTCGCAGGCCTACCCGGTTCAGTTGGCGTAGCACCTCCTCCAGATTGTGGAGGTGTTCCTCGGTACCTCGACCCGTGATGAGAATGTCGTCCTGGAATACAATCGTTCCAGGAATGGATTTAAACAGGCTTTCCATGTTACGTTGAAAAATTGCGGCTGCTGATCGAATGCCAAACGGGCACCTGTTACATGCAAACAGTCCCTTGTGCGTGGTGATGGTGGTCAGTAGTTTAGATTCGTCGGCCAGTTCCTGGGTCATATAGGCTAAAGTGAGGCCCAACTTGGTGAACAGCTTGCCGCCTGCCAGCGTGGCGAAGAGGTCCTCCGTTCTCGGGAGCGGGTATTGATCTTGGAGGGACACCCGATTGATGGTGGCCTTGTAGTCACCACAGATCCTGACAGAGCCATCCGCTTTTAGAATGGGAACGATGGGGCTTGCCCAGTCGCTGAATTCAACAGGCGAGATGATGCCCTCTCGCAACAGCCGGTCCAATTCGCTCTTGATTTTCTCCCACATCACATATGGCACTGCTCTTGCTTTGTGGTGCACTGGTCTGGCACCCGGGGCGATGTGTATCACCACTTTAGTGCCTTTGAAAGTTCCGATGCCCGGTTGCAATAGTGACTTGAATTGTTGTAGGACTTGTGAGCACGAACTTCGCTCCACCGAGGATATTGCGTGAACATCCCCCCATTTCCAGTTCATCTCGGCGAACCAGCTCCTCCCCAACAGAGCGGGATCATTGCCCGGGACAATCCAGAGCGGCAGCCATAAATCATTTTCGTCTCTTCCTCCCCCGCCATGAAAGTTTGAGCTAACAACACCGCCGCTTCCAAGGTCATGTCCTTGGTCTCAATTAACTTGCGAAAAATTCCCGCATGACCGATACCCTCGATGAAGAAGTCCCTTAGCATCTCCCCCCTGCAGGCATCTGTGAATTTACTTAGGCTGGCCAAACGCCGGTGTTCCGCTATAAAGTCCGGTATGCTCTGTCCTTCACGGCGTTGGTGGGTGTAGAATCTGTGTCGAGCCATGTGTATGCTGCTCGCCGGTTTGAGGTGCTCCCCGATTAAGTTGTTGAGCTCCTCAAAGGTTTTGTCAGACGGCTTTTCGGGTGCCAGTAAGTCCTTCATGAGCGCGTAAGTCTTTGGCCCGCAGCTGGTCAGGAGATGAGCCCGTCGCTTGTCGGCCGCTGCATCCCCCAGCCAGTCTTTAGTTACGAAGCTTTGCTGAAGCCTCTCGACAAAATCGTCCCAGTCTTCCCCAATACTGTACTGTTCCTCTGTGCTACCGGTGGCCATTCTCGTGGGTCGTGAATTCCCGTTTCTCATCGCCAATATAAAGTCCTTACTCTACAGCATGAAACCACACGAGGCACATTCCAGGGACAAGGCCACTCTGTGACCTTAGCTCTTTATTACAGGACTCCAGAAGTGATGACCCTGCATGGGACCTCCCTTTATATACCTGTGTGATCAGGTAAGGAGTGTCTTCCACAAGTTCACCGCCTGTGGTCAAGATGTGCATCTAAGTTGAGTGCAAACAGTAATACAGTGGTGTTACATTGTAGTTACAAACATGACAATTATGGATTTATGAAAGGGGAATCATGTTTGACAAATCTGTTTTGAGGTTGTAACCAGCAGGATACATAAGGGGAAACCAATGGATGTAGTGTATTTGAATTTTCAGAAAGCATTCGAAGGTGCCACACAAGAGCTTATTTACAAAATTTGGGCTCGTGGGTTATATACTAGCATGGATTAAGGATTGGTTAATGGACAGAAAAAAGAGAGTAGGAATAAACGGGTCATTTTCGGGTTGGTAGACTAACTAGTGGGGTACCGCAAGGATTGGTGCTTGGGCCTCAGCTAATCACAATTTATATCAATGATTTGGATGAGGAAACCAAATGTAATATATCCAAGTTTGCTGATGATACAAAGCTAGGTGGGAATGTAAGTTGTGAGGAGGATGCAAAGAGGCTTCAAGGGGATATAGACAGGCTAAGTGAGGGGGCAAGAACATAGCAAATTGAATATAATGTGGAGAAATGTGAAGTTTGGTAGGAAAAATAGAAAAGCAGAGTATTTTTAAAATAAATAAATTGAGAGATTGGGAAATGTTAGTGTTCAGAGGGACTTAGGTGTTGTAGTACGTATATGAATCACTGAAAGTTAACATGCAGGTACAGCAAACAATTAGGAAAGCAAATGGTATGTTGGTCTTTATTACAAAAGAATTTGAGTATAAGAGTAAACACGTCTTACTACAATTATATAGGGTCATGGTGAGACCACACCTGGAGTATTGTGTACAATTTTGGTCTTACCTAAGGAAGGATATACTTGCCACAGACGGAGGCAACAAAGGGTCAACAGACTGATTCCTGGGATGGGGGGATTGCCTATGAGGAGAGATTGAATAGACTAGGGCTATATTCTCTAGAGTTTAGAAGAATGAGAGGTGATCTCATTGAAACATAAAATTCTTACAGGACTTGAGAGGGTAGATGCAGGGAGGATGTTTCTCCTGGCCTGGGAGTCTAGAGCCAGGGGTCACAGTCTCATAGAACTGCTCATAGAAATGGCGACTGTGTCCTGTAATCCCTTGCTCACATATTTAACAGCTTTCTGGGGTCTAGGATTGTTCCTATGGACGAGAGAGAAGACAGTAAGTTAAAACTGAGAAATTACAGGTTTATTAGCTTAACTTTGGTTATAGTCACGTTGCATGACGGGATCATTAGAGATACACCTAATGTTCACTTTGACAGAGAAGTGGTTATTAGAGAATCTAATGGATGGCTTCTGAAAAATCTAATAATCTATCAAATAACTTATGAAAAACCAACCTGGTTGAATCTTTTGAGGAAATTACTAGATTGGTGGATGTTAATTGCTCGATTAACATTGTGTGTCTTCATTTTCAAGAAGCCTATGATAAAGAGCCATCTAAGGCGGCCACCTGAAACAGGCATTGGTCTCCTTAAATATGTAAATTGGTTGTAGGACCCTGAATGTAAAATTGAGGTACAAATGGGCAGAGCTTGCACCGTCATGCATGCTCCACCTAGTTGAGCTGCCTAGCTAGGGGACCTTAAAGGGATTGCTGGAAGCTGTTCATAAAAAGATACAAGATTTTGTTTTTCAATTTGTGGGTCCAGGAGAAATGGCAGACGCTCCACCCAATAGATCATGATGTGGTCCAATCAGTTCTGGCGATGAATGGCTAAATCAGTTGTGCGCCATATACGTTCAAATTCACACCCCTTGGACCTAAGTGAGAGAAGAGTGGGCGGGGGGGGTTGTACAAGAGGAATGACCAGAGAGAGTTATGCTTTTACTGGGGACAAGGTGAGGGAGTGATTGAGCGAATGGAGGGCCAAAGGCTAGAAAGTTGAGAGTCTGAAAGTGTGGTAAGTGATTTGGGCAGAGTATATTTTCTGGGGCGGATGCAGAATTCACTACCTGATAGGTGGTGGAAGTAGAGTCAATAGTAACTTCCGAAAAGGAATTGGATATGTACTTGAGGAAAGAGGAAAAATTTGCAGAGCTATGGGGGAAAGATTGGGGGAGTGGAACTAATTGGAAAGCTATTTCAAAGAGCCGGCACAGGCACGATGGACCGCACGACCTCCTTTTCATAGAATCATAGAAATTTACAGCACGGAAGGAGGCCATTTCAGTCCATCGTGTCCGCGTCGACCAAGAGCTATCCAACTTAACCCCACTTTCCAGCTCTTGGTCCGTAGCCCTGTGGGTTGCGGCACTTCAAGTGCATATCCAAGTACTTTTTAAATGTGGTGAGGGTTTCTGCCTCTACCACCCCTTCAGGCAGTGAGTTCCAGACCTCCACCACCCTCTGGGTGAAGAAATTTCCCCCCAAATCCTCTCTAAACCTTCTACCAATTACTTTAGTTGTCCCTGGTTGTTCGCCCCTCTGCTAAGATAAATAGGTCCTTCCTATAAGTAGTTCATTCTCTGGTTAGCAATCAGTAACCAGTGGGGTGCCGCAAGGATCAGTGCTGGGACCCCAACTATTTACAATCTATATTAACGACTTGGAAGAAGGGACCGGTGTAACGTAGCCATGTTTGCTGATGATACAAAGATGGGAGGAAAAGCAATGTGTGAGGAGGACACACAAAATCTGCAAAAGGACGTAGACAGGCTAAGTGAGTGGGCAAAAAATTGGCAGATGGAATATAATGCTGAAAAATGTGAGGTCATGCACTTTGGGAGAAAAAAATCAAAGAGCAAGTTATTATTTAAATGGAGAAAGATTGCAAAGTGCTACAGTACAGAGGGACCTGGGAGTACTTGTGCATGAAACACAAAAGGACAGTATGCAAGTGATCAGGAAGGCCAATGGTATCTGGGCATTTATTGCGAAGGGGATGGAGTATAAAATCAGGGAAGTCTTGCTACAGCTATACAAGGTATTGGTGAGGCCACACCTGGAATACTGAGTGCAGTTTTGGTTTCCATATTTACGAAAGTATATACTTGCTTTGGAGGCAGTTCAGAGAAGGTTCACTAGGTTGATTCCGGTGATGAGGGTGTTGACTTATGATGAAAGGTTGAGTAGGTTTGACCTCTACTCATTGGAATTCAGAAGATTGAGAGGTGATCTTATCGAAACGTATAAGAATACGAGGGGGCTTGACAAGGTGGATGCAGAGAGGATGTTTCCACTGATGGGGGAGACTAGAACTAGAGGGCATGAAATTAGAATAAGGGGCCGCCCATTTAAAAGAGAGATGAGGAGAAATTTCTTCTCTCAGAGGGTTGCAAATCTGTGGAATTTGCTGCCTCAGAGAGCTGTGGAATACATTTAAGACAGAAACAGACAGTTTCTTAAAGGATAAGGGGATAAGGGGTTATGGGGAGTGGGCAGGGAAGTGGAACTGAGTCCATGATCAGATCAGACATAATCTTATTGAATGGCGGAGCAGGCTCGAGAGGCCGTATGGTCTACTCCTGTTCCTATTTCTTATGTTCTTATGTTCTTATCCACTCTACCTAGGCCCCTCATAATTTTATACACCTCAATTAAATCTCCCTCTGCCTCCTTTGTTCCAAGTATCTCCTTTTTTGGCTCTATTTCTGTCTGATTGTACTTCTGTGAAGTGTGTTGGGATGTTTTTCTATGTTAAATGAAACTTGTTATTGTTACCACACAACCTTTGCCCTCTTTAAGTCATTTAAATTGTTCCAAATCGCTTGTTGGATTCTTTGAGCAGTTGGTGTGAAGATTGTATTGCTTGTAACATTTTGTCACTGTATATTATTTGGGGGCCATCCTCCCTCAGCAAAAATGCCATCATGTTTCTCTATTACACAATTCACAAGCACATAAGAACATAAGAAACATAAAAAATAGAAACAGGAGTAGGTCATAAGGCCCCTTGAGCCTGCTCCGCCATTTAATACGATCATGGCTGATCTGATCATAGAATTAGGTCCAGTTCCCTGCCTGCTCCCCATAACCCGTTTATTCCCTTATAGCTTAAGAAACTGTCTATTTCTGTCATAAATTTATTCAATGACCCAGCTTCCACAGCTCTCTGAGGCAGCGAATTCCACAGATTTACAACCCTCTGAGAGAAGAAATTCCTCCTCATCTCTGTTTTAAATGGGCGGCCCCTTATTCTAAGATTATGCCCTCTAGTTCTAGTCTCCCCTATCAGTGGAAACATCCTCTCTGCATCCACCTTGTCAGCCCCTTCATAATCTTATATGTTTCGATAAGATCACCGCTCATTCTTCTGAATTCCAATGAGTAGAGGCCCAACCTATTCAACCTTTCCTCATAATTCAACCCCCTCATCTCCAGAATCAACCGAGTGAACCTTCTCTGAACTGCCTCTAAAGCAATTATATCCTTTCGTAAATATGGAAACCAAAACTACATGCAGTATTCTAGGAGTGGCCTCACCAATACCATGTATAACTGTAGCCAGACTGCCTTGCTTTTATACTCCATCCTCTTTGCAATAAAGGCCAAGTTTCCATTGGCCTTCCTGATCACTTGCTGTACCAGCATACTAACCTTTTGCGTTTCATGCACCAGGACCCACAGTTCCTGCTGTACTGCAGCACTTTGCAATTTTTCTCTATTTAAATAACAACTTGCTTCTGCCAAAGTGCATAACCTCACACTTTCCAACATTATACTCCATCTGCCAAAGTTTTTCCCACTCACTTAGCCTGCCTATGTCCTTTTGCAGGTTTTTTGTGTCCTACTCACATGTTGCATTTTCTCCCATCTTTGTATCATCAGCAAACTTGGCTATGTTACACTTAGTCCCTTCAGCCAAGTCGTTAATATTGATTGTAAATAGTTGGGGTCCCAGCACTGATCCCTGCGGCACCCCACTAGTTACTGATTGCCAACCCGAGAATGAACCATTTATCCCGACTCTGTTTTCTGTTAGTTAGCCAATCCTCTATCCATGCTAATATATTACCCCCAACCCCGTAAACTTTTATCTTGTGCAGTAATCTTTTATGTGGCACCTTGTTAAATGCCTAGTGGAAGTCCAAATACATCACATCCACTGGTTCCCCTTTATCCCTTGTTCGTTACATCCTCAAAGAATTCCAGCAAATTTGTCAAACATAACTTCCCCTTCATAAATCCATGCTGACTCTGCCTGACTGAAATATGCTTTTCCAAATGTCCTGCTACTGCTTCTTTAATAATGGACTACAACATTTTCCCAACGACAGATGTGATGCTAACTGGTCTATAGTTTCCTGCTTTTTGTCTGCCTCCTTTTTTTAGATAGGGACGTTATATTTGCAGTTTTTCAATCTGCTGGGACCGCCCCAGAATCCAGGGAATTTTGATAAATTACAACCAATGAATCCACTATCCCTGCCGTTACTTCTCTTAAGACCTTAGGATGCAAGCCATCAGGTCCAGGGAATATATTCGCCTTTAGTCCCATTATCTTACTGAGTACCACCTCTTTATTTGATTGTGATTGCAATTTTTGGAAAACAATTTGTGCACTCCACAACTGTGCGAATAAACTTTAACATTTATACTGGCTAAGTGGCTCAGCAGAGGACGACAAAGGGTTTAATTAAGAGGGGGAAAATAGAGTACAAGAAGAAGCTTGCCGGGAACATAAAAACTGACTGCAAAAAGCTTCTATAGATATGTGAAGCGAAAAAGATTAGTGAATACAACGTAGGTCCCTTGCAGTCAGATTCAGGTGAATTTATAATGGGGAACAAAGAAATGGCAGACCAATTGAACAAATACTTTGGTTCTGTCTTCACGAAGGAAGACACAAATAACTTTCCGGAAGTACTAGGGGACCGAGGGTCTCGTGAGAAGGAAGAACTGAAGGATATCCTTATGAGGCGTGAAATTGTGTTGGGGAAATTGATGGGATTGAAGGCTGATAAATCCCTGGGGCCTGATAGTCTGCATCCAGAGTACTTAAGGAAGTGGCCCTAGAAATAGTGGACGCATTGGTGATCATTTTCCAACAGTCTATCGACTCTGGATCAGTTCCTATGGACTGGAGGATAGCTAATGTAACACCACTTTTTAAAAAGGGAGGGAGAGAGAAAGCGGGTAATTATAGACCGGTTAGCCTGACATCAGTGGTGGGGAAAATGTTGGAATCAATTATTAAGGATGAAATAGCAGCGCATCTGGAAAGCAGTGACAGGATCGGTCCAAGTCAGCATGGATTTATGAAAGGGAAATCTTGCTTGACAAATCTTCTGGAATTTTTTGAAGATGTAACTAGTAGAGTGGACAAGGGAGAACCAGTGGATGTGGTGTATTTGGACTTTCAAAAGGCTTTTGACAAGATCCCACACAAGAGATTTGTGTGCAAAATCAAAGCACATGGTATTGGGGGTAATATACTGATGTGGATAGAGAACTGGTTGGCAGACAGGAAGCAGAGAGTCGGGATAAATGGGTCCTTTTCAGAATGGCAGGCAGTGACTAGTGGGGTACTGCAGGGCTCAGTGCTGGGACCCCAGTTCTTTATAATATACATCAATGATATAGATGAAGGAATTGAGTGTAATATCTCCAAGTTTGCAGATGACACTAAACTGGGTGGCGGTGTGAGCTGTGAGGGGGACACTAAGAGGCTGCAGGGTAACTTGGACAGGTTAGATGAATGGGTAAATGCATGGCAGATGCAGTATAATGTGGATAAATGTGAGGTTATCCACTTTGGAGGCAAAAACACGAAGACAAAATATTATCTGAATGGCGGCAGATTAGGAAAAGGAGAGATGTAACGAGACCTGGGTGTTATGGTTCATCAGTCATTGAAAGTTGGCATACAGGTACAGCAGGCGGTGAAGAAGGCCAATGGTATGAGTATAGGAGCAGGGAGGTCTTACTGCAGTTGTACAGGGACTTGGTGCGACCTCACCTGGAATATTGTGTTCAGTTTTGGTCTCCTAATCTGAGGAAGGATGTTCTTGCTATTGAGGGAGTGCAGTGAAGGTTCACCAGACTGATTCCCGGGATGGCTGGACTGACATATGAGGAGAGATTGGATCAACTCGGCCTTTATACATTGGAGTTTAGAAGAATGAGAGGGGATCTCATGGAAACATATAAGATTCTGACGGGACGGGACAGGTTAGATGTGGGTAAAATGTTCCCGAGGTTGGGGAAGTCCAGAAGCAGGGGACGCAGTCTTAGGATAAGGGGTAGGCCATTTAGAACTGAGATGAGGAGAAACTTCTTCACTCAGAGTGTTGTTAACCTGTGGAATTTCTTGCCGCAGATGCCAGTTCATTGGATATATTCAAGAGGGAGTGAGAAATGGCCCTTACGGCTAAGGGGATCAAGGGGTATGGAGAGAAAGCAGGAAAGGGGTACTGAGGGAATGATCAGCCATGATCTTATTAAATGGTGGTGCAGGCTCGAAGGGCCGAATAGCCTACTCCTGCACCTATTTTCTATGTTTCTATTAGCTGCTTGAGAAGCATTTTAAAATTGCAGGTGGATTGTGATTGCCTGCTAGTTTTTCATTACTGATAGCCAGGTTTGCCAACCTTGGTTGAATGTATTCCTGGAGGTTTCATCAAATGACTTCCTGTCTCCAACTGCTCTGCCTCCCACTCTCGCGCTATTGGTCACCCAACACATCTATCCACACATCGCACCGCCTTCCCGTGCTAATTGGAAAGTGAACAGGTGAATAAGGATAAAAGCCAAGCGCCTAACCAATTATTTAACAACATGTGGCCCTCTATCTCCTAATCAGTTAATTAACTTTAAATTCAACTTGCTGATTGTATTTTGAGGTGTTATTTATGAGCTATCCATGTAGTAGTTATATTCGCTGGGGAATATTTTTCGTGGTTATGAATTCTAGTTTTCTTTCAGCTATATACTTTCAGGATTAAACTTGAGGAGCTGAATCAAAGCTAATGTTTGCACAGACAAATGTGACTGCTTAATGCAATAGGAAAGTAATCTGTCCACCCATGTGCAATGAACAATATTCAACAATGTTTAGATTCTGGTCCGTTCAAAGGAACATAGAAATCAGTGTAGTTACTCAGGTTTTTTTAGTGAAGTCATTCAAGGGCCCTCTGGGATACTTGCTTATGAATACTTAACGATTTTGTCTTAAATCCCTTTAAGAAAAGATCAATGCCTTCCTTAAAATAGAAGTGAGGAATTTCAGACTAAGTGTTTGTATGCCATTATCCACAGTATAATTTCAGGGTCAATATAATTACATTATGGTCTCTGCTCCCTTCATTAGGGCAGCTAATAGACTTTCCATTGTTATGCCATTATGAAATTTATAATAGCTGGACATACAGAAATTTTGATAATCATACTTAGAAAAGTCAATGTGGTTACCATCAGTTCTCAAGGGCCTCTCTCTACATGGTGTGTTTCCTTGGGTACGATATTGTTTCCAAAGCATTCAAATCAATATCAATGGGTTTTATGTAATCGGCACAGTCCAATAAGTGAAACCTACTTTCCAGTGCATCCTGATTAAAAGTCAAATGAACTAGAAATAATAATTCTATCTATCGTGCTGTCTCCAGTGGTAGCACAGATGGCTTGATTATGTTATTTACATAAATCTCACAGCAGTCTGGTTTGATTGCCTCTTACTAGAAAAGTGCACATCGTGCAGGTCCAATTACCTCTGCCTGAATGTCCTCTGGAGCTTGGGCATGGATGGATGGATGTCTCAGATTGCTATAAGCAAGATGTAAATTTTCAAAGTACCATATCTGAATAGATTAGAAATGACACTTGCAATATAAGGTCAGGGAAATGAATTGAAAAATAAATCGATCGGTAAGGTCTTTTATATTCAGAATGATCTTTTTTAACCCATGAAATATTACTGTGAATGTAACTTCTCAACTTTTAGACATGCAGAGAGATTCCCTCTAAGGATGAGTTTAAAAACAAATGTAATGCTTGGAAGACCTACATGAGTAACCAGGGTTCCTTGATAACTGAATTCTGCAATCTGGTAAGTTTATGTTGTGAATGCAATACTGTAGTAAAGTGATTTAAGAGGTTCGGAGTACTGGATTCTAAGTTGATAAAAATGGGGTAAGCAAGAGAGCGATATTCAGAGGAGAAGGAAGAGATACATTTTTACTTGCAATGGAAGGGCAAGATACAACTAAACCAGCAGGAATTTCTCTGAATTGTTATTGACTAAATAATGAGATCCACAGGATGTATTTTTTTCAGTGGGGATAATGTTAATAGAGATGTGTTTTTATTTCAAATATTTATCTGCTCTTCACTTTCAACAGTGAGTACACTTCAGAAGTACTCAATTGGCTGTACAGTGCTTTGAGATATATGGTGGTCATGAAAGGCGCTATATAAATGCAAGTCTTCCTTTCTTCCTTTCTAATATAAATTATTTGGTTCCAGCTCTTGGGCAGCAGAACTGGTGCTCGGCAGGCTATCTGACCAAGACTTCCAGTGTCGGTCTAATTTGTTATGTAGTGTGATCTCCCACTGTGGAATGCGCCTATTGCTGGGAATTTATGGGGAGGGGAGAGAAGGTGGGAATTTTCTGTGTTTCATACAGGATTGTGGTAGCCATTTAAAGGGAAAATGTGTCCCTAAATGCATAACAACAAGAAGAGGCTGCAAAAGCCTCGGTATGGCAAAACAAGTGGCTGGCAAGCGATTCTAAATGGCAACAAAATTGTGGAGACAGGAGAAGGAATCTCTAGGCAAGTGATGGCACAGCAAAGGACCCCAAACCACCATTTGATGGATGGTGAAACCGAGGTGGTGCTGCATGAGGTGGGTGTAAGGAACATTGCCCTATTTAGCACTTGCAGAAAAAGATGGTAGACCTTAAGAAACTTCAGGTTACATGAGAAACGGAGACTATTATCACTGCAGCAGAGAAGATGTAAGAGGAGCTTTAATAGCGCATTTTAAAATTATGAATGGTTTTGATAAGGAAAGGCAATTCCTCTGGTTGAGGAGTCAGTTTAAAATTATAACTAAGAAAGTGATGAAAGAATAAAGAGAGTTGTTATAATGTGGAGTTGAAAAATTTGTGGGAAACCCTCCCCAGTGTTTGGACTCATTGGAAAGGAAATTTAATTTGGAACTATCCACCAGAAAGTTTGAGATCCTAAAGTGCACATGGAAGAAACTACGAACTTTAATCGAATTTGGGATTTTACAAGGCAGTTTGGGTCTGTGGGGACAGGGCTAAGAACTAAAGGAACTATCCTTCAAAGAAGCCAGTTTGAGTATTAAAGCTGTCTGGGGTATTGAAGCTAAAGCAAATTGTCTGGAGAATTGTGTAAACTCGAAAACCCTTCTCCCCAGGAGACATTAACATAGCAACAATTAACCCACAGATAGCTAACCATCATCCTGACCTGGAAAACCATTACACAAAACCACATACATAATAATAATGGCACATCCAGCCTGCATGGAAAACCCAAGCACAGACAGACATTGTAAATACCAAAGCTAATATTTCCATCAAGAAAACAGATTTAAAAGATCGACACATCCGAGACAGGTTAACATTTAATGAGCCCGCCAAAATATGACAAAGAAATATCAAGCCCGCCAAAATTAAACAAAGACTCAGGGCTGATTTGGTGCGAAGATTAGAACAGCTCTGCTTTAACAAAGGGTATGCTATGCAATGCTATGGTATGCTATGCTATGCATCAGAGGGAAAAAGGGGAGAGACCACCACAGCAGTTTTAACTAGCTTCTCCAGCTTCGACGTCTTGAAACCGAAAAGGAAAGAAGAACATCACCATCGCGGCAGCAACTGACCACAGCTAACGTGGTACCACCAAAAACACCGTGATCGACCAACTTCAAAACAAAACTCTGCAAGGAAGAAACCGAAGAATCAAAAGTTTCCACTCTACAACCTGGGCCTGACCACCAACAGGTGAAAACATTACCGAAAAAGACTTTGAACCTATTTCTAACGAAAGAAAGTGGGTACTTACCCCATAAATCCAAAACGCGCCCTACCGCATCAGCGGACATCACCCAACTGAAGATTGCGCAGTAAGAAGTCTTCCACGACGTTCGGGGTACGGCAAGCAGAACTTACAGAATCCAGCGAACCCTGAAATCCCGAACCACCGCCAACTACCAGTAAAGGATTGGTGAGCATAGTCCCTGTTTGCCCTGGAGTTTCACCTAGTCAGTGTTAGACATTGGGAGGTGGGAGGTGTATTCTTCACTGTAACCCCTTTGAATGTGTGATGTACTGTTCTTTACTTGAGTGATTATAAGTTTGACATTGTATTTTCTTGCCTTTAATAAAATCGAAGTTCTTTTGCACCAAACCAGTCGTCTCTTGCACTTTATCACATCCCCCAAATAAATCCAGATTCTAGAACCCAGGGAGTGGGAGCGATTCGAACCGCTCAGAAGGTCAGAGGTGAACCTGACCCCACACACCACCCCCTACAATTACGTGGAATGCTTTACCACCAGGAGTATTGAGACAGAAACCATTGCATCTTTTAAGAGAAGAGCAGATAAATATTTGAAATAATGGAAGATATAATGAGTAGAGCCTGGGAAAGTGGGATCAGTTATGAATTGTTCTAGCAAAGAGTTGTCATAGAGATGATGGGCTAAATGCTCTCCTTCTGTAACTTCACTATTGATTCTATGGCTACCCAACAAAACAACATAACCGGTAGATGACCCAAATATGCATGATATGAAGGGTTACTTCCTAGCCTGCTACATATTTATTGCTGCCCATGCAAATCTTGCAGCTCTTTTATTGCTTACCTATACTGCAGCAGAGCACATATTAAGCTGCAACTTAGAGAAGGATATTGGAGAAGATGTGCATTCTAGGTGGTTGCGAGCAAGATCAGTGATATTGTGTTGGCTGTAAGGAAAATTATAGATAAATTAGTTAAGCTAAAGGAAGAAAAAGTGCCAGAACACACATCTTCGGATCCTGAGGGAGGAAATTACCAATGCCCAAGAAATGATATTTTAGATGTTTATTTAAGGTTGTTGTGCCAGTGGACTGGAAAGTGACCAGTGTAGTTTATTTACCTGTCCCTTTAAAAATTCCATACTGCTTACTTCGGAAATCCTCTATTGGATCTAAAGGCCTTTATTTGCATGCAGGACACGTGCTTAATGGGGCTTTGGCACATTTTGTGTGAGAGCAATATGTGCTGGTATAAAGGCTGGAATGCGGTGGGGAGAAGTTCCACTGGGGACCAGGTGAGTGTCATGGAACATTAGAATTCCCACCTGTCTGAAATTTCAGCCCATTGAAACGACTGGTGGGTAGATTTCAAGCAAATGATATAAATGTGGTGGTACTTGGATTGGTTCCAGGTGTATCTGGACAGCTGTGAGTCAGAGTAGGATAATGAACCTCAGGTGAATGCAAAAATACAGGGGAAATTGAGGCTGGAGCTAACTGGATAGATTTTAAGGCATAAGGAGCTTATTGTATAACTGGAGGAGTTGAACTGTTGGCTTAAACATTGAAATATTAATTCAGAATCAAAGAATGAGGCGAGGCAATATAAATAACATGGTGCAATTTTAAAGGAGATACAGGTACAGAGAGACCTGGGGTGTATGTACACACGTCTTGAAGGTGTCAGGACAAGTTGATGAGGCTGTTGAAAAGGCATACAGGATCCTGGGCTTTATAAATAGAGGCATAAGAATATAAAAGCAAGGAAGTTATGCTAAACCTTTATAAATCACTGGTTAGACCTCAGCTGGAGTATTGTGTCCAATTCTGGGCACCACACTTTAGGAAGGATGTCAAGGCCTTGGAGAGGGTGCAGAGAGGATTTACTAGAATGACACCAGGAATGAGGGACTTCACCTTTATGTGGAAAGACTGGAGAAGCTGAGATTGTTTTCCTTAGAGTAGAAAAGATTAAGGGGAGATTGAATAGAGGTGCTCAAAATTATGAGCGGTTTTGATAGCGTAACTAGGGAGAAACTTTCCACTGGCAGGATGGTCAGTAACCAAAGTACACCAAGTAAAATTAATTGGGACACAGTTCTAATTGGCAAAGAACCAGAGGGAATTAGAGGAGAATTTTTGATGCAGCGAGTTATGATGATCTGGAATGCACTGCCTGAAAGGGTGGTGGAAACAGATTCAATAGTAATTTTCAAAAGTAAATTGGATAGATACTTGAAGTGTAAAATCACAGAGGTATGTGGAAATAGCAGGGGATTGGGAATAATTGGATAGCTCTTTCAAAGAGCCGGCACAGGCACAATGGACCTCCTTCTGTGCTCTTAATATTTTATGATTCTCAATCTATTTACATACTATTTGATACAGATATTAAATTTGATGGCTGAAGATCTGGGCGCACCCTTCAGGCCCCTTTTGAGTTTTCTGCACTGGCTTGACCACCCTTATAGGAGCCCCAACAAGGGTTTCCACCTGGAGACTCAATGTATGGTCAGTGCAGAACGACAGTAATTATGAGACTGACACTGTGGCTGCCTGCATCCGATCATTGCTTGTCACTAAATAGATAAGAAATCTCTGCTCGGGATGAGGATTGTCAATTGCCAATCTGGCTAAATGGATTGTCTTTTGAGAAAGATGTGTAATTTAACTTCAGGCCTTTCTCAGGAGCTGTGAGAAAGTTTGCAGTGGTTGAGCAGAAAAGGTCAAAAACAACCCTATTCCAACTGCAAATGACTCCTGATGCTAAGAATGTATACATTCTGCTTCTTGTTTGGCTGCTGCTGCTTACCTGCTTAAATATTTTCAATACCTTCATGACACTACTCGAAGATTGGATTCTCTGAGGGCTGGAATTTTCCTCTGTTTGGCTGCCTGCTTTTGATCATAACTGGGGCTGTCATTGGACAAACATTTGGGGTTGGGGAGGGGGTATTGAGGCTCTGAGATCCACTGTCAAGTCGCCATGCCAAAATATTACCAGGTGATTTCCCTCGGACCTATCTGGGTGCAGACATCTTTGGTTACTGCACCCCGTCCTGCCATGCACATGAGGGCAGGTGGGCAGGGCTTGCTACAAGATTACACTTCCCTTATTCTCAGCCCATAGCTGCTGGCAGTAGACTCCACCTGAGATAAAGGTGGTGAGGTCTGCTTGCAGCAGGCTAGAGACACTCCATGATTGAAAGCCATAAGGACCAGGCAAGCAAGTTTTATTTATTAGCATTGGGGGGAAAATTGCAGTCGGAGGCTTCCTTTGGACGAATGCCACCCACCCGAATTTTTTTTACGGAAATACCTGGTGGTCATGGAGGCACCTCCAATTCCGGTCGGAGGCCTTCATTCAATGTGCAGCATACGGGGAGAGGACTTCTCTGTACGTACGGAAATGCTGGAGTCATGTGGGCCTGGACCAGCAATCACGAGGTAGTATTCTCATTGATTAAAAATGGGAACTCCGTTTGTGCAGTCTCCCATTACTATCAATGAGAAAACTCTCCTAAAACAAGAAACACAGCATAATAAATTTTAAAAAACACCTGACATATTTAAAATTAATTAAAATTAAATTTTTAGAAAAAAAAGTATATTTTTTGGAAAATTTTTGTATGAGTTTTACAAGGGTTAAAAATAAACTTACCTTAATGGACAGGGTTTTTAACATAAAAATGAATGATTAAATTAACATTTTTATACGATTTAAAACTCTTACGCTAGCAAAAATAAGCCATGCGCCTGCTTTTACACGGTGTAAAAGTTGGAAGGACATTCGCTGGGCATGAGTTGGGCAAATAGCCCAATCTCTCCCACGTGGATGTCCTTCTCCCGGGGATGTGGATTGGCAAAGCCGGTTTTCGGCGCATGCGCATCTCACCTCGAAAACCGGATTTTGCGAGGCCTCGCCGGGTCCATGCGAGGCCGGAATTTTCAGCTAATTATTTTGAGTTAATTTTCATTATTTAAGTTTTTCAAAAATTTTTATTAAGTATTTTCTGAAGTTTCCCTAAAGTTTCTTAAGTTTTAAGATTCTCATGAAGGATTTTGATAGGGCAAATAGGGGAAAAAATTATTTCCTTTGGTTGAAGAGACATTGACAAGCAAGCACTAATTTTCAAATAGTCTCAGTATATCAGAACCATTTTTGATTCTACTCAGTAATAAGGAATATATATTAGTCAACACTGTAAGCATGGGCCTACGGATACATATCGATACTAAAGCTGTAAACACAGATTGGTGTGTCTACATAGGCAGATATGTACATTTCTGTTCTGGGAGAATCAATACAGTGTAAGGAACAATCGCTTGGGGAAGCAGAATTTACAACAGCTGTACAGTATATGGTACATGACCAGACTAACTTTGATAAATGCACCTTCATGTTTGACAGCACATTCAGCCTAGGAGCATAATAATTAAAAGGCTACTTTGTGTATGAGGGAGATTTGTGTTCATGTGGAAAGAGATTGGTATTTCACTGCATGTTTACTTAAGGCCACGATCATACACGCCCTAGGATGTTTTGCTAATGGGTGAGAAAATAATTTAATAATAAGGTGTAAAACACATCATGCTCCCTTTTTCTTCCATATTTTGTGCTACAGAAGGTATGTATTTTCATTTTAAAAATGAAATTAATATTGGGCCGAATCTTGCTGGAAAAATAACAATGTGTTAATGACGAATACGGTTATTAATGCGCAAATCGGCCAGCAAGTTTAGGGGATTAAGAGATAGGCCGCGAGTTACGAATCTCCAGAATTTGCAAGTCGATTTACGCTGCTCAGCCATTTGCTTTGCACAAATGTCCTCTCGTCCTTAGCCTCCCTGATATTGAAGAATTTGCTGTCATCATCATAGGCGGTCCCTCGAAGCGAGGATGACTTGCTTTCACGCCAAAAAGGGAGGAGTTCACAGGTGTTTCAATGAAGGACCTAATACTCCAGATCCCAAACTACATCGTGAAGGGTGGAAGATGCCTGTGCTTGGATTTTTTTAACGTGTGGTGACCGTTGCACACCAGCCACCACACGGGCTTGACAGAGCTAGGTCTTGCTTCAGTGGCATGGTCCAGTATCCAAGACTAACTGGAGACCAGCTCTGCTGCACAGACCGAGCGTGCACACATATTGCAGTGTGGGCTGGCCCGTGCTGCCCCTCGGCCCTCACTTCTTCTGGGTCCCAGATTCATGCCTCTCCTGGGCCCCGGTCATTTCCCGCTACAAACTCTTGCCGCTCCTTCGCCCCCCCCTGCTGTGCCTGCACGCACTGCAATCAGTGACCTGGCTTCGTAGCCATAGCCCTCCTGCAGCAGCCTGCTGTTCCCTGTAGTGGCCCCAGCCTGCTGATGGACTTGCAGGCCGGGACCGCGCCTGCTATATTTACACATTAATTGTCCATTAAACTCACCACAAAAACTTAGGGCTGGTGATTAAGAGCGTAAGTACCCTATTAACAATGTTGTAAAAACAGAGAGACAGACTATTATCTGAATGGTGACAGATTAGGAAAAGGGGAGGTGCAACGAGACCTGGGTGTCATGGTACATCAGTCATTGAAGGTTGGCATGCAGGTACAGCAGGTGGTTAAGAAAGCAAATGGCATGTTGGCCTTCATAGCGAGGGGATTTGAGTACAAGGACAGGGAGGTGTTACTACAGTTGTACAGGGCCTTGCCTTGGTGAGGCCACACCTTGAATATTGTGTATAGTTTTGGTCTCCTAATTTGAGGAAGGACATTCTTACTATTGAGGGAGTGCAGCGAAGGTTCACCAGACTGATTCCCGGGATGGCGGGACTGACATATCAAGAAAGACTGGATCAACTGGGCTTGTATTCACTGGAGTTCAGAAGAATGAGAGGGGATCTCATAGAAACGTTTAAAATTCTGATGGGTTTAGACAGGTTAGATGCAGGAAGAATGTTCCCAATGTTGGGGAAGTCCAGAACCAGGGGTCACAGTCTAAGGATAAGGGGTAAGCCATTTAGGACAGAGATGAGGAGAAACTTCTTCACCCAGAGAGTGGTGAACCTGTGGAATTCTCTACCACAGAAAGTTGTTGAGGCCAATTCACTAAATATATTCAAAAAGGAGTTAGATGTAGTCCTTACTACTAGGGGGATCAAGGGGTATGGTGAGAAAGCAGGAATGGGGTACTGAAGTTGCATGTTCAGCCATGAACTCATTGAATGGCGGTGCAGGCTTGAAGGGCCAAATTGCCGACTCCTGCACCTATTTTCTATATTTCTATGTTTCTATAATTATTAATGCAATGCTAATCAACCTCTCTGGCTCAGAAAGGGAACAATTTAAATTGTGCAATCTCATTCCTGCATGTAGTCAGTTGTTCATACAGATTTAAAAACTGTCAAATTAAATTTTTTCTATCTTTTCCTTTGTCTCTTTTCTCTCTCTCTTAATCCAATCTTTCTTTTCCTCTCTATGCTGTGCCTGATTTGACTCTAATTCACCCACTCTAATTCATTTCCCATCTCCATCGTTCCTCTCTTTCTTTTTAAGTCCTTATATCTCATTAAGGAGATGCAGTATTGGTCCCGCCATTCACTCAGGTCCCGGATGCCCCGTTGCCATTGCCACACCTTCAGCAGCTCACACTTCCAGCAAGTTAGGGTGCAAACAATTTTTCAAGCTGAAGGTTGCAGAGAAATGTTTAACTAATGACATACGTCGTGAGATGCCCTGCTGTGACAAGATTTAGTCCAATATCATTTTCAAGCTGAAGATTGTCAGTGTTGGTGACTATCCTCATCTTTCTGTACTTTGGTATCCAGTGTTGGTGCCAAACGGGCAAAAGTTGTGAAGTCAATTCATTTTGCCATAATGCAACTCTCTGGACCTGCACAGTTTCCTCTATTCCTCGTTAGGGCATATATGAGGCTATTTAAGTCAAGCGGCCTCCCCATGATGTGGCCGGAGTGCCTGAGCAGCGCTCCAGTCAATGAGCACCAGAGTGCAGAACAGGAGGGAAACTGGGTAACTCCAGCGAAAGCTAAGGGCCACTCGGGCATGGAGGAAACAGGCTGCGTTTCTGCCACATCATGTATAATTGTATCTAGCATCCAAATGCAAACTTTCAGAGTACAAGAAATAGATTTAAATTGGTTAATTTTATTTAATGGGGCAAGGTGGCACTTTCACCGCTGAATGGCACAGTACAGGCAAAATGATTACAGGGCCCATGTTAGCCTCTATTTACACTGTGGTTGGAGTTGAAAGTATTAGTTCAATACTAATTAACTGCCAGCAGATGGCTTCAGAATTCTTTGTAAATGCTGTGCTTTTGTCACATTTACTGAAGGGCACATATCAAATGGCAGAATACTTTGATGAACTAGAATCATTTTTAAAATTTCTATTGTTGCCAGAAAACCGACCGAAACCTGTTAACATCTAAACCTCAGTTTTGCAGAAATGGGGGTAAGTTGCCCACCTCTCCATGGTTCCACTGTGAAAAAAATTAGACCTCTTTTCTTTCCCTACCACAATATCATCATCATCATAGGTAGTCCCTCCAAATCGAGGAAGACTTGCTTCCACTCTAAAAGTGAGTTCAGGTGACTGTACAGTCTCTGTCACAGGTGGGACAGACAATGGTTGAAGGAAAGGGTGGGTGGGGAGTCTGGTTTGCCGCACGCTCCTTCCGCTGCCTGGACTTGTTTTCTGCGTGCTCTCAGCGACGAGACTCGAAGTGCTCAGCGCCCTCCCGGATGCTCTTCCTCCACTTTGGGCGGTCTTGGGCCAGGGACTCTCAGGTGTCAGTGAGGATGTTGCATTTTATCAAGCAGGCTTTGAGGGTGTCCTTGAAGCATTTCCTCTGCCCACCTGGGGCTCACTTGCCGTGTAGGAGTTCCGAGTAGAGCGCTTGCTTTGGGAGTCTTGTGTTGGGCATGCAAACAATGTGGCCCGCCCAACGGAGCTGGTCAAGTGTGGTCAGTGCTTCCATGCTGGGGATGTTGGCCTGATCGAGGATACTGATATTCCCTTGAATATACTCTTGAATGGCAGCATCCAGTCCATAAAGAGCGGCTGCCTCACTAGAATTTACACTCTCCATCTAACTGGGCCAGGCTTATCATGTCCAGTAGCTTTTTCAAGTTAGAAGGAGGGACTTCCCTCCGAAAATTTGGTGCGATTTGCCCCCTGATTACAGCAAAGTGGTGACTTCTTACATAAGGCTTGTGATCTTGACCCCAAAAAGACTCTGCGTAACCCCCTCCCCCCCCCACCACACTCCACCCCTGCCACTGACCCCCCACCAAAGAATATGGTTGCCAAACCACCAAGATAGTGTGGAGTCTCCAGGAATTAAATATTAATCCCCTGGAAAGTGCTGTGAACAACCCCAGAGAACAATCATAAGGACATAATAAAAACATTTTTTTTTCCTTTTCGTTGAACACTTTTGTTTATTAGTTATAAAATATTGGTGATGGGGAATAAAGGCAGTTTGAACGGATGTGGCAGTTGTAGACAGGAGGTCATGTAATTAAACCTCCAGGAATATGCCTAACCAGAGTTGGCAACCCTACCAAGGAGAACAGTCACTAGTTGGGGACATCCTAATGTGTACATGTGCTTGAATATGCCATATCAGTTCTCTACAAAACCATAAACAAATCGTCCATAGATCATTGCAAAATTAGTTGGGGATTACAAGAAATGGCAATTCATTTAACATGTGCAGTTTTCCTTTGGATTCCTCAGAAAATATAAATTTGCCCTGGAAAACAAAAGTGGGAATTCTGAGCAGTGATATTCATTAGTGTCCATAATCAAGCATTTGCCATTTAGAAAGTACGGTATTTCAGTACAGTACTGATTTAAAAAAATAATTGGATGAGTTCGCATGAAGAGGTTGCTTTGGGCCATTTGATCTCATTCTTCCGGGATACTCACTCAACCACGTCCTTCAACAGTTTTAACATCCACCTGACTAGCCAGTAATGTCGTGCCCGAAAGGTATTGCCTCCTGACTGCAGCACTTCCTCAGTACTGCACTGGTGAATCAGACTTGATGGTGGGGTCCCAGCCCACAGCTTTCTGACCCAAAGGGAAGTATGCTGCCAACTGAGTCGAGCTGATACAGAAATAATAAAATGATACATTTTTTGAATACAGCATTTGAATGTTTTTTTTAATAGTTGTATTTAAAATGCATAGAAACATATGAGTCCTGATTTGTTGAGGCCATTGATGGGTTTACTGTTCAGGGCCATCTTGTAAAGTGTGTTTATTCGTGATGTCGTAAGGATATATCACCCCAGAAAATCTGAATTCTCGGCTCACTCAATTCTCTGACAGGCGATTTTAGGGCTCAGGAGGAGGCTGTGCTTCTGGCATGTATTAGCATCGCTCTAATGGCTAAAATCTTCACATAAGCTCCCATGCCGCATTTTGTGGGTTGAGGCAAAGGTTCCACTCGGAGGATTATCCTGACCCATATAAATTGGGCAGAAGAGCAGGTGCTCTCCCATTTTTTTTAGGCTTTTTTCCCCCCCAAGTGTTGTGATTTGACTGATGAATTTTCTAGCTTCTGCATTTTGCAAAATCTTTTTCTGGTTCCCTGGTGCGGCCTTTTGGTACAACGTTTCATTTGACTCCATTGCGTTTGCGTGTACAGTGCTAAATTCTTCCAGCAATACAAGTTGTTAGGGAGATGGGGATCGCGACGTTACCTCCCATACATGCTTTGAATGAGGAGGACCGCTCTGAAATGTGCTCCCGACACTGGCCCACCACCCGTGTTTAGAGATGGCACTACGCCATGCTTGCCAACTCTCCAGGATTGCCTTGGATGCTCCAAAAATGAAAGATAAATATCCTGGACAGTGTTGCAAGCAAAATGATGGAATCAATTATTAAGGATGTCATAGCAGCGCATTTGGAAAGAGGTGACATGATAGGTCCAAGTCAGCATGGATTTGTGAAAGGGAAATCATGATTGACATATCTTCTGGAATTTTTTGAGGATGTTTCCAGTAGAGTGGACAAGGGAGAACCAGTTGATGTGGTGTATTTGGACTTTCAGAAGGCTTTTGACCAGGTCCCACACAAGAGATTAATGTGCAAAGTTAAAGCACATGGGATTGGGGGTAGTGTGCTGACATGGATTGAGAACTGGTTGTCAGACAGGAAGCAAAGAGTAGGAGTAAATGGGTACTTTTCAGAATGGCAGGCAGTGACTAGTGGCACAGAACCTTGCGGTACCCCACTAGTCACTTGTTTATTAATTACAAAAATATTGGCGATGGTGAAAAAAATGCTGTTTGACTGGGCAGGGGGATTGGAGGCTGGAGGTCATGTGATGTAAGCTCCAGGAATACAGCCAACTAGAGTTTGCAACCCTAAGCTACTCCTACCTGATGTGCCTGAGGAGATTTGGCTTTGCCACTTGTACTTAACTGTAAATGCAGTGTCCTAGCTATACCATTGGCTGCATCCTGACTACAACTTGAGGGACAGGAGTGCTGCCAAGGTCGTCATGCATTACTCTTGTCTGTAACAGGATCTTTTCAGATCACCACCGGGGACATTTCCAGGTAAGTCAGTTTACAGTTCGTTCCTGCATAAAGCAAGTAACTAATGGCCAGGACAAACACTTTTATCACTTGCCCTGTGCATGCAAGACACTAAATGGAAAGGGCATACAGCTTTTGTCACCTAGCAGGCTTCCCAAGGGTACAAGGTGTTAGTGATGGAACCCACATGACCATCAGGATTCCTCATATCAACTCTATAATCTACATAACACAATAGGTTTGTATTTAATTACACTATAGGTGGCATCTAACTACAAGCAACACAAGAACTTTCAGTTATAGTAGCTTTAATGCAGAAAAATGTACCAAGGTGCTTCAAGAGGTGTTCTCAGAAATAACACTAGTATGCACTAGTATGTTGAATATATTTAAATTGGAGATAGACAGATTTTTGAACGATAAGGAAGTCAAGGGTTATGGGGAGCGGGCAGGGAAGTGGAGTTGAGGTCAAGATCAGATCAGCCATGATCTTATTGAATGGCGGAGCAGGCTCGAGGGGCCAAATGGCCTACTCCTGCTCCTATTCCTTATGTTCTTATTATGCTCTTATGTACATCAATAGCCAATATCCAGGAAGCAACCATGATGTCTTTGTTGTGCAGAAGACTACAGTGTCTGTACTTTAAGAAGTAGAATAAAAATTGGGTAGATGGTTCTTTGGGGACCAGAACTGCCCTTCTGCCTCGATGGCTGCTGACCTCACTAAGAAACTCCCTAACAGCCAAGGAGCATCTTGGACTGAAAGTCTGAGCTTCTGTTAGCTGCTCCTCAGTTGCTAACAGAAGAGTGTGCCATCCAGCTTTGGCACAATGAAAGAGTGTGTGCTAATGGGCAATGGTTAGGTACAGTGTTTGAGATGGTATGTCCCAAAGTGAGTGGGAATTCTCAACTTAGAAAAGGACTTTTCTTGATAGGGCACACAAGAAATGCATGCAAGAATCTGGACAATTCTAATCTTTGCCTCCTTCCTGATACTAATATACTTCTTCCTCATTTTCTGACCCATATGAGGGAGCTGGGTGATTGCATTAACTTGGTTAACAACTTCCCACCATGCAGTTTTCACTTGTGCTTTTACTGAGCCCAGATAGGACCACCCTCCTTTGGTGTACCTGCAGCAAGACCTCCAGTCCTTCAGCCCACATGTCTCTGCTGACCCATTGTGAATAATTAATCCACTTTTCTGCCACCACTACAACTTACCCTTTAATGGTACTTGGCTGGATTTACTACACCCCAACCAAGTGTGTTACAGATCAAGCTCTGTGGGCAAGCTTTTCATGTGCCAGTAGCCTATTCAAATTAGGCAAGGAATTCCTATCGCTTGAGGTCTACCTCCTGAGCCACTTGCTTGCCTGTACCATGGACCAACACAACTCCAGTATCCATTTAAATAGTTTAATTATTGGTCCTGCAATCTGACTTTTCATGACCTCTCGGGGCCAAAAGCTTAAAATCTGAATCCTGGAAGGGCATCGAAACGACTGGTTACTGCCTAGTGAGTGTTGAGAATATTATTGGGATTTTCGGCATATGGTTTGGGATAGGATGAGAATTTAGCTTTAAACCAAGTGTTTCCAAGGCTTGGAAATGAACTAAGGTAGGGTTCTGAACATATAAGCCTCAATATTAACCCCCTGCTCCCCCCCTCACTCCCCCCCCACCATGACGGATAGGAGAGGGTTGGGCACTAAAGTGTCTAATTCACTTAACCCAACCCAAACATGCTGCGCACAACAGCAGATATTTTCACGCCGGCAGGCAATGGGCCATTCGAGTTTCCCACCGTGCAGAGGCAGTTCACTTATTAACATATGTAAATCGAGCTCCTACAGTTCAATTAGGAGCCCGATTTGAAATTAACGAGTGCTCCACATGTTTCCCAGGGGCCGGGATATTAGGCAGTGAAATGGAGGTGGGAACAGTTGGCTTTTCAAGGTAAATGGCTCTTTTAGCATCTTTGTGGGCCCCAGGCCCATCAAGTAAGCCTTAGGACTCGCCAAGCCAAGCCAAGCCCTAATCGCCGGTCACCCTCCCTCCCTCCCCCCCACTCTCTCCCCCCCCCCCTACGTCACAATGCAAGCCTTGCCAATTGCATACTTCCTCTCCCAGCCTTGCCGATTGCATGCCTCCTCACCGGGCCCTCCCAAGCAGGGCTCCATTCCCCGGGCGTCCTGATTGCACCCACCTCCCGCTGGCCAGGCTGCCCATTTGGCTGGCTTGGACGGGAGGCAGACCTACAAGATGCAAATGCGGCCCTATTGGTAACATCGGCCTCACCCGTAAATATTGGAGCAGTAAGGTCTGATCCTCTATTCCCACTTCTCCATGTTATTTAATTGAATCATAGAATGATACAGCACAGAAGGAGGCCAAACGGCCCATTGTGCCCATGCCGGATTTAAGTTGCTTAATTTAAATTATTGGATAATTTAATTTTTCAGTGCAGCAAATTATTTTGCATTATCAGGAGACAGGAAGATTGTGAGGAGACTAAACTGTAAGGGACTGAAATTGCCCCTTTCCTTAAGGCCTCTTAACACCGGAAAACAACGGCCACGCTGCGGAGTGCAATGGCCGCTGACTTTTCGTGTAATGGCCGCCATTATCAAAATTCTGCTCCTGCGGTATCCCGGTGGTGACCCGCTCCCCCTCCACTGCTCCGCTGTTGCCGATCCATGCTAATTGCATCATCACAGTGTGTACTGCCAATGTCCCCCCCCCCCACCGTCCCCCTGACGCAAAATTCCACCGTGAAATCTTCGGCCCACCAGGCGGTGCCAAAACAAGCTATTTTGCGGAAGTCCAGTGAGGCTGTGGCCTTCTGCAATGGTGGTGCGGCTCCCATTAAAGGGGAGGACGCACTGCCGCTGCCACCATGGTTTTTCTCTGTTGGCCGACTGCCATGTCGATCCAACAATTATGCCCCCCCCCCCGTGTTCGGCCGGGCCACCAACAGACAGCCTGGCACCCTCTCTTGGGTGCAGGCTGCTGGCCCGGCCGAAACCCTCACTGGTGATCCAGTGGACCGAAGTCTAAGCATCGCGAAGGCTCTCCCCTTTAAGTGAAGGGGAGAGCCATGGTGACGCGGCGCCGTGATGATGTCATCACAGCGGTCATGACACCGCCCCCCCCTCCCCCCCGCAACATCCGCCCCTCTGGTGTACTCACCGCCTCACTTCCGCCCCCATTATGAGCAACTTCCGGTCCACCTGAAAAAAAAACAACTAGCGGAATCTTGCTCAAAGCCCACCTCAACTACCGCGGCGGCAAAAACACTAGAAATGGGGTGCATGCAGGGTCCGTTTAGGGCAGGGGGCAATTTCGGGGCCAGGAGAATTAATGCCGGGAGATAGACAAATGCCATAAAGCTTTTTGAAAAATGTAATTTGCTTAAAAAAATACATCCCCAGTCTTTATGGATTTTACAAGACAATTAATTAAATCTGAAAAAATCTGTGCTTGGAATCCAGCCTTTCAATAAAGACGAAGAAATTGTCCGGAAGCTCTTCAAGTTAATAATCCTGAACAATGGAAGCATCTATCCATATCTTCTTCGATGACTCACGGGAGTTTGGAGTTGTTTATCTTGAAGGGAAAGAATAGCCTGGGGAGGGGGAGGGAGACTGATGCATAGCAACCATTTGTACAAAAGATTCTGTATGCAAGTTTTGTACTATGTCAGCGAAGGTGATATGCTTGAATGCGTCACATTTAATATTTTCATCCTCTGGTTCATATTTTCTATTCCAAGTAACTGGATGTATAAGAAAATATGTGAGAGATAGTTAAATGCAATGTTATCATTTGAGTGGTCAATGTTTTCGATTAAAATAATGAGGTAAAATTAAAATATGCGTTTTAATTTCTAAATTCAGTCACATGTGAAGCTTCGAATCAATGTCATAATCACTCCAACAGATGTGTTTATTAGAAATCAAATCAAAATATCTTGACACATATAGGTAAGGTCTTGTGTGTGGGAGAGACAAATACGGTGTTGTATTTTCAGCCTTCAAGCGATTTTGTTAGAAGCAGTTAGGTTTTGGAATATGTTTTCCAATCTTTTGTGTTCGATGCTGCATGAAACCACAAGATTTGATTATCATCAAATGAAGCGCTCACTTAAGCAAACATAGCCTCTTTTGAAAATCAGACGAGTGGAATTATTCAAAGTTTTCTCATGAAAATCAAACTAATGTCCAGCTCTCCTCCTACACCAAATAAAACATGATCTTCACCACCATTGAAGCACCTTAAATCTGAGCTATCTTTTAAGCACAAGTCACCTGTAGAAAACTACCCATACACTATGCAGTGTGGATTTAAAAACAAGAAAGACTTGCATTTATATAGCACCCTGCACCACCTCAGAATGTCCTAAAATGCTTTACAGCCAATAATGTCGTTTTGGAGTATAGTCACTGTCACAATGTAGGAAATGTGGCAGCCAATTCGTGCACAGCAAGGCCCTACAAACAGCAATGTGATAATGACCGATAATCTGTTTTAGTGATGTTGGGTGAGAAATAAATATAGGCCAGGAAACCTTACTGTCTCTCCAAGAAAGAGGAATATATAGAAAGCACTGAGTAAAACCAAATAAAAAAACTTATAGATCATACTTAACAGAACGATTATATTTATTCGACCTGAGGGCATTTCTGAAGTTAACGACCTGGAGAATGGAATATAATTCAGATGCATGATGCTGATTATTGAACAGGTTATAAATTCAAACCTGTGGGAGGTTGTCCTGTATGGGCAATTAACAATATAAGAATGATGTTGATGTGTACATTCATTTATTGGATATTTGCACTCTCATTTTCCATTTTCTTTAGTACCTGTTTCAGTCCATTTTATCATTGCTAACATCTATGTAGTACTTTTAAGGAGCTCCGACATAGCAAGCGATCCCCAGGTGGGCAGAGGAAACGTTTCAAGGACACTCAAAGCCTCCTTGATAAAGTGCAACATCCCCACCGACACCTGGGAATTCCTCCCAAAGTGGAGGAAGAGCATCTGGGAGGGCACTGAGCACCTCGAGTCTCGTCGCCGAGGGCATGCAGAAACCAAGCGCAGGCAGCGGAAGGAGCATGCTGCAAACCAGACTCCCCACCCACCCTTTCCTTCAACCACTGTCTGTCCCACCTGTACAGTCACCTGTACAGTGGAAGCAAGTCTTCCTTGATTTCGAGGGACTGCCTATGATGATGATGACTTTCAAGGATAATCTTTGAATGTGTAGTAATTTGATTTAATAAAACACCTATCTTATAATATGTATGAGATTAACTTTACTCTGCTGTTTTTATATCTCTTAATAAATTTTCCTAAGTAATTGTTTTTGAGATATTGGCAATCAATTTCATCAAAAAGAAGCTGTTAAGATCTCCTGCCAGTAGAGGACACTATTGTGTAGGAAGTCAAATAACTTTTCTCCTACAAGTCTCCAATGTGAAAGAAATACACTAGTTTTTGAAGCAAGAGAGGGAGCCCTTATATAATCTAATATATAAGCTCTTGAATAATATAATCTAGTTTAAAAAGCTCAGCCTCATTGTGCACAAATGTGAAATCCTATTACACTGGAAATGACCTTGGCTACACACTTATTGTGCAATAAGACAATGCAATGAGTCTCTTTTTGTACCAGGACAAGGTTAGTTCAAGCACATGGGATTTTCAAGCTCCTATTCACTGCTGCCCAGCAGCAAAATAATGACTTCACTTTGAAGTGGGAAGTGATTAGTGAACCTTGCCCTATCGTGTATAGATCAGGGGATGGTAAGGTCTTTCTCCCTCCTATCCTTTACAGTCAATACTTAGCAATTTGTGGTGAAGAATATGGCGCATTCAGTTTCCATGATTAACACAGTGGGAAATAATTGACTCTTAATTTCCTGTGTAATGCTTCTTACATTACAAGGATTGCAATTTATTCCTCCTTTTGCAGTACAATGCATTCACTGCTGGACGTTGTGCAATTGTATTGCATCAAATGTTGCCTGGTGTGCTCTTTATTCTTAACTGCAGGAAACTGCTATTTTAGTGACAAATGAATTACAACAGTGACTACACTTCAAAAGTACTTCATTGGCTGTAAAGTGCTTTGAGACGTCGGGTGGTCGTGAAAGGTGCTATATAAATCCAAGTCTTTCTTTTGAAGCAAGACTTAAATCTGGGCAGAGCTTTGTGAAGGAAGGCTTATGGTTTCTTTCATGGAACTGCAAGCAGGAGTTCAGATAAGCAGATCACCAGAGCTGAACAACGTTAAAAAAAAAAATTCTGTTTCTCTAATCAGTGGCACGGTGAAAACTTGGCTTGATTTCGCATTAGCAGTGAAGAAACAAGGGTGAATTCTATCTCTCTCGAATAACACACGACTTTGCCATCCTTCCCTCAAATGAACAAAGTTAAAATTATATTAAGCTCTGTTTATGATGTTCAATATAATTCAAATTTATCCTAGAATCACAGAATGATACAGCACACAATGAGGCCATTCGACCCATCGTGCCTGTGCTGGCCCTTTGATAGAGCGATTCAATTGGTCCCACTCCCTGCTCTTTCCCCAGAGCCATGTAGTTTTTTTCCCATCAAGTATTTATCTAATTCCCTTTAGAAAGTTACTATTGAATCTGCTTTCACCATCTTTTCAAGCAGTGCATTCTGAAACTTAACAACATGCTGCATAATTCTTTTGTTTCCTCATGTCGTCTCTTGCCCAATCACCATAAATCTGTGTCCTCTGATTACCAACCCTATCACCACTGGAAACCATTTCTCTTTATTTACTCAACACCATTCATGATTTTGAATACCTCTATCAAATCTCCTCTTAACATTCTTTGCTCGAAGGAGAACAACTCTAGTCTCTCCACGTAACTGAAGTCTGTCATCCCTGGAACCATTTTAGTAAATCTCTTCTGCACCCTCTGTAAGGTTTTGACATCCTTGCTAATGTGTGGTGCCCAGAATTGAACACGATACTCCAGCTGAGGCATAACCAGTGTTTTATAAAGGGTTACCATAACTTCCTTGCTTTTGTACTCTGTACCTCTACTTATGTCTTTTTAGCAGTCTTCTCAATTTGTCTTGCCACCTGCAACAATTTGTGCACATATGTCCCCAGGTCTCTCTGTTCCCGCACCCCCTTTAAAACTGTATCATTTAGCTTACATTACCACTCCTCATTCTTCCGACCAAAACCTATCACTTCATACTTCTGTGTTAAATTTCATCTACATCACATAAGAACACAAGAATTAGGAACAGGAGTAGTCCATCTAGCCCCTCGAGCCTGCTCCGCCATTCAACAAGATTATGACTGATCTGGCCATGGACTCAGCTCCACTTACCCGCCCACTCCCCGTAACCCTTAATTCCCTTATTGGTTAAAAATCTATCTATCTGTGACTTGAATAAATTCAATGAGCTAGCCTAAACTGCTTCTTGGGCAGAAAATTCCACAGATTCACAACCCTCTGGGAGAAGAAATTCCTTCTCAACTCGGTTTTAAATTGTCTCCTCCATATTTTGAGGCTGTGCCCCCTAGTTCTAGCCTTCCCGACCAGTGGAAACAACCTCTCTGCCTCTATCTTGTCTATCCCTTTCATTATTTTAAATGTTTCTATAAGATCACCCCTCATCCTTCTGAACTCCAATGAGTAAAGACCCAGTCTACTCAATCTATCATCATAAGGTAACCCCCTCATCTCCGGAATCAGCCTAGTGAATCGTCTCTGTACCCCCTCCAAAGCTAGTCTATCCTTCCTTAAGTAAGGTGACCAAAACTGCACACAATACTCCAGATGCGGCCTCACCAATACCCTATACAGTTGCAGCAGGACCTCCCTGCTTTTGTACTCCATCCCTCTCGCAATGAAGGCCAACATTCCATTCGCTTTCCTGATTACCTGCTGCACCTGCAAACTAACTTTTTGGGATTCATGCACAAGGACCCCCAGATCCTTCTGCACTTCAGCATGTTGTAATTTCTCCCCATTCAAATAATATTCACTTTTACTGTTGTTTTTTCCCAAGGTGGATGACCTCACACTTTCCGACATTGTATTCCATCTGCCAAACCTTAGCCCATTCGCTTAACCTATCCAAATCTCTTTGCAGCCTCTCTGTGTCCTCTACACAACCCACTTTCCCACTAATCTTTGTGTCATCTGCAAATTTTGTTACACTACACTCTGTCCCCTCTTCCAGGTCATCTATGTATATTGTAAACAGTTGTGGTCCCAGCACCGATCCCTGTGGCACACCACTAACCACCGATTTCCAACCTGCAAAGGACCCATTTATCCCGACTCTCTGCTTTCTGTTCGCCAGCCAATTCTCTATCCATGCTAATACATTTCCTCTGACTCCGCATACTTCTATCTTCTGCAGTAACCTTTTGTGTGGCACCTTATCGAATGCCTTTTGGAAATCTAAATATACCACATCCATCGGTACACCTCTATCCACCATGCTCGTTATATCCTCAAAGAATTCCAGTAAATTAGTTAAAACATGATTTCCCCTTCATGAATCCATGCTGCGTCTGCTTGATTGCACTATTCCTATCTAGATGTCCCGCTATTTCTTCCTTAATGATAGTTTCAAGCATTTTCCCCACTACAGATGTTAAACTAACCGGCCTATAGTTACCTGCCTTTTGTCTGCCCCCTTTTTTAAACAGAGGCGTTACATTAGTTGCTTTCCAATCCGCTGGAACCTCCCCAGAGTTCAGAGAATTTTGGTAGATTATAACGAATGCATCTGCTATAACTTCCACCATCTCTTTTAATACTCTGGAATGCATTTCATCAGGGCCAGGCGACTTGTCTACCTTCAGTCCCATTAGCCTGTCCAGCACTACCCCCCTAGTGATAGTGATTGTCTTAAGGTCCTCCCTTCCCACATTCCTGTGACCAGCAATTTTTGGCATGGTTTTTGTGTCTTCCACTGTGAAGACCGAAGCAAAATAATTGTTTAAGGTCTCAGCCATTTCCACATTTCCCATTATTAAATCCGCCTTCTCATCTTCTAAGGGACCAACATTTACTTTAGTCACTCTTTTCCGTTTTATATATCTGTAAAAGCTTTTACTATCTGTTTTTATGTTTTGCGCAAGTTTACCTTCGTAATCTATCTTTCCTTTCTTTATTGCTTTCTTAGTCATTCTTTGCTGTCGTTTAAAATTTTCCCAATCTTCTAGTTTCCCACTAACCTTGGCCACCTTATACGCATTGGTCTTTAATTTGATACTCTCCTTTATTTCCTTGGTTATCCACGGCTGGTTATCCCTTCTCTTACCGCCCTTCTTTTTCACTGGAATATATTTTTGTTGCGCACTATGAAAGAGCTCCTTAAAAGTCCTCCACTGTTCCTCAATTGTGCCACCATTTAGTCTGTGTTTCCAGTCTACTTTAGCGAACTCTGCCCTCATCACACTGTAGTCCCCTTTGTTTAAGCATAGTACGCTCGTTTCTGACACAACTTCCTCACCCTCAATCTGTATTACAAATTCAACCATACTGTGATCACTCATTCCGAGAGGATCTTTTACTAGGAGATCGTTTCTTTTTCCTGTCTCATTACACAGGACCAGATCTAAGATCGCTTGCTCCCTTGTAGGTTCTGTAACATACTGTTCTAAGAAACAATCCCATATGCATTCTATGAATTCCTCCTCCAGGCTACCCTGTGCGATTTGATTTGACCAATCTGCCATGTGTCTGCCCATTTCAGCAGTCTGTATATGTCCTCCCGAAGTCTGTTACGTTAATATATATCAAAAAGAGTAGTGGTTTTAATATCAACCTCTGGAGAACACCCCTGTACTTCCCTCCAGTCTGATAAACAACCGTTCACCACTACACTCTGCTTTCTGTCCTTCAGCCAATTTTCTATCCAGAATGCTACTGTCCCTTTAATCCCATGGTCTTTAATTTTACGAACAAGATTATTATGTCATCACAGGCATTATGTGGTACTTTATCAAACGCCTTTTGAAAGTCCATGTACACAACATCAGCTGCACAACTCTCATCAACCCTCTCGATTACTTCATCAACGAACTCAATCATGTTAGTCAAACACGATTTACCTTTAACACATTCATGCTGACTTTCATTTATTAACCCATACTTATCTTCTTTCTTTCTTTCATACTTTTCCAAAGTCAATTAATTTTGTCCTGGAGTATTGTAGTTTCCCCACCACTCTTCTACAAAGCCCTGCAAATTTTTATTTTTCTAGTTTTTATCCAATTTCCTTTTCAAAGTTACGATTGAATCTGCTTTTACCACCCTTCTCAATGTAATGTCCTTATTCAATGGCACAAAACCCACACGAGGCACATTCTATGGACAAGGTCACTCTATGACCTGAACCTTTATTCACAGGACCAAGAAGTGATGACCCTGCATGGGACCTCCCTTTATATACCTGGATGACCAGGTAAGGAGTGTCTCCCACAAGTTCACCACCTGTGGTCAAGGTGTGCATTGCTTAAGTATATACAGTATTGCAATCGTGTTACATAGAGGTTACATAGAGGTTACATACATGACATCACCTCATGAACTCCCGGAATTCGTAGCTCGTGAAACATGGGCCATTATCGCTAACAAGGATGTCTGGCAAGCCGTGGGTTGCAAAGACCGCACGTAGACTCTCCATAGTGGTGGATGTCGTGCACGAATTCAAAATGATGCACTCGATCCATTTCGAGTACGCATCTACCACAATGAGAAACATTGTTCCCATGAATGGGCCCAAGTAGTCTACATGAATACGTGACCATGGCCTGGTGGGTCAGAGCCACGGGCTGAGTGGGGCCTCCCTGGGGGCATTTCCCAGCTGGGCACACGTCGTGCACCTGCGAACACAGTGTTCCAGGTCTGAATCAATTCCCAGCCACCAAACATCTGACCTTCAATGGCCTTCATCAGAACGATGCCTGGATGCTCGCTGTGGAGTTCCCTGATGAATGCCTCCCTGCCCCTCTGGGACATGACTACCCGGCTGCCCCATAGTAGACAGTTAGCTTGGATGGAGAGCTCATCCATCCGCCTGTGAACCGGTCTGACCTCCTCAGGTCATGCTCTGTGTGCGGGCGCCCAATTCCCAGTCAGGACACATTTCTTATTCAGAGATAGGAGGGGATCTCTGTTTGTCCAGATTTTGATATGGCGGGCTGTGATGGTGGAACCTGTGCTGTCAAAGGCATTAACGGCCATGACCATCTCAGCGCTTTGTTCCGCTGCCTCCTCGGTGGTGGCCAGTGGAAGCCTGCTGATCGCGTCAGCGCAATTTTCGGTGCCGGATGGAGTAGTCATAAGCAGCCAGCATGAGAGGCCATTGCTGTCTGCGGGCTGACGCGTTGGCATTGACAGCCTTGCTGTCTGACAACAGGGATGTTAACGGCTTGTGGTCCATTTCTAATTCGAACCTCCTGCCAAAAAGGTACTGATGCATTTTTTTACACCATAGACACATAACGAGTGCCTCCTTCTCAACGATCCCATATCCCCGTTCTGCTTGAGAGTGAGACCTGGAAGCATAAGCCACAGGTTGTAGTTGGCCCTTAGCATTACTCTGCTGCAACACGCACTCAACCCCATAGGACGATGCATCACATGTCAGAACCAATTTCTTACAGGGGTCATACAGGGTCAATAACTTATTTGAACAAAGTAGGTTCCGCGCCCGATTGAAAGCCGTTCTTGACAGTCCCCATAAAACCAATCACAACCCTTATACAGGCGCACGTGAAGCGGCTCCAACAACGTGCTTAAGTTCAGCCGAAAGTTCCTGAAATAGTTCAAAAGTCCCAGAAATGAACACAACTCTGATATGTTGCCCGGCCTGGGCGCTTGTCGAATCGCCTCTATTTTTGATTCGGTGGGCCGAATCCCATCTGCAGCAGCTCTCCTGCCCAGGAACTCAACCTCAGGAGCCAAAAACACACATTTCGACTTCTTGAGTCGCAGGCCTACCCGGTCCAGTCGGCTTAGCACCTCCTCCAGGTTGTGGAGGCGTTCCTCGGTGTCACGACCCGTGATATAAGAACATATAAACTAGTATTAAAACACTCTACCTAAACTCACGCAGCATTCGAAATAAAGTAAATTAGTTGACGGCACAAATCATTACAAATGGGTATGATTTGGTGGCATTACAGAAACGTGGTTGCAGGGGGGCCAAGACTGGGAATTAAACATACAGGAGTATCTGACAATTCGGAAAGATAGACAAGAAGGGAAAGGAGGTGGGGTAGCTCTGTTAATAAAGGATGACATCAGGTCAGTTGTGAGAGACGATATTGGCTCTAATGAACAAAATGTTGAATAATTGTGGGTGGATATTAGAGATAGTAAGGGGAAAAAGTCACTGGTGGGCGTAGTTTATAGGCCTCCAGATAATAACTTCACGGTGGGGCGGGCAATAATCAAGGGAATAATGGAGGCATGTGAAAAAGGAACGGTAATAATCATGGGGGCTTTTAACCTACATATCGATTGGTCAAATCAAATCGCACGGGGTAGCCTTGAGGAGGAATTCATAGAATGCATACGGGATTGTTTCTTCGAACAGTATGTTACAGAACCTACAAGGGAGCAAGCTATCTTAGATCTGGTCCTGTGTAATGAGACAGGAAAAAGAAACGATCTCCTAGTAAAAGATCCTCTCGGAATGAGTGATCACAGTATGGTTGAATTTGTAATACAGATTGAGGGTGAGGAAGTAGTGTCTCAAACAAGCGTACTATGCTTAAACAAAGGGGACTACAGTGTGATGAGGGCAGAGTTGGCTAAAGTAGATTGGAAACACAGACTAAACGGTGGCAAAATTGAGGAACAGTGGAGGACTTTTAAGGAGCTCTTTCATAGTGCGCAACAAAAATATATTCCAGTGAAAAAGAAGGGCGGTAAGAGAAGGGATAACCAGCCGTGGATAACCAAGGAAATAAAGGAGAGTATCAAATAAAGACCAATGCGTATAAGGTGGCCAAGGTTAGTGGGAAACAAGAAGATTGGGAAAATTTTAAACGACAGCAAAGAATGACTAAGAAAGCAATAAAGAAAGGAAAGATAGATTACGAAAGTAAACTTGCGCAAAACATAAAAACAGATAGTAAAAGCTTTTACCGATATATAAAACGGAAAAGAGTGACTAAAGTAAATGTTGGTCCCTTAGAAGATGAGAAGGGGGATTTAATAATGGGAAATGTGAAAATGGCTGAGACCTTAAACAATTATTTTGCTTCGGTCTTCACAGTGGAAGACGCAAAAACCATGCCAAAAATTGCTGGTCACGGGAATGTGGGAAGGGAGGACCTTGAGACAATCACTATCACGAGTGGGGTAGTGCTGGACAGGCTAATGGGACTTAAGGTAGACAAGTCCCCTGGTCCTGATGAAATGCATTCCAGGGTATTAAAAGAGATGGCGGAAGTTATAGCAGATGCATTCGTTATAATCTACCAAAATTCTCTGGACTCTGGGGAGGTACCAGCGGATTGGAAAGCAGCTAATGTAACGTCTCTGTTTCAAAAAGGGGGCAGACAAAAGGCAGGTAACTATAGGCTGGTTAGTTTAACATCTGTAGTGGGGAAAATGCTTGAAGCTATCATCAAGGAAGAAATAGCGGGACATCTAGATAGGAATAGTGCAATCAAGCAGACGCAGCATGGATTCATGAAGGGGAAATCATGTTTTAACTAATTTACGGGAATTCTTTGAGGATATAACGAGCATGGTGGATAGAGGTGTACCGATAGATGTGGTGCTTTCAGATTTCCAAAAGGCATTCGATAAGGTGCCACACAAAAGGTTACTGCAGAAGATAGAGGTACGCGGAGTCAGAGGAAATGTATTTGCATTAATAGAGAATTGGCTGGCTAACAGAAAGCAGAGAGTCGGGATAAATGGGTCCTTTTCGGGTTGGAAATCAGTGGCTAGTGGTGTGCCACACGGATCGGTGCTGGGACCACAACTGTTTACAATATACATAGATGACCTGAAAGAGGGGACTGAGTGTAGTGTAACAAAATTTGCAGATGACACAAAGATTAGTGGGAAAGCGGGTTGTGTAGAGGACACAGAGAGGCTGAAAAGAGATTTAGAAAGGTTAAGCGAATGGGCTAAGGTTTGGCAGATGGAATACAATGTCGGAAAATGTGAGGTCATCCACCTTGGAAAAAAAACAGTAAAAGTGAATATTATTTGAATGGGAAGAAATTACAACATGCTGAGGTGCAGAGGGACCTGGGGGTCCTTGTGCATGAATCCCAAAAAGTTAGTTTGCAGGTGCAGCAGGTAATCAGGAAGGCAAATGGAATGTTGGCCTTCATTGCGAGAGGGATGGAGTACAGAAGCAGGGAGGTCCTGCTGCAACTGTATAGGGTATTGGTGAGGCCGCACCTGGAGTACTGCGTGCAGTTTTGGTCACCTTACTCAAGGAAGGATATACTAGCTTTGGAGGGGGTACAGAAACGATTCACTCGGCTGATTCCGGAGATGAGGGGGTTATCTTATGATGATAGATTGAGTAGACTGGGTCTTTACTCGTTGGAGTTCAGAAGGATGAGGGGTGATCTTATAGAAACATTTAAAATCATGAAAGGGATAGACAAGATAGAGGCAGAGAGGTTGTTTCCACTGGTCGGGGAGACTAGAACTAGGGGGCACAGCCTCAAAATACGGGGGAGCCGATTTAAAACCGAGTTGAGAAGGAATTTCTTGTGAATCTGTGGAATTCTCTGCCCATGGAAGCAGTTTAGGCTAGCTCATTGAATGTATTCAAATCACAGATAGATAGATTTTTAACCAATAAGGGAATTAAGGGTTACGGGGAGTGGGCGGGTAAGTGGAGCTGAGTCCACGGCCAGATCAGCCATGATCTTGTTGAATGGTGGAGCCGGCTCGAGGGGCTAGATGGACTACTCCTGTTCCTAATTCTTATGTTCTTATGAACGATGGGGCTCGCCCAGTTGCTGAATTCAATGGACGAGATGATGCCCTCTCTCAGCAAATGGTCCAATTCGTTCTCAATTTTCTCCCGCATCACATACGGCACCGCTCTGGCTTTGTGGTGCACTGGTCTGGCGACCAGGGTGATGCGTATCACTACTTTGGTAGCTTTGAACGTCCCGACGCCAAGTTGGAATAGTGACTCAAATTGTTGTAGGACTTGTGAACACAAACGTCGCTCCATAGATGACATTGCGTGCACATCCCCCCATTTCCAGTTCATCTCAGCTAACCAGCTCCTTCCCAACAGTGCGGGACCATTGTCCGGGATAATCCATAGCGGCAGCCGGTTCACTGAACCATTGTGTGTGACCGCCAACATTGCACTGCCTAGTACTGGAATGATTTCTTTGGTATACGTCCGTAGTTGTATCTCAATGCGTTCTAGTTTGGGTCTACTAGCTTTGAGTAGCCATAGCTTTTCGAATTGTTGAACGCTCATGAGTGACTGGCTGGCCTCCATGTCCAACTCCATGTGTACAGGGATGCCGTTGAATAAAACCTTCATCATCATTGGTGGCATTTTGGTATATGAGCTGTGAATGTTTGCCACATGAACCCGCTGAACTTCAGCATCCATTGATTTGCCTCAGAGTCATCCTGCCTCACAGACCCCTCTTCTGGTCCATCCGCCTCATAAATTAGCCTGGTTACAGGCTTCCTGCACATTCGAGCTAAATGGCCACTAAGATTGCAATTTCTGCAGACAAATTGTTGAAGCCTGCAAGTCCTGGCAGAGTGTTTGCCCCCACACCTCCAGCATGAGCTGAGATTCCCATTGCTGTGAACAAAGGAGCTATGACCCGGCATTCATTGCTGATTGTCCCTTTGACTGCCCTTGAGTGCCCTGTTAGTGGGTGTCAATGGCCCCATCCCGGACCGCATTGTCCACTGTGATGGCGTAAATGTCCGTTCAGCCTGCCATTGTCTCTGTTGAAAACCTGCTCTGGGGTCTATTGCTGCCTGGGGTGTGTCGAATTGCCCTTGCCTGCCTGCAGGGCTCTGAGTCGCATTTATGATATTGACTCCCTGATACCCCGCCGCATTGGAGGCAGAATTGCGCGCGTATATTATTTTGGTTTCCTCCTCCCCCGCCATGAAAATCTAGGCCATCAACGCCGTCGCTTCCAAAGTCAAGTCCTTGGTCTCAATTAACTTTCAGAAAATCCTCGCATGACCAATGCCCTCAATAAAGAAGTCCCTTAACATTTCCCCCCAAGCAGGCTTCTGTGAACTTACAGAGGCTGGCCAAACGCCGGAGGTCCACAACGAAGTCCGGTATGCTCTGTCCTTCACGACGTTGGTGGGTATAGAATCTGTGTTGGGCCATGTGTACCCTGCTCGCCGGTTTGAGGTGATCACCGATTAGTTTGCTGAGCTCTTTAAAGCTTTAGTCCACCGACTTTTCGGGTCCTTCATGAGCGCGTAAGTCTTAGGTCCGTAGCTGGTCAGCAGATGGGCCCTTCGCTTGTCGGCCGCTGCATCTCCCAGCCATTTTTTCATGACAAAGCTTTGCTGGAGCCTCTTAATGAAATCGTCCTAGTCCTCACCACCACAGTACCGTTCCTCTATGCTACCGGTAGCCATGGGTCGTTGAATCTCGTTTCTCGTCGCCAATGTAATATCCTTACTCACTGGCACAAAACCCACACAAGGCACATTCTATGGACAAGGTCACTCTATGACCTGAACCTTTATTCACAGGACCAAGAAGTGATGGCCCTGCATGGGACCTCCCTTTATGTAGCTGGATGACCAGGTAAGGAGTGTCTCCCACAAGTTCACACCCTGTGGTCAAGGTGTGCATTGCTTAAGTATATACAGTATTGCAGAAGTGTTACATAGAGGTTACATACATGACACTCAGCAGTGCATTCCAGATCAGTATAACTTGCTGCTGTTGAAACTGAGTGAGATCAGTTCTGAAGTTTGGCACTACAAGATCACTCCATTATGCTTTGAGTAGTAAACCAGAGATCTGTCTCAATTTCGTGCTGATTTGGATGTGGGTGAACATAAGTACATAAGAAATAGGAGCAGGAGTAGGCCATTTGGCCCCTCGAGCCTGCTCCACCATTCAATAAGATCACGGCTGATCTGATCATGGACACAGCACCACTTCCCTGCCCGCTGCCCATAACCCTTTATTCCCTGATTGCTCAAAAATCTGTCTATCTCCGCCTTAAATATATTCAATGGCCCAGCCTCCACAGCTCTCTGGGGTAGAGAATTCCACGGATTTATAACCCCCTGAGAGAAGAAATTCCTCCTCATCTCAGTTTTAAATGGGTGGTCCCTTATTCTGAGACTATGTCCCCTAGTTTTAGTTTCCCCTATGAGTGGAAATATCTTCACTGCATCCACCTTGTCGAGACCTCTCATTTTCTTATATGTTTCGATAAGATCACCTCTCATCTTTCTGAACTCCAATGAGTTCAGACTCAATCTACTCAACCCCATTCATCTCCAGAATCAACCTAGTGAACCTTCTCTGAACTGCCTCCAATGCAAGTATATCTTTCCTTAAATACGGAGACCAAAACTGAATGCAGTACTCCAGGTGTGGCCTCACCAATACCTGTACAGATGTAGCAGGACTTCTCTGCTTTTATACTCTATCCCCCTTGCAATAAAGGCCAACATTCCATTTGCCTTCCTGATTGCTTGCTGTACCTGCATACTAACTTTTTGTGTTTCACACACAAGGCCCCACAGGCCCTACTGTACTGCAGCACTTTTCAATTTTTCTCCATTTAAATTATAATTTCCTTTTCAATTATTTCCGTGAAAGTGGATAACATCACATTTTCTCACATGAGACTCCATCTGCCAAATTTTTGCCCACTCACTTAACCTCTCTATATCCCTGTGCAGACTTTTTGTGCCCTCCTCACAATTTGCTGACCCATCTTTGTATCATCAGCAAACTTGATTACATTACACTTGGTCCCTTCATCCAAGTCATTAATATAGATTGTAAATAGTTTAGGTCCCAGCACTGATCCCTGCAGCACCCCACTAGTTACTGTTTACCAACTGGAAAATGACAAATTTATCCCGACTCTCTGTTTTCTGTTAGTTAGCCAATCCTCTATCCATGCTAACAAATTACCCCCAAACCCGTGAACTTTTATCTTGTGCGGTAACCTTTTATGTGGCACCTTATCGAATGCCTTCTGGAAATCCAAATATACCACAGCCACTGGTTCCCCCTTATCCACCCTGTTTGTTCCATCCTCAAGGAACTCCAACAAATTTGTCAAAGATGATTTCCCTTTCATAAAACCATGCTAACTCTGCTTGACTGAATTATGCTTTTCCAAATGTCCTGCTACTGCTTCCTTAATAATTGACTCCAGCATTTTCCCAACGACAGATGTTCGGCTAACTGGTCTATAGTTTCCTGCTTTTTGTCTGTGTCCTTTTTTAAATCGGGGCGTTACATTTGCCGTTTTCCAATCCGTTGGGACCTCCCCAGAATCAAAGGAATTTTGATAGATTATAACCAATGCATCCATTATCTCTTCTTTTAAAACCCTAGGATGCAAGCCATCAGGTCCAGGGGACTTGACCACCTTTAGTTCCATTATTTTACCGAGTACTACTTCTTTAATGATAATGATTGTTTTTAGTCCCTCCCTCCCTTGATTATCCACTATTGCAATGTTTTTAGTGTCTTCTACCGTGAAGACCGATACAAAATATTTGTTCAAAGTTTCTGCTATTTCCCTGTTCCCCATTATTAATTCCCCAGTCTCATCCTCTAAGGGACCAACGTTTACTTTAGAACATAAAACATAAGAAATAAGAGCAGGAGTAGGTCATCTGGCCCTCGAGCCTTCTCCGTCATTTAATACGATCATAGCTGATACGATCATAGACACATCCACTTCCCTGTCCGCTCCCATAACCCCTTAATCCCTTATCGGTTAAGAAACTGTCTATCTTTGTCTTAAATATATTCAATGACACAGCCTCCACAGCTCTTTTCCTTTTTATATACCTGTAGAAACTCTTACTATCTGTTCTTATATTTTGTGCAAGTGAGTTTAAACATGCAAGGGAACCAGAACAATCAGGCCTTCATATGAGCCAGTGCTTTGCTATCATTTGGTGGGCATTACCTGTTACCCTTTGTTGCCGTTGACCTATTCATTAAAAATAAAAAGTGAAAAAATGTTATTTCAAATATACCTGTGGAGCATTATAAATGTGGAAACTGTGCTCTGTCAATCCCTGTGCCCAGATTATAGCACTGGATTTCAGAATAAACAAGAAATTACAATTTGGACTGGCAACAGGTCCATTACATTAGAAACATAAAATTGCGACTATACAGTATCAGAAATAATCTACCCCGTTCCAAAATGTACTCTGCTTTCAGATCACCGTGCAAAGCTCCAGGACTGGTGGGGCTCTGTAAGCAACATTGCAGACAATGGCTACGGCATAAGCTCCACCCAATTGGTTGTTAAAATTGCATCAAGGTCCTATATAGAATCTCGACTTAATAGATTAATAAAGCTCACACCTGATTCAGCTGGGCTCCTGAGCAGAAGGCCCGAGGAAAAATAATGGCGGAATAGGAACGAGGTGGTAAATCGATGGTTCTGATTTTAACCAAACTACCACCCAGTCTGCATCGACCCAGCAAGTTAAAATCTTCCCTCTTGTACGACAGTTCTGGTTGGATATTTAAACTATTTTCCTGTAAAACAATAAGTATCATGCCCAGGGGAGATGTAAATTTATCTCCTGTGAGTGTGATCCAAAAGGTCTAGAAATTGGAAATGTGATATGAACCAATAATGATTCCTTAAACCATGTTTTATTATTTTTCTGTCTTTGACTGTGTATTTCATATCAACGGAAAAAACCTGTCTTCCAAAAGTGCTTTCTCAGCTCCTCCTTTACAGATAGTTTGTACAATTAATTAGAAGTAGTTCTTTAATGCTGACAAGTTAATCTTTTTAATGCCTTTATTGAGCACATTTCAATTGCATTTGTGGATGTCTTCCCATGAACAGTTTGGGCATTTTTCATCAAAGTGTTTGGGAATCAGAATTTATCGGATGTTTTCCAAATGTTGTGATTAATCTTATTTTCCAATTCTTTTGTGCAATCTTGGAAGTATGAGTAATATAAGCTGTAAAGAATGTTTAACATACTGTGTGTTCATTTTTTTTAAATGTGTTGCCACAAGAATATCAAGACATCATCATATTTCATACATTTAATTCTTTAGACAATCAAGTTTTTAAAAATGAAATACAATCAAATATCCAAATGGCGACCCTGTTATTTAAAGGGACACTGTGTCATCCTGAGAAGTATTTTTATGTTATTTGCAAACACATGGCACAATGATATAAGTCACATTGGAAGTACATCACATAAATAACACAATGCTTTTCTATCCCCGCACCAATAAATGAGGTTTGCCTAGTACTTTATTTCTCGACGAAGAGAGCGACCCCTTCTCTACATTAAAACACTGACTATATTTCAAAAGTAATTCATTGGCTGTGAAGTACTTTTGAGCATCCTGAGGTTATGAAGGGTGATATATAAATGCAAATTCTTTCTTTTAAATAAGTATAACCACATTGAAGGACCGAATTTCACTATCAACAGAGTCAGAAGAATGATGGACGATCTGTGTAAATTGACAATGCTTAATTAAATTCATGCTCCCAGGATAATTCCTTCAATCACAACTAAAAATACAGGATTCAATTTTCAAACGTTTGTCTTTTTTGAACATCTTGTGAATCGAGAACAAAATTTGATCGCAGTCTGCAATCATTTTTTTTTAAATTACATATTGTGTGGTCACACATTCAGTGTCGCAAAGAGGTTGAGCAATTTGTTGTCAGACCTCTGAACCAGCTACGAGTTGTGTGCAGGAATAGTCTGGGAATAAGCTGGCTATAATTTCTCCTTTCCCCTGGGAAAGCACTTGGTGTCCCTTCTGCACATCTCCATGGAGATATGGCTGAAGTTAGGAACTTTGCATGTGGGAGAATCGAATGTGAATTACATAGAATTTTACAGCACAGAAACAGGCCATTCGCCCTACGCTGGTATTTATACTTTGCATGAGCCTCCTCCCACCCTGTTTCATGTAACCCAATCAACATATCCACTATTCCTGTGCCAGACTCAACAAGACGATGGCTGACGACAAGAAAACAGTTGCCAAGAAAGGCGGCAAGAAAACCATCATTAAAGTGCCTCCGAAGGGCAGCAAGAAGTGCAGAAAATGGAGGAAGGAGAGTTACTCCATCTACATCTACAAAGTGATGAAGCAGGTTCACCCCGAAACCGACAGCGCCTCCAAGGCCATGGGCATCATGAACTCGTTTGTGAACGATATTTTTGAGTGCATCGCGGTTGAGGCTTCCCGCCTGGCCCATTCCAACAAGCGCTGCACCATCATTTCCCGGGAGAGTCAGACCATTGTGCGCCTGTTGCCCGGGGAGCTGGCCAAGCACGCCGTGTCGGAAGGGACAAAGGCAGTATCCAAGTACACCAGCTCCAAGTAAAACTGCACGCTGTCCTGAAAGATAAAACCTCTATTCCTTTCTCCCTCATGTATTATCTAGCTTCCCCTTAAATGCATCGATGCTAATTGACACAAGCACTCCATGTGGTAGCGAGTTCCATATTCTCACAACTGCCGTGGAGCCTGCTGGGCCTCCAAAAAGCTTAGGATAACACAGACACAGCTTTTTGATGAAGACTTTTTGTGGGTGACATTGAGGCTTTGAAAAGGGTGCAGAGGAGAGTCATTAGACTAATTCCCAATTTAAAGCATTTTAGTTATAGGCTAAAAGATTTGGGACTCTACACTTTAGAGAAATGTAGACTTAGAGGTGATCTGATTGAGCTTTATAAGATAATGAAGGGCGTAGATTGTGTTCCAGTTGTTTCAATTACATAGGTTAGGCAGGACCAGAGGCAATAAATGTGTTGTATAAGGCCAGATCTGAGTTAGATGTCAGGAGGTGGTTGTTTTCCCAGGGAATAGTGGGCCTCTGGAACAGGCTGCCGTCTCGTGCAGTGAATGCTGATTCGCTGAATTCCATCAAGCGAGAGCTGGACCTGTTTCTGGCTGGGGTGGAGATCACCTCTTACAGAAGGTAGGTACTGCAGGAAATTCAGGGCCAGAGTGATCTCCTGGGCTAGTTTTGATGGATCAGAGAGGAATTTTCCTGATTTTTTCCCCCAATTTGGTCTGGGTTTTTTATACCTCTCCCAGGAGATCACATAGTTTCGGGTGGGGTGGAGTGCGTATATTGTGATATACAAGATATCGCAATTGTGTGGGTCAGACTCAGTAGACTTTAACTATCCATCATTGTTCGTATGTTTGACTTGTACTGTGTTCCCTAAGTGTGCGCCTGCTTAAAAACACTCCTAAAGGGCAATAAAATACCCTTAAAAGAGAGAAGATGACTTCACTCCTTCTGTTCAATACATTAATTTTAGCCACAGTGAAACTGTAATATTTCTCCAAAAAAATCAATACAAAATGTACAAAGTACAGCATGGCTAAAAAAATAAAAGTCCAACATAAAATTAAACAGCCTATAAGAAAAAGCAAGCAGCACAATTTGACAGACACACAATGTCTTACATTACCAAAGTGGAACAAGCATCTTGGTAGCATCCTCTGATACAATGCAATTTTATGGGCAAATTTAAGTCAACAAGAGAAGGCAGACCTTTTTATCCGATGCCGCACCTCATTAATTATCAAATGGCTTTAAAGTTGAGAAGAAGTGAAAGAAGCAATAGAAGCTGCACGAATTATCAGTGAAGGATATAAGGTAATTCTCTGGCCTGATCAAAGGAAGGCTCAGAGATAGCTTCAGCTATTGGTGAACTGAGCCATTCATTAATACAATGAGATTGTAGGGTAAATGTTAGGAATTTGTGTGCCCACTGTGGCGTGTGAATGGTGCTAGATGTTCCACTCATGACCGCCGAGCTATCACCCATCCATCACCCAAATAGGCAAGGTTTTGGGCGATAGTGATCTGAGTGGAATGTCTAGCCCATTAGATTTACAGTCCTTATTCTATCGAACTAATGCCCTTGTCTGACAGAGCTCCAATAACCAGGGTTTGCAGCTAGAAATGTGAAATTTTTACATATGCTTGGTGATCCATTGTCCACCCTCCCACCATAGGAATGGCAGCAGGCCATTCAACCCCTCAAGCCTACTCCACCATTCAATTAGATCATGGCTGATCTGCACCTCAGCTCCATTTACGTGCCTTAGCTCCATATCCCTTGATACCCTTGCCCCTCCTGGGTAGTCGTGGTGTTATGTACAATGTGATCATTATTGTAATGAGTGCAGTAAGAAATCAACATTTTTGGAAAATAAAAGTAACTATGAAGAAATAACTAGATCAACAGCAAATTTTATAAGGATCCTGTCATTGTTTTCTGTGCTTCCCTCTGGTTCTGCTGAATTTAACATTTTTATTACCATTTCTGTCTTTGTTTCCTGGCCACAGACAGTGAGATTGAGAGGCTAGCTGACTGTCGGCGCGGGTAAGTACCTGGTCGCAGCCATGAAGCAGACAGGAGGGAGGGAAGGGGGATCAGAAATGCCAGGGGGTTGCTGGGGGAGTGAGGATTGGAGGCCAGAGGAGAGATCGGAGGCCAGGGTCAGGTGAAGATCAGGATCTGGAGCAGAATGGAGGTTGTAAGAGTCGGGGTTTTTTGGAAAGATCAGGGGGAGGGGGGGGAATCGGAAGGGTGGGTGGGGGGGGGGGCGGTTGGGGGCTGGTGGGGAGATCGGAAGTAGGTAAGTGGAAAGGCTTCTGGATCCAGAAGCTCTCTCCTCCCTTTACCATTCCCTAACAGCACTGTGGGAGTACCTTCACCACACAGACTGCAGAGGTTTAAGAAGGTGGCTCATCACCACCACCAAGGGCAATTAGGGATGGGCAATAAATTCTGGCCTTGCCAACGATGCCCACATCCCGTGAATGAATTTTTAAAAACTGCGGATTGGATGCCCGCCCCATCGCCTATGTGAAAACTGGAAGTGGGCGGGTTGGGGGCGGGTTTCAGATTTGTAATATTTTTACATCCCACCTGACCCAAACCAACAGATTTATGGGGGTTCAAATTCGCCCCAATGTCTTTGGTGGCCTGGGGCACGAGTCTCCAAACCACACCCAACTCCCTTGCAATTGATAGCCACATCCAAGAAACCACTTCGGTGAGCGGTTTAAGTCAGTTTAGGGTAGGCAGCAATCGTTACTGGTGGAGGGATATACATGCCTTCCAGTGTATGATAAATAAGTGTGGTAGAGATGGCAGCAAAGGTGCAACAGCAAACTGTGTAGCACACAAGGTACAACTTTGGCATTGGAGTTCAGAAGAATGAGAGGTGATCTTATTGAAACGTATAAGATAATGAGGGGGGCTCGACAAGGTGTATGCAGAGAGAATATTTCCACTCATAGGGGAAACTAAAACTAGGAGACATAGTCTTAGAATAAGGGGCCGCCCATTTAAAACTGAGATGAGGAGAAATTTCTTCTCTCAGTGTTGTAAATCTGTGGAATTCTCTGCTCCAGAGAGATGTGGAGGCTGGGTCATTGAATATATTTAAGGTGGAGATAGATTTTTGAGCGATAAGGGAGTAAACGGTTATGGGGAGCGGGCAGGGAAGTGGAACTGAGTCCATGATCAGATCAGGCATGATCTTATTGAATGGCGGAGCAGGCTCGAGGGGCCAAATGGCCTACTCCTGCTCCTATTTCTTATGTTCTTATGTTCTTATGTAGTAGGTTGTGGCTGAACACAGTGGAAAGACGATGAGAGAATCTGCCAGTACATTCTTTGTCAAACAGATTACTCATAAAGTATAGTGTGATCTGGTTAGCAATCTCCTGAGTGAAGAAAATAACTGAAAACTGGTCATGATTTATGAGCTCTACCATTTGAGAGCAGATTCTGAAAGAGATTTGAGCCTCTTTCTTTATAAACAGTTTGGTTTTTCTTATATTTTCCTCAGTCTGTGCTGCTTCTATTTTATACACCTTTGAATTGTAGCCAAGGAAAGGCAGTCGTTTCCACATTCCACCTGTCATTGTGTGCCTACAGCCCTTGCTAATGATATCCATGTTTCTTCATTTCTTTCAGTAGGGTTCCACCTTTCTCTGCATGTGAAGTTATTGGAGTGCAGCAGGTCTCCTGTAATTTGTACTTTTCAAATTCCAGAAACAAATGGTGCCGATGTTCCAAATTTACAATATTTATCGAGCATCCACCTGTACATGAAACCAGTGACTGCACTTCAAAAGTACTTCATTGGCTGTAAAACGCTTTGGGACGTCCTGAGGTCAATGTAAATGCAATTTGTTTTCCTCTTTACATTGGATATTCACCCTTGTCTATTCTTCATTATGCTTTTTGAACTGTTCCACTGTGAAACCTTTTTACGTTAATGTGTGAACCTGGAGGAAGATCCATCTTTGATGCCTCAGTCATGAGGTGGGCTAGTTTAAATTGAATCATTCGGCCTTCATGAAAGCAATCTCATCGTTCCCAACAATATCTGGGACTATCTTATCCAGATGGTCCACCACAACCTGTGCTGGGATTTTGCGAACAGTTAAGCAAGGATCTCGGTCTACAAAAGCAAATTACTGCAGATGCTGGAATCTGAAATGAAAACAGAAAATGCTGGAAATCTCAGCGGGTCAGGCAGCAGCTGTGGAGAGAAAGCAGAGCTAACGTTTCGGGTTGATGACCCTTCGTCAGAACTCTCAGTCTGTCTTATTTGCTGACCTTCTGGGTTAAGTTCTCAGTTTTTCATTATAGCCCCTTATATGTTCATCTTTTTGCCAAAATGCAGATTAAAAGTGCATATTGGTGGGGTAGGGTAGCAATGGAGGAACGTGAACCTGCTGCAGAAACACCTTTTGCCTCTGATGCAGCACATTTGTCAGCAGGTATACCCGACAAGTCACTGCCGAATGTAACAATGATTCTTTCCCACTTGCTAATGGCTTTTAAACTATTTAATTAGCAGGCTATTCTGCCAGATGTTCCCTGGGGAAGTCGCACGCACCATGGCAGGACAGTGCAGGTTTTAGCGAATGGGCTTAGTGAGCGCCATCTGGAGATTCTAATTGATGGTGAAATCCTGTCGAGGCTAAGCGTCGTACTACAAGTGCTGTATGCGTGCTACATGGCTGGCAATAAATCATCACAGCTGAATGCTGTATCCAGCACTGCTCAGTCCTGAGAGGAAGTCATAAGAGGTTCTTATGAAAATGAAAGTAGCCCAAGGAAATGGAAAACCTTAGCAAGGAGTACCATGTGCAGTTCTAAGCTCTACACAATAGGAAGGATTTAAAGCAACAGAGAGGTACAGTGCAGATTCATCATGATGCTACCTAGTATGAGGAAATACAAATACAAAGAAAGACTTGAAAAATTGGGGCTGTTTTCATTCAGACAGAGGTGATTTGTTAGAGGTGTTTACAATTATGAAGAGATGGGCCATGTAGATAGAAACAGACTGCTTCCTGTAAAGTCCTGTCCCCTCAGTACAGATTCACACGAGGCATGTAGTGAAGTCAAGGTCACTCTGGACCTGCACCTTTATTTCACAGCTCTGGAATGCTGTACTTGCCTGAGACCTGTCCTTATATACCTGTCTCTTGCAAGTGCACCCCTGGTGGTAAGGTATGCTGGTGGTTACAGGTCATATCTTATTACAGTCATGTATAGCATGTTAGGATACAGTTATATATAATAATGTAAGATACATGACATACCCTCCCCCAAGGTCTTATTGTCTTTATAGGTTCAGTCTCTCAGGTGGTCTATGCTCTCGCGTGGAGCGTCTGAGTTGTGGTTCAGTTGTTTGCCTTGATGTCTGTTTTTCTTTGGGTGTGGTTGCTGGTATCTCGCCTGGGCTGTCTGTTTCGATTGGTGTGATTGTTGTTGACTCGCCTGGGCTGTCTGTTGGGATTGCCCTTTTCTCAGGTTGTTCCCTCTGTCTGTCCACCAGGTGTGGTGCGAGTTCCACATTGTAGTCTGCCTCTGGTTCCGCAGTGTTGTTGGTAAATCTGCTTTTGACTTGGTCTACATGCCTCCAGCAGGTTTTGCCATTGTCCATTTGTACTACCAGTAGTCTGTTTCCTTCCTTGCCCGTTACTGTCCCTGCAAGCCATTTGGGACCGCTGCCATAGTTTAGTACAAACACTTTGTCCCCTATCTCATTCCATCTCCCCCTTGAATTTCTGTCATGGTACTCAGTCAGCTTACGGCGCTTTGCCTCAACGATTTCGTGCATGTCTGGGAGGATTAATGAGAGCCTTGTTTTTAAAGTCCTTTTCATCAACAGTTGCGCGGGGGGGATCCCAGTCAGTGAGTGCGGACGAGATCTGTATGCCAGCAGCAGTCGCGACAGGTGACCCTGCAGCGTGGGACTTGGATTTTAAGCATGCCTTGTTTTATGATTTGCACTGCTGTCTCCACCTGGCCGTCGGAGGCCGGCTTGAACGGTGCCGTCTTGACGTGATTAATGCCGTGGTCAATTATAAAGGCTTTGAATTCTACGCTGGTGAAGCACGGACCATTGTCAATGACCAATGTGTCAGGGATTCCGTGCGTTGCAAACATGGTTGCGAGGCTCTCCACAGTGGTGGAGGTTGTGCTCGAGTTTAAAATGATGCATTCGATCCACTTTGAAAATGCATCTACAACTACGAGGAACATTTTGCCCATGAATGGGTCCGCATAGTCTACGTGCACCTGCAACCACGGTTTGGTAGGCCAGGGCCAGGGGCTCAGTGGAACCTCCCTGGGGGCATTGCTGAGTTGGGCACAAATGGTGCACCTTTGGACGCAGAGCTCCAAGTCCGCGTCAATACCAGGCCACCAGACGTGGGATCTGGCTATGGCCTTCATGAGAACGATGAAGGTGGAGCTCCCGGACAAATGCCTCTCTGCCTCGCAGAGGCATGACTACTCGGCTGCCCCACATCAGGCAGTCTGCTTGTAGTGATAGCTCATGCATGCGCCTGTGAAAGGGTTTTAATTCTTCGGGGCAGGCATCGCGAGTCACCGGTTAGGACATATCTTTTTAACTAAGGGTAACGTGGGGTCGCTGGCCGTCCAGGCTCTGATTTGGCGAGCCGTCATGGGCAAACCTGTGGACTCAAAGGCATTGATTGCCATGACTATCTCACAGTCCTGTTCGTCAGACCCTTCCGTGGTCGCCAGGGGTAGCCTGCTGAGCGCGTCGGCACAGTTGTCTGTGCCTGGTCTATGCCTTATTGTGTAGTCGTAGGACGCCAGCATGAGTGCCCACCGTTGAATTCGTGCTGAGGCGTTGGCATTTATTGCCTTGCACTCGGATAGGAGGGATGTGAGGGGCTTGTGGTTGGTTTCTAACGCGAACTTGGCCCCGAAAAGTCATTGGTGCATCTTTTTGACACCGTACACGCACGCGAACGCCTCCTTCTCTAACATTCCGTACGCGCACTCCGCCCGCGAAAGTGACCTGGAGACATAAGCTATGGGTTGTAATTTGCCCGCACTATTGACATGTTGCAAAACGCACCCAACCCCATACGCTGACACATCGGATGTGAGAACTAGCTTTTTACCTGGGTCAAAAAAAGTCAAAACACTGTTGGAACACAGAAGGTTGCATGACTTATTGAAGGCGCGTTCCTGGGCGTCCCCCCAAAACCAATCGCACCCATTCCTGAGTAGCACGTGGAGAGGCTCCAGCAGCGTGCTTAGGTTCTGCATAAAGTTCCCAAAGTAATTGAGTAGCCCGAGAAAGGCACGCAGTTCTGAGACATTCCGGGGCCTGGGTGCCAGGTGAATTGCTTCTGTTTTGGAATCTGTTGGGCGGATTTCATCAGCAGCAATCTTTCTGCCCAAAAATTCAACCTCGGGTGCGAGAAACAGGCACTTGGATTTTTTGACTCGTAGGCCTATCCGATCCAACCGCTTTAGTACTTCCTTCAAATTACGGAGATGGAAGTCAGTGTCCCTGCCCGTGATAAGTATGTCTTCTTGAAATACAACCGTCCCCGGGATGGACTTGAGCAGACTCTCCATGTTGCGCTGGAATATGGCAGCTGCCGACCTGATGCCGAATGGGCATCGATTGTACATGAAAAGGCTTCGATGTGTATTGATGGTGGTGAGTAGCTTGGATTCCTCGGTCAATTCTTGCGTCATATACGCAGATGTGAGGTCTAATTTTGAGAAAAGTTTACCTTCAGCCAATGTGACAAATAAGTCCTCCACTCTGGGCAGCGGGTACTGGTCCTGTAGGGAGACTCTGTTTATGGTAGATTTGTAGACCCCACAGATTCGTACGGATCCATCAGGCTTCATGACTGGGACGATGGGACTTGCCCAGTTGCTAAATTCCACAGGTGATATAATGCCTTCCCGCAGAAGCCTGTCTAGTTCGTGTTCAATCATTTCCCTCACCACATAGGGTACAGCTCTGGCCTTGTGATGGACCGGTCTAGCATCCTGTTTGATGTAGATTTTGACTTTGGCACCTTTGAAAGTGCCCACACCTGGCTGAAAGAGATGTTCAAATCGCTTTATAACTGTTGAGCAGGAGGCCCATTCGTCTAATGACATGGCATGGACATCATCCCATTTCCAGTTTAATTTTGCCAGCCAGCTTCTCCCCAGCAGTGCTGGGGGGGTCTCCAGGAACAATCCACAGGGGAAGTCAGTTCACTGTCCCTTTGTGTGTGACAGAGAGCATGGCGCTGCCGAGGATTGTACGATTTCTTTGGTATAGGTACTTTGTGTGGTGTCGACCCTTGTGAGTTTTTATGCGGCCACAGTTGTTCAAATTGTTGAGCGCCCATGAGAGATTGACTCGCTCCCGTATCCAGCTCCATGTTGACAGATATCCCGTTGAGTAGGACCCTCATCATTATAGGAGACGTCCTGTTGTAGGAGCAGCAGCCATTGATCGTGTTGACACACTGTACACCGGTGTCCCGGGTACTGTCCCCACCATCTTCTGGTCTGTTTTCCGACCCATCCGATTCGTATACCAACCGAGCTGCCATTTGTTTGCACTTGCGGGCCAAATGCCCTGTATATTCACAATTTCTGCAAACAGCCTGCTGAAATCGACATCCCCTTGACGAGTGCCCACCCCCACACCTCCAGCACAGACCTGTTCCATTGTTCAAAGAGTTCCCAAAGAATGAGCTGTGTCTGGCTGATCTCTCTTGAGCTTCTCTCAGTTTGTAGTTGATTGCTCGCATTGTGGGTTGATGAGGTGTGAAGGGCCATTCCTGTGGCCCTTGATGGCTTCTGCCTGCTGTCGAGAGCCTGTTCTCCCGGTTTTGTCTGTGTGTGGGGGTAGCAGCTTGTTTAGTGCTGTAATCTTCTTCTTCTGATATTTCGTTAGTTGTCGTACCTGCATTGTAAATCAACCTCGTTTCTTCTTCCCCTACCAAGAATGTCTGTGCAACCAGTGCTGCTGCCTCTAAGGTCAGGTTCTTGGTCTCAATAAGCTTTCGGAATATGCCTGCGTGGCCTATTCCTTCAATGAAAAAGTCTCTCAGCATTTCTCTCCTCAGTTCATCGGAGAACTCATATAAACTAGCCAACCTCCGAAGTTCCGCCACGAAGTCGGGTATGCTCTGGCCCACATAGCATCTGTAGTTGTAGAACCTGTGTCTGGCCATGTGTAGGCTGCTCGCTGGCTTCAGGTGCTCTCTTACCAGTGTGCTCAATTCTTCAAACGACTTGCTTGCTGGTTTCTTGGGTGCCAACAGGTCCTTCATTAAAGCGTATGTTTTCGAGCCACAGCTGGTCAAGAGATGGGCTCTTCTCTTGTCTGCCTTATCATCGCCTAACCAGTCTTTAGTTACAAAGTTTTGCTGGAGCCTTTCTATAAAGTCCTCCCAATTGTCTCCCACATTGTACTTTTCATCTGATCCATTGTTCGCCATTCTGTGGATTCTGTAATCCCGTAACCTGTCGCCACTGTAAAGTCCTATCCCCTCAGTACAGATTCACACGAGGCATGTAGTGAAGTCAAGGTCACTCTGGACCTGCACCTTTATTTCACAGCTCTGGAATGCTGCACTTGCCTGGGATCTGTTATAAGAACATAAGAACATAAGAATTAGGAACAGGAGTAGACCATCTAGCCCCTCGAGCCTGCTCCGCCATTCAATTAGATCATGGCTGATCTGGCCGTGGACTCAGCTCCACTTACCCGCCCGCTCCCCGTAACCCTTAATTCCCTTATTGGTTAAAAATCGATCTATCTGTGACTTGAATACATTCAATGAGCTAGACTCAACTGCTTCCTTGGGCAGAGAATTTCACAGATTCACAACCCTCTGGGAGAAGAAATTCTTTCTCAACTCGGTTTTAAATGGTCTCCCCCGTATTGTGAGGCTGTGCCCCCTAGTTCTAGTCTCCCCGACCAGTGGAAACAACCTCTCTGCCTCTATCTTGTCTATCCCTTTCATTATTTTAAATGTTTCTATAAGATCACCCCTCATCCTACTGAACTCCAACGAGTAAAGACCCAGTCTACTCAATCTATCATCATAAGGTAACCCCCTCATCTCCGGAATCAGCCTAGTGAATCGTCTCTGTACCCCCTCCAAAGCTAGTCTATCCTTCCTTAAGTAAGGTGACCAAAACTGCACGCAGTACTCCAGGTGCGGCCTCACCAATACCCTATACAGTTGCAAAAGGACCTCCCTGCTTTTGTACTCCATCCCTCTCGCAATGAAGGCCAACATTCCATTCTCCTTCCTGATTACCTGCTGCACCTGCAAACTAACTTTTTGGGATTCATGCACAAGGACCCCCAGTTCCCTCTGCACCGCAGCATGTTGTAATTTCTCCCCATTCAAATAATATTCACTTTTACTGTTTTTTTTTCCCAAGGTGGATGACCTCACACTTTCCGACATTGTATTCCATCTGCCAAACCTTAGCCCATTCGCTTAACCTATCTAAATCTCTTTGCAGCCTCTCTGTGTCCTCTACACAACCCACTTTCCCACTAATCTTTGTGTCATCTGCAAATTTTGTTACACTACACTCTGTCCCCTCTTCCAGATCATCTATGTATATTGTAAACAGTTGTGGTCCCAGCACCGATCCCTGTGCCATACCACTAACCACCGATTTCCAACCCGCAAAGGACCCATTTATCCCGACTCTCTGCTTTCTGTTAGCCAGCCAATTCTATATCCATGCTAATACATTCCCTCTGACTCCACGTACCTTTATCTTCTGCAGTAACCTTTTGTGTGGCATCTTATCGAATGCCTTTTGGAAATCTAAATACACCACATCCATCGGTACACCTCTATCCACCATGCTCGTTATATCTTCAAAGAATTCCAGTAAATTAGTTAAACATGATTTCCCCTTCATGAATCCATGCTGCGTCTGCTTGATTGCACTATTTCTATCTAGATGTACCGCTATTTCTTCCTTAATGATAGTTTCAAGCATTTTCCCCACTACAGATGTTAAACTAACTGGCCTATAGTTACCTGCCTTTTGTCTGCCCCCTTTTTTAAACAGAGGCGTTACATTAGCTGCTTTCCAATCCGCTGGTATCTCCCCAGAGTCCAGAGAATTTTGGTAGATTATAACAAATGCATCTGCTATAACTTCCGCCATCTCTTTTAATACCCTGGAATGCATTTCATCAGGACCAGGGGACTTGTCTACCTTGAGTCCCATTAGCCTGTTCAGCACTACCTCCCTAGTGATAGTGATTGTCTCAAGGTCCTCCCTTCCCACATTCCTGTGACCAGCAATTTTTGGCATGGTTTTTGTGTCTTCCACTGTAAAGACCGAAGCAAAATAATTGTTTAAGGTCTCAGCCATTTCCACATTTCCCATTATTAAATCCCCCTTCTCATCTTCTAAGGGACCAACATTTATTTTAGTCACTCTTTTCCGTTTTATATATCGGTAAAAGCTTTTACTATCTGTTTTTATGTTTTGCGCAAGTTTACCTTCGTAATCTATCTTTCCTTTCTTTATTGCTTTCTTAGTCATTCTTTGCTGTCGTTTAAAATTTTCCCAATCTTCTATTTTCCCACGAACCTTGGCCACCTGATACGCATTGGTTTTTAATTTGATTATCCTTTATTTCCTTGGTTATCCACGGCTGGTTATCCCTTTTCTTACCGCCCTTCTTTTTCATGGAATATATTTTTGTTGAGCACTATGAAAGAGCTCCTTAAAAGTCCTCCACTGTTCCTCAATTGTGCCATCGTTTATTCTGTGTTTCCAGTCTACTTTAGCCAACTCTGCCCTCATCCCACTGTAGTCCCCTTTGTTTAAGCATAGTATGCTCATTTGAGACACTACTTCCTCACCCTCAATCTGTATTACAAATTCAACCATACTGTGATCACTCATTCCGAGAGGATCTTTTACTAGGAGATCGTTTATTATTGCTGTCTCATTACAAGGACCAGATCTAAGATAGCTTGCTCCCTTGTAGGTTCTGTAACATACTGTTCTAAGAAACAATCCCGTATGCATTCTATGAATTCCTCCTCCAGGCTACCCCGTGCGATTTAATTTGACCAATCGATATGTAGGTTAAAATCCCCCATGATTACTGCCGTTCCTTTTTCACATGCCTCCATTATTCCGTTGATTAATGCCCGCCCCACCGTGAAGTTATTATTTGGTGGCCTATATACTACGCCCACCAGTGACTTTTTCCCTTACTATCTCTAATATCCACCCATATACCTGTCTCTTGCAAGTGCACCCCTGGTGGTAAGATATGCTGGTGGTTACAGGTCATATCTTATTACAGTCATGTATAGCATGTTAGAATACAGTTATAGATAGTAATGTAAGATACATGACATCACCCTCCCCCAAGGTCTTATTGTCTTTGTAGGTTCAGTCTCTCAGGTGGCTTCCTATGGGTCTGGAACAAGTGAACATAGATATAAGATTAACGGTAAGATAATTATGGTACAGTGCAGGGGAAATGTTTTTATACAGAGAATGGTGAGCCGGTGGAATGCACAACTAGAGTTACTGATTGAAGCAGAGATCATGGCCTTGAATTTCTTCAGAGCTGCTTCCACTCTGCCGCTGTAACATCACTGCAAGTGTGGCAGAAACCACGTTTACGCACATAATCGGAGTTCTGATGTACTTTCGGTGAAGTTCTGTCGGCAGAACGGGAGCCGGTTTGGGAAAATTAACCTCGCCTGTCAACATTTAAGAACTGGTTAGATAGTGGTTGAAGGAAAGGGGGATAAAGGGACTAAGACCACTGCTTGTGTCATCACCATCATCATAGACGGTCCCTCGAAACGAGGATGACTTGCTTCCATGCCAAAAAAAAAGGACGAGTTCACAGGTGTTTCAATGAAGAACCCGAACGACATCCTGAAGGGTGGAAGATGCCTGTGCGTGGATTTTTTTAACGTGGGGTGGCCGTTGCACACCAGCCACCACACGGGCTTGACAGAGCTAGGTCTTGGTCCAGTGGCAAGGATTACCCAAGACAACTGGAGACCAGCTCTGCTGCACGGACCTAGTGCGCACACATCTCGCAGTGTGGGCTGGCCCGTGCTGCCCCTGGACCCTGGCCCTGAACTCACGCCTCCCCTGGGCCCCGATCACATCCCTCCACAGTCTCTCACCGCTCCTTCGCCCCGACCTTGCTGCTCCCGCTGTACCTGCCCATGCTCCAATCACCTGCTGGCGTCACTCTTTGCTGCTGTAGCCCTCCTGCACCAGATCGCGCTGTATCTTGCAATGGTCTCCACGCGTGGAGGCCTCAACCTGCGAGGGACTATCAGCGGCAGGTCGGGGCCATAAAAGGAGCGGCGAGCGGACACTGGACAGCGTGCTTGTGTGGAGAATAAACAACAACAACAACAACTTGTATTTATATAGCACCTTTAATGTAGTGAAACGTCCCAAGGTGCTTCACAGGAGTATTATGCGATAAAAATTTACACCAAGCAGCATAAGTAGAAATTAGTGCTGGTGACCAAATGCTCGGTCAATGAGGTAGGTTTTAAGCAGCGCCTTGAAGGAGGAAAGAGAGATAGAGAGACAGAAAGGCTTAGGCAGAGAGTTCCAGAGCTTAGGGCCCAGGCAACAGAAGGCACGGCTACAAATGGTTGAGCGATTATATAATCAGGTATGCTCAGGAGGGCAGAATTAGAGGAGCACAGGCGTCTCGGGAGGAGGGGGGCGTGGTGTGTGGGATTGTGGGGCTGGAGGAGATTATAGAGATAGGGAGGGGCGAGGCCATGGAGGGATTTGAAAATGAGAATTTTGAAATTGAGGCGTTGCTTAACCGGATACAAACCACTTGGGCTGAACAGCCTGCTTCCGGGGGCTATTTTCTCTTGTAATTCAATGTAATGTGATTACTGGATGTATATTTAGCTGCTAAATGTCGCAATTGTTGTCTAATAAATAAAACATTGCAATGGACAAATGGTCCGGTGCTGAGCTGGAAGAATACTCACTGCGGCTTTAAATGTAAATAGATGGAAATGTTTCTGCAGTTTGGTTTATCAGATTTTAAAGTACCTACTTAGAAGGAAATGACTATCTTTGTCAAGTTTTTAATTCACACAACTGTTTTACATGGAAGAGCAGAGCAAGGAATGAACAGAAGTTGTTAACACCACAGGAACAACATGCTGTGAAGCTCCTAGGTATAGAGGCAGTCAAAGGTGTGGATATTGAAGAGGTTGGTGTTCCTGTCTGACCACCTGGTAAGTACCACATATTCCACGCTGTCCGCCGTATGTTACATCTATATTTTTATACTCTTTATACACATTTTAGTAGGTCAAGTGCTCATTACTTAATACCAAACTTGGTAAGTGTGCTTAGATATTAATAAGTTCCCATCTGTTATCTTCTCAGAGCATGACTAAAGCAGTGGTCTGCAGCAGGCTTCTGCCGAGCACCAGCTCCTGACCACCTTGCAACAACCTCTGCACAGGTAACAAGAGCAGTGCAGGGACAGACATCACGTGGTGTTATTTAATGATGCGAGAGAGGCAGTGCACAGCGAGACGCGCGTCACAGGCGATGGGCATGTGGCAGATGAGGTGGGTGCTGAGGAGTAAGCACACAAGTGAAGGTCCTACTTGCTGGTGCCTCCGGATCCTGCTTTCCAGCAGAGTTGGAAGGTGTGTGTTGTAAGTTGTAAGTTGTGAGGAGCATGCAAAGAGGCTTCAAGGGAATATTGACTGGCTAAGTGAATGGGCAAGAACATGGCAAATGGAATCTGATGTGGAGAACTCTGAAGTTATCCACTTTGGTAGGAAAAATAGAAAAGCAGAGTATTTTTTCAATGGTGAGAGATTGGGAAATGCTGATGCTCAGAGGGACCTGGGGGCCCTTGTTCACGAATCACTGAACGTTAACATGCAAGTACAGCAAGCAATTAAGAAAGCAAATGGTATGTTGGCCTTTATTACACAAGAACATGAGCAGGAGTAGGCCACCTGGCCCCTCGAGCCTGCTTCATCATTCAATAAGATCATGGATGATTAATTACAAGAGGAATTATGTATAAAAATAAAGATGTCTTACTGCAATTATATAGGGCCCTGGTGAGACCAGACCTGGCGTATTGTGTACAGTTTTGGTCTCCTTACCTAAGGAAGGATATACTTTCCATAGAGGGAGTGTAATGAAGGTTCACCAGACTGATTCCTAGCTTGGGGGATTACATAGAAACATAGAAAATAGGTGCAGGAGTAGGCCATTCGGCCCTTCGAGCCTGCACCACCATTCAATAAGATCATGGCTGATCATTCCCTCAGTACCCCTTTCCTGCTTTCTCTCCATACCCCTTGATCCCTTTAGCCGTAAGGGCCATATCTAACTCCCTCTTGAATATATCCAATGAACTGGCATCAACAACTCTCTGCGGTAGGGAATTCCACAGGTTAACAACTCTCTGAGTGAAGAAACATAGAAACATAGAAAATAGGTGCAGGAGTAGGCCATTCGGCTCTTCGAGCCTTCACCACCATTCAATATGATCATAGCTGATCATGTAACTTCAGTACCCCATTCCTGCTTTCTTTCCATACCACTTGATCCCTTTAGCCATAAGGGCCATATCTAACTCCCTTTTGAATATATCTAACGAACTGGCCTCAACAACTTTCTGTGGTAGAGAATTCCACAGGTTCACAATTCTTTCTCCTCATCTCAGTCCTAAATGGCCTACCCCTTATCCTAAGACTGTGTCCACTGGTTCTGGACTTCCCCATCCTATGAAGAGAGATTGAGTACACTAGGCCTATATTCTCTAGAGTTTAGAAGAATGAAAGGTGATCTCATTAAAACATATAAAATTCTTATAGGGCTTGACAGGGTAGATGCAGGGAGGATGTTTCCTCTGGCTGAGGAGTGTAAAACCAGGGGTCACAGTCTCAGAACAAGGGGTCAGCCATTAAGGACTGAGATGAGGAGAAACCTCTTCACTCAGAGGGTGGTGAATATTGGAATTCTCTAACCCGGAGGGCTGTGGAGACTCAGTCTTTGAGTATATTCAAGACAGAGATTGATAGATTCATGAATATTGTACAGGCAGTTCCTCGGGACGAGAATGACGCTTTTTACACCAAAAAAAGATGGGTTCACAGATATTACAATGAGTTACATCTTAAAGGGTGGAAGATGCCTGTGCATGGATTTTTTTTAACGTTGGTAACTGTTGCACACCAGCATATTAAGGGAATCAAGGGATATAGGGATAGTGCAGGAAAGTGGACTTGAGGTCGGAGATCAACCATGATCTTATTGAATGACAGAGCAGGTTTGAGGGGCCGAATGGCCTACTCCTGCTCCTAATTCTTATGTTCTTAAGTATTGAGCAAGTGCTTGGCCCCCTCCCTCCACCACCTTTAGCAGTGTAAGGGATGGAAGAGCAGTTGTATGTGGTGCAGTCCGTCATGGAGTGGCACCAGCGGCAGTTTCAGCATAAACGCTGTTTCTGCCATTATTCTGCCGAAGTTACGCCGGCCAATCAGGAATCCCTCGTCCCCTTCACCCCCCCTCACCCACCTGAGGAAATTCCAGGCGAATGGCTTCTCCACACCAATACTGCAGAAATCATCTGAACACAGGCCTCAGAGCTGGGTTCCCAACAGTGACCAGTCCCATTCTGTGCTTGGAAAGGTCCCTGGTACATTAGCTGATGGCTTGAACACTTGTCGGTGGGTTGTCTAGGGCTCTCTATTTACTGTCGCAGCTTGAATAAAGACTAACCCTTCCTCTTTCTGTTAAAGGGGAAGCTGGTCCCATCTCTTTAATCTGTGCTGTATTCAATGAATCGGAATTCTTACTTATGAGTCAAGGAGCTGGCGCTGATTGGCTGAAATATTTCAGGCATGAGTTCCGAAACATAGACACGTTGCTGGCCAAAATGGTGACGATGGAGGCTGAGTAACAACCATTTGTGGGGTGTGTGTGATTCCACCAATTGAAAGAATTATCCTCATTTATCTCACTCTACAACATCCTTTGAACCAGTTTTTGGATGTGTTCTTGGTTAATATGTTAGCATTGGTGATCTCCTGTTGTTTTTCCAATGGACTCAGTTCCTCATTTTCCCCCTCCCAGAAGCGAGACATTGTGGATTTTTATGTAAACAAAATATTTATTTTAACTTGCCCTTTCATGTTTTGAGTGTTAATCCTGAACTATTGTTCCTCTCAGCCACTCCTCTTAATTACTATCATTCATTCAATCCCAGCCTAAACTGAGTGAAATATGCTCAGTGCTGAGAAATAACTTAAATTGCTGGATCATTCATTTGGGCCTGAGCCTCTTGGTGGATCAGGGCAGGAAGCCAGCACAAACCGATCAGTGCAATCAACCTATACAGGGGAGCAGAACTGGATGGTCAGATCAGCCAGAATCTTACTGAATGGCGGAGCAGGCTCGAGGGGCCAAATAGCCGATTCTTGCTCCTATTTCTTATGTTCTTATGTAACTACACATTGGCCCCAGTATTTATGGGGAGGTAGCGGGGTCATGTGTCTGTGGCCTGGGGTGGGGTGGGGAGAGATCATAAGGGATGGGGGCGGATCACGAGAGGTGGTGAGAGATTGCAAGGGTGGGGGAGAGATCGGGGAGCGAGATCGCGCGGCGGGGGGGGGGGGGGCGGTGGTTAGAGAGATCGGGGGGAGAGATCAGGAGGAGAGAACGTGGGAGGGTTAGAGCTCGAAAGGGAGGGAGAGATCGGGGAGAGAGATCCGGGGCGGGGGGGGGGGGGGAGAGATCGTGGGGGGGATTAGAGAGATCACGGGAGGAGAGATCGCGGGGGAGAGAGATCGTCGGGCGACCCTCTCCCGCCCCTCATGGGGTTTAAAATTCCCCTCATTGTGTTTAAATTGGTTTAAACACCCACAATTGAAGTCTTAATACTGTGTGACCTCTAGAAGCAATTTTTCTGCTCAGTTCGACTTTCAGAGAATCAGACAAGACAAAACCACATGAAATAAAGCTGTTTATATCGACAACCTTCTGTGTGGTCAGCTGGATGACAATGTTAAATCATTCATCTTTCCTTCACAAACTCTCTTCTAACTGACTGCCAGACAGAGCAGCCAGATGGTCAGTAAACGTCGCTCCATCTCTCTCTGTGAAAAGGTAAAAAGGGTTGTGCAGCATCTTTCTCACATTTATGCCGATTACAAACCTATTGCGATGCCAGATTGTGGCGCTCAGTGTATGTTTGAGGCTGGTTCTGCGATGTCATGGTTTGACACCTCTAGTTAAAGAGGCTTCCCTTTAATCAGAAATATTTTCATAGTGCATTGCATTGTGTGCACTTAAATAAATTAATCTCAGTTTGTCAAACACATCTCTCTTTTGCCATTATTCTGTTCATGCTCTGATAACAGATTGTTTGCCTGTGAGTATCAGAGACCTTTCAGTGCACTTACAATACAAGCTTAGCATCAAAACAAAGTGGTTTGTACTTTTGTACTGAGGCTGAACAGATGTAGTTGGATAATAAGAGCATAAATAGGAGCAGGAGTAGGCCATACGCCCCTCGAGCCTGCTCTGCCACTCAATAAGATCATGGCTGATCTCCAATCTCAACTCTACTTGATCACCTGATCTCCATATCCCTTGATTCCCTATGAGTCCAAAAATCTAGCGATCTCAGCCTTGAATATATTCAACGACTCAGCATCCACAGCCCTGTGGGGTAGAGAATTCCAAAGATTCACAAATCTCCGAGTGAAGAAATTTCTCCTTATTTCAGTCCTAAATGGCTGACCCCTTATCCTGAGACTATGACCCCTAGTTCTAGACACTCCAGCCCAGGGGAAACAACTTGCAGCATCTACCCTGTTGATACCCCTCAGAATCTTATATGTTTTAATGAGGTCACCTCTCATTCTTCTAAACTCCAGAGAGTATTGACCCAATCTACTCAATCTCTCCACATAGGACAACCCTCTCATCCCAGGGATCAATGTAGTCTAAACCCAAAGTCTGAGCTGAGCCTGTCTCTGGAGTGAAGGGAAACACTATACTCCAGGGATCCTCACTGAAATCAGGTGGGCCCCTGACTCTGGATTTAAACCGCTTTAATATTATAACCATAGGACCAGAGCAAAGTAATACCACATCCAGGGCTGGGCATAACTGATACGTTTGGAGCAAAATCCTGAAGCTGTGGAGCAAAATAATGTATTTTCGTTCTGACAACAGGTCACAGACCCGAAACGTTAACTCTGTTTCTCTCCATAGATGCTGCCTGACCTGCTGAGTACTTCCAGCAGATTCTGTTTTTATTTCAGATTCCAGCATCCTCAGTATTTTGCTCTTGTGATTGCATTTTCGTGTTTTGTGAGCATAGCTTCATGGGCCGCTCACTCATGTCATTCACTCACTCATCTATCCGTGATAGTAACTGACCAGGACCGATCTCTGTCCTTGTGCAGCCAAAGCTTTCTGAGGCCTCACCCACACAGCGAATCAGAAAAGTCACAAGGAAACTGTGATTTTCCAGTACATCACCCTGCTGCATAGTGTGGGGCCTTGGAAAAAATCTCTGTCCCTATCTCTGTACACATGCAATCCCAGTCAGTATCTGCGGTCCTATTCCCTTCCTTTATAATCACAATGTTTTTGTGTGGTGTTCTCTCTAACCCCGTGTGAATTTCTCGCGCTCTCTCTCACCGAGAGGTAATGTTGACTTGGCCCAACAGTGTAAAACAGGTGATAGCGAGGCGACAGCCCGGTTTGCATCTCTCCCAATGTTTTATTTCCAAGTCAATGGACCAACATCCCCCTGTCTCTAAGCTCTTTTCCCCGGGTCACCAATGGTGCACTGGCGAGAAACCACCAGCCGCAGGTCGGGGCCATAAAAGGAGCGGAGCTGCGGCAGCCTGGGAGCAGCGTGGAGGCCACTTCAGGGAGCAGTGAGAGCTGGTGCAGGAGGGCGATGACTTGGAGAACGGCGACTGGATCGGACAGCACCATAATCAAGGTCGCTGATTGTAGCGTGGACAGGTACAGCAGGAGAGGCGGCAAGCAGCAGAGGAGCGACGAGGTGGGGACGAAGGAGCGGTGAGAGATTGTAGAACGATGTGATCGGGGCCCAGGAGAGGCGAGGGCCCAGAGGCAGCACGGGCCAGCTCACACTGAGATATGTGTGTGCACTAGGTCCGTGCAGCAGAGCAGTTTTCCAGCCATCATGTTTAACCCTTGCCACTGGACCAAGACCTAGCTCTGTCAAGCCCATGTGGTGGCTGGTGTGCAACGGCCAACACACGTTAAAAAAATCCACGCACAGGCATCTTCCACCCTTCAACATGTAGTTCGGGACCTGGAATATCAGGTCCTTTATTGAAACATCTGTGAACTCATCCTTTTTGGTGTGGAAGCAAGTCATCCTCGATACAACGGACTGCCTAAGAAGAAGAAGACTGGATTGTCTGGGAAAATCAGGTAGGTTGTAACACAAGCCTTGTTCAGCAATCCACTCGATTTTCCTGCCAGTGTGCGTTTAGGACCCAGCCTGTCTGCTTGGTACCATTAATGTTAACTTTCAAATAGTGGTGGTTTTATGAGCTATCTCTGTCAACAAAACTCAAATTTCAATATGATATTCACATTTGGTAAAGAACCTTGTGCACGCATGTCAAGTTCTTCCTGCTATTTCTGTATGATACACACAGCAATTGCTCCGCATAGATTCAATCCTCTAATTTATTTGGGTAAATTTAGCAAGGCCCTGAGTCACTGCCGGGGCCTCACGCACAGCCAGTGAATTTTCCAATATGCACCGACTGTGTAATGAGGTCCCTTTGGCTCTGTACGAACATGCGAGTCTTAATCATCTGATTTAATAAGTCAGCACAATGTAAGTGCACGCTACCCTGCATGGCTATAATCTCCGCGAACAGCGGATTATGACATAAGTACACATTCTCCTTTAATACAAGGAGCTCAAAAGAGGCCATTTGCTAACTTCCTCTTCCTCTTATTTTGGAGCTTATCCTAGGTGCAGCCTAAAAGCCGGTGATGGGTGGGGGCTAGGACCAGTGAGGAGGAGGTGACAACAATCTGCAAACAAGATTATGCCAAGTTTAAAAAAAAATCAGAAAAGAACAACATTTCCAGAATTGAAGGTAATCCCAGCTTTACTGAGATACATTCTGCCTCGAACAGCATGGAAGCCACACAGTTTGCTGTGTTACAGAACCGAGCTATAGGAGAATGCAAAAATTAATCGTCGGACCAACTTGAATGCACTTGGATATATTTGGGGCCTGCGATGCTGCCAGTGTGTTTCTTTTGTAACACAGCCTCAAAAATGTTGCCAACTTCTCCCATGGAATCTGAAGTAGGGCGCTATCCATATTCGGGCTTTCCCACCTCATTCTGCGCTACGCCAAAACAGCTGAGTGCAACATTGGGAATACAGCCCTCGAGTGGCACCGGGTTATTCAATCCGTGGCAGCATCATGGTTAAGACCAATTCCGCAGAGCAACACGCAAGCAGCTCCAGCAGGGGTCACTGCTTAGCAATCGGGGTGGGAAGAATGGGAGAATGGGACCATAGTGGATGCATTGGTTGTGATCTTCCAAAATTCCTTAGATTCTAGAATGGTCACAGTGGATTGGAAGGTGGCAAATGTAATCCCTCCATTCAAGAAAAGAAGGAGAGGGAAAATAGAAAACTACAGATCAGTTAGCCTGACATCAGTCGTTGGGAAAGTGCTGGAATCCATTATCAAGGAAGTGGTGACAGGGTACTGAGAAAATCATGATATGATTAGGCAGAGTCAACATGGTTTTATGAAAGGGAAATCATGTTTAACAAATTTATTAGAGTATTTTTGAGGATGTAACTAGCAGGGTAGATAAAGGGGAACCAGTGGATGTAGTATATTTGGATTTTCATAATGCATTCGATAAGGTGCCACATAAAAGGGCTTGGGGTTGGGGATAATATATTAGCATGGATAGAGGATTAGTTAATGGACAGAAAACAAAGAGTAGGGATAAGTAGGTATTTTCCAGTAGGCAGGCTGTAACTAGTGGGGTGCCGCGAGGATCAGTGCTGGGGCCTCACCTATTTACAATCTATATTAATGACTTGGATGAAGGGACTGAGTGTAATGTATCCAAGTTTGCTAATGATACAAAGCTAGATGGGAAAGCAAGTTGTGAGGAGGACACAAAGAGCCTGCAAAGAGATATGGAGAGGTTAATTGAGTGGACAGTAAGGTGGCAGATGGAGTATAATGTGAGCAAATGTGAGGTTATTCACTTTGGTGGGAAGAATAGAAAAACAGTGTTTTTTTAAATGGTGAGAAATTTTTAAATGTTGGTGTTCAGAGAGATTTAGGTGTCCTTTTACAGGAAACACAGAAAGCTAGAATGCGGGTACAGCAAGCAATAAGGAAGGCAAATGGCATGTTGGCCTTTATTGCAAGGGGGTTGGAGTACAATAGTAACAATGTCTTGCTACAATTGTACAGGGCCTTGGTGAGACCAAACCTGGGGTACTGTGCACAGTTCTGGTCTCCTTATCTAAGGAAGGATAAACTTGCCTTAGGGGCGGTACAACAAAGGTTCACTAGATTGATTCCTGGGATGAAAGTGTTGTCCTATGAGGAGAGATTGAGTAGATTGGGCCCATACTCTCTGGAGTTTAGAAAAATGAGAGGTGATCTCATTGAAACATACAAGATTCTGAGGGGGATTGACAGGGTAGATGCTGAGAGCTAGGTTTCCCCTGGCTGGAGAGTCTAGAACTAGGGGGCATAGTCTCAGGATAAGGGGAAGGCCATTTAAGACTGAGATGAGGAAGAATTTCTTCATTCAGAGGGTTGTGAATATTTGGAATCCTATACATCAAAGGGCTGTGGATGCTGAGTCATTGAGTATATTCAAGGCTGAGATAGGAAGATTTTTGGACTCTAGGGCAATCAAGGGATATGGAGATCGGATGGGAAAGCGGAGTTGAGGTTGGAGATCAACCATGATCTTATTGAATGGCAGAGCAGGCTCGAAGGGCCATAGGGCCTACTCCCATTCCTAATTCTTATGTTCTTATGACCGCGGGACTGCTTCCCCTCAACCTTCTGAACCCAGGTTACTTGGAGGACAATTTTAGTGTCCGTACTGCTGCCTAGCTGAGAATAATTAACACACCACAGACTGGCAATTGATGCTGGAAGCTTCCTGGTCCAAATGGATCATTACTCACTGATTTAAGTAACTGAACCTTTGTAGAGCCTCAGGGGCACTTTTAATAAGCTCTTTTATGTTCTGCTAGCTGTTATCAAGGAGGAATGATGTCAGAATCACCACCATCTCTACACAACCTGTTCTCTTTGCCTTGAAGTTGATGCAGCTCCCACAGCTATTTGTTCCTTTCATACAATATGCCCTGTAGATTCAACTCCCAGCTCTAGATGAAGTATAATAAGATCCACCTCCTAAGACTTTAAAGCAAGAATTGGGGGAAACTTTTCAACTCCTGTCACTTCTAAATGTTCTTCACCATTCACCCACAGTATCAGCTGTGGCTCAGTGGGTAGCACTCTTGCTTCTGAGTCAGAATGTTGTGGGTTCAAGCCCCATTGTATAAGGAACTTGAGCACATAAATCTAGGTTGATGTTCTGGATAATAGTTATGTTTTATAATTAATAATATATTAGCTGCTTCCCTCAGCTCCCTCCATTTAAGCAAACCAATGCCTTATGAGCTGTTGCCGATTAGCCCTTGTGCCAGCAACATTGGCAGGCTGCCTCCTCCATGGCTGCTGCTGGTCCTTGTCGTCTTGCTGGACATTTAGAGCGTCATCAGGCCCCTGTTCCTTTTCCTCCACCCCCTCTTCCTGAGGTGGACCTGCGATCGCCAGTGGCAAGGCCTGGGCCCTCATGATGGCCAAGTCGTGCAGCATGCAGCTCACCACAATGAATAGTGAGACCTATTGAGGGGAATATTGAAGGCTGCCTCCAGAGCGGTCCAGACATCGGAATCGCTGCTTCAGCACCCATATTGTCTGCTCAATGATGTTGCGGGTGGCGACATGGCTCTCATTGGAGTGTTCCCCCGGGTCTGTGGTGGGGTTGCGGAGAGGGGTCATTAGCCAGATGGCCAGGCCATATCCCTTGTCCTCGATCAGCCAGTCTCAGTCTTGCCGTGGTGGCTGAAACAGTCGAGGCACAGTGCTCTCCTGCACGATAAAGGCATCATGTGCGCTTCCAGGATAGCGAGCATTGACTGCGAGTGGGTCATTCCACCAGGACTGACGTCATGATCGGAGTGATAGTCAGCAGCCAGGCCCCAGCGTTTTGTGCGCCAGTAAACCTCAACTAGTTTTTCTGGCGGGGCACTACAAGCTGCACGCCCGGTCAGTAAGCTATCATGCTCGCATTAACGCCTCTCCGGGCCGCTAACTGAGGCGCTAGACAACCGAATTTCCCCTCCATTATGTATGATATATATTTTTTGTTTTGTCTTTAAGCTTCAGCTGGTGTTTGTCACTTTGCTACAAACTGATAAATTTGAAATAGGTTGTACTCTTGAAGATCGCCCACAGTGAGTGCTTCGAGAAATCACAGTGTATTTTCACTGAACTACTACTCAGTGATGCCATAAGAGTTTTGAGGCTGTTATGGTCCACAAGCAAAACTTGTAATTCTCGGGACAAAGGAGAGTCAAAAATTTGCATTCTGGAATCGTGAACCAGGAAGTGCATCTGAATATCCAACTAAAACATGGCTTCAGCTAAAGCATGGGATCACACAGAGACGTGTGCCAAGCCCCAGCACAGGCCCTGATGTGCTGATAATGGCATTAGCTGGTATTGAGCTGACCCACGGCACAGGCTCCCGTCCCTGGGCAGACCAGAGGGCGGACCTCGCTGTATTTTCCGATGGGAGTCCTTCCCCTTAACACAAATCGGCTGCACGCACATCGAATGCTTGTCCAGCGACCTTGCGCTGGATTTTTGTTGGGCTGGCGCCTCTATTGACGCCCCAGAGGGGCGGTAATACCTCTGGAAATGCTTACCGCCTGGGTGGCCAGCTTCCAGCACCCCGCCGGGAAGTTTGGTGTCAGTTTTGCGGGGGGGGTGTGCTGAACAGTACCGCACGGGAGCATCGAGCCGGTGTGCAACGCGCCCAGTCGCAACAGCGTGGTGCAATTTGTTTGGAGCAGGGCTGTAGTGCCCCCTAGTGGGACTGCCTGGAAAAGCGGGCAGTCCGAGCTGTTCCGGTGGCGGTGAGGGAAGGAATGACTACATCAGGTAAGTGTGATTGTTGGTTTTTTTTTGTTTTATTTTTGCGATTTATCTTTATGTGGGGCGAGCAAGGCATTGGGAATGTTTTCTGCGGTTAGGGGGTTTCCCAGTGGGCTCAGGAATGCCGAGATGGTCCTGCTTTCCTAAAAACCACCCACCCAGTGCATCGTCTTCAACAACTGTGCCGCACAATGCAGGCATTGTGACAGTGTCCTGGATAACGGCCAGCAAGGGCTATAATGATGTTTACGTGATCAGATTCCAGCTGAGCATTCAGTGACTACCAACAAGTTATGGCGTTGATCTGAAAAGCCCTGGAGGTTACAGTGCTTCAACCGTGCAGGGGGCTCGGGGAACGACCCCTGTGCCTGAATGGTGAGGCACCCCCGATATTGGGCATCTGGCCTCATTTCAGTGGAGTTGACGAGCTGCGCAGAACCGCCGGTGTATTGTCAATGCAGAGCGGGCTGCGGCAGGCAACCGGGCCTTGGGGTGTTGGGGTGGGTGGGGGGGGGGGGGTGGTGATCATTGGACAAGGGAGGGAAGGTAGTATTGGCCGGGAGAGTGATCAGGCCTCGCGGTGCTGGGGGTGGGGAAGGCGTGGGGTACGATCGTTGGACAAGGGAGGGAAGGTAGTGTTGGCTGGGAGAGTGATCAGGCCTCGCGGTGCTGGGGGTGGGGAAGGCGTGGGGTACGATCGTTGGACAAGGGAGGGAAGGTAGTGTTGGCCGGGAGAGTGATCAGGCCTCGCGGTGCTGGGAGTGGGGAAGGCGTGGGGTACGATCGTTGGACAAGGGAGGGAAGGTAGTGTTGGCCGGGAGAGTGATCAGGCCTCGGGGTAGGGGGAGGGATTCAGTAGCTGGGTTTGAGGGATCGGAAGCCTGCCGGGGCGGGGGGACAGTTTGTGGGAGCGGCCCGCGTTCTCTCAATATAGAGTTGGGAGGAGCACATTCTGGTAAGTATGGGGGCCTTCCTGCCGGTAGAGTGGTTAACCCTGACGCCGAATGACACAATCTTCTCTCTCTTTTAATGCTTTAGTGATCTATATTGTTTTGGAAGAGCCTGGCAAACATTTGACAGCAAAAGAAATCATTTCATTTTCATTAATTCCACAGGAAGATGGATTTTCTGCACAGTCCTTCTGTTCCATGTGCAGAAGCTATTAATTGCTTAAAATTTATAGTGTTTTTTCCTAATGACAATCTATCTGTTTTGAGATTTGCAAACTACAATATGAATATATTCAGTATGAATTTATGGATGTTTTGTTGGAATGTCTCTGACTTGAATGGAAAAGTAACAGTTTATTTATTTTTATAGTGTCAGCTGTGGCTCAGTGGGTAGCACACTTGCCTCTGTGGGTTCAAATCCCGCTCCAGGGACTTGAGCACATAAATCTAGGCTGACACTCCAGTGCGCCACTGAGGGAGTGCTGTCTTTCGGATGAGATGTAAAAGATCCCAAGGCACTATTTCGAAGAAGAGCAGGGGAGTTATCCCCAGTGTTCTGGCCAATATTTATCCCTCAATCAACATTAAAAAAAATAGATTATCTGGTCATGTAGTTACATTATTACATTGCTGTTTGTGGGAGCTTGCTGTGCGAAAAATTGGCTGCCGTATTTCCCACATTGCAACAGTGACTACACTCCAAAAGTACTTCATTGGCTGTAAAGTGCTGTGAGACATCCGATGGTTGTGAAAGGCGCTATATAAATGCAAGTCTTTTTCTTTTTTGTTTTATTTCACCTGAATCTGTTGGATGGCAACAAGAGGTGATGGCTGATTATTGCTACACACCCACCCCCCCCCTAAAGAATTAGTTGAAATGCCAAGCAGTATCCTCTTTCACAGAGAGTCATCATCCTCTGGACTACAAAATGCATTGAATCCTGGAATCTTACAGCACAGAAAGAGGCCATTTGGCCCATCGTGCCTGTGCCAGCTCTTAGAGAGAGCCGTCCAATTAGTCCCAGTCCTCTGCCCTTTCCCCATAGCCCTGGAAATTTTCTGCTTTCAAGTAAATATCCAATTCCCTTTTGAAGGTTGCTGTTGAATCTGCTTCCATCACCCTTTCAGGCAGTGCATTCCAGATCATAACAACAAGCAATGTCATTTTTTTCCCTCATGTCGCCTCTGGTTCTTTTGCCAATAACTTTAAATCCGTGTCCGCTGGTTACCAACCCTTCTACCATAGGAACCAATGTCTCCTTATTTACTCTATCAAAACCCTACATTATTTTGAACACCTCTATCAAATCTCCTCTGAACCATGGTAGATGGTAGGTACGGATTCATTGCAGTCCCTTGAAAAGGAGACCAGACACGCTCTTGGGAGAGGAAGACATTTCCAGTTATAGAGAGTAAATTGCTAGTTAGACGCGACGATGAGGAGTCAGAGAGGAATTTCTCAGAATCTTTCCTGAACCGGCTGCAGATTTTTTCTCAAAAAAAAACACCTCCCACCACTACACTAACTAAGCTAGGCTCTGAAGTTGCAGGGTCTATGCTCACCAAAGGATTTCTCCACAGTTTAGACCAGTTGCACACTGCTTTCTCTCTCCTCAATCTTGTGGATTCTTTGGCTGGTTGCGGTGTCTTCAGTATTAGCACTGGTCGACGTTTTGATGGTAAATAAGTTTTTTCCTTGAGTCAGCGCTGGAGGATTGTTGGTTTTTCAGTGACTCCGAGGCTTCTTGTTAGATTCTTCTTGTTGTGTTGCTGTAACCTCGTGTGGCAAGTTAGATGTTTCAAAGCCAGAGTCAAAGAGCCCAGAGTCCAAGTGCTTTTCCAGAGTGTTCTCGAGTACGTTTCTTCAAAAGTGTTTCCTCAGCCCAAAGGTTACCCCACAAGCTACCAGCAAGGCCCCCAGTTATACCTGAGAGGCTACTTAAACTTTTGCACCAAAACTTGGGTGCACATTGATTTTTGATGACTGTATTTGTGCGATTTTGGCAGGCTGATCAACTCTAATGTGATCCCTTTGTGAGAATTTTGGTGAGCTGATTTGAGCATTAGCAGGATACAAGATTCCCAAAGGTGTTGATGGGGCTTTCGAATGGTGCTGTTAGAATGTAATCAGGTCTTGATGCTGTCACTCAAACATTACAAAATTTTAAAGTACCCTCCCCTCGTTATATCTTACAGCCGGGAGGTCAGTTACACATTCACCAAACATTCAGGTTACACTTCATTTCTATACAAAATAAAATACAGCACTTTATACAGAAAAACCAAAATAATAATTAAACGCCTAATATTTCCCTTTTAACCCAAACCCCTGCGCTTGTACAGCAGGTGGTCTGTGACTTTAAATTTAGATAGAAATCCCTGCGATTGTACTGCCGTACCTCATATCCCTGTTCCATGTTTTACTCCCTCCCTCCACACACATGTTTCGCAGCCTATTCAGGACTCATCGAATCCCCTCTTCTGCCAGGATCGGCGGCCTTTTTCCCTCTTCCTGCAACTAGTCCACAGTAAATAACTACAATGGCAAGCTGACACAAAACAAGAGTATGGGAGGCAATCCGAATCCATGGAATCCCTCCAGGGTAGAACTTTTATCTCTGTGATTTCCCTCCCAACTTGCACTGTTTTCTGTTCTAGCGTGTAGAAATATTTCTGGGACACTTCCACTGCCTTGAGCAGAGCGGTGAGATGTTCGGGCAGGGGGGGGATTGTGTACCCGAAATGTGCAATGTAATTTTGCAGGTTTGTTACATTGCTCCTGACAGTGAGGTGAATGGTAGAGGGTTCAGGGATGGGTAATATTCGTTCCTGGGCCATTTGATCTTCTGCCTTGGGTTTAGAAACATAGAAACATAGAAAATAGGTACAGGAGTAGGCCGTTCGGCCCTTCGAGCCTGCACCACCATTCAGTGAATTCATGGCTGAACAGAAACTGCTTTCTCTCACCGGGCACCAGATGTAGGGTCCGTGTTGATAGTGGGGCAATATGTCCCACCCACTATGTATGCCACTTGTGGAGGAACGTGGTCTTGAGCCATCACCTCCATAGTGCAGTTGATAGGCCGTGCGCCAGCAACTTTAAACCCGCATTGTGATCTTGCACAGGCATTCAAGTGCTGGGGGCACGGTATTACATGTGCATCCCGGCTCCAGCACGCGGAGAGGTCATAGCATGCTCCCACTTTACGACGTAAGGTGGGACCACTGTGAAACGAATGTGTGCTCCTCCCTGAATGACCCCTATATACTCCACTCTGTAAACAGGTGCTGGTCGGGATGTAATTTGCCCGCACTATTGACATGTTGCAAAACGCACCCGACCCCATACGCTGACGCATCGCATGTGAAAACTAGCTTTTTACCTGGGTCAAAGAAAGTCAAAACACTGTTGGAACATAGAAGGTTGCGTGCCTTATTGAAGGCGCGTTCCTGGGCGTCCCCCCAAAACCAATCGCACCCCTTCCTGAGTAGCATGTGGAGAGGCCCCAGCAGCGTGCTTAAGTTCTGCATAAAGTTCCCAAAGTAATTGAGTAGCCCGAGAAAGGCGCGCAGTTCTGAGACATTCCGGGGCCTGGGTGCCAGGCGAATTGCTTCTGTTTTGGACTCTGTTGGGCAGATTCCATCAGTGGCAATCCTTCTGCCCAAAAATTCAACCTTGAGTGCGAGAAACAAGCACTTGGATTTCTTGACTCGTAGGCCTACCCAATCGAACTGCTTTAGTACTTCCTCCAAATTATGGAGATGGGAGTCGGTGTCCCTGCCCGTGATAAGTATGTCGTCTTGAAATACAACCGACCCCGGGATGGACTTGAGCAGACTCTCCATGTTGCGCTGGAATATGGCAGCTGCCGACCTGATGCCGAATGGGCATCTATTATACATGAAAAGGCCTCGATATGTGTTGATGGTGGTGAGTAGCTTGGATTCCTCGGTCAATTCTTGCGTCATATACGCAGATGTGAGGTCTAATTTTGAGAAAAGTTTACCTCCAGCCAATGTGGCAAATAAGTCCTCCGCTCTGGACAGCGGGTACTGGTTCTATAGGGAGACTCTGTTTATGGTAGATTTGTAATCCCCACAGATTCGTACGGATCCATCAGGCTTCTTGACTGGGACGATGGGACTTGCCCAGTTGCTAAATTCCACAGGTGATAAAATGCCTTCCCGCAGAAGCCTGTCTAGTTCGTGTTCAATCTTTTCCCTCATCACATAGGGTACAGCTCTGGCCTTGTGATGGACCGGTCTAGCATCCTGTTTGATGTAGATTTTGACTTTGGCCCCTTTGAAAGTGCCCACATCTGGCTGAAAGAGATGTTCAAATCGCTTTACAACTGTTGAGCAGGAGGTCCGTTCGTCTAGTTTAGTTTTGCCAGCCAGCTTCTCCCCAGCAGTGCTGGGAGGTCTCCGGGGACAATCCACAGGGGAAGTCGGTTCACTGTCCCTTTGTGTGTGACAGAGAGCATGGCGCTGCTGAGGACTGGTACGATTTCTTTGGTATAGGTCCTTAGTGTGGTGTCGACCCTTGTGAGTTTTGGTCTGTCTCTTTTATGCGGCCACAGTTGTTCAAATTGTTGAGCGCCCATGAGAGATTGATTCGCTCCCGTATCTAGCTCCATGTTAACAGATATCCCGTTGAGTAGGACCCTCATCATTATAGGAGGCGTCCTGTTGTAGGAGCAGCGGCCATTGATCGTGTTGACCCGCTGTACACCGGTGTCCCGGGTACTGTCCCCACCATCTTCTGGTCCGCTTTCCGACCCATCTGATTCGTATACCAGCCGAGCTGTCGTTTTTTTGCACATGCGGGCCAAATGCCCTGTATATTCACAATTTCTGCAAACAGCCTGCTGAAATCGACATCCCTATGACGAGTGCCCACCCCCACACCTCCAGCACAGACCTGTTCCATTGTTCAAAGAGTTCCCAAAGAATGAGCTGCGTCTGGCTGATCTCTTTTGAGCTTCTCTCAGTTTGTAGTTGATTGCTCGCATTGTGGGTTGATGAGGTGTGAACGGCCGTTCCTGTGGCCCTTGATGGCTTCTGCCTGCTGTTGAGAGCCTGTTCTCCCGGTTTTGTCTGTGTGTGGGGGTAGCAGCTTATTTAGTGCTGTGAACTTCTTCTTCCGATATTTCATTAGTTGTCGTACCTGCATTGTAAATCAACCTCATTTCTTCTTCTCCTAGAATGTCTGTGCAACCAGTGCTGCTGCCTCTAAGGTTAGGTTCTTGGTCTCTATGAGCTTTCGGAATATGCCTGCGTGGCCTATTCCTTCAATGAAAAAGTATCTCAGCATTTCTCTCCTCAGTTCATCGGAGAACTCACATAAACTAGCCAACCTCCGAAGTTCCGCCACGAAGTCGGGTATGCTCTGGCCCACACAGCGTCTGTAGTTGTAGAACCTGTGTCTGGCCATGTGCAGGCTGCTTGCCAGTGTGCTCAATTCTTCAAACGACTTGCTTGCTGGTTTCTCGGGTGCTATCAGATCCTTCATTAAAGCGTATGTTTTCGAGCCACAGCTGGTCAAGAGATGGGCTCTTCTCTTGTCTGCCTTATCATTGCCTAACCAGTCTTTGGTGACAAAGCTTTGCTGGAGCCTTTCTATAAAGTCCTCCCAATTGTCTCCTGCATTGTACTTTTCATCTGATCCGTTGTTTGCCATTCTGTGGATTCTGTAATCCCGTAACCCGTCGCCACTGTAAAGTCCTGTCCGCTCAGTACAGATTCACACGAGGCATATAGTGAAGTCAAGGTCACTCTGGACCTGCACCTTTATTTCACAGCTCTGGAATGCTGCACTTGCCTGAGACCTGTCCTTATATACCTGTCTCTTGCAAGTGCACCTCTTGGTAAGGTATGCTGGTGGTTACAGGTCATATCTTATTACAGTCATGTATAGCATGTTAGGATACAGTTATATATAATAATGTAAGATACATGACACACATCGTCCATGCTGTTAACGACTGAGGACCCACTGTTACAAGCTGTAAAAATATCATTCCATGTCCCCCTTCTCTGCCTCTCTGTACCAGTATTTTGCTCTGCGGGGAAACTTACAGTTGGTGAGAGGGGAGCGACCTGTCAAAAGCCCAGCGGGAGATCGAGAGCCAGCGGCAGTTGGTGAGAGAGGAGCGACCTATAAAGACCCAGCGGGAGATCGAGAGCCAGCGGCAGTTGGTGAGAGGGGAGTGACCTATCAAAAGCCCAGCGGGAGATCGAGAGCCAGCGGCAGTTGGTGAGAGGGGAGCGACCTATCAAAAGCCCAGCGGGAGATCGAGAGCCAGCGGCAGTTGGTGAGAGCGGAGCGACCTATCAAAGGCCCAGCGGGAGATCGAGAGCCAGCGTACCGGTGCAGCTACAGCGGGAGAGAAAGCAAAAAAGAAGTAGAAAGTAATCAAAAAGTGACGTCACAGCCAATGTGGTAAGTGATTGGCTGGTGATTGGTGAGTAGCTTTTCTTTTCTTTTTTATATCAGTAAGTGAACTGCAACATTGTTATTACCAATTTAAGGGTATCTAAGGTTAAGACATGGCAGGAGAGCTCGGTCATGTGATATGCTCCTCCTGTACCATGTGGGAACTCGGGGACACTTCCGGTGTCCCTGGGCGCTACGTGTGTGGGAAGTGTATCCGCCTCGAGCTCTTGACGGTCCGCGTTGCGGAATTGGAGCTGAGGGTGGATTCACTCTGGAGCATCCACGATGCTGAGAATGACGTGAGTATCACGTGTAGTGAGTTGGTCTTACCGCAGGAGAAGGGTCCACAGCCAGATAGGGAATGGAAGACCAGCAGGAAGAGCAGTGCAAGAAAGATAGTGCAGGGGTCCCCTGTGGTCATCCCCCTGCAAAACAGATACACTGCTTTGAGTACTGTTGGGGAGGATGACTCATCAGGGGAGGGCAGCAGCAGCCAAGTTCATGGCACCGTAGGTGGCTCTGCTGCAAAGGAGGGCAGGAAAAAGATTGGGAGCGCGATAGTGATAGGGGATTCGATGGTGAGGGGAATAGATAGGCGTTTCTGCGGACGCAACCGAGACTCCAGGATGGTATGTTGCCTCCCTGGTGCAAGGGTCAAGGATGTCTCGGAGCGGGTGCAGGACATTCTGAAATGGGAGGGAGAACAGCCAGTTGTCGTGGTGCACATTGGTACCAACGACATAGGTAAAAAAAGGGATGAGGTCCTACGAAAAGAATTTAAGGAGCTAGGAGCTAAATTAAAAAGTAGGACCTCAAAAGTAGTAATCTCGGGATTGCTACCTGTGCCACGTGCTAGTCAGAATAGGAATCGCAGGATAGCGCAGATGAATACATGGCTTGAGCAGTGGTGCAGCAGGGAGGGATTCAAATTCTTGGGGCATTGGAACCGGTTCTGGGGGAGGTGGGACCAGTACAAACCGGACGGTCTGCACCTGGGCAGGACCGGAACCAATGTCCTAGGGGGAGTGTTTGCTAGTGCTGTTGGGGAGGAGTTAAACTAATATTGCAGGGGGATGGGAACCTATGCAGGGAGACAGAGGGAGACAAAAATGAGGCAAAAGCAAAAGACAGAAAGGAGATGAGGAAAAGTGGAGGGCAGAGAAACCCAAGGCAAAGAACAAAAAGGGCCACTGTACAGCAAAATTCTAGAAGGACAAAGGGTGTTAAAAAAGCAAGCCTGAAGGCTTTGTGTCTTAATGCAAGGAGTATCCGCAATAAGGTGGATGAATTAACTGTGCAAATAGATGTTAACAAATATGATGTGATTGGGATTACGGAGACGTGGCTCCAGGATGATCAGGGCTGGGAACTCAACATCCAGGGGTATTCAACATTCAGGAAGGATAGAATAAAAGGAAAAGGAGGTGGGGTAGCATTGCTGGTTAAAGAGGAGATTAATGCAATAGTTAGGAAAGACAATAGCTTGGATGATGTGGAATCTATATGGGTAGAGCTGCAGAACACTAAAGGGCAAAAATCGTTAGTGGGAGTTGTGTACAGACCTCCAAACAGTAGTAGTGATGTTGGGGAGGGCATCAAACAGGAAATTAGGAGTGCATGCAATAAAGGTGCAGCAGTTATAATGGGTGACTTTAATATGCACATAGATTGGGCTAGCCAAACTGGAAGCAATACGGTGGAGGAGGATTTCCTGGAATGCATAAGGGATGGTTTTCTAGACCAATATGTCGAGGAACCAACTAGGGGGGAGGCCATCTTAGACTGGGTGTTGTGTAATGAGAGAGGATTAATTAGCAATCTCATTGTGCGAGGCCCCTTGGGGAAGAGTGACCATAATATGGTGGAATTCTGCATTAGGATGGAGAATGAAACAGTTAATTCAGAGACCATGGTCCAGAACTTAAAGAAGGGTAACTTTGAAGGTATGAGGCATGAATTGGCTAAGATAGATTGGCTAATGATACTTAAGGGGTTGACTGTGGATGGGCAATGGCAGACATTTAGAGACCGCATGGATGAATTACAACAATTGTACATTCCTGTCTGGCGTAAAAATAAAAAAGGGAAGGTGGCTCAACCGTGGCTATCTAGGGAAATCAGGGATAGTATTAAAGCCAAGGAAATGGCATGCAAATTGGCCAGAAATAGCAGCGAACCTGGGGACTGGGAGAAATTTAGAACTCAGCAGAGGAGGCCAAAGGGTTTGATTAGGGCAGGGAAAATGGAGTACGAGAAGAAGCTTGCAGGGAACATTAAGGCGGATTGCAAAAGTTTCCATAGGTATGTAAAGAGAAAAAGGTTAGTAAAGACAAACGTAGGTCCCCTGCAGTCAGAATCAGGGGAAGTCATAACGGGGAACAAAGAAATGGCAGACCAATTGAACAAGTACTTTGGTTCAGTATTCACTAAGGAGGACACAAACAACCTTCCGGATATAAAAGTGGTCAGAGGGTCTATTAAGGAGGAGGAACTGAGGGAAATCTTTATTAGTGGGGAACTTGATGGGATTGAAGGCCGATAAATCCCCAGGGCCTGATGGACTGCATCCCAGAGTACTTAAGGAGGTGGCCTTGGAAATAGCGGATGCATTGACAGTCATTTTCCAACATTCCATTGACTCTGGATCAGTTCCTATCGAGTGGAGGGTAGCCAATGTAACCCCACTTTTTAAAAAAGGAGGGAGAGAGAAAGCAGGGAATTATAGACCGGTCAGCCTGACCTCAGTGGTGGGTAAAATGATGGAATCAATTATTAAGGATGTCATAGCAGTGCATTTGGAAAATGGTGACATGATAGGTCCAAGTCAGCATGGATTTGTGAAAGGGAGATCATGCTTGACAAATCTTCTGGAATTTTTTGAGGATGTTTCCAATAAAGTGGACAAAGGAGTACCAGTTGATGTGGTATATTTGGACTTTCAGAAGGCTTTCGACAAGGTCCCACACAGGAGATTAATGTGCAAAGTTAAAGCACATGGGATTGGGGGTAGTGTGCTGAGGTGGATTGAGAACTGGTTGTCAGACAGGAAGCAAAGAGTAGGAGTAAATGGGTACCTTTCGGAATGGCAGGCAGTGACTAGTGGGGTACCGCAGGGTTCTGTGCTGGGGCCCCAGCTGTTTACATTGTACATTAATGATTTAGACGAGGGGATTAAATGTAGTATCTCCAAATTTGCGGATGACACTAAGTTGGGTGGCAGTGTGAGCTGCGAGGAGGATGCTATGAGGCTACAGAGTGACTTGGATAGGTTAGGTGAGTGGGCAAATGCGTGGCAGATGAAGTATAATGTGGATAAATGTGAGGTTATCCACTTTGGTGGTAAAAACAGAGAGACAGACTATTATCTGAATGGTGACAGATTAGGAAAAGGGAAGGTGCAACGAGACCTGGGTGTCATGGTACATCAGTCATTGAAGGTTGGCATGCAGGTACAGCAGGCGGTTAAGAAAGCAAATGGCATGTTGGCCTTCATAGCGAGGGGATTTGAGTACAGGGGCAGGGAGGTGTTGCTACAGTTGTACAGGGCCTTGGTGAGGCCACATCTGGAGTATTGTGTACAGTTTTGGTCTCCTAACTTGAGGAAGGACATTCTTGCTATTGAGGGAGTGCAGCGAAGATTCACCAGACTGATTCCCGGGATGGTGGGACTGACCTATCAAGAAAGACTGGATCAACTGGGCTTGTATTCACTGGAGTTCAGAAGAGTGAGAGGGGACCTCATAGAAACGTTTAAAATTCTGACGGGTTTGGACAGGTTGGATGCAGGAAGTATGTTCCCAATGTTGGGGAAGTCCAGAACCAGGGGTCACAGTCTAAGGATAAGGGGTAAGCCATTTAGGACCGAGATAAGGAGAAACTTCTTCACCCAGAGAGTGGTGAATCTGTGGAATTCTCTACCACAGGAAGTAGTTGAGGCCAATTCACTAAATATATTCAAAAGAGAGTTAGATGAAGTCCTTACTACTCGGGGGATCAAGGGGTATGGCGTGAAAGCAGGAAGTGGGTACTGAAGTTTCATGTTCAGCCATGAACTCATTGAATGGCGGTGCAGGCTAGAAGGGCTGAATGGCCTACTCCTGCATCTATTTTCTATGTTTCTATGTTTCTTTATCTACCTCCCTGTAAGTAAACCCGGCCTAGCTGGGGTGTTTGGTCGAATTGGACCCCAGCCATCCTGGCCACCTTCTCTCGTGGTGATAGATGGCGACCTCACTCGCGCCTCAAGTACCATCCCCGGTAGTAGCGATGGGCACTCTTCCACCCGAACACCCAAAGATCCGGGACTCCTCAACATCACCTCTCTTGCTGGTTGAGTCGGAACAGGATTCCTTCCATAATTTCTGGCTTTCCTGAAGGGGTGATACAACAGACAGCCTTGCCTTTGAGAAAACTTTCTCTGGCTTGGCACACGATAATCTTTTTCAAATTTAAACTTGAAAGCTCTAAAATCCAAAACCAAACCACTAACTTAAAACTCAAAACCCCTTTAACTTAGACACTAACTTAAACTAAAGCTATATACAGCTCCGGGTGGTCAGGTTACATCCTGGATCTCCTGTGCCTTCTGTGGTATCTGGGCAGCATTTGTACCGGGGACCATGGAGTCCGAGGCGGTGAGACTCGGTTACTTCTTCTCACGGGGTGGTTACTCGGGGGGGTTTTCCGAGTCCCATACAATAGGTGGGATGGCCCTTCCCTCTGTGCAGTGATCAGTGCCTAACCCTAAATCTAGTGGGACTACTATCTCCCCTGTTGGTTCCCCATAGTCGGAACCTATGTCCGATGGGGCTGTTACTTCCCCCACAGACTTCCCATAATCGGGTTCAGTGCCTGGTAGGGCTGTTACCTCTGGCGTGGGCTCGTTCCCTTCAGAGGCTACGACCAGTAGGGCTGCTGCCTCCTCTGCTAGTTCCCTACAGTCGGGCACTGCAGGCCTGGGACCTTTTGCCCGTAAGCGGTCTCCCGCCTTCTGGAGTCTTTGCTTCCTGGAGTCCCTCTCGGGACGGAGCAGTCTGTATCGTAACGTAGGGGACCATGGGAACCTGGGCTGCGGGGTGCGGAAGGTCCTTCTAAGGCCTTCGAGTACCTGGGGCTTGTACGAGTCCCAAACTATAGGTGGGACAGCCCCTCCAGTAATGCAGCTCAAGGCCCCTACTTGTACAGCCTGTGAGTCTGCCCCCACTACCCCTGCGGTTCCCCCACAGTCAGAGGCTGCCGGTTGGGGGCCCTTGTCCTGAGGACGGCTCACCCCCCCCCGGCTGCCCTTTGTGCTTAGCTGACCCTGGGTTGTACAGCTTGCACTGGCTGATGTGGAGCCAGTTCGTACAGGTGGGCAATTTGACGGCGTACACCATGGGGCTTGCTTTATCAACAATATTGTATAGCCCCATGTACAGTGCTTCAAAAACCCCTACCCGCGCGAAGTTCCTTACCATCACATGATCCGCATCCGCCCATTCGTGGTGTCTACGGGGTTCCAACAGCAATCGGTTACTCCTGTGCTGCCTCCCCATGTTACCAGCAGCCTGCCAGTGAATCTGTTTGCGGTGCTCAAACACATTCTTAGTGAAGCTGTCCCAGCTCACTTCCCTGAGTTGGCCCTCAGAAAGCACCGGGGCTAGCACATGGGTGGGAGGTCTCATGATCTGGCCAGCCATAAGCTCGTGCGGGGAATACCCTGTGCTTTTCGACAGGCTGGCCCGGACCCCCATTAGGACCAACGGCAAGACCTCCACCCATGCCTTGGGTGAGTCTCCCGTCTCCTTTCGCAGCCTCTCCTTTATAGTCCGATTCAGTCGCTCCACAGGGCCCGATGACTGCGGGTTGTGGGCGACATGCCATTTCCCCTCGATGCCGAGCACCTTAAGGGTGGCCTGCATCACCTTCCCGGTAAAATGACTTCCCTGGTCGGACTCCACATACCGAGAGAACACTCCCCTAAAATTCTAGCTGTCCCTAGTGCGGTCGTTGTGCGGCACGGGAAGGCTTCCACCCATTTGGAGAAAACATCTACCAAAACCAGGCAGTATTTGTATCCTCCCTGGGCGGTGAGTAGGGGCCTGATGTAGTCGATCTGAATCGACTGCCATGGATCCTCTACCTTTCTGATATGCCCCATGGACACCTTCTTTTTCTGGGGGTCAGGGTTGTTGGCTGCACACACCAAACACTCCGAGCAAAACTGCCAAACATCCTCCCTGAGTCCCGGCCACCACCCTGCCTGTTCCACCCATTGCCAGGTGGTCTCAGGTCCGGGGTGTCCGGCTCCTGGACCCTCGTGGGCCAGTTGGAGGAATTTCCTTTGGTGCTGCTGCGGAACAATCCACTGATCCCATGGAACAACATGCCTTCCTTTACAGTCACTTTCGCTGCGCCGTACAGACCCTCTACTTTCTCCCCCACTTGGCTAGCAAACTCAAGACAGATCTCAAGGCGGAGTCCTGCACCTGAACCGTTTTAAGGTCTGGGGCCAATGCTACCCCTGCACTCCCTTGAGTCCTGTCTCTGCCCCTAATTGCTGCCACGGGTCCTAAATTGTACCGGTCCCAGAAACTGCCCGTACGAGCACCCTCTTTAGCTAGGTTGTCTGCCCCAATGGTTACCCACCCCACGAGGTTCGGTCTTTGAGTGGGCCTTTACCTTATGTATATACACCTGCCCTTCACTGCCTATAGCCCGCATGATTCTCTCCAGCAACGGTTTGGCTGCTAGGTGTGTCTCGTCCGCCGATGTATACCCGCAATGGGACCAGATGGCCAGGTATTCTGTACACGAATTGCAAGTAAACATGCTATCTGAACAAATCATGTACGGGGTAGGGAACTCCTCGGGGTGGGTCACAATGTACACTACCGCCGACAGTTCAGCGTGCTGGGCGCTCATGGTGCTCGGGAGCGTAATCGCCAGGGCAATGCCTGCCCGAGGGTCATAGATCCCGCAGCCCATGAGTCGTTCACCTGCCGACACTGTGCTGGAGCCGTTAACGTAGATTTTGCGGCCTGTGGGATGTATCCCGGCCCGAAATCCTACATCGACGTCCCATACCCCTTCTATGGAACACCTATGGGCCACCCCTGAGTAGATCATATTGGCCGCTAGTCTAGGCTCGCAAAGACCCTTCACCTTTAAGTCCATTTGGGAGAGAAGTAAGGTCCAGCGAGCAGTGCGGGCATTGCTCACTGTCCCGTCTGTTATTCTCCCATCTAGGAGAACCTGGGTGGGCGTGTGATGGGTGAGGAGCGTAATTGGAGACTCCCCTGTAAAGATAAGGGATCTTTTTACCGCCCAATGAGTGGTGAGGAGGTGTCTCTCACTGTTGGAGTATGCCTTCTCCACATCTGTGAGGACCCTGGAGGAGTAGACCACCGGTCTGAGCTGGCCATGTTGCTTCTGAAGTAGCAATGCGCTCAGGCTATCCCCACTGGCTGCTCTCCAGGAAAAACTCCTCATCCCCATCAATAGCCCCTAAAACTGGCTCGGTTTGCAGGGTTTTTTTTAATTGAGTGAACGCCTCTTCGCAGCTTTTATCCCACTCCTTTGTGAAGGAGTCGGAGTAGGGGGGGCTGCTGTGGCTGCATAGTCCTCAATGAAATCCCTGCAGTTACTGGTAAGCCCTAGGAAAGATCTTACTCCAGTAACAGAATGAGGGGCTGGCAATTCCTGCACTGCTTCTCTCCTGCCCTTATCTATAACCCTCTCGTCTGTGCGCACAGTCAGCCCCAGGAATTTTACTTCTGGCTGGCCAATCTGCGCCTTCTTTGGGTTGACTTTAAAACCCTCTTCCTTTAGCTTAGTCCCAGCAGTTCAGCAGCAGTGGGCCGTGCTCCTCACCCTTGTCAGTGAATAAGAGCAGGTCAGCCACATACTGTACCAACTGCTGGGACTTGCTGAAGTGTTTTAGACAATTGGCCATATATTGGTGGAATATACTGGGGCTGTTATGAAACCTCTGGGGAAGGCAGTTCCACGTGTATTGCTGGCCCTTGACGGTAAAAGCAAATTTGTACTGGTCCCCTCTCTTTAATGGGATGGACCAAAAACCGTTAGAGCTATCCAGCACCGTGAAGGTGCACGCGGATGCAGGTATGCTTCCAATTAGGTCAGCGACTGCAGCGACCGTAGGCGCGCAGGCTGGGATATTGTGGTTGAGGACCCGGTAGTCCACAGTGGCTCTCCACGAATTGTCCGGTTTCCTAACCGGACAAAGTGGTGAGTTCATGTGGGTGGCTATCGGCCTTAACACACCCTGTGTGACTAGGGAACCCAGGGCAATCTCCACATCTGCCTCCACCTCCCGAGGGAAATTATACTGTTTTTGGGGCCTGGCCATGGGATCATCATCTACACTAACCTCGACCCCTGTTACCCTTCCACAATCATGCTTGTGGGTGGCGAATGCGCTGAGATTTGCCTGCACAAATGCCTGATACTCTCTGGGGGTACTGCTTACCAGTAACTCGAGGTCATAGCCTTTTGTCTTTACCGTGCATAGGGTCCCTTTGCCTTGTATCCCCAGGATCACTACAGCTTCTTTCTCTTCCCCCGTGCACACTGCTCCCCATAGACAATAATTTCTAAGATCCACTAGGACCTTGTGGCCAATAATGAAATCTGCGCCTAGGATCCCTGTTCCCTCTTTCTCCCACTTTATTAGGACACACATCCATTTGGTGTGGTGTGCTCCTAAGTCAATTGATAGTGGAATGGAGAACGAGCCAACCTGCTCGTTACCTGTGAACCCTATCAAGGAATATGGGACTCTGTTCGACAGAGGTGAGGTGGTTGGGTTATCCGCACAGACGATGGTGCTTGAAGCACCAGTGTCTAGCAGATAGGTCCCTTTAACCCTCTCCACCTCCATCTTCACTCAAGGCCTTTTCTACTCATCATTTTGTAAAGGGCACAGGTATACAGGCTGCGCTGGCTCTAGTCATGGATCAGGATTAGGTGGGGCAGATGGGGTTGCGCCGGTGGCTACAGCTATCTTCCCTGAGCCCATTATCATAGTTCGGAGTGCGACCACAATCTCATCGAAACTGCCAGAGGGATTGTGTGCCACAGGTCAGGATTTTTGGGCCGGGGCTGTTAAACCTTTTGTCACTGGAGAATCCTTCAAGGATGGGGATTCCTTTCCTGCCCTATCTTTCCAAGGATTTCGTCAATCCTTACGCCAGTGTCCACTTTTTCCGCACCCATAGCACGCACTCTCTGAGTCGGAAGGGCTACCCCCTTCCTGGTGTCATTCTCTCCTGGAATTACTGGGCCGGATCTCGTGGATCTTTCGTTTTGTGGGGCCTCAACTGTCCCTCTGCCATTGCGGTAAGCCAGGGTTAACCGTCTAACCACTGACTCCTCGGTAACGGTGAGGTCCCTGGGGTCGAACCACAGCTCGGCGTTAGCCTTTACGTGGCTGGCAGTTAGCCACGAGTCTGTGAAGCCGGCGAGCTGTTGGTTCCTGGTCCAGGTGTTCCCGGTCGAGATCTCCTCCACATGCTCTCTCGTAGACGGCCCACAGCCTGACTGCGAAAGCCTGTGGAGTTTCGCCTGCTTGTTGCAGGGTTTTCTCGACCCGGGAAAACGGACTTCCATCATTTAGGCCCAGAACCTCTAACACCTCTTCTTGGATCACAGCGTATGTGCTCTGTCTCTTCCTGCTATCTGCAGAGAGGGCCTGGTATACCTTGCGATCCAAGGAGAAAAGCAGCATTGTAGCCTGTTGGGCCTCATCACAGCCGTTTATACCGGCTGCCTGCTCTATGTCCAAAACATGGACCGAGGGGTCCCCTTGAGGGGTTCACTTTTCTAAATGAGCTACCATTGCCGGGAGCTGCTGGGTTCCATGGGGGATTACAAATTGGCTCTCCAGGGTCTCTTGTCCCTGACCACCGTTGCCGGCACCATACTTTTATTGTCGGATCGGGCACATCGGCCCCGGTCCTGACACCCCTTGTATTTCCTCGGTGCCGCGCTCTCTCTGTACTGCCAGGTTAAACCTCGGTAGGGCTACAGGCAGTGGTTAGACGCCCCTTTCTGCCACTCTATCCCTCTCCCCCTTTACTCCCCCTTGCTCCTGCACGTCTCCCTTAGGAGCGCTTGGGCTTATCAGGCATACCATCCCCTTAGCATTGGATAGGGCCTGGGTTAAACTTTTTATCTTGGCCTCACAGGGCCCATGAACCTCCACTGCAAATCCCTTGCGACTGACTACTTTATAGGCTGCCTGCACATCCCGTATCCTCTCCTCCTGTTCTCTTAATACTTTTGTTAGGCGGGCATTTTCCTCCTACAGTGCTCATTCCCCTTTCCCTGTGTTACTTGGCATTGGAAATAGTCCTGCTTATTCCCGTGGGTCTCCTCTAGCTGTAATCTGCTATGCTGTTGTTTAGTTAATTCCTCAAACATTTTCTCCCCTGCCATAGCCCTTACGGCTGAGTGCTCTTCGGATTCCCGGAGCTCTGCTACCAATTTCTTGACCTTCCTATCCAGCAACTAGATCTCTCTTTGGTAGCAGCCCAACCAAATGGCCTTCTCTATTGACGTTTTATGGTCCTTGCTCTTGGTCCACTTAGCAGCTGCTCAACCCGTAACAGGCTTATGACCCACCTTTTGGTAATATTTACTTTCTTAAATACATATTCGGATATTCTTTCCTCCATTTTTGTTCTTTCCACCAGAACCGAGTCTACATCCTCACATCCTTTGCACCAAGCTCCTACATGGCGCGCCATTATGTAGGGGCTGGTGGGTTTGTCAGCCTTTTCTGACCTTGACGGTGCGAATCGTCCCACTCCCTGGCTCTAGGGCTTGGAATTATTTAGGGGATGTGATAGATGTAGACAGACAACTGTTTGGTTCAAGAAAAATATTATATTTAGAAAATAGCACACCGCACTATTTAACTTAATAGCATATAACAAAATGTACAGAAAAAGGGGGAAAATGTATACGCAACAGGTACAGAGGTTATGCAGTGAAAGAAAAACCCACCTCCCACCACTACACTAACTAAGCTAGGCTCTGAAGTTGCAGGGACTATGCTCACCAAAGGATTTATCCACAGTTTAGACCAGTTGCACACTGCTTTCTCTCTCCTCAATCTTGTGGATTCTTTGGCTGGTTGCGGTGTCTTCAGTATTAGCAATGGTCGATGGTTTGATGGTAAATACGTTTTTTCCTTGAGTCAGCGCTGGAAGATTGTTGGTTCTTCAGTGACTCCGAGGCTTCTTGTTGTGTTGCTGTAACCTCGTGTGGCAAGTTAGATGTTTCAAAGCCAGAGTCAAAGAGCCCAGAGTCCAAGTGCTTTTCCAGAGTGTTCTCGGGTACGTTTCTTCAAAAGTGTTTCCTCAGCCCAAAGGTTACCCCACAAGCTACCAGCAAGGTCCCCAGTTATACCCGAGAGGCTGCTTAAACTTTTGCGCCAAAACTTGGGTGCACATTGATTTTTGATGACTGCTTTTGTGCGATTTTGGCAGGCTGATCAACTCTAATGTGATCCCTTTGTGAGAGTTTTGGTGGGCTGATTGAGCATTAGCATGATACAAGATTCCCAAAGGTGTTGATGGGGCTTTCGAATGGTGCTGTTAGAATGTAATCAGGTCTTGATACTGTGCATTGTGTGTTTTGCTGATGCCAGGGTTTTTCTGTATAGCCGTTTTAAGAACTATTAAAATATGTATGTATCTGGGTCCCTGGTAAGTGGGCTTTTGTTAGATTGCTAATGTCTTCCTGGGACCTGCCTCCCAGGTGGGTTAGCAGCCCTATAAGGATCCCATTTCCCTAAACAATCCCAGCATACAATTTAAAAAGTCCAAACTCAATCTAAAAGACCCTAGTTTAGTCCAAAGGGGCCTAATAGTGAGATATTTCTGGTCACATTTTTCCTCCAAAAGTCTAACACAGTTCTCTTTTAAATTCCAGACACATGTCCATTGAGTAGGGGGTCCCATAATTTTGTGAATCCTACACAAAGTATAACACAATATTGTACATGTACAGCATAGAATAAACACCTTGATGAGCTATTAACTTTTGAAACTTCTAGCAAAAGAAATATCTCATTGTTTAATGGCATGAACAGTTTTATAATCTTGATTTCAGTAACTAAAGGTCTCCAGTTTCACAATGGATTACTTGTCCTGCTAAAACACTGAGATTGAATAACTGGGCACAATCCTGCTTTAGAAGACACTTTAACGTTTGAAGTTGGGATGGTCCATTAGGCATGATTAAATTGAAAGTAGCAATATTATTTTGACACGTGACTATGGTGCAAATTATCTTCATACTTCCCTAAGATTAAAACCAATACTACAACGACCACCTGCTGCCAGTATCTGAACTGGATCATTTTAAAACGCGGTGATGAGGTATATCGTAGAGTAGAGTTGTCAGCTCTTGCTTGCGTGCTGAGACCTTGTAATCGTCACTTGTTTATTCTATGCTGTACATGTATAATATTGTGTTATACTTTGGGATCATCTAACCTTGTGCATATAGTATTTAAGCATAAATACTGCAGTGATTTTAGCCTGTAACTCAAATTAAGATGGGAATAGAGAAAGGTGGGAAAAGACCACATATCTGCAGTTAACCCAGATAATATCTTAATTAATCCTTGAGCAAAAGAATCGGCATATAGTCTTGTAGATAGACGTTCTCTGGTCCATTTTAATCTGCATCACCATGGTTTTTAAATAAATCTATTGGTGTCAATATGCATATAGATTCAAGTGTACGATGACAACATTTATGTTTTTGTTACAGAGAAGAGGGGAGAAAATTGTCCAAAAACTACAAACAGTTTCAAAAGAAGCTTTAAACATATTTTACATCTATTAGTGCGGTTGTCAGACTTGAACACTGTCACTGTATAGCAGCGAAAATAAAACTGATAGAAAAACAAGGTTGACACTCCCTGCAATATGTTGCACTCTCCACATGTTGTTCTGTGACTGTTAAAGGCACAGCAAGATTAGCAGCACATTCCAGATTGCTGTTGCCCTCTCTTACACCTTCCACACGTCACCGATCCCCTCTGGCGTTATCCATAAATTACAATCAATTTACAAGTCTTTATAGTCCCATAAATCAAGTTTTCTCCTCGCTGCTGCTGTTCCTGTTCCAGCTGTTGACTTCACCAGGTCATCTTTTGTGAGGTTTGCATTGCAATTACTTGAAGTCCTTCTGTTCTGTGTGGTGGAATAAGAACATAAGAACATAATAAATAGGAGCAGGAGTAGGCCATATGGCCCCTCGAGCCTGCACTACCATTTAATACGATCATGGCTGATCCGATCATGGACTCAGGTCCACTTCCCTGCCCGCTCCCCATAACCCCTTTATCCCCTTATCGTTTAAGAAACTGTCTATTTCTGTTTTAAATTTATTCAATGTCCCAGCTTCCACAGCTCTCTGAGGCAGCAAACTCCACAGATTTACGACCTTCTGAGAGAAGAAATTTCTCCTCATCACTGTTTTAAATGGACGGCCCTTTATTCTAAGATTATGCCCTCCAGTTCTAGTCTCCCCCATCAGTGGAAACATCCTCTCAAACACCTTGTCAAGCCCCTTATATGTTATATGTTTCGATAAGATCACCTACTCAACCTTTCCTCATAAGTCAACCCCTTCATTTCCGGAATCAACCTAGTGAACCTTCTCTGAACTGCCTCCAAAGCAAGTATATCCTTTTGTAAATATGGAAACCAAAACTGCACACAGTATTCCAGGTGTGACCTCACCAATACCCCTGTATAACTATAGCAAGACTTCCCTGCTTTTATACTCCATCCCCTATGCAATAAAGGCTAAGATTCCATTGGCCTTCCTGATCCCTTGCTGTACCTGCATACTAACCTTTTGTGTTTCATGTACAGGTCCCGCTGTACTGCGGCACTTTGCAATCTTTCTCCATTTAAATAATAACTTGCTCTTTGATTTTTTTTCTGCCAAAGTGCATGACCTCACACTTTCCAACATTATACTCCATCTGCCAAATTTTTTCTCACTCATTTAGCCTGTCTATGTCCTTTTGCAGATTTTTTGTGTCCTTCTCACACATTGCTTTTCCTCCCATCTTTATATCATCAGCAAACTTGGCTACGTTACACTCGGTCCCTTCTCAGAACAGAATACTGGTTGGAGACTAAGATGCACTCAGGGGACTCCTGCCCTACCTGCCTAGTCCTCTTCTTCTATCTGATGGTCACCCACTTCCTCCCGGCCTGCACACTCTTTAGCTGCGAGGTGACCGCCTCCAGAAACATACTATCCACAAAATTCTCTGTCTCACGGATGCACTGCAGTGACTCCAGCCAACGCTCAAGCTCTGAAACACGGAGCTCAAGTTGCTGCAGCTGGAGACACCTCCTGCACACCTGGTTGTCCAGACTACATGAAGTGTCCAGGACTTCCCACATGCCACGAGATGTGCACTCCATGGGACTGAACTGCCCTACCATGCCCCTAGTTAACTGACTAAACTAAAAATAAACTTAACACTCAAAGACAAAAAAAAAATTAAAAGTGATGTCCTATATACCCAAGTCCAGGTTATTAATATATTTCAAAAAGAGTAGTTGTCTTAAAGACAGTGATATGAAAGGCACTGAATAGATACTGCCACAAGCTAGCTGTAATGCAGAATGGTTGAGGATTTTAGACAACTGTAGAGTTGCAAAATTCGTGGGAGAACCACGACAGTAAGAAGTCTTCTACGATGTTCGGGGTACGGCAAGCAGAACCTACAGAATCCAGCGAACCCCAAAATCGCGAACCACCGCCAACTACCAGTAAAGGATTGGTGAGCATATTCCCTGTTTGCCCTGGAGTTTAACCTAGTCAGTGTTAGGCATTGGGAGGTGGGAGGTGTATTCTTCACTGTAACCCCTTGGAATGCGTGAAGTACTGTTCTTTACTTGAGTGATTATAAGTTTGACATTGTATTTTCTTGCCTTTAATAAAATCGAAGTTCCTTTGCACCAAACCAATTGTCTCTTGCACTTTATCACATCCCCCAAATAAATCCAGAGCCTAGAACCCAGGGAGTGGGAGCGATTCGAACTGCTCAGAAGGTCAGAGGTGAACCTGACCCCACACACACCCCCTACACAACCTAAACTCTACTTTAACTCAGATTGGGAATTGGGCGAGCGGTGAGGCTGGGGGTGGGTGCGAGGAGGGAGGGGAGGAATTGAGGGGGGGGCCAAGGTGAGTACGAAACCACCTGACCTCAGCAGCATGATACCTGGGCAATTTTAACCCATGGGCCGCATCGGAATGCCCCCGGTCAGTTGCCCGCCCGAAACTGGCAAGAAACAGTGAGAGGTTGTGTCAGCTGGTGGAAGTGGTGCCTCCAAAGAATTTTACCATCATCTGCAGGAAATAGGCTCCCTTGCACAGGGGCTGATGCATTAGCAAAAAAAGAATGGCCCTGAAATTCTGATGTTCCGGGTCCGTACGAAGTTCCTACGGACCGGGAAGGCATTGGAAAAGCCGGGTTTCAGTGCGCAATGCACATGCACTGAAAACCAGCTTTTCCGATCTATCAAGTTTCTGGCTTGACAAATCGCGCGCATATCGGGAGCGAGAACACTTGCAGGACAAGATTTTGGATATTTACGAATATCTCGCCCTACAAATGTCCTTTAAAATCTTGTGCCTGAAAAAGCAGGCGTATAGCCTACTTTTACAGGCGCAAGTGTTTAAAAATACATAAAAACATTAAAATTAAATTCAATAAACACATATGAAAACATACTTTATTGTGAAAAACCCTCTCCACTACGGTAAGTTTATTTTAAGGCATCTTTAAGAAAAGTCGGCAAAATCTTATTTTTTATAAGAACTTTAATTTAAATGATTCTTAAATATTTTTTATTGATTTTTTTGTGTGTTGGGGGGAGGGGGGGTTCTCATTCATAATATTGGGAACTCCAACTTACGGAGTTCCCATTATTAGGAATGAGAAAATACTATACCTTGATTGGCTGCCCAGAGCCATGTGACTGCAGCTCCAGCCCTGCGCACGTCCCAATCTGCACACGCTCCGATGTATAGAATGAAGGCCTCAGGCTCGGAAGTTCGAGCGGGCGCTGCAGCAACAGGTAAGTGTGCAGTTTTTTACCTTTTTTCTTTAGTTTGCCCACGGGAAGAACTCTAGCGGAATTTCAGGCCCAATATCTCGGGCTGGCTAGTGGTGCAGCTAGCCAGCATCAGGTTTTTTACCCACCCTGCTCTGGAGCCGGTGCCCACCTGGATTATTAGAAGTCGGGATCCTCACGCTGATCCCAGATGCTCCGAGGTGCAGATTGCAGGCAGGCCGGTGCCAGGATCAAAGACCCACGAGGGTTTTGGTCCCCAGTCACTTTTGTAATGCTGTTCGTATCATAGCAGTGCAGAACACTTGTAATTTGAATGAAATGGTGCTATTGCCTCCAGAGCAGGGGTCATTTCCTCGGTGCCAATGGAGACAGCAGCTCGAGAGCGGCAATATATTTTTAAAATGTAAATGCCTGCCATTCTTTCTGACTGTGCGTACAGGACACAAGCAACTCGCCTGTACCGGGTCAGCACTGCTGGGCTATAAGGAATTTTGTCAGCTGTTGGGGAAAGTTTGCATAATTGTGCAATCTCCTCTCCAATATGAGCAGGATAGATAGATAGCAAAATTGGGTCAGGCAGAGTCAGCATGGATTTATGAAGGGGAAGTCATGTTTGACAAATTTGCTGGAATTCTTTGAGGATGTAACGAACAGGGTGGATAAGGGGAAACCAGTGGATGTGGTGTATTTGGATTTCCAGAAGGCATTCGATAAGGTGCCACATAAAAGGTTACTGCACAAGATAAAAGTTCACGGGGTTGGGGGTAATATATTAACATGGATAGAGGATTGGCTAACTAACAGAGAACAGAGTCAGGATAAATGGTTAATTCTCTGGTTGGCAACCAGTAACTAGAGGGGTGCCGCAGGGATCAGTGCTGGGACCCCAACTATTTACAATCTATATTAATGACTTGGAAGAAGGGACCGGGTGTAACATAGCGGGGGGGGGGGGGGGGTTGGCGGAGTAGAGGGTCGGCGGTGGGGGGGGTCAACGGCCAGAAAAAACCTGCGTTGAAGACCTGCAAAAAAAGTAAGTTAAAGTTTTTATTTTTTTATTCTTTTTCAGCGATTTAGTAGGTAAGAATTTTATGAATATTTTGTTAATTTTACTTTTTTGTTTTTTGGAAATTTGAAGTGGGGGGTTCCTCCTCGCAACAGTAGTCGGTTTAAAAAAATATCCGGATTTCGAAACATTTTCCGGATGACCCCACCACGGATCGGCCCGATGTCTGGATCCCAGAACATTCCGGATTTAGGTGAACCCCGGACTTTGGACGCTTAGCCTGAATATATTGATATATAAATGAACCTCTTTATATGCAATTATTTTAAGTCTGTATTTTGATCTCTTCCTTTGATATATCGTTGTTTAAGTGTATTTTTATGCAGGTCGTATACGTCGTAAGACCATAGCCTGGAAGGAAATATATCGGGATTGGGGAAAGAGGGAAAGTAGTGCTCGAGTCCAACAGATGTAGCTCATGTAATCTTAAATTCACCGATGCTGCATTTTCCTCAACTCTCAGATATACTTTCCAACCAGTTACATTACTGATGAATAAGTGCAGTTCTATGTTGAATTGAATACAATTCATAAAGTACATTTATATTGCCTTGAATAAATTTTCCTCTGTTTCTGTGTAAATTATTTATATAAATGTGTTGCCACCCTTAGCATTCAACATGCAAATGTCATTTTGCAATCATGTTCTTAACTGTAACTGCCGTGCAGAGATGTTTAGTGATCTACTTGAACAGTTATAGTTCAGAAACATGCAGAGTCTATATTATGTGGGCAATTATTAGATGAGCTTTGCAAACATATAAAGCATATGTAGGCAAGAATATGTAATTTATTTTTGTTACACTTCAACACAAAATATTGATTTCCATATTATTACTAATATATGTGTAGCGAATGTAATTTATTGTCAGGCAGCTGAGTGATGCTACCGGTTATCAATGCCATTGAATGCGCACAGTTGGAGGTCTGAGTGCTGCTGATTTGAGAAGCTGCTGAGCCGAGACTGTAATGTCTTCCCAACAGGAGAGGAAAAATCAGCCTGGGGTGATCTCCACCTCTCCTTAACTGGCTATAGAGGACATAAGTGGCAGCCTGGCATCAGGTGGGGCGAGTGCCAATAAGGGGATAAACATATCGGAGGGAGAAACTTTACCCAAGATATAAGAATAAAGGAATTTGTGATGTCCTGCAACATTAAAGTTGAGCATAATTAAAAGCGTTAAAAGACAAATATATGCTTGGTGCAGAATAAACACTACTTATGTGTACATTAAAAAAGCAATCATTGCGTTGGGAGGTTTCCCCTTGGAGTGCTGTGGCTGACCAATGTCAGTTGCTGAGTATTGATATACAAGTAATATAGGCTAAAGGCATCTCTGAGGTGCAGCCGCTCATTATTATTTGTGTCTGTCCCTGGCAAATATTTGATGTTACCGCACTTGCTCAGAGACAGCATGGTAAAACTTCTTGTTGAATTCAGGGTTGAGGCAGCATATCTTTTTAATTTGCAACAGGTACATGTGGAACAAAAACAAATAACTAGTATTTATTCACACAGCAACTGCCATGAAAACCTCAATCACATCAACTGAGTGAATATAAGTTAGAAGTTGCTGTTGGCTATATTAACAGCCAAACACTTAAAGAATTCGGATACAGTCCTCTCGCCACTGTTTAAAGGAGGCAATAACTTATTTATTTGTAATGGGTTAGTGCCTCTTGTTAAAATACCAGACTGAGGAATATGGTGCATTCATCCACTAATGATAATCTCTGCCTTTATGTGTAGCAGCATGGTGCGTTAGTGCACTGGTAAACTGTGGCATGCAGACATGAGGCTGACCTCCTTTACCCACTAAGGCGGAGATAGCATGAAAGGCGAGGCTTTTCCCCATTCACCACCACCATTCTGTATACATCCTGGTAGTCAGTTAGCAGCAGCTCCGGCAATGGTTGGGTGCTCGTGGCACCCCCACCCTCAGAATGAATGGATGTTGCATAGAAACATAGAAAATAGGAGCAGTAGTAGGCCATTTGGCCCTTTGAGCCTGCACCGTCATTCAATATGATCATGGCTGATCCTCTATCTCAACACCATATTCCCACTTTTCCCCATACCCCTTGATGCCTTTTGTGTCTAGAAATCTATCTATCACTTTCTTAAATATATTCAGTGGCTTGGCCTTCACAGCCTTCTGTGGTAGAGAATTCCACAGGTTCACCACCCTCTGAGTGAAGAAATTTCTCCTCATCTCGGTCTTAAATTTCCTACCCCGTATCCTGAGACTGTGACCCCTTGTTCTAGACTTCCCAGCCAGGGGAAACATCCTCCCCACATCCAGTCTGTCCAACCCCGTCAGAATTTTATACGTTTCAATGAAATCCCCTCTCATTCTTCTAAACTCTAGTGAATATAGCCCTAGTTGACCCAATCTCTCCTCATACGACACTCCTGCCATCCCAGGAATCAATCTGGTAAACCTTCGTTGCACTCCCTCTGTGGCAAGTATATCCTTTCTTAGGTAAGGAGACCAAAACTGCACACAATACTCCAGGTGTGGTCACACCAAGGCCCTGTACAATTGTAGTAAGACATCCTTGCTCCTGTACTCAAATCCTCTTGCGCCAAACTATCATCATAGGCAGTCCCTTGGAATCGAGGAAGACTTACTTCCACTGCTAAAGTGAGTTCTTTGGTGGCTGAACAGTCCAACACGAGAGCCACAGACCCTGTCACTAGTGGGACAGATAGCCGTCGGGGGAAGTGGGGGGTGGCACTGATTTACCACACGCTCCTTCTACTGCCTGCGCCTGACCTCTTCACGCTCACAGTGTTGAGATTCGAAGAGCTTAACGCCCTCCCGGATGCACTTTCTCCACTTAGGGCGGTCTTCGGCCAGAGTCTCCCAGGTGTCAGTGGTGATGTCGCACTCTACCAGGGAGGCTTTGAGGGTGTCCTTGTAATGTTCCCGCTGCCCACCTTTGGCTCGTTTGCCATGAAGGAGCTCCGCATAGAGCAATTGCTTAGGGAGTCTCTGGCATGCGAACTAAGTGGCCCGCCCAGCGAAGCTGAACAAGTGTGGTCAAGTGCTTCAATGTTGGGGATGTTAGCCTGGACGAGGACACTGATGTTGGTGCGCATGTCCTCCCAGGGGATTTGCAGGATCTTGCAGAGACATCGTTGGTGATATATCTCCAGCGACTTGATGTGTCTTCTGTAAGTCGTCCATGCCTCTGAGCCATACAGGAGGGCGGGTATTACTTCAGCTCTGTAGACCGTGAGCTCGATGGTAGATTTGAGGGCCTGGTCTTTGAACACTCTTTTCCTCGCAAAACTATAGGTCATCTGGGATAACAATAAAATAGAGTTACGGTAAAAGGGGAGGATAAAATCTAAAGTTGTAGTTGCGGGCAATCTGTGGTAGGTGGGTGGGGTGGGGGTACGGTGTGGAGTTTTTTTAGGAACAACTTTTTCTTCGTTGCTATTATGAATTAGATACAATGCTATACTATATTACCAAAGTGACACTAATTGCAGAAGTCAAACTTGTTTTGGAGGTGAGGATGGAGGGGGCAAGTGAGAGGGTTGCTAACCAAAATGAAATGAAATAATTTTGTCCACTACTTTAACAGAAGCAATACCGTGTTCAAAAATAAATTTGAACTTTGCACCATTTTATTTCGATGCTTATAATCAAGTTTGAGACAATGGAGTAAACTTTACGATTTAGTGCTTGGCGTCAGGTTTTCATGCAGGGCAACACATATCAGGAATTTGGGTGCAGTTGTCATCGTGCTTGATTCGCGACCGCATGACGTGCCGTGGAAAATTGTGTGGGCCTTGAATTGACCTTTGCCCCCAATTTCTCAGCATGCAAGCCCTCTGCACCAAGAGCTCTTAAATATATTAACAACTTAGATGATAGGATAGAAAATTACATATCCAAGTTTGCCGATGATACAAAGATAGGCGGCACTGTAGGCAGTGTAGATGGAAGCATAAAATTGCAAGGAGTTATTAACAGATTAAGCAAATGGGCAAAACTGTGGCAAATGAATTTCAATGCAGGCAAATGTGAGATCAGCCACTTTGGACCTAAAAAGGATAGAACAGGGTACTTTCTAAATGGTGAAATGCTAGAAAAAGTGGAGGTCCAAAGAGACTTGGGGGTCCATGATTGTTAAAATCTCATGGATAGGTACAGAAATAATCAAAAAGGCTGATGGAATGCTGGCCTTTATATCGAGAGGACTACAATATAAGTGGGTAGAAATTATGCGACAGCTATGCAAAGCCCTGGTTAAACTGCACCCGGATTACTGTGAGAAGTTCTGGCACCACACCTTAGGAAGGATATATTGGCTTTGGAGTGAGTGCAGCATTGGTTTATCTAGAATGATATCTGGCCTCCAAGGGTTAAATTACGAGGAGAGATCACACAAACTTGGGTTGTATTCCCTGGAATTTAGGATGTTACGGGTGATTTGATCAAAGTTTTCAAGATATTAAGGGGAACTGCAGCAGGTGCTGAGAGAACCAACACGAGGGAAAAGCCAACTTGACCTCATCCTCACCAATCTACCTGTCGCAGATACATCTGTCCATGACAGCATTGATAGCAGTGACCACCGTACAGTCATTGTGGAGACAAGGTCCCATCTTCACACTGAGGACACCCTTCATCGTGCTAAATGGGATAGATTCAGAACAGATCTAACAGCTCAAAACTGGGCATCCACGAGGCGCGGTGGACCATCAGCAGCAGCAGAATTGTATTCCACCACAATCTGTAACCTCACAGCCCGGCATATCCCTCACTCTACCGTTACCATCAAGCCAGGGGACCAACCCTGGTTCAATCAGCAGTGCGGAAGAGCATGCCAGGAGCAGAACCAGGCGTGCCTAAACATTAGGTACCAACCTGGGGAAGTTGCAGCACAGGACTACATGCAATGCTAAGCAGCAGAAGCAACATACTATAAACAGAGCTAAGCGATCACACAATCAACAGATCAGATAAAAGCTCAGCAGTCCTGGCACATCCAATCGTGAATGGTGGTGGACAAGTTAACAACTAACGGGAAGAGGAGGCTCCATGAATATCCTCATCCTCAATGATGGCGGAGCCCAGCACGCAAATGCAAAAGACAAGCCTGAAGCGTTTGCAACCATCTTCAGCCAGAAGTGCCGAGTGGATGATCCATATTTGCCTCCTTCTGAGGTTCCCACCATCACAGAAGCCAGTCTTCAGCCAATTCGATTCACTCCGTGTGGTGATATCAAGAAGCAGCTGAGCGCACTGGATACTGCAAAGGATATGATCCCCAACAATATCCCGCCTGTCGTGCTGAAGACTTGTGCTCTTCCAGTACAGCTGCAATACTGGCAACTACCTGAAAAATGTGGAAAATTGCCCAGTATTGTCCTGTCCACAAAAAGCAGAACAAATCCAATAATGCCAATTACCGCCCCATCAGTCTACTCTCAATCATCAGTAAAGTGATGGAAAGTGCCATCGACAGTGCTGTCAAACAACACATACTCACGAATAATCTGCTCACCGATGCTCAGTTTGGGTTCCGCCAGGATCACTTGGCTCGAGACCTCATTACAGCCTTGGTCCAAACATGAACAAAAGAGCTGAATTCCAGAGGTGACAAATCAGTGACAAAGAGCATTAGCTGGGTGAGATTCTATGTAAGTTTATTATGGAATCATTTTTCAATGTATAACTTTTGCTTGTGTCTTGGAATATATAGCAGTAGTTAATGAGATCCAGTATTTTGTGGATAGGAACAAAATGTTCATGCGGCTGTTACTGAAAGGCATAACAGTGAATGATAACATAGAAACATAGAAATATAGAAATTAGGTGCAGGAGCAGGCCATTCGGCCCTTTGAGCCTGCACCGCCATTCAATAAGATCATGGCTGATCACACCCTCAGTACCCCTTTCCTGCTTTCTCTCCATACCCCTTGACCCCCTTAGCCGTAATGGCCATATCTAACTCCCTCTTGAATATATCCAATGAACTGGCATCAAAACTTCTCTGCGGCAGGGAATTCCACAGGTTAACAACTCTCTGAGTGAAGAAATTTCTCCTCATCTCAGTCCTAAATGTAGTAAACAAAAGAACAAGTGTTAATGAAGTGATTACGTTTATTAGTCCTGAATGGAGGATCAGTGAAAGTCAGCCGTTCAGCACCAGTGTAGTCTCTAGGTTTAGTGGTTTGCAAACTGTTGCTTGCTTTTCTATTCAATATTCTGACACAGATTACTTTATCTATATTTGCTTCCCATATTTAGGATTTGGAAAGTATCATGATATTCTGAACAACCCATAATACACACTGGATTAGAAATTGGTCCGCGCAGCACCTGTTTTTAGGATGCCACTCAGACTACCAAGGCCCCATTATGGTGAGCAGGAAACGTGTGCACATTTCCGGCCAGAAATGCATCGTCTGCCATATTGGGTAAGGACAAACAAGAGGAGTCCTTTACTTACACCCGAAGCAGGTGTTAAGTCCTTTGCATATGCAAATAAGGAGTCGAATGCTTTTTGAGGCCCCCCCCCGCCCCTCCAAGACTGGTTTGTCCTGAGGCAGCCAGAGCTAGAGTGGGCTAGACTCAGTGAAACCAGCTCCAGAGTTTGCCTGCAACAGAGAAGGTAAGTAGCTTACATGAATGTGGATCCAGGAGGAGCAGGAGGTCTCCCCCACCCCCTGACCCCACATTAAACCACCTGATTACTGCTCTCACGTTGCCTCTGAGCCACATGAGGAGATATTAGGATAGGTGACCAGAAGCTTGGTTAAAGAGATTGAAAGAGGAGTGAGAGGTTGAAGGGGAGAGGTTTAGGGAGGGAATTCCTGAGATTAAGCCCTAGACAGCTGAAGGCACGGCCACCAATGGGGGGACAAAGGAAGTGTGGCTGGACAATATTAGAGTACATTTTATTCAGATCAGTTAAAGACAGTGCCAATGGAAGTGATTTTGTAGAAAATAGGTCATTAATAGGCATGAACATGTAGCTGAAAAGATTGGGCTAATGAGTTCCACTCCAATTTGGAGCTGTTAGAGAATTCTGACTAGGGAGAGACTCGTGTGGTTTGTGCCACATGTTTGAAACATAGAAACATAGAAACATAGGAAATAGGTGCAGGAGTAGGCCATTCGGCCCTTCGGGCCTGCACCACCATTCGATAAGATCATGGCTGATCATTCCCTCAGTACCCCTTTCCTGCTTTCGCTCCATACCCCTTGATCCCCTGAGCCGTAAGGGCCGTATCTAACTCCCTCTTGAATATATCCAATAAACTGGCATAAACAACTCTCTGCGGCAGGGAATTCCATAGGTTAATAACTCTCTGAGTGAAGAAGTTTCTCCTCATCTCAGTCCTAAATGGCCTACCCTTTATCCTAAGACTGTGTCTCCTAGTTCTGGACTTCCCGAACATCGGGAACAATCTTCCCGCATCTAACCTGTCTCCGTCCCGTCAGAATCTTGTATGTTTCTATGAGATCCCCTCTCATCCTTATAAACTCCAATGTATAATGGCCCAGTTGATCCAGTCTCTCCCCATATGTCAGTCCTGCCATCCCGGGAATCAGTCTGGTGAACCTTCGCTGCACTCCCTCAATAGCAAAAACATCCTTCCTCATATTAGGAGACCAAAACTGAACACAATATTCCACGTGAGGCCTCACCAAGGCCCTGTACAACTGCAGTTATACCTCCCTGCTCCTATACTCAAATCCCCTAGCTATGAAGGCCAACATACCATTTGCCTTCTTCACCGCCTGCTGTACCTGTATGCCAACTTTCAATGACTGATGAACCATGACACCCAGGTCTCGTTACACCCCTGCTTTTCCTAATCTGCCACCATTCAGATAATATTCTGTCTTCGCGTTTTTGCCCCCAAAGTGGATAACCTCACATTTATCCACATTATACTGCATCTACCATGCATTTGTCCACTCACCTAACCTGTCCAAGTCACCCTGCAGCCTCATAGCATCCTCCTCACAGCTCACACCGCCACCCAGTTTAGTGTCATCTGCAAACTTGGAGATATTACATTCAATTCCTTCATCCAAATCATTAATGTATATTGTAAAGAGCTGGGGTCCCAGCACTGAGCCCTGCGGCACTCCACTAGTCACTGCCTGCCATTCTGAAAAGGACCCGTTTATCCCGACTCTCTGCTTCCTGTCTGCCAACCAGTTCTCTATCCACATCAGTATATTACCCCCAATACCACGTGCTTTGATCTTGCACACCAATCTTGTGTGTGGGATGGCTCTAAAATGCCATTGAGAGCTTTAATGCCACCTGATGCCGGTTCCAGCACCGCACGCCATGTTGGTGTTGCCAGTAGCGCTGCCGCTGAATGTGATCGCCGGGGCCCTTGTCATCACGGAGATCGTGATGTCAGTGAATGTGTAACGCTCACTTGATGCCCGATCTCTCAACTTTGTTACAGCCAATGACCTTACCGGCTGGAGAATACAACAACCAATGCAGTGGTGTGCAGCAGCAGAAAGCCGGCACACGCACACCACACACACGTACCCCACACACACATACCCCACACACACGTATCCCACACACACGCACACCACACACACGTACCCCACACACACATACCCCACACACACGTATCCCACACACACATACCCCACACACACGTATCCCACACACACGCACACCACACACACGCATTCCACACACACATACCCCACACACACGCACCCCACACACACGCACACCACACACACGAATTCCACACACACGTACCCCCACACACGCACCCCACACACACGCACCCCACACACACGCATTCCACACACACATACCCCACACACACGCACCCCACACACACGCACACCACACACACACATTCCACACACACATACCCCCACATACGCACCCCACACACACGCACCCCACACACACGTACCCCACACACACGCACCCCACACACACGTACTCCACACACACGCACCCCACACACACGTACCCCCACACACGCACCCCACACACACGCACCCCACACACACGCACCACATACAAGCACCCTACACACACGTATCCTACACACACGTTACCCACACAAGCACCCCACACACACGCGCACCACACAAAGCACCCCTCACACACGTACCCCACACAAACACATACCACACACACAAGCACCCCACACAAACGTACCCCACACACAAGCACTCCACACACACGTACCCTACACACACGCACCCCACACACACGTACCCCACACACGCGCACCACACACATGCATCCTACACACAAGCATCCCACACACAAGCACCCTACACACGCGCACCACACAAAGCACACCTCACACACGTACCCTACACAAACACACACACCACACACACAAGCACCCCACACACATGTACCCCACACACACGCACCCACACACAAACTCTTACACCCACCACATACACTCCAGACATGCATCCCACACAGATTGCCCCTTGTATTGGTCCAGCTTTTCAGTGCAACGCCAATGAGTTAGAGTTTTTAGACAAGAATCATGACTGCAATCATTTTAATAAGGAGTGAGGACACATTTTGCATGTAGCCTGGACGATTTTCAGGTGGTGCTACTAAAGCATTTTTATCCTAACCACTGCCCATTTCTTGGCTATAATGAATTTCTCGCTCCAGCAGTTGTAGTTGCTGGTGTGAGCTCTGTTCTCCCTGTTCGTCACTGGGTTTACTGCCAATGGCACTGGCTTCTGGCTCTAAACGGGAGAGGAGAACTTCGCCCCAGATATGAGGAGCTGTTCTTTTTCTCCTAAAGTACATGTTCTACAGGGCATTGATAACAGTCAGGGAGAAGTAAGTGGAGAAGTGCTCAGCTCGGACCTTCCTGCCCCCACAGCAATTGAGGAGCTTAAGTGGAAAAATGTAAACAAGTTAACAAGCAATCAAACATTTAAAAAAAAATACTAGACTAGATTTCAGAGAAGTGAATACAGTATACTAAATTGAAAGAAGTATAAGTAAATTGCTGTTTCACCTGGAAGGAGTGTTTAGGGCCCAGGATGTGCAAAAGAAAGAGGTAAAAGGCAGGTGCACCGCCTGCACTTGCACGGGAAGGTGCCGTGGGGTGTTGAGGGTGATTGAAGGTTGGATTAGGGTGTTGCAGAGGGAATGGTCCCTTCAGAATGCTGAGAGGGAGTGGGGTGGGAGGGAGGGGATGATGTGTTCGGGGTGGGATCAGGTGGGGGAAATGGTGGAGGATGATTGGCTGAATGTGGAGGCTGGTGGGGTAGAAGGTGAGGATAAGGTGAACCTTATTGTGATTCAGAGTGGGAGGGGAAGGGGTGAGAGCAGAAGTGTGGGAAATGGAACGGACACGGTCGAGGAATCTGTCAACCACCGTAGAGAAGAATCCTCTGCTGAGGAAAAAGGAAGACATATCGGAAGCACTGGCACGGAAGGTGGCATCGTCACGTTTCAACAGAACGGGCATGATCAGTTTGGAGAACATCTTTTATAGGACCCAGCAAAACAAAGAGGAAGAATAACTAATTGAGGTCAAGGCCAGAATGATCTGCTATTGCACTCCACCGCCTGCGATTTTCTGACCGTTAACTTTAATGGATAAAAGCTCACACGCTAGTGAGAGCAGAAGAGGAAAAGTCCAGCCCAAGAGTTCAGGTACTGGAGATTCAATGGTGTTGTGCCTGTTTTTCAGGTGCAAAATGGATGCCTAAGCAACCAATATGGCGGGCGGGCAGGGCACACGCACTCAATCGCACAAGAAATGCTCCGCCTCCCATATTGATAAAGGTCAAAAAAGAAGCATCCAGGGTCCACGCCTAAAACAGACGAGGATATGGAATTATACAAAATAAAGGGCCTGTTTGAGGCCCCCTTTCTAAAATTGGCCTGGCCTGAACACTGGCCGCGTTGAGTAAAAACAGCAGCCTAAGCTCCTTCAGGGTCCATAAAGGCTCAGCAGTCGGGCAGTCCGGGGAGAGTCGAGAGAGGCGGGAGGGAGAGAGGCAGCGGCCTATAAAGGCTCAGCAGTCGGGCAGTCCAGGGGAGAGTCGAGAGAGGCGGGAGGGAGAGAGGCAGCGGCCTATAAAGGCTCAGCAGTCGGGCAGTCCGGGGAGCGTCGAGAGAGGCGGGAGTCGGTGAGAGGCAGCGGCCTATAAAGGCTCAGCAGTCGGGCAGTCCAGGGGAGAGTCGAGAGAGGCGGGAGGGAGAGAGGCAGCGGCCTATAACGGCTCAGCAGTCGGGCAGTCCGGGGAGAGTCGAGAGAGGCGGGAGTCGGTGAGAGGCAGCGGCCTATAACGGCTCAGCAGTCGGGCAGTCCGGGGAGAGTCGAGAGAGGCGGAGCTTGTACAGCTCCAGCAGGGAGAGAAAGCAAAAAAGAAGTAGAAAGAAATCAAAAGGTGACGTCACAGCCAAGGGGGTAAGTGATTGGCTGGTGATTGGTGAGTAGCTTTTCTTTTTCTTTCTTTTTTATATCAGTCAGTAACTTTTAGCATTGTTGTTGCCAATTTAAGTGTATCTAAGGGTTAAGTCATGGCAGGGGAGCTCGGTCACGTGATATGCTCCTCCTGTACCATGTGGGAACTCAGGGACACTTCCGGTGTCCCTGACGACTACATGTGCGGGAAGTGTATCCGCCTCCAGCTCCTGACGGACCGTGTTGCGGAATTGGAGCTGAGGGTGGATTCACTCTGGAGCATCCACGATGCTGAGAATGACGTGAGTAGCACGTGTAGTGAGTTGGTCATACCGCAGGAGAAAGGCCCACAGCCAGCTAGGGAATGGAAGACCAGCAGGAAGAGTAGTGCAAGGAAGGTAGTGCAGGGGTCCCCTGTGGTCACCCCCCTGCAAAACAGATACACTGCTTTGAGTACTGTTGAGGGGGATGACTCATCAGGGGAGGGCAGCAGCAGCCAAGTTCATGGCACCGTGGCTGGCTCTGTTGCACAGGAGGGCAGGAAAAAGAGTGGGAGAGCGATAGTGATAGGGGATTCAATTGTAAGGGGAACAGATAGGCATTTCTGCGGCCGCAACCGAGACTCCAGGATGGTATGTTGCCTCCCTGGTGCAAGGGTCAAGGATGTCTCGGAGCGGGTGCAGGACATTCTAAAAAGGGAAGGTAGAACATCCAGTTGTCGTGGTGCACATTGGTACCAACGACATAGGTAAAAAAAGGGATGAGGTCCTATGAAATGAATTTAAGGAGCTAGGAGCTAAATTAAAAAGTAGGACCTCAAAAGTAGTAATCTCGGGATTGCTACCAGTGCCACATGATAGTCAGAGTAGGAATCGTAGGATAGCGCAGATGAATACGTGGCTTGAGCAGTGGTGCAGCAGGGAGGGATTCAAATTCCTGGGGCATTGGAACCGGTTCTAGGGGAGGTGGGACCAGTACAAACCGGATGGTCTGCACCTGGGCAGGACCGGAACCAATGTCCTCGGGGAAGTGTTTGCTAGTGCTGTTGGGGAGGAATTAAACTAATATGGCAGGGGGATGGGAACCAATGCAGGGAGACAGAGGGAAACAAAAAGGAGACAAAAGCAAAAGACAGAAAGGAGATGAGGAAAAGTGGAGGGCAGAGAAACCCAAGGCAAAGGACAAAAAAGGGCCACTGTACAGCAAAATTCTAAAAGGACAAAGGGTGTTAAAAAAACAAGCCTGAAGGCTTTGTGTCTTAATGTAAGGAGTATCTGTAATAAGGTGGATTAATTAACTGTACAAATAGATGTTAACAAATATGATGTGATTGGTATTACAGAGACGTGGCTCCAGGATGATCAGGGCTGGGAACTCAACATCCAGGGGTATTCAATATTCAGGAAGGATAGAATAAAAGGAAAAGGAGGTGGGGTAGCATTGCTGGTTAAGGAGGAGATTAATGCAATAGTTAGGAAGGACATTAGCTTGGATGATGTGGAATCTATATGGGTGGAGTTGCAGAACACCAAAGGGCAAAAAACGTTAGTGGGAGTTGTGTACAGACCTCCAAACAGTAGTAGTGATGTTGGGGAGGGCATCAAACAGGAAATTAGGGGTGCATGCAATAAGGGTGCAGCAGTTATAATGGGTGACTTTAATATGCACATAGATTGGGCTAACCAAACTGTAAGCAATACGGTGGAGGAGGATTTCCTGGAGTGCATAAGGGATGGTTTTTTAGACCAATATGTCGAGGAACCAACTAGGAGGGAGGCCATCTTAGACTGGGTGTTGTGTAATGAGAGAGGATTAATTAGCAATCTCGTTGTGCGAGGCCCTTGGGGAAGAGTGACCATAATGTGGTGGAATTATGCATTAGGATGGAGAATGAAACAGTTAATTCAGAGACCATGGTCCAGAACTTAAAGAAGAGTAACTTTGAAGGTATGAGGTGTGAATTGGCTAGGATAGATTGGCGAATGATACTTAAGGGGTTGACTGTGGATGGGTAATGGCAGACATTTAGAGACCGCATGGATGAACTACAACAATTGCACATTCCTGTCTGGCGTAAAAATAAAAAAGGGAAGGTGGCTCAACCGTGGCTATCAAGGGAAATCAGGGATAGTATTAAAGCCAAGGAAGTGGCATACAAATTGGCCAGAAATAGCAGCGAACCCGGGGACTGGGAGAAATTTAGAACTCAGCAGAGGAGGACAAAGGGTTTGATTAGGGCAGGGAAAATGGAGTACGAGAAGAAGCTTGCAGGGAACATTAAGACGGATTGCAAAAGTTTCTATAGATATGTAAAGAGAAAAAGGTTAGTAAAGACAAATGTAGGTCCCCTACAGTCAGAATCAGGGGAAGTCATAACGGGGAACAAAGAAATGGCAGACCAATTGAACAAGTACTTTGGTTCGGTATTCACTAAGGAGGACACTAACAACCTTCCGGATATAAAAGGGGTCAGAGGGTCTAGTAAGGAGGAGGAACTGAGGGAAATCCTTATTAGTCGGGAAATTGTGTTGGGGAAATTGATGGGATTGAAGGCCGATAAATCCCCAAGGCCTGATGGACTGCATCCCAGAGTACTTAAGGAGGTGGCCTTGGAAATAGCGGATGCATTGACAGTCATTTTCCAACATTCCATTGACTCTGGATCAGTTCCTATCGAGTGGAGGGTAGCCAATGTAACCCCACTTTTTAAAAAAGGAGGGAGAGAGAAAACAGGGAATTATAGACTGGTCAGCCTGACCTCAGTAGTGGGTAAAATGATGGAATCAATTATTAAGGATGTCATAGCAGCGCATTTGGAAAGAGGTGACATGATAGGTCCAAGTCAGCATGGATTTGTGAAAGGGAAATCATGCTTGACAAATCTTCTGGAATTTTTTGAGGATGTTTCCAGTAGAGTAGACAAGGGAGAACCAGTTGATGTGGTGTATTTGGACTTTCAGAAAGCTTTCGACAAGGTCCCACACAAGAGATTAATGTGCAAAGTTAAAGCACATGGGATTGGGGGTAGTGTGCTGACATGGATTGAGAACTGGTTGTCAGACAGGAAGCAAAGAGTATGAGTAAATGGGTACTTTTCAGAATGGCAGGCAGTGACTAGTGGGGTACCGCAAGGTTCTGTGTTGGGGCCCCAGCTGTTTACACTGTACATTAATGATTTAGATGAGGGGATTAAATGTATTATCTCCAAATTTGCGGATGACACTAAGGTGGGTGGCAGTGTGAGTTGCGAGGAGGATGCTATGAGGCTGCAGAGTGACTTGGAAAGGTTAGGTGAGTGGGCAAATGCATGGCAGATGAAGTATAATGTGGATAAATGTGAGGTTATCCACTTTGTTGGTAAAAACAGAGAGACAGACTATTATCTGAATGGTGACAGATTAGGAAAAGGGGAGGTGCAACGAGACATGGTACATCAGTCATTGAAGGTTGGCATGCAGGTACAGCAGGCGGTTAAGAAAGCAAATGACATGTTGGCCTTCATAGCGAGGGGATTTGAGTACAGGGGCAGGGAGGTGTTGCTACAGTTGTACAGGGCCTTGGTGAGGCCACACCTGGAGTATTGTGTACAGTTTTGGTCTCCTAACTTGAGGAAAGACATTCTTGCTATTGAGGGTGTGCAGCGAAGGTTCACCAGACTGATTCCCGGGATGGCAGGAGTGACATATCAAGAAAGACTGGATCAACTGGGCTTATATTCACTGGAGTTCAGAAGAATGAGAGGGGATCTCATAGAAATGTTTAAAATTCTGACGGGTTTAGACAGGTTAGATGCAGAAAGAATGTTCCCAATGTTGGGGAAGTCCAGAACCAGGTGTCACAGTCTAAGGATAAGGGGTAAGCCATTTAAGACCGAGATGAGGAGAAACTTCTTCACCCAGAGAGTGGTGAACCTGTGGAATTCTCTGCCACAGAAAGTTGTTGAGGCCAATTCACTAAATATATTCAAAAAGGAGTTAGATGAAGTCCTTACTACTAGGGGGATCAAGGGGTATGGTGAGAAAGCAGGAATAGAGTACTGAAGTTGCATGTTCAGCCATGAACTCATTGAATGGCGGTGCAGGCTAGAAGGGCCGAATGGCCTACTCCTGCAACTATTTTCCATGTTTCTATTTTTCTATGTCCACTGTAGTGCCAAAGACCTTTGCTGGCTGCCTCTCGTCCCCCTGCTGATCGCCCATCCCTCTCCCTCTCCCTGCCTCCATCCCTTTCCCGATTGCTCGCCCCAGCCCATCGCTCCATCACCCACCCCCCTTGCTGGTCGCCAACCTGCCACACCCAGTCGCTTCCCCCCTTCTCCCAGGCCTTACCCGAGAGCCGTTGCCGGTGATACAGCGGCCCGAAATTGAAATCTCAGACACATGATCTGATATTGAACAATCGTGCCTCCATATTTTGACGCAGGAATTGTTCCCAGTTTGTGCCGGTTTCTGGGCCCAGGTTTCCTAAGTCATTTCATGAAGAGGCAGCTTGTGGCCTGGATTTTGTGGTGAGTGGCAAAGTGGCGGTGCTCACTGATGACCTTGAAGAAAGCTGCCCACAAATATTTAGTGATCTCTGCTGCATCGATTTCACTTTTTCCAATGTGACTTTCTATCTGGGGCCATCTATAGGGGATTTGTGGCATCCAGCAACAATGATGCCATCAAGCAGGCTAAGCAGCCAATCACATTGAAGAATTCTCATAGATAGCAAACCAGGAAGTAAAAATCAAGTTTTATTATTCCCTTTTTAATAAAATTACAGAATGCAAAATAAAGATTGGGACATACACATAGGATTAAGATAGAAGCTGAAATATCATAAACAAATTTAAAAAAATAAAATATAAATTAATTTTTATTATTTAATAGAAGCGATGGAATGTTTATCATAAAATGGTCGAAATGGGACTCCACACATATAAAATCAGTTTTTCAGTGTCAAAGAGGTTGTTTAGCAGTAATTGTGACTTAGTATGCTATTAAAAATCCAGTCTGACCTCACTCAAAAAGGTTTAACTTTTACAAGGGTTTTTACAGTGATAATAGTGCGTGAAAAGTTGAAGTTCATGTTAATGCAGTGATCTTTAATTGATTTCATCTGCAACAGGGCACCTTGCGGAGGAGCAGGGTATCACTGACAGCAATTTCCGGATGTGCAGACACCAGAATTTGCTGTTAGTTTTACATAGTAATGACAGTGAATGCTGATAGTTTCATCGTCATCACAACCGCAAATTCTGGGCCAATGTGTTTACCAGCTGTAAATGGATTTTAAAATGCCAGAAATCATCAGGAGCCAAATACATGCAAATAGACTGTTCAACTGGACATTGAGGTGCTAGAAGGAGGAAGCAGGTAGAAATAGGGCAGGAAGTCTTCAGGCAGCAATATGTTAACGGAAAAGGCAGCAGTCTGCAGCTCTCAGATAACATGCACTAATATGTATTTAATTGTTTTTTGTGTGGAATCTCAGTTTTGCAGTCAGACAGGTAGCTATAGGAGATTGAAGCCAAAATAACACTTTCCTCTATACTGCGTTCCAGCCCCCTTCGCACAGCAGCCTTTAATTCACATTTGGAGCAAATGCACATTGATGTCGAATAAAGGACCCAAAACAAAGACTGTGTCAAAATGCGATCTGCACCAGCGATTTAAAGCTGTTCTGCAGAATTTTGATTAGATCTGATAGAGAATTCAAGCTCTGCAGCCTGGCTGCAGTTTTTGAGAAAACACAGACCACATTGCATTCAGTCATCAATCAACTTGACATTTTAGGACCTTGGGTAGCGAGCCAATTAAAGGTTAAAAGACTATCAAATGAGCCAATAAGGTCAAAGAAGGCGAGTTCTTTTCTGTAAATTGAACCAGGTATAAGTACAGCCATTTTGGCCATGTGGTCTCAGAAGGACAAAGGCCTGGCTTAAAGCCAGAAGCTTGTTGCTGCTGCCAGAATAAAGTTACATTAAAACTACAATCGGAGTTCGCATTTCATTGAAAATTAAGAGATCTAACAAGACCTGTATCAGTACAAACTCTCCTCATGCGTAGTAGACATGGAAGAATCGTTTTCTATCTTGGTGTGTCTTAAGGTCATATCTTGTGCAATGACTTGAGGCAATTACAGTTATAAAAATCAAACATGTCCTTCAATGGGGTAACATCACTGGAGATGAATCATCAGCAATGTTGGAAGCAGAGAAATGGGAGGTATTCCCCTCACAACCAATCACTTCAAAATTCCCATCCTCACATGCCAGGAGAAATTCGAGGGCTTTAACAAGGCTCTAAGTGACTGTATTTTGGAAGCCCCAAGTTTGGATGGTCCGGTTGTCCATTTTCAATGATGTTCCATTCACCTCAGTGATGTGGTGACCACCCTTTGTGAGCTTCCATAGAACAAGCTCTTAACTGGAAGGGTATCAGCCATGGCTCAGAGTGAGCACTCTTGCCTCTGAGTCAGATAACTGTGGCTTCAAGACCCACTCCAGAGACTCGAACATAAAATCAAGGTTGATGCTCCAGAGCAGTACTGAGGAACCACTGTACTGTCGGAAGTGCCATCTTTCAGGTGAGAGGTCAAACCGAGGCTCCGTCTGCCCTCTCAGGTGGACGTAAAAGATCCCTTGGCACTATTTTGATGTAGAGTAGAGGAGTTCTCCCCGATATCCTCATTAATATTTATCCCTCAACCAACATTATTAGAAAGAGAGGATCTGGTCATTTTCACATTGCTGTATGAGGGCACTGTGCACTAATTTCTGCTGCGTTGCCTATACTACAACAGTGATTACACTTCATTGGGTGTAAAGTGTTTTAAGATGTCCTGAGGTTACGAAAGATGCTCTAGAAATGCAAGTTCTTTCTATCTTTTCTTTCCACTCCCTACACTTCAACAGCAGGTCTGCTGGAAGTTGTCACGCTGGATACGTCCCTTGAAATCAACCCTCCCTGACATTTTCAGAGGATAAAATCAGGTGAGCAGATGTCTTCTGGGTTTCAAAGACTCCACCTTGATCCCATGGATAATGACCCCGCTAAGAGTGGCCCGAACAGCAGCATATGAGCTCGACAACTTGGCACATACCTCCACTAGGTTAGTCATCGAGAGCGTTATTAAGGTCTTAAAGGCATGCTCTACCTATCTGGTCAGTCCAACAGGGGCTCTGCAGTATGCTGCAGGTACCACAAATAGTTATAGCCTGCTGTGCTCTTCACAACTTTACCATTCACCATTTGATGTTGCAGGCATGAAGGTCCTTGCTCTACTGGAGCCAGAACTGCCTTAGTGATAGGGCACATATGTGGTATTGTCCTGAGAGACAGCATCATCGAGCATGCACACCTCTCCCAAGCCACGGGTACTGGCTCTGCTTGGGCACAGATCATGGCAGCCTTGAGAGAAACCTGTCTCCATTCCATCCTAAGTCTTCATAGGAGCAGTCTCTGCTGCCACACCAGGATCCATGATTATCCTTTGGACTTCTGGTGCAGATCACTTGGAAGTCACTAAATGACCCAGTGTTGACTCCAAGGCTGTACGTGTATCCGTCGTAGAGCCTGAAATGCAGCGAGTGGACTTCTCAAACTAAGCAATCGTCTGTAGCAAACTTTAAGGCACCAGCCCAAGTGCCTGAACATAATTTTGATGCTCTACAGGCATCCCTTCTTTTAAATGCTGAAACCCCAACACTCCTTCTTAGAGAACAGACGTCTCATGACCTGATCCTTTGTCTTCCACCTCAAACTCCTCCAGGCCACTCGGGCTCAGTGCGTCACATGTGCACTTCATGTTGGGTCACAGACTCCTCCCATCCCTGGATGGTGGGTTGAGGGGAGATTGGATGGCAGCACGGGTGGAGAGGGGCTGAGCAGTGAGCTCAGGAGCAAAGGAGCCAGTTCCTTCTTGATGCTCTTCATCAGTTGTGGCATACCTACGACAAAAGAGAGGTTAGCAAGGGTAGATGAGCTGCACAGTAACCATAGCACTATGGGCTAGAAATTCGATAGGTTTGTGACCATTTTTCCGCCAGGGTGAAGTGATATTTATTTTGGCGCTAAATGAGTCGCACAACATTTTGTGCCCGGACGGAAATTTCGGCAGTGGTTTTGTGCCAGCGCTGAAAGTTATCGCCTACCCAATTTTTTAATAGTTTTTATGACATCAATTGGCTTGCAACGCTGCGCTATCGCCCCGGGTGGTAAATTCGGCGATATCATCCATTTTATCGTCCGCTTAGAATTCCGCCCGGAAAAAACAATCGGACCCAGGGCATACCCAGCACTAACAGCACCATCTTGAAAACGGAGCAGAAGTTCAGTGTATAAAAGGATTGGGAGAAGGAAGGCTGCGTTTTTCACATTAAAGTTTTATGTGAATTTGCAGCGTCGAGCTGGAAGAAGGCTTATTGATGATCATTTTGAGCATAATTGAAGAGGTTGCAGACGTATGGGAATGGAGGTCTTACCCCCCACAAGTTCACAGGGAACAGCACTCATACCTTCATCTCTCTGAGGCACAGTGCATTAGAAGGCCGCACTTCTGAAAAGAGGTGGTCACAGAGATATGCCAGCTCATAAAGGCAGACCTACAGCCTACCAGCAGCAACAGGACTTCACTGCCCTTCGAGGTAAAGGTGACTGCAGCACTCGCCTTCTATGCCTCCAGCTCCTTTCAGGCATCAACAGGGGACATATGCTGCATCTCTCAGCACGCTACACATTGCTGCATTCACCAGGTGAGTACTGCACTGTACGCACATAGGATGGACTTTATATAGTTCCCATTGACTGTAAGCACATCACCCTGCGAGCACCTTCACTCAATCCAGAGGTTTACCGAAACTGAAAGGGATTCCACTTTCTGAACATACAGATAGTCTGCGACTATACTCAGCGCGTCATGGCAGTCAATGCCCAATATCCAGGGAGCATCCATGATGCTTTCATCGTGCGTGAGAATAGTGTCTCACGCATGTTCGAGCATCAGCCACAAGGCCAGAGCTGGATACTGGGGGACAAAGATTATGGCCTCGCCATCTGGCTCATGACCACCCCTCAGACAGAAACCGAGCATCGCTATAATGACAGCCATGCAGCCACATGCAACATCATCGAACAGACAATTGGCGTGCTCAAGCAGCACTTCCGATGCCTGGACCACTCTGGAGGCTGCCTGCAATGCTCCCCTCAGCAGGTCTCTGAGTTCATTGTGGTGTGCTGCATGCTGCACAACTTAGCCATCATGAGAGGACAGGATTTGCCACTGGGGACTGCAGGACCAGGAGAGAGGGAGCAGGGGTAGGTGGAGGAGGACAAGGACGAGGAGGAGGAGGAGAACGAAGAGCCTGGCGATGAAACAATGCCACCTCCCCCACCACCACCACATGGGAGGCCTCATGGAGCTTTCGCCACTGCAAAAGCCTTATGTCAACAGCTCATAATTCAACGCCTTGCTTGAAGAGTGAATGACACGTTTGACAATTGCCTGCCTATTCTATCCCACCATGTTGACTATTCCCCCTCTTATTCTGCAAATGAGACACTACTGGTTAAGGTGAACAAAAGAATGTATTAAACATTTCAAAACTGGAATAAAATATATTAAACATTATTGTGAATTGGGAAACTTTAAAAACTTTTATAAAATAGAAACAACAGCAAAACAACAACAAAACAACAGAAAAAAACAACAACCCCTGCACCGAACATCTTTTACCTCCACACCCTACTCCCCCCTCATCCTAACTCCCCTCCCTCAAGTCATGACCCTACCCAAGACGTCTTGCAGCAAGGCGGCCAGAGTCCTGCTGTTTTAGGGGGAGAGACAATGGAGATGTGTGGATCCCCCGGAGAAGCTCGGAGTATGGAAGGCCCGGCTTCTGAGTGGTAAGGCTCTTGCTCGGCCTCACCACTCACAGGTGATGATGGTCTGGGTGTGACACTGAAGACTGTAGTTTCAAAGGCCGAGACCATCAATTGCATATGGGCATTGACAGCTTCGGTTGTTTCGCGGCTCGCACCCACAATCTGCGACATGCCCTCCCTCATGTCCGCAGATAGTGCCACAATGCTTGCGGGAATACTACACAAGACCTCCAGGAGCTGTCGGGTGAGCTGGACGCTGTCCCTGAACAGTCCCACCATGTCCAGGTGTGCGTCTGCCTGTCTGTCAGCAGACCGGCTTTGCCGACTCACCCTCCGGAGAGACGTCGTATGGGATTCAACCCCAGTGGTGAGTTGCTGCACGCCACTTGTACCCGGGGCCTTGGATGGCTCAAAGCCTGAGAATGTTTCTTCCTCGGATGAGCTAGTGGCTGCAGCAAAAAGAGGTGTCGAGTGCATCGGCCCCCCACACCCACCTCCCCCCCCCCGGAATAGGTTGATCACTTTGCTCCTCCCGTGGAGATTCCTCGTCCTTGGCATCGCCCTCGTCCCCCTCCTCCACCCCCACATGACGGACTGAGGTGGAGGCTTCCATTGGAGGATGTGGCACATGTGACTCCTCATCTGGAAATAGAAAACAACAGATGAGTGATTAGCAGTAGGGGAGGGGGCAGGGTGACATGAGTAAGTTCACATAGCACAGGACCGGGCTACTCATCATAGGCAGTCCCTCGAAATAAGGATGACTTGCTTCCATGCCAAAAAAGGATGAGTTCACAGGTGTTTCAATGAAGGACCCAAACTACATTATGAAGACAGAGTATTATCTGAATGGCGGTGGATTAGGAAAAGGGGAGGTGCAACGAGACCCTGGGTGTCATGGTACATCAGTCATTGAAGGTTGGCATACAGGCACAGCAGGCGGTGAAGAAGGCAAATGGCATGTTACATAGAAACATAAACATAGAAACATAAAAAATAGGTGCAGGAGTACGCCATTCGGCCCTTCGAGCCTACGCCGCCATTCAATGACTTCATCTTGACCTTCATAGCTCAGGGATTTGAGTATAGGAGCAGGGAGCTCTTACTGCAGCTGTACAGGGCCTTGGTGAGGCCTCGCCTGGAATATTGTGTTCAGTTTTGGCCTCCTAATCTGAGGAAGGATGTTCTTGCTAATGAGGGAGTGCAGCGAAGGGTCACCAGACTGATTCCCGGGATGGCAGGACTGACATATGAGGAGAGATTGGATTGACTGGGCCTGTATTCACTGGAGTTTAGAAGAATGAGAGAGGATCTCAAAGAAACATATAAAATTCTGACGGGACTGGACAGGTTAGATGCAGGAAGAATGTTCCCGATGATGAGGGAGTTCAGAACCAGGGGTCACAGTCTAAGGGTAAGGGGTAAGCCATTTAGGACCGAGATGAGGAGAAACTTCTTCACTCAGAGAGGTGTTAACCTGTGGAATTCTCTTCCGCAGAAAGTTGTTGATGCCAACTCGTTAGATATATTCAAGAGGGAGTTGGATATGGCCCTTACGGCTAAAGGGATCAAGGGGTATGGAGAGAAAGCAGGAAAGGGGTACTGAGGTGAATGACCAGCCATGGTCTTATTGAATGGTGGTGCAGGCTCGAAGGGTCGATTGGCCTACTCCTGCATCTATTTTCCATGTTTCTATGTTTCTTTGTTTCTTACGCTGATGACCCTGCAATGGTCATTGAACCTCTTGCGGCACTGGGTGTGGGTCCTTCTCATGTTGCCCATGAAAGACACCTCCTCAGAAATGCTGGTCCAAATACACCTAAGAACCGCTGGGAGGGGTTTACTTGCACCCCTCCTATTTAAATCCCCCCATCTCCTCTCCACAGCTGTGATAAGGGCCTTCTTCGCCTCATTACAGAATGTTTTCTCTCTCTGCCTGCTCCCATCTCCTTCCATCGTGCCTCCTATCTGAAAATGGCTGATTCAGCCCTTGTGTGCTGCACGTGCGTGGGCACTCCCTGACAAATGAGCAGAAGCGCAGGAAAAAGAAATAAATGGCAAAAAAAATCGGAAAAAGAAAATTCACGCATGCGCAGAAGGTCTGGTTTTTTTCGATCGCAAATTTTGGCTCTGGTGCACAAATTCTCTTGTGCAACGCCGGATTTATCGCTAATGCTGGTCACCATTTGGCAAATTTTGCAAGGTCCGGCGATAACAGTACTCCAACGGCAAAAAACGGGCGAAATCGCTAAAACCTGAATTTCTAGCCCTAACAATAAATTGCGAATACAAGTTGTATTTGTGCAGTAGGAATTGAAGCGTTTCAGGGCTTCCTCGTCTTATGCATTGAGAAACCTGCAGCGTCAGGTTCCACCATCTGTAGCATGTCTCTCTCTTTGTTGTGGGCCACATTCTCCTTTAAGAAAAACACAGACAGTATAAAGGTCTTCTGCTGTCCATCACATGAAGTGCAACCTAGCTGTGTGTAAGTATTCCTTAATGGGGGTGATAGCAGATGTATTAAAGGAGCAAATTCTTATAATGCGAGTCTTTCACTGCTTCCCTTCATGTTAGGCTTTGACTGACTTAGCCGGAAGCAAGGAGGAGGATGAAACAGAAGTAAGGAAGGAAGGTTGGTTGGTTGTGAAGGTTCTGATGGTACCTTGTGAACATTCCAGGTGAGTAGTGCATTCCAAGTAACACGGAGAGATAGGTGGGTGGAAATGTGAACCATGCTTTTAATATTGGTATAAGTTTTGCCTGCCTCCTTGGCTAACTTGGTGAGGTCATTGAACTTTCTTCCTGCACTGTGGGATTCATGAAAGTGGCACTCTTAACCACCTCCTTCCACTGGCTAGTGCTAACTCTTTGCTTGGCCTTTCCTCTGTGCCAAAGGTTGCCCGCCTCACTTGCTGTATGTTAGCCAACAACATCTCCACAGAAGAGTCGGGATATTTAGTGACACTGTGCCCTGATTTAGCTGCCTCAGGTATCCCTCCTTTCTTCACAGTATGACAATTTGTTTGTACCTAGATAATTATTGCTGCCCCGTTAAACTACTACAGCCACTGAAGTAAAACGGCAACACCGTAATTGCCTCCTGCCTAAGAAGTGAGGGCTTAATAGAGGCTTCAAATGGCACCAGGAGCCCGCTCCCAATACTAAAATTAAGCTGACAAAGGAAAATGCAACAAGGTCGCGGTGGAGTAACAGTGGCGACTAGATGTGCAGTCTTAACACAATTCCGGCAGAAAACCCACCAAAGAGGGACATTCAGCCCCAAATACCAACTGCCTGATGCTCATATAAACCTTTAAGCAAAAGCAAAACACTGCAGATGCTGGAAATCAGACGTAAAAACAGAAAATGCTGGAAACACTCAGCAGGTCAGGCAGCATCTGTGGAGAGAGCCACGTTAGTAGGGCACATGCTGCCATCGCCATGGTGATTCTCGGCTTGAAAATGGACCTGCACAAATTTCTACCCCTTCGTATTTACAAATAGAACATGTGCCAGCTGTAAAGTCCTGTCCCCTCAGTACAGATTCACACGAGGCATGTAGTGAAGTCAAGGTCACTCTGGACCTGCACCTTTATTTCACAGCTCTGGCATGCTGCACTTGCCTGAGACCTGTCCTTATATACCTGTCTCTTGCAAGTGCATCCCTGGTGGTAAGGTATGCTGGTGGTTACAGGTGATATCTTATTACAGTCATGTATAGCATGTTGGGATACAGTTATATATAATAATGTAAGATACATGACATAACCCTCCCCCAAGGTCTTATTGTCTTTACAGGTTTAGTGTCTCAGATGGTCTACGCTCTCGCGTGGAGTGTCTGAGTTGTGGTTCAGTTGTTTGCCTTGGTGTCTGTTTTTCTTTGGGTGTGGTTGCTGGTATCTCGCCTCGGCTGTCTGTTTCGATTGGTGTGATTGTTGTTGACTCGCCTGGGCTGTCTGTTGGGATTGCCCTTTCCTCAGGTTGTTCCCTCTGTCTGTCCACCAGGTGTGCTGCGAGTTCCACATTGTAGTCTGCCTCTGGTTCCGCAGTGTTGTTGGTAAATCTGCTTTTGACTTGGTTGACATGCCTCCGGCAGGTTTTGCCATTGTCCATTTGTACTACCAGTAGCCTGTTTCCTTCCTTGCCCGTTACTGTCCCTGCAAGCCACTTAGGACCCCTGCCATAGTTTAGTACAAATACTTTGTCCCCTATCTCATTCCATCTCCCCCTCGAATTTCTGTCATGGTACTCAGTCAGCTTACGGCACTTTGCCTCAACGATTTCGTGCATGTCTGGGAGGATTAATGAGAGCCTTGTTTTTAAAGTCCTTTTCATCAACAGTTGCGCGGGGGGATCCCAGTCAGTGAGTGCGGACGAGATCTGTATGCCAGCAGCAGTCGCGACAGGCGTGGGAACTTGGATTTTAAGCATGCCTTGTTTAATGATTTACACTGCTCTCTCCGCCTGGCCGTTGGAGGTTGGCTTGAACGGTGCCGTCTTGACGTGATTTATGCCGTGGTTAATTATAAAGTCTTGGAATTCTGTGCTGGTGAAGCACGGACCATTGTCACTGACCAATATGTCAGGGATTCCGTGCATTGCAAACATGGTTGTGAGGCTCTCCACAGTGGTGGAGGTTGTGCTCGAGTTTAAAATGGTGCATTCGATCCACATTGAAAATGCATCTACAACTACGAGGAACATTTTGCCCATGAATGGGCCCGCATAGTCTACATGCACCCACGACCACGGTTTGGTAGGCCAGGGGCTCAGTGGAGCCTCCCTGGGGGCATTGCTGAGTTGGGCACAAATGGTGCCCCTTCAGACGCAGAGCTCCAAGTCCGCGTCAATACCAGGCCACCATATGTGGGATCTAGCTATGACCTTCATGAGAACGATCCCTGGGTGCTCGCGGTGGAGCTCCCGGACAAATGCCTCTCTGCCTCACAGAGGCATGACTACTCGGCTACCCCACATTAGGCAGTCTGCTTGTAGTGATAGCTCATGCATGCACCTGTGAAAGGGTTTTAATTCCTCGGGGCAGGCATCGCGAGCCTCTGCCCAGTCACCGGTTAGGACACATCTTTTTACTAAGGATAACGTGGAGTCGCTGGCCGTCCAGGCTCTGATTTAGCGAGCCGTCATGAGCGAACCTGTGGACTCAAAGGCATTGATTGCCATGACTATCTCACAGTCCTGTTCGTCAGACCCTTCCATGGTCGCCAGGGGTAGCCTGCTGAGCGCGTCGGCACAGTTGTCTGTGCCTGGTCTGTGCCTTATGGTATCGTCGTAGGATGCCAGCATGAGTGCCCACCGTTGAATTCGCGCCGAGGCGTTGGCGTTTATTGCCTTGCTCTTGGATAGGAGGGACGTGAGGGGCTTGTGGTCGGTTTCTAATGCGAACTTGGCCCCGAAAAGGCATTGGTGCATCTTTTTGACACCGTACACGCACGCGAGCGCCTCCTTCTCTACCATTCCGTACCCGCGCTCCGCCCGTGAAAGTGACCTGGAGGCACAAGCTATGGGTTGTAATTTGCCCGCACTGTTGACATGTTGCAAAACGCACCCGACCCCATACGCTGACACATCGCATGTGAGAACTAGCTTTTTACCTGGATCAAAGAAAGCCAAAACACTGTTGGAACACAGAAGGTTGCGTGCCTTATTGAAGGCGCGTTCCTGGGCGTCCCCCCAAAACCAATCGCACCCGTTTCTGAGTAGCACGTGGAGAGGCTCCAGCAGTGTGCTTAAGTTCTGCATATAGTTCCCAAAGTAATTGAGTAGCCCGAGAAAGGCGCGCTGTTCTGAGACATTCCGGGGCCTGGGTGCCAGGCGAATTGTTTTGAATTCTGTTGGGCGGATTCCATCAGCGGCAATCCTTCTGCCCAAAAATTCAACCTCGGGTGCGAGAAACAAGCACTTGGATTTCTTGACTCGTAGGCCTACCCGATCCAACCGCTTTAGTACTTCCTCCAAATTACGGAGATGGGAGTCGGTGTCCCTGCCCGTGATAAGTATGTCGTCTTGAAATACAACCGTCCCTGGGATGGACTTGAGCAGACTCTCCATGTTGCGCTGGAATATGGCAGCTGCCGACCTGCTGCCGAATGGGCATCGATTGTACATGAAAAGGCCTCGATGTGTGTTGATGGTGGTGAGTAGCTTGGATTCCTCGGTCAATTCTTGCGTCATATACGCAGATGTGAGGTCTAATTTTGAGAAAAGTTTACCTCCAGCCAATGTGGCAAATAAGTCCTCCGCTCTGGGCAGCGGGTACTGGTCCTGTAGAGAGACTCTGTTTATGGTAGATTTGTAGTCCCCACAGATTCGTACGGATCCATCAGGCTTCATGACTGGGACGATGGGACTTGCCCAGTTGCTAAATTCCACAGGTGATATAATGCCTTCCCTCAGAAGCCTGTCTAGTTTGTGTTCAATCTTTTCCCTCATCACATAGGGTACAGCTCTGGCCTTGTGATGGACCGGTCTAGCATCCTGTGTGATATAGATTTTGTTTTTGGCCCTTTTGAAAGTGCCCACACCTGGCTGAAAGAGATGTTCAAATCGCTTTATAACTGTTGAGCAGGAGGTCCGTTCCTCTAATGACATGGCATGGACATCATCCCATTTCCAGTTTAGTTTTGCCAGCCAGCTTCTCCCCAGCAGTGCTGGGAGGTCTCCGGGGACAATCCACAGGGGAAGTCGGTTCACTGTCCCTTTGTGTGTGACAGAGAGCATGGCGCTGCCGAGGACTGGTACGATTTCTTTGGTATAGGTCCTTTGTGTGGTGTCGACCCTTGTGAGTTTTGGTCTGTCTCTTTTATGCGGCCACAGTTGTTCAAATTGTTGAGCGCCCATGAAAGATTGACTCGCTCCCGTATCCAGCTCCATGTTGACAGATATCCCGTTGAGTAGGATCCTTATCATTATAGGAGGCGTCCTGTTGTAGGAGCAGTGGCTATTGATCATGTTGACCCGCTGTACATCGGTGTCCCGTGTACTGTCCCCACCATCTTCTGGTCCGCTTTCCGACCCATCCGATTCGTATACCAGCCGAGCTGCCGTTTTTTTGCACATGCGGGCCAAATGCCCTGTATATTCACAATTTCTGCAAACAGCCTGCTGAAATCGACATCCCCTTGACGAGTGCCCACCCCCACACCTCCAGCACAGATCTGTTCCATTGTTCAAAGTGTTCCCAAAGAATGAGCTGCGTCTGGCTGATCTCTCTTCAGCTTCTCTCAGTTTGTAGTTGATTGCTCGCATTGTGGGTTGATGAGGTGTGAACGGCCGTTCCTGTGGCCCTTGATTGCTTCTGCCTGCTGTCGAGAGCCTGTTCTCCCGGTTTTGTCTGTGTGTGAGGGTAGCAGCTTGTTTAGTGCTGTGAACTTCTTGTTCCAATATTTCGTTAGTTGTCGTACCTGCGTTGTAAATCAACCTCGTTTCTTCTTCCCCTACCAAGAATGTCTGTGCAACCAGTGCTGCTGCCTCTAAGGTCAGGTTCTTGGTCTCTATGAGCTTTCGGAATATGCCTGCATGGCCTATTCCTTCAATGAAAAAGTCTCTCAGCATTTCTCTCCTCAGTTCATCGGAGAACTCACATAAACTAGCCAACCTCCGAAGTTCCGCCACGAAATCGGGAATGCTCTGGCCCACACAGCGTCTGTAGTTGTAGAACCTGTGTCTGGCCATGTGCAGGCTGCTTGCTGGCTTCAGGTGGTCTCTTACCAGTGTGCTCAATTCTTCAAACGACTTGCTTGCTGGTTTCTCAGGTGCCAACAGATCCTTCATTAAAGCGTATGTTTTCGAGCCACAGCTGGTCAAGAGATGGGCTCTTCTCTTGTCTGCCTTATCGTCGCCTAACTAGTCTTTAGTTACAAAGCTTTGCTGGAGCCTTTCTATAAAGTCTTCCCAATTGTCTCCCGCATTGTACTTTTCATCTGATCCGTTGTTCGCCATTCTGTGGATTCTGTAATCCCGTAACTCATCACCACTGTAAAGTCCTATCCCCTCAGTACAGATTCACACAAGGCATGTAGTGAAGTCAAGGTCACTCTGGACCTGCACCTTTATTTCACAGCTCTGGAATGCTGCACTTGCCTGAGACCTGTCCTTACATACCTGTCTCTTGCAAGTGCACCCCTGCTGGTAAGGTATGCTGGTGGTTACAGGTGATATCTTATTACAGTCATGTATAGCATGTTAGGATACAGTTATATATAATAATGTAAGATACATGACACCAGCATTGAATTTTTGCACAGTTTGGAGGCAATGGACTAAAATCAGTTTAAAATTCTACACGCTCAGATACGGGAGAGCATTGTCAGACAAGCACTCTGTAATGAGAAAGCACTGCTCCCATTACTCAAGGATGGTATGTCCTTACTATTCAGTATAAATGCACATGAGGCCCATAATTGAGAGAAGGTCACTGTGTAACCAGTTACCTTTATAACCAAGACCTCAAGTGATATCAGTGGGTGGAGCTTCCCCTTTTATACCTGAAAGTCCAGGTAAGGAGCGTCTCCCACAAGTTCGCCCTTTGTGGTCAGTGTTCTCAAGGTGTACAACTTCGGTCAGCTTTTACATGGGTTACAATGATAGTTGAATACATGACATCACCTCCCCCCCAAAGTCTTATTGGGATCACAGGTTAAGTCTCTCTGGTGGTTGATGCTCCCTTGTAGAGCGCCTGAGTTGGGGTTCCGGTTGTTGGGTGCTGGCCTGAGTGTCTGCTGTTTGCGGTGCCGCAGGCCTGTCCAGACTGCCCACATTGACTGGGCTCTCCTCCACTTGGTTCCGGTGTTCGATCACCTGTGGTGGAGTAAACTCTACGTCGTGTTCTTCCTCTGCTGCTTCTATGGGGTTGCTGAATCTCCTTTTATTTGATCCACGTGTTTGAGGCAGATTTGTCCGTTGGTAAGTTTAACTACCAAAACCCTATTCCCCTCTTTGGCAATCACAGTGCCTGCAAACCATTTGGGTCCTAATTAAGGAAAAAACAGGGTCCTTGACATCAATACATCGCGCCCTCGATGGTAGTCACATTGTGACTGACGCCTGCTCTCAACAATTTCTTTCATGGTGGGGTGTATAAAGGATAACCTGGTTTTGAGCATGCTTTTCATTAGCAGCTCTGCGGGTGGAGCCCCTGTGGGCGAGTGTGGTCCGGATCTATTGGCCAACAGGAGGCGTGATAAACGGCTTTGTAGGGAACCCCCTTTGATTCTGAGCATCCCCTGTTTGATTATCTGCACTGCTCGTTCCTCCTGGCTGTTTGAGGCCGACTTGAACAGTGCCGTTCTGACATGGTTGATTCCATTGCCTGCAATGAAGTCCTGCAATTCAGTGCTTGTGAATCACGGGCCAATGTCGCTGGCCAAGACATCCGATAGACCATGGACGGCGAACATTGCCCGTAAACTTTCTACCGTGGCAGAGGATGTGCTTGAATTTAAAATGGCACACTCAATCCATTTGGAGTAGGCATCTACTACAACCAAAAACATTTTTCCCATGAAAGGACCTGCGTAGTCCACATGGATGCGTGACCATGGCTTGGCGGGCCAGGACCAAGGGCTAAGGGGGACTTCCCTGGGTGCGTTGCCCAGCTGAGCACACATTTTGCACCTGCGAACACAAAGTTCCAGGTCTGCATCTATCCCTGGCCACCAAACGTGTGACCTGGCAATTGCCTTCATCATGACAATGCCCGGGTGCTCATTGTGAAGTTCTCTGATAAACACCTCTCCGCCCTTCTGGGGCATGACTACTCGGTTTCCCCACAGTAGGCAATCGGCCTGAATCGAGAGTTCATCCTTACGCCTATGAAACGGTTTAAACTCCTCAGGGCATGCCCCGTACGTGGCTGCCCAGTCCCCATTCAGGACACATTTCTTAACCAAAGACAGTAGCGGGTCTTTATTTGTCCAGACTTTAATCTGGTGGGCTGTCACAGGTGAGCCTTCGCTTTTGAAAGCTTCAACAGCCATGACCATCTCAGCATCATGCTCAGTTGCCCCCTCAATGGTGGCTAGTGGGAGCCTGCTGAGTGCATCGGCGCAGTTTTCAGTGCCTGGTCTGTGCCGAATTGTGTGGTCATAGGCGGCTAACGTAAGTGCCCACCTCTGTATGCGGACCGATGCGTTCGCATTTATGGCCTTGTTGTCGGCCAAAAGGGACGTTAGGGGTTTGTGATCTGTCTCCAGCTCAAATTTCCTGCCAAACAGGTACTGGTGCATTTTTTTTACTGCATATACACATGCTAGCGCTTCCTTTTCTACCATCCCGTAGCCCCTTTCTGCCTGGGACAGCCTTCTGGAGGCATAAGCTCCCGGCTGTAACTGACCATGCTGCAACACACACCCGACCCCATAGGACGATGCATCGCACGTTAAAACAAGTTTCTTACACGGGTCATATAATGTTAACAGTTTGTTGGAGCATAACAAATTGCGTGCTCTATCAAAAGCCCTTTCCTGGCTGTCCCCCAGACCCAATCGCGACCTTTGCATAGGAGCACATGTAGCGGCTCTAACAGCGTGCTCAATTTTGGAAGAAAGTTACCAAAATAGTTCAGGAGCCCCAGGAACGAACGCAGCTCCGTTGTGTTACGGGGTCTGGGTGCTCTCTGGATCACTTCCATTTTGGACGCAGTAGGTCTGATCCCATCTGCTGCTACTCTCCTCCCCAGGAATTCTACCTCTGGAGCTAAGAAGACGCACTTTGCCTTTTTCAGTCGCAGCCCTACCCGGTCCAGTCTACGTAGCACCTCCTCCAGGTTGTGGAGGTGTTCTTCAGTATCGTGACCCGTGATGCGGATGTTGTCTTGAAAAACCACCGTCCTTGGAATCGACTTGAGGAGGCTTTCCATATTTCGCTGAAAAATCGCGGCGGCCGAACGAATCCCGAACGGACATCTGTTATACTCAAACAACTCCTTGTGTGTCATGATGGTGGTCAGCTTCTTCGACTCACTCGCCAGCTCCTGGGTCATGTAAGCTGAGGTCAGGTCCAATTTTGAAAAAAGTTTGCCATCGGATAGCGTCGCAAAGAGGTCCTCCGCTTTTGGTAGCGGGTACTGGTCTTGGAGTGACACCCGATTGATGGTGGCCTTGTAATCGCCACATATCCTGACCGACGCATCCGCCTTGAGCACCGGCACGATCGGCTCGCCCAGTCACTAAATTCGACTGGCGAGATGCTGCCTTCCCTCAGCAGGCGGTCCAATTCGCCTTCTATCTTTTCCCGCATCACGTACGGCACCGCTCTGGCTTTGTGGTGTACTGGCCTGACATCGGGGTTTATGTGAATCACTACCTTGGCCGATGAAAGTGCCGATGCTGGGTTGAAATAATGAGTCAAATTTGTCCAGGACCTGTCAGCATGATACTCGCTCCACAGAAGAAATTGCATTGACATCGCCCCATTTCCAGTTCATGACAGCAAGCCAACTCCTCCCCAGTAGTGCGGGACCATCCCCCGGGACAATCCAGAGTGGCAACCTGTTCTCCGAATCTTTGTGGGTCACGAGTACCGTGGCGCTGCCTAGCACCGGAATGATCTCCTTTGTATATGTCCGTAGCTGTGCGTCAATCGACAATAATTTTGGCCTCCTGGCCTTGGACACCCACAACCTTTCGAACTGTTTAATACTCATCAGGGACTGGCTGGCCCCTGTGTCTAGCTCCATTTATACTGGGATGCCATTGAGGAGCACTTTCATCATTATCGGTGGCGTCCTGGTATATAAACAGTATATGTGCTCCATATGAACTCGCTGAACTTCAGCTTCCAGCGATTTCCCCCAGTATTCATTTGGTCTCATAGGGCTTACATCAGTCCCGTCCTCCTCGTACATCAACCTGGCTGCAGGCTTCCTGCACATACGCGCCAAGTGACCGCTGACGTTGCAGTTTCTGCAGGTATATTGCTGATACCTGCAAGCTCTGGCTGGGTGTTTGCCTCCACACCTCCAGCATGAGCTGGAGGCTCCATTGCTGGAAACAAAAGATCCATTACCAGTCGATCGTCTCTGACTGTCTCTGTAACTGTCCTTAAACGCACCATTAACAGGTGTTGATGGCCCCATTACTGGCCACATTGTCCATGAGTCGCCGTTCAGCTCGCAATTGTCTCTGTTGAATTCCCCCTTTGGGTTCGACTGCATGCTGGGGCATGTCCGATTGCCCTTGTCTGTCTAGAGAACTGTGTGCCACGTTAACAATGTTGACACCCTGGTCGTTTGCCGCATTTGAGCCAAGATTTTTGTCATACATCTGGTCTCTTCCTCCCCTGAGATAAATGTCTGGGCCAACAGAGCTGCTGCTTCCAAGGTCAAGTCTTTGGTCTCAATCAGTTTCCTGAAAACCCCAGCGTGCCCAATGCCCTCAATAAACAAGTCTCGCAGCATCTCCGCTCTGCATGCACCTGGGAACTTACATAGGCTCGCCGGTCGCCGGAGATCTGCCACAAAGTCAGGAACGCTTTGCCATTCTCGCCGCTGGTGCGTGTAAAACCGGTGTTTCACCATGTGCATGCTGCTTGCCAGTTTAAGGTGTTCCCCGATCAACTTACTGAGCTCTTCATCAGGGAGTATGTTCTGGATCCACAAACCGTCACGAGATGAGCCCTGCGTTTGTTGGCCAAATCCTGTCCCAACCATTCCTTAGTGACAAAACTTTGCTGTAGTCTCTCAATAAAGTCGTCCTAATCATCACCAACACAGTACCTCTCTTCTGTGCTGCTAGTGGCCATGCTCGCGTGGTTTAAATCCCAGTTTCTCGTCACCAATGATATGTCCTTACTATACAGTATAAATGCACACGAGGCCCATACTTGAGAGAAGGTCACTCTGTGACCAGTTACCTTTATTACCAAGACCTCAAGTGTTGAAGGTGGGTGGAGCTTCCCCTTTTATACCTGAAAGTCCAGGTTAGGAGTGTCTCCCACAAGTTCACCCCCTTGTGGTCAATGTTCTCAAGGTGTACAACTTAGGTCAGCTTATACATGGGTTACAATGATAGTTGAATACATGACAAAGGAGGGACAGCAGATGAAAGCACTCCCTTCTGTTTAATTAGTATACCAACACGGCAGTGCTGTGGGCTCATCCAGCACTGAGTTTGAAATCGTTGAATGCACAGAATTGGCATCTGGAACTGAAGAGGATGCTGATCCCAGCTGCCTGTCGAGTCACTTGTCGAGGGACCTGCTGGTGATGAGCAATTCGCTGCCAACTATCTGACTCGAGTGAGACTGCAGGAAGGCAGCCTACACTATCAGGTAAGAAGGGGCTTGAGTGACTTGGGGGAAGCTGAGTATGTGCTTTCAGTCTAAAGTTTCTCCTTCCCAGCGCTAATGTTGTTTGTGGCAAAACATTTTTTTTAATAAAGCAATTTGTTCTATAACAGAATAAGTGAAACACACAAAAGGCTAGTCCAGCAGATGGAATTCATGCTTATGGGTCAACTTGATTTAAAAGTAAACGAATGTTCCACAGAAAAGAAAGCAATGCTATATAATTTAAAATATTGGTGAGAATCAAATGTTTTCAAATTTCTTTTACCGTGACTGCAACCAATTTTTCGACCTCATTCTTTTTCCTTGCCCGGTGCTTTCTCCTCTGATGAAAACCTGTTGGCTGTGATTCGGTTTTACAGCTGCTGGCACTCATCTGGTACTTTGCCTAGAATAGTCATTCTTCGTGTGAGCCCACAAGGTGAGTGCTGACAGGATACTTCATCACGGAGGCACTATCACAGCCGGACACTGATCCTCGCCTCACCTCTTTGGATGTTAATGAGAGGCATGGCATTGAGCTTGAAAATAATTCATCAAAACTGCAATTCACCAAGTGCAAAATTATATCATAGACAAAGGCAAACGTTTTAAACTTCCCCCGCCCCCGACCCCACATGCACCGTAAGACAAACAACAACAACAACAACAACAAATTGTATTTATATAGCACCTTTAACATCCCAAGGTACTTCGCAGGAGTATTATGAGATAAAAATGTGAACCACATAAGTAGAAATTAGCGCAGGTGACCAAAAGCTTGATCAAAGAGGTAGGTTTTAAGGAGCGTCTTGAAGGAGGAAAGAGAGGTAGAAAGATGGAGAGATTTAGGCAAGGATTTCCAGAGCTTGGGGCCGAGGCAACAGAAGGCACGGCCACCAATGGTTGAGTGATTATAATCAGGGATTCTCAAGAGGGCAGAATTAGAGGAGTGCAGACATCTCGGGGGGTTGTGGGGCTGGAGGGGATTACAGAGATAGGGAGGGGTGAGGTCATGGAGCGATTTGAAAATAAGGATGAGAATTTTGACGAGAATGATAACCTGGGGGCTACTCAAACTCCTACTTTTGCACCCAATGCTCCCTTATAACAGGCTAATCTGTCATTAAGAATTTATTGGTTAACTCTGCCAATGGACACATTGCTGAATCAGAGGCCCTCACTGAATATGGACATGCCAGACATATATGTGTGAAACTGAAGAGTTGTTACTGTTCCTGGGAACACGTTAACTGAACTACTAACCTATGTAGATTGACAGACTATGGCAGAGAGGATCCTGGCTATGAAACTGCATGATCCAAGAAGTGCGATTCTGATGGAGGAGGCGTCTGTAATTTACGACAGATCCCAGATCCAGTGGGTTTTCACCCCATTGAGAAAGGGAAAGCAATTGCTCTCCTGGGGATGGATACATTTTCTGCCTACCCCATTTGCTTTGATTCAGCGTTTTGAGGACGTGTTTGGGGATATTTCCAGGCATTATCTAGGCTGACATCCCAGTGCAGCACCAAGAGGGTGCTGTACTGTCTGGGGTTTTGGATGAGATGTTAAACCGAGGCGCTGACTGTTCTCTCAGGTAAGTCGGAAAAGATACCGTGGCAATATTCAAAGCTGAGCAGGGGAGTTCTCCCGGGGTCCTGACTAACATTTATCCCTCAGCCAACACCTAAAACAGATGATCTGGTTGTTTATTTTATTGCTGTTTTTGCAACCTTGCCGTGCGCAATTGGTTGCTACGTTTCCTACAACAGTGGTTATACTGCAAAAGTATTTAATTGGCTGTTAAGTGCTTTGCGATGTCCTGCGGTCATGAAAGGTGCTATATAAATTCACCTCTTTTTTAACTTATGGGAATTCTACCAGCAACACCCCTGATAGGACCTGGTGGAACTACACCTGACACCTGTTAAAGAAAGACGTGTATTTATATAGCGCCTTTTACGACAACCGGACGTCTCAAATCACTTTACAGCCAATTAAGTACTTTTGGTATGTAATCACTGTTGCAATGTCGGAAACCTGGCTGCCAACTTGCGCTCAACAAGCTCCCACAAACAGCAATGTGATAATGACCAGATAATCGTTTTTTGTTATGTTGATTGAGGGATAAATATTGGCCAGGATACTGGGGATAACTCCCCTGCTCTTCTTCGAAATAGTGCCATGGGATCCCTTATGCCTGAGAGGGCAGGCAGGGCCTCGGTTTAACGTTTCATCTGAAAGACGGCACCTCCGGCAGTGCAGCGTTCCCTCAGCACTGCACTGGAGTATCAGCCTAGATTTATGTGCTCAAGTCTCTGGGGTGGACCTGGAACCCACAACCTTTTGACTTAGAGGTGAGGGTGCTATCCACTGAGCCACAGTTGACACTGGTGTGAGCAGGAGAAGGTCCCCGTCTGTGTGTTGTAAAGGCCCTCGCAGGGAGTAAGCAAGTGGCCACTCTATTCTCTGAGGCAAAAGAAAAGAGATTCCTATCAGTTTGTTCGGCAGGCCTCTGGTCTCCAGTTCCCCATCTTCGAGCAATTGAGGGTGAGTAGGGCTAGGTGTGGGGGTGGGGGGTTTGGAGGGATCCAGGCAGGGACTATTACGTAAATGGAAAGAAAATAGTATGTGGAGAATGAAATAAATTTGAGAGTCTTGGTTGAAAATAAATTGAAATTATCATTACAATGGCAGGGAGCAAAGCATATCAGAAGTTGGGATGTAGTAAAATATCAATATTGAGCCGATATAAATTATTGGTGCGAGCACATTTAAAATAATGTGTACAGGCCTGGTCGCCACAGTATAAAAAGGATATTGCAGCTAGTGAAAGGACACAGGAGAGAGTAACCAGAATGATTGAGGAGATGGAGGGATTGGATTATGAGGAACAATGATCTAAATTGGGCATGTTCTCATGGGAAAAGGGAAGGTTGAGAGGTGATGATTGCTGTTTTTAGGATTCTAAAGGGACTGGATAACGTGGACCATGGCCAACTATTTCGCTTTGTCTGGAACAGGAGAACCGGAGCACATTGCGGCCTATAAATCCGGGAGTTTAGCGCCGGTCGTTACCGCCCGATGTGGGGACAAAATGGCAGCCGCCGAATTTCCAGCAGCTGCCAACAGGTCCCACGGCAGCTGCTCATGAAAATTATGGAGATTATGCAGATTGTGACATCAGTGAGTGTGCAATGCTCACTTTAAAAAAAAAACATTCACGGGATGTGTGCGCCGCTGGGAAATTCAGCGTTTACTGCCCATCCCAAATTGCCTTTGACAACTGAATAGCTTGTTCAGCCTTTTCAGAGGGCAGTTAGGAGTCAACCACATTGCTGTGGAACTGGAGTCACATATAGGCCAGACCGGGTAAGGACGGCAGGTTTCCTTCCCTAAAGGACATTAGCAAACCAGACAATCCGGTAGTTTCACAGACACCATTACTGACACAAGCTTTTTATTCCAGATTTATTTAATTAACTGAATTTAAATTCCCCAGCTACCGTGGTGGGATTTGAACTCTTGACTTTGGATCATTAGTCCAGGCCTCTGGATTACTAGCCCAGTAACAAAACCACTGTACTACTGTTCTCGTGACACCCGATCTGCGATTTTCAACTTCGCCACTCCACTTACTGCCATGCCTTAACTGCGACCGGCTGAGTAAGCATTGACAAGAACGAAGGAGGCTTGTTTAAAGGGATCATCAGCAACAACTTGCAGCTGACATGTTTCTTTGCTTTGAATGGCTTTTTTAGAACTTTCTATGGGGCTGATTTTCATCACTCACCACCTGCTGCCACCCACTGCCACCCACTGCCGCCCACTGCTGCCCACTGCTGCCCACTGCCGCCCACTGCCGCCCACTGCCGCCCACTGCTGCCCACTGCCGCCCACTTCCGCCCACTGCTGCCCACTGCCGCCCACTGCCGCCCACTGCTGCCCACTGCTGCCCACTGCCGCCCACTGCCGCCCACTGCTGCCCACTGCTGCCCACTGCCGCCCACTGCCGCCCACTGCCGCCCACTGCTGCCCACTGCTGCCCACTGCCGCCCACTGCCGCCCACTGCCGCCCACTGCCGCCCACTGCCGCCCACTGCCGCCCACTGCTGCCCACTGCTGCCCACTGCCGCCCACTGCTGCCCACTGCCGCCCACTGCCGCCCACTGCCGCCCACTGCCGCCCACTGCCGCCCACTGCCGCCCACTGCTGCCCACTGCTGCCCACTGCCGCCCACTGCTGCCCACTGCCGCCCACTGCCGCCCACTGCCACCCACTGCCGCCCACTGTCGCCCACTGCCGCCCACTGCCGCCCACTGTCGCCGACTGCCGCCCTCTGCCGCCCACTGCCGCCCACTGTCGCCGACTGCCGCCCACTGCCGCCGACTGCTGCCCACTGCCACCCACTGCCGCCCACTGCCGCCCACTGCCGCCCACTGTCACCCACTGTCGCCCACTGCCACCCACTGCCGCCCACTGCCGCCCACTGTCACCCACTGCTGCCCACTGCCGCCCACTGCCGCCCACTGCCGCCCACTGTCACCCACTGCCGCCCATTGCCGCCCACTGTCACCCACTGCTGCCCACTGCCGCCCACTGCTGCCCACTGCCACCCACTGTCGCCCACTGCCGCCCACTGCCGCCCACTGCCGCCCACTGCCGCCCACTGCTGCCCACTGCCGCCCACTGCCGCCCACTGCTGCCCACTGCTGCCCACTGCCGCCCACTGTCGCCCACTGCCGCCCACTGCCGCCCACTGTCGCCCACTGCCGCCGACTGCCGCCCTCTGCCGCCCACTGCCGCCCACTGTCGCCGACTGCCGCCCACTGCCGCCCACTGTCGCCGACTGCCGCCCTCTGCCGCCCACTGCCGCCCACTGTCGCCGACTGCCGCCCACTGCCGCCGACTGCTGCCCACTGCCACCCACTGCCGCCCACTGCCGCCCACTGTCGCCCACTGTCGCCCACTGCCACCCACTGCCGCCCACTGCCGCCCACTGTCACCCACTGCTGCCCACTGCCGCCCACTGCCGCCCACTGTCACCCACTGCCGCCCACTGCCGCCCACTGCCGCCCACTGCTGCCCACTGCCGCCCACTGTCGCCCACTGCCGCCCACTGCCGCCCACTGCCACCGAAATTCCTCCTGAAGATCCGCCCAGTCCACTTTCAGGGTAGCTTGGAGCAGGCGGGAGGGGAGAGCCGCTGGGCCGAGTGGCGCAACTGAGCTCCCGCCCGCCGAGCTCCCAGATTCCTGTGGGCGGGAGTGGGCGGCGGAACGGGGGTAGACCGCTGGCTGCAGGCTGGTCTGTCCCACAACGGTGAGTATGAAGAACCTGAAAAAAAAGGTAAGTGAACATTTTAATACTTTTTTTCCAACAGCGACTTACCTGTATGCCATCCCCTGTAGGTCTTCGGATACTTTTTCTATTTTTTATTTGTGATTTTTTTTTTTCAGATCTTCAACCCTCCGTGGGCCCGACTCCATCCTCGGCGGCACTGGTGCGGCAAGCGCCTCTGCTGCCGAGATTGCGACCTCCCGCCCGCTGCCGCCCAGATTGGCGGCGTACGTTGTCCATTTGCCGCCCGTCGACCTTCGAGGGACCAACTTCATGAATATCACGCCCAAAGTACCATCCGGTACCTCGGCGGCCAATGGCGGCACTTTGGGCGGCACTTGGGCGGCTGGAGGCCTTGCTGAAAATCGGCCCCAATAACTCCAGCAGCTTTATTAACTTCTTTCAAAGTCCTAAGGTAATGGAGTGTTAGGGCAAGTGGAGAAAGCCTTCATTCTTATTTAAAGGCTTCTGCTCACTCAGAAGAAGAGAAGATTTGCACAGAGGGAGGAGGAAGGCCAGGAGGGCTCTCAACAAGAGGCCTTACACACCTCGGGTCTTCAAAGAGCACTTCTCCTATATACAGGTAAGCAAGGAGCAGTGTATTAAGAGGCTCCTCTTCGGCAAGGAAGTGGTCACAGAACTCTGCCACCTCCTGCAACCAGACCTGCAGCCCCAGAGCAGGGCGACCACAGTTCTCCCAGTGTCCCTCAAGGTCACCCTGACCCTCAATTTCTTCGCCAGCAGATTCTTCCAGTCTGCAGCAGGAGACATAGCTAACATCTCCCAGTCCGCGTAACCATTCTGAGATCTTACGTAACCGCCAAGGCTACCACTCACTGAGTGTGCAGTTGTTGAGTGAGCATGCCCCAGCGCTTCCTGATGGTCAATGTCCACTCTCCTGGCAGCAGTCACGTTGCCTTCATCCTGTGTCAGCCACTGTGCCAGCAATCTTCCATCCATCACGTCCTAAACCTGAGGGTGGCTTCTTGGAGAGAAGGACTATCCACTCCGCACCTGGCTCATGACTCCCCTCCACAACCTCAACACTCGTGCCCAGCACTCATATAGTGAGAGCCATGCTGCCACCAGGAACATCATGGAGCAGACCATCGGGCAGCTGAAGCAACAGTTCTGTTGCCTTGGCCGCTCGGCGGGAGCCCTCCAGTATTCGGCGGAGCAGGTGCCCTATTCTGTGGGGGCCGGCTGCATGCCAGCAGGGATTACAGGACCACCTGAGGAAGATGAGAATAGAGGACGAGCAGGATGAAGAGGTGGATGAGGAAGAAGATAAGGAGGAAGCGAGGAGGCAGGCAGAAAATCCCCCTTCAGCACGGGCTATCTGTGAACGCCGCATCAGACTCCGATTCCGGTGAATGAAATTCCAGATCCCCGTTGCTCCTGACATCCTCATCAACCAGTTCCCCATCATACCATCCCTCTGTCACGGAACATCACAGCGTCCTCCCGGGCACAAAGCTGAAATGAGAGCCACCACAAAACAAAGATTCCAAACAAAATGTAAAAATTTATCAAGATTCAATTCAAACATACTGTATCAACTAATCACCCCTGTGCAATCCCTTAGTGCCTGCCATGCAGGTGCCCTTTCCTGCTCTAGTGCTCCTACGAATGTTCTCCCAATGGCTGCAGCATGGCTGATGGAAGGTTGCTGAGATTCCATGGGAGAGAATTCATGCGGCCTTGCTGGACAACCTTGAGCAGCTCTTGACCTAGAAGGCGCGGCTGTAGACTGCACCACCTTGGCATAGTTGGCAGTAGTCTCGGCTGGCTGGTTCATAGAGGATCATCATCATCGTAGGCAGTTCCCCGAAATGAGTTCTCAGGTGGCTGAACAGTCCAATACGGGAATTGCAGTCTCTGTCACAGGTTCCTTCCGCTGCCTGCGCTTGTTTTCTGCATGCTCTCGGCAACGAGACTCGAGGTGCTCAGCGCCCTCCCGGATGCTCTTCCTCCACTTAGGACGGCCTTGGGCCAGGGATTCCCAGGTGCCGATGGGGATGTTGCACTTTATCAAGGAGGCTTTGAATGTGTCCTTGAAACGTTTCCTCTGCCCACCCGGGGCTCACTTGCCGTGTCGCAGCTTCGAATCGAGCGCTTGCTTTGGGAGTCTCGTGTCGGGCATACGGACGATGTGGCCCGTCCAATGGAGCTGGTCAAGTGTGATCAGTGCTTCGATGCTGGGGATGTTGGCCTGAGCGAGAACACTGACGTTGGTGTGACTATCCTCCCAGTGGATTTGCAGGATCTTGTAGAGGCAGCGCTGGTGGTATTTCTCCAGCACTTTGAGGTGTCTACTGTATATGGTCCACATCTCTGAGCCATATAGGAGGGCGGGTATCACTACAGCCCCGTAGACCATAAGCTTGGTGCTAGATTTGAGGTTTGGTCTTCGAACACTCTCTTCCTCAGGTGACCGAAGGCTGTGCTGGCATACTGGAAGTGGTGTTGGACCTCATCGTCGCTGATAGTAGACTCCCGAGGTATGGAAAATGGTCCACGTTGTCCAAGACCGCGCCATATATTTTGATGACCGGGGGGCAGTGCTGTGTGGTGGGGTCAGGTTGGTGGAGGACCTTTGTCTTATGGATGTTTAGTGTAACGCCCGTGCTTTCGTATGCCTCGGTGAAGATGTTGACGATGGCTTCGAGTTCAACCTCTGAATGTGCACAGATGCAAGCGTCATCCGCATACTGAAGTTCGATGACGGAGGATGGGCCGACCTTGGATCAAGCCTGGAGGCGACGAAAATTGAACAGATTCCCATTGGTTCTATAGTTTAGTTCCACTTCAGCGGGAAGCTTGTTGAGCGTGAGATGGAGCATTGCAGCGAGGAAGATCGAGACGAGCGTTGGTGCGATGACGCAGCCCTGCTTGACCCCAGTCCGGACGTGGATTGGGTCTGTGGTGGATCCGTTGGTCAATGGTCATCTTGGATAACCCTTGCCACTGGACCAAGACCTAGCCTCTGTCAAGCCCGTGTGGTGGCTGGTGTGCAACAGCCACCCCACATTAAAAAGATCCACGCACAGGCACCTTTCCCCCTTCAGGATGTAGTTCAGGACCTGGAATATTATGTCCTTCATTGAAACACCTGTGAACTCAACCTCTTTTGGCGTGGAAGCAAGTCATCCTCATTTTGAGGAACTGCCTATGATGATGATGGCAGTGGTGGGAACAGGAATGCTGTCATCCTGAGAGAGGACAGCAGGGTCCTCCTCCACTGACGCACTGCCACTCCTCCAGGATGGCGTCTCAGCATTCCGAGCAAACTGTTGGAGGTCAAGATTGCTGGCCTGCTGAGACACCCTGCAAGCCCTGGTCGACAGTGGTAAACGCAGCCACGATAGGTTGTGTTATGTCTTCAGATGCTCTAATAATGACTCTATGAGACAATGTGTTGTGCTTAAACTGTAGTGACCTTAGTCCATTTAGTGTAACTCCAGAGGATCACACATGGTGGCCTGCCTTTTATACTAGGCCTGGCACACCTGTACAGGTAAACTACAAGTCTCCCACTGCAGTGCCCTCTGGTGGCACACCTAGTAATAGTACAAGCAGTAACCATGTAGGATACATGACATCACTCTCCCCCAAGTCTTTAGTGCAAATCGCCTTTGCATTGACTGTGCTCTGGGCTTAGCTCTATCTGATTGACCCTTAGAGGGTCGTTTCCATCTTGGGTGAGTAGGTGGTGTTTCATTGGCAGTAGAGATGCTGGTGGTTTCTGTTTGTGCATCCATGACCACTCCATTCTCTCCCCCACCCCACATACAGATGGTGTCGTCAGCTCATTACATTCATATACATTCAAGTCCAAAAAAAAGTTGCATTTACAGTATTGCATTTGTGGTACCGTGGTGAGGTAAATACATTTGCATGGTGAGGCACATGCTTGGAGTATACTTGGAGTCAGTGCTGGGGTCAGCACCGGTGCGTGAGGACAAACTAGTGCTTGAACTGCTGGATGGTGTCCAGGTAGTCTGGTGGTGGCGTGGTGCCCAGTGCTGGTAGTGGGAACCAGGTTGGCTCAAGTTGCCTGCTCTCGGGGCCTTTGCCACTGCTCCTAGCGTCGGGCAGGTTCACAGATGCCTGTGACCTCCCTGTCCTCTCCTTGCACCCCGGGTAGCTGCTGCTCCCTGAGAAGCAGTCGTCTGGCAGTGTGCAGGGAACTGCTGACTCGCTTGCCTGGATGTTGTTTGGTTTGGGATCCTGGCTGGTCCCAGTCCCATTTGGGAGAACCATTGCAGATGACCCTTCGTTCCCGGGTATAGCCTCGGTGGCGATAGGGTCTGGAGGCTGCGCCTTAGCACAGTTTGCTCTTTCAGGCTCGTGGCGGTTGGTGCCATCGGGTGCCTGAAGGGTGGAGCCTATCGGGGGCAGGGTATCGATACCATTGCTGTTGCCTTCCTGAGATCGCTTGCTCTACAGCTTGTATATATTAGCTGCTTGTGGCCACACTCCGTGGTACATCACTCTGGTCCCAGAGACGCAGGCTACAGCATTGGGTAGGTCGCTGGACCTGTGAGCTCCCGATGGGTATTGCCCGCTGCATTGACTGTATGCAGTTGAAATCCTACATCACACAATCTTTCATTACTTATTGTAAATAACCTGCAGCTCTGATCACCATCGCGTGACATTTCCTTGCTTATTACATGTACACAACTCTGATCATCAATTACACATTTTACATCTAACTCACAGTTCCTGTTACATTGATTGAGAGTGTGGAACTGTCCTTTTAATTGTGGTGAGTTGTGGGTCTCCTTTAAGAGAGCCTTGCTATCTTTACCCCAATCCTCTTCTTCGCTTGGTGCTATGTGTTGCTCCATCAGCGCTGCACCTCGTGGTCTGGCCGCCGCCATCTTTTTCCCAATTATCACCATCGGCGAACTGCTGCAAAGTTAGCCATTTTCGCAATCTCGTTGCCAATTGTTATGTCTTCAGATGCTCTAATAATGACTCCACAAGACAATGTGTTGTGCTTGAATTGAACTACAGTGACCTTAGTCGATTTAATGTAACTCCAGAGTGAGGATCACACATGGTGGCCTGCCTTTTATACTCGGCCTGGCACACCTGTACAGGTGACCTACAAGTCTCCCATTGCAGTGCCCTCTGTGGTAGCACACCTTGTAATAGTACAAGGTGTGCTACCACAGGATACATGACAGGTTGGACTGTTTTAACCTGTGCTGCAATGGCAACATCACCCATCACACACAACATCATGTCCAAAAAACGACATTTCCGGTGGAACCTCGGCAGCTGCGGGCACAACTTCCACCAATTTCAGCCCCCAGGATTCTAAGAATTCTACAAAATACTGTTTCATTGAAAAATGTTGTCGCTTACTGAATTCTAAAAGAAATATGTTCTACAAATGGTATTTAACTCCATTTAGGCTGATTCAAATCTGACTGTCTTTAAATGGGGGTAAAATCTCGGCCTCGCTGGATCCGTATGGAATACGTAGGCCTTGCAAACGTCGCTTTTCCGATCTGTCAAGATTTCGCTTGCCCAGGAGAAGAGCATTCGCACGGGAGAGATTGGGCTATTTGCCCAACTCATGCCCAGCGAATGTCTTTGAAACTTTTACGCCTGGTAAAAGCAGGCTCATAGCCTACTTTTACCAGCGTAAGAGTTTTCAAATATATAAAAGTCAAATTTAAATGCACATTTTTAGAGTAAATCCCTGTCCATTAAGGTAAGGTTATTTTAAACCCTATTAAACCATATTAAAAAAAGATTCCAAAAATATTTTTGCTTTCTAAAACATTTAGTTAACTTTAATTTTAAATATGTGAGGTGTTTTTTATTTATTATGTGTGTTTCTGTGTTTTAGGTGGTTATTCTCATTGACAATAATGGGAACTCGGAGAAACGGAGTTCCAATTATTATCAATGAGAATACTGCAGAGTGATTGGTGGTCCAGGCCCACGTGACTCCAGCCTTTTTGTGCGTGCGAGGAAGTCCTCTCCCTGTACGCTATGCATCGAGAGAAGGCCTCCGACCGCAATCAAAGCCGTCTCTGGGACTACCAGGTACATTCGTAGAAAAATTTCGGGTCGGAGGTGTTCGTCCGAAGGAAGCCTGCGACCAGAATTTTAGGCCCAATATTATGCTGATTTCAGTATCCTGCTATTTTATTTGACTTGTGTGTTTTAATTCATTTGTACATAAATCTGAGCAGGTAGTTTTAGCCTATGCACATTGGTGTGTTGGTCTGGCATTTTATGCCTTTCAAGAGAGTGTGCTGGGCATGGCAGATGATTTACTGCAGTTATGGATTAATTGTTAAACCTAGGAACACTATCAAATAGCTGCCGTGTAGAAGGCCAGTGGAAGATTCCTGTCTGCTTATGGAAATGATACTTTGCTGTCTCAGAAAAGAACCCCAAATTGTAACAATATGCTTCTCTCAGAATGGAAAACATCATGCATACTTCCCACCGAGCCGCATTACTCTCTGGCGGTGGGGGGGGGTTTGTGTCGCATTGCTTGTGCTCAGGCATGTACTATTAGTGAAACCCTGCACTCTGAGGAACATTGATAAAACTCTCACTGCCTCTGCTGCTGATAGCCTCTGCGGAATTATAAGTAGGCAGTTATGAGAAGGGGGTTTAACTATTTAAAGCAACGAGGAAAGGAATAACAAGTGATTACTGCAACTGGCCCTGTAGATTCCTGAAAGGAAACGCTCGCCCCACCCACCCTGTGGGATAAATGTTGAGAGCAATGCTGACCTCAGTGCTACCGATAGCACACTGCAGATGTCTGAATGTGTCTCGCAGGTCGATGTAGTCCAGGCTGTACGGATCAGTCACAGCTTCCCTGTTGAGCATGAACATCACCATACATTGATCCTCCATCATGCCCAGGTAGATAACTCTGCTGCTGCAGTAGATCAGTTCCCTGAGGTAGTTGGTTCTGTAAGTGAGACACCTCCCACATCCTCTACATTTCGGGACCACCCCTTCCTGAAAACGCTGCTGGACTGTGATTCAGCTGACAACACGCACCTGAGAAAAAGAATATTCTGTACGCTTTTAACTTCTGGCATTACTGCACTGCTGCTCTCCTATCTGGCCTCTCCGTTTCTTATCCCGAGCTCCCATTCTGAATGGGAGTTCAGAATGCAATTTCAGCAAAACAGAAGCTGATTCATTGACATAACCCATCATTTTATAACGAGAACCTTGCAAGTGATGTGTTGCTTTGCCACTCTCTTTCTGTCCATTTTAAGCTGTAAGCAAGAATAAGACCAGCAACAAATAACAGAAGCCCATCAGAGCTTTTGCTCAACAATTTACCCTCACTTCTACCTTTTTGTTAATATCTGATGACACTCAGGATAAAATATGCCACTATATTTTTATCATTGGAAAAAGACCCACAATCTTTAGCAAACTGCCCAGACTAAGTCAATAGTTTTAAACTGTATTATTTTCAAAGTTGTAATTGTGGAATATTATAGCTTCAAGCAGGATTTCCTCTTCCTCAATTTGCTGTTAAATGGAATAGGAATAGCTTTCTTAACATGAAATATGTTTCACTATAATTTCTTTAATGAAGTATATTAGTAGTTTGCATAAATATAATGAACTGTTTATAATATGGGTTTGGGAACCATTACGTTGGCATGCCTCAAATCGCTGAAGAAATACCACCAACGATGTCTCCGCAAGATCCTGCAAATCCCCTGGGAGGATAGACGCACCAACGTCAGTGTTCTCGATCAGGTCAACATCCCCAACATCGAAGCACTGACCACATTCGACCAGCTCTGTTGGGCGGGGCACATCGTCTGCATGCCCGAGACTCCCAAAGCAAGCACTCTACTCGGAATTCCCACACGGCAAGCGAGCTCCAGGTGGGCAGAGGAAACGTTTCAAGGACACCCTCAAAGCCTCCTTGATTAAATGCAACATCCCCGCCGACACCTGGGAGTCCCTGGCCAAAGACCGCCCCAAGTGCAGGAAGAGCATCCGGGAGGGTTACGAGCACCTCGAGTCTCGTCGCCGAGAGCCTGCAGAAAAGAAGCGCAGGCAGCGGAAGGAGCATGCAGCAAGCCAGACTCCCCACCCACCCTTTCCTTCAACCACTCTCTGTCCCACCGTATTGGACTGTTCAGTCACCCACGAACTCACTTTTGGAGTGGAAGCAAGTCTTCCTCGATTTCGCGGGACTGCCTCTGGATGATGATGCTACACATGTAGATGTAGTACTATACATCAGAGCGTGTTAGGTGGGAGATAGAGGGGGGGGGGTGCGGTTTACATAATATTAGTGAGGAGCCCATCAACAAATAGAATCAAGTGTGATTTAATGGCAAGATTTACGAACATACAAAATTGATGGGCAGGAAAAGACCAGTTGGTCCATCAAGCCTGCCCCACACTCATGAATGGCCAAGCACCAAGACTAAACACTTCTTCTCCCCACCCATCGCCCACCCTCCCTGCAATCACCTGGGAGAGGCAAAAATTCCGAGAGGGTTGCAGTTGTTACAAGGCTGTAATAATGGGAGACTAACTATTCTAAGGTCGAATGTAGTCAAATGGGGAGGGAGGTCTTCGAATGCATTCAGGATATTTTCTTAATCATATGCTGCATGCCCAGCAGGAAAGGTGCTGCAATAGATCTGGTTCTGGGTAATGAAACAGGACAAGTACGTGACCTGAAATAGAAAACACTTGCGGAAATAGTGACTTTAACCTAATTAGGTTCCTAATAAAAATAGAAGTCAAATGTGAAGGCCTTGGCCTGAAAATTAATTAATGTCAGTGGGATGAAAAGCCACAAGGTGCAAGTTAATTAGTTGGAAAAAATGTAAGATTAAACAGCGGAAGATATTTATAAAATGCAGGCTAACAACCTTCCAGCTTGGAACTAAAGAGGTGTGTCAAAGGCTGGGCCTCCATGGGGATTAGAGCAAAATTGTGTGTTTTTTAAAAAAGGCAAATATAGGAGTATAATACAGAACAAAATCGAGAATTGTAAAAAGTAAAGACTGGTCGTCAGCTTAAAGGGAATTAGCTAAGGCTTTTGTAAGCACAACAGAAGTAAAAGCAGGGATAGGAACACATACATACAAAGGTGGATATCTTGTGCTTGGCAGTAAAGGAATGGCAGTGTTGCCCAAAAAAGTGTTCGCTGAAGAAATTGAAAATGTGACTGGCGGAGCAAAGGAAGAGGATACAGAAAAATCACTACTGGAGATCAATGTTCAGAAGGAAACTGCAACAATAAACTTAATGGCTCTTAAAATACAAAAGTCACCAGGCCCAGATGGTATACGTCCCAGAATACTGAGGAGATTGGTGAGGTGATAGAGGCATGAATCACAATTTTCCAAAATTCTTTAAGATGGGAATTGTACCAAAACACTGGAAGGTGGGAAATCTTAAACTCCTGTTGAAGAAAGAGGAAATTCTAGGCCATTTAGGCTTACCTTTGTTGTTGGGAAACTTCCTGATTTTGCAAGGCTCCACTGCTGGTGTCAACCCTTGTGCTCCTGCGAAATTGGGCATGCAACCTTACAGGCCTAATTTGAAGTGTTTCTTAAAGCAAAACTACTGTTGTTTCAATTTCTGTTCAATCTAGTTTGTTGGCTGGGAGTAGTTCTTTACGTCTGCACTGAACACTTTGCACATTTGTATTTCCTTCCTATTTTCTCAAGCCTTCTGTTTAGAAACATACCTAAAGTCTTGCTGCTTATGGCTGCAGTACCAGTTGGAAGGATGTGAATCCCTTTGCATTTACCCATTGTACTGCTTGAATTGGATGAGGAGAAACAATTTGTGAGGGGATAAAATCTTATGGAGGGAGCAAAATGCTTATGGAGGGAGTCACAGCATGAAGGGAGGAGGGAGGTTCTCTTCCCTTCCAATGGGTGGAAGAGACCTCTGCAGGAGACCAACGCAGCCTGGTTGGCACATTGCACAGGAGGGCACAAGTAGGGATGTTGTCAGGAGGACCTGGGTGCAATGGCCCAAACCTTTCAATGATCTCAGTAGTACACAAAATGTTACTGTAAAGCCACACACGACCCCATCCTGCTGTGCCACTCATAAGTCTGCCTTCCCTACCCTACTCCTGCACACCCTTACTCACACCAACTTAACCTGAACCACCACCCATCCTTCTGTATCTACATTATCACTTCCCGATCTCACTAGCCACCCCTCACACTCACCCTCATCCTAGTCCAATTATACCAACTAACAACACACAATGGTAGGCACTTTGGTGTTATCGCCAATGTACAGGTAAAGTTTCTGTTATTGTGTTGTCAAACATGGAAATCTTTATTTTGAGTACTTTGCGGGTGAAATTGCTGCTTTTTGTAGCCCCATTGGGTGCAACGAGGTTACCGCCCCGGGGAAGGGGTCGATAGCTCCCCAGGGAAATTGCCCCAGTGGTTGGGAGGCGTTGTGCCGTTAATGCCGTGCCTCGTGATTTGCAACCTGGGCTGGCGAACGCCGCTGATGACATCACCGCTGTGCGCGCTAACCCCTCACCGCCCCACGCTGACTCCTTTGCACCCCGCGGGGGAAATTGCCCTGCAAGCAGCGAGGATGGCACCGGCCGATGTCAGCGCTAGCTTTATGGGTCGTGCAGCTGGTGGACATCCACCGCTGGGGTGCCCCTTAAAGTGCAGGCCGTTTGCGTCATGGGCGCATATTTTTCTGTCGGCCGACTCTTCTGTCGGCCCGACAATGGTGGCCCTCACCTCGACAGGGACGACATCCTGCAGCTCCATTATGGGTGCCGGGCTGTAGGCTCGGTCGAGGACGTCCCTGGTGGCCCACTGGCGGCCGCCAAAAGGACTGCAGAGTGTGCAGCGGCCCTCCCCTTTAATTGAAGGGGAGGGGCATTCTGCCGCGTCAGCTCTACAGGGAGCATCCGCGTAGTGCTGACATTGCCGCTGGGGCACTGGGCTCCGCAGCACGATGCTGGACTCTGTGCCACTCTACTGCCCCGGGAGCGCCCCTCCACCGACGCAAAGCGCATCCGATAGCGCTCCGTCTACGTTGAGTTGCAGAAGAGCCGAATTCCGTGCTGGGGCGGAACTTTCGGGCTGGGCGATAAATGTCCCGGCCCCAGAAGGTTACCGCCTCCAAATGGGGCGTGGGCTAATTTTGCCCCCTTTGTGTTCTTGAACAGATTTGGCATGTTGGCCTTTATAGCTAGAGGATTTGAGTATTGGAGCAGGAAGGTCTTACTGTGGTTGTCCAGATCCTTGGTGAGACCACAACTGGAGTATTGTGTTCAGTTTTGTTCCCCTAATCTAAGGAAGGACATTCTTGCTATTGAGGGAGTGCAGCGAAGGTTCACCAGACTGATTCCCGGGATGGCAGGACTGACATATGATGAGAAACTGGATCGACTGGGCTTGTATCCACTGAAGTTTAGAAGAATGAGAGGGGATCTCATCGAAACATAGAAAATTCTGTTGGGATTGGACAGGTTAGAAGCAGGAAGAATGTTCCCGTTGCTGTGGAGTTCCAGACCAGGCGTCACTATCTAAGACTAAGGGGTAAGCCATTTAGGACCAAGATGAGGAAAAACTTCTTCACTCAGAGAGTGGTTAACCTGTGGAATTCTCTAACGCAGAAAGTTGTTTAGGCCAGTTCGTAAGATATATTCAAAAAGGAGTTAGATATGGCCCTTGCGGCCAAAGGAATCAAGGGGTATGGAGAGAAAGCAGGACAGGGGTACTGAGGTTGAATGATCAGCCGTGATCTTATTGAATGGCGGTGCAGGCTCGAAGGGCCGAATGGCCTGCTCCTGCACCTAATTCCTATGTTCCTATGTTTAAGGCCTTAGTGAGTTGCAGTGAATGGTGAGACATAACGGTACCCCCCGCAATGGTGATGAATGTGGAATTGTTTGGGCAGTGCAGGGATGCTTTATGGTGTTGGAGTGGGATAGTGCCAATCTGGCGCATCCTGTGGCAGCCAGGATGTACACTGACAAGTGAAGTAAATCTGACCATGGTGAGGCCATCTCTGGCATCCCGGGCAGCGATGTGCTCGGGTGCTGATGCTCTGTGTCCTGTGCAGCATCAATTGATTGCGGAGAAGGTTGGTGCTGATGATGCTGGTGTGCCTGGTGATGCTAGTGTTGGGGCTGATCGTGGTAGGATTCTGAGGACCAAGGTGAGATTTTTTCAAGGGCACCGATGCTGATGGAATAGATGGCAGGTGAACTTGAGATGACAGAAGCGATCTGTCAATGGTGAGAGAGGTTGTTCCAATGAGGTGACACTGGATATAGAGTTTACTCCAAACACTTGCAACCTGCATAAAGATCAATCTGTCTTCCAAATGCAGTGAGCAACAGCTTCTAACCTTGGAAAGTGAACACGTATAAGTGGGAGCTTTTATAGACCATTTTCAGCTGTCAAGTGAGTAAATCATCCCATGCTGACACAACACTTCACCTCCTTACCTGACGTAATCCCCGAGCAGCGAGGAAGCTGTTGGGGAGCTCTAAAAATCTAAAGGTGAGCTTCAAATCGTTTTTAAGTGCTTGTTAACAAGCTCTTAATAATCTAAATTGTCTTCCCCGCCGCTTGGTGTCGGGTCTGTTCAGCGCTGACAGACCCAACACCTGGGGGACAAGCATTGAGGTGGGTTGACAGTGGGCTCTCGGCCCGCTGTCAATCTTTTCAAATTTGACAGCTGACCCGCCTCCGATCACATCCTCTCAGCGCCGGTAAAATTGCTGCTTTCAGGTCCAATGACACATCAGCTGGTAAGTTTGCACATATCACTATGTGAGGGCCCGTATTTGCAGAGCACAGCACACCTATTTGGGAATGTCGGAGGGCTGCCTTCACCACAGTGGAGTGAGGGACTGAGCTGTTATATTTGCTGCTGGCTGACCTCTAGGGCCCGATGGCTCTTCCTCCAGCTGTGCAGGTCACAAGCGTATTTATGCAATAGGCTTCGTCCAGGTCATTGTAGGGGACATTTGCCAAGTTGAGCCAGTTTGCAGGTTCATACCTGGATAAAGTAAGTGACAGATGTCGTGCTTGAGAGGGAAAGACCTGTATCACTTTCCTGGTGGAAAGGGGACATCAGTTGGAGATGGTACACAACGTTTATTCCTGGAAGATTTCCCAAGGGTCCAGAGTATTATAGACGAGAACCATCGAAGGCTCCACACATCAACCAGAATGAATACATGGAAAGGGACCTGTAAATGTTCAGATGGTTTCAGAACACACAATGTCATCCTGCATGTTTACACCCGTTGTCTACAGGGCTTTTATTATGTAGCAACCCTGAGTGCATGTGGAGAATGACGAGATAAGAACATAAGAACATAAGAATTAAGAACAGGAGTAGGCCATCTAGCCCCTCGAGCCTGCTCCGCCATTCAACAAGATCATGGCTGATCTGGCCGTGGACTCAGCTCCACTTACCCGCCCGCTCCCCATAACCCTTAATTCCTTTATTGGTTAAAAATCTATCTATCTGTAATTTTAATGCATTCAATGAGCTAACCTCCCACTCGTTCTGTGGCAGCCTGCTTTTCCACAAATCCATAATATCAAAGGGGCATCACTGCTACCCGTTCTTGCACTGCTATTGCAGACTATTCATGATGGACTCCAAGGTAGGAAATAACTCCCATCTGAAGGCAGGCTCAGTAGGATACGAATATGTTGCCTGAACTTAAGGAAAGGTAACATTGACGGTATGAGACGTGAATTGGCTAGAATAGACTGGCGAATGATACTTAAAGGGTTGGCAGTGGATAGGCAATGGCAAACATTTAAAGATCACATGGATGAACTTCAGCAATTGTGCATCACTGTCTGGAGTAAAAATAAAACGGGGAAGGTGGCTCAACCGTGGCTAACAAGGGAAATTAAGGATAGTGTTAAAACCAAGCAAGAGGCATATAAATTGGCTAGAAAAAGTAACAAACCTGAGTACTGGGAGAAATTTAGAATTCAACAGAGGAGGACTAAGGGTTTAATTAAGAGAGGGAAAATAGAGAACGAGAGGAAGCTTGCAGGGAACATAAAAACTGACTGCAAAAGCTTATATAATATGTGAAGAGAAAAAGATTAGTGAAGACAAATGTAGGTCCCTTGCAGTCAGATTCAAGTGAATTTATAATGGGGAACAAAGAAATGGCAGACCAATTGAACAAAGACTTCCGTTCTGTCTTCACGAAGGAAGACACGAATAACCTTCCGAATGTACTGGGGATAGTGGGTCTAGTGAGAAGGAGGAACTGAAGGATATCCTTATTAGGCGGGAAATTGTGTTCGGGAAATTGATGGGATCGAAGGCTGATAAATCCCCAGGGCCTGATAGTCTGCATCCCAGAGTACTTAAGGAAGTGGCCCTAGAAATAGTGGATGCATTGGTGATCATTTTCCAACAGTCTATTGTCTCTGGATCAGTTCCTATGGACTGGAGGGTAACTAATGTAACACCACTTTTTAAAAAAGGAGGGAGAGAGAAAATGGGTAATTATAGATCGGTTAGCCTGACATCAGTGTGGGGAAAATGTTGGAATCAATCATTAAAGATGAAATAACAATGCATTTGGAAAGCAGTGACAGGATCGGTCCAAGTCAGCATGGGTTTATGAAGGGGAAATCATGCTTGACAAATCTTCTGGAATTTTTTGAGGATGTAACTAGCAGAGTGCACAAGGGAGAACCAGTGGATGTGGTGTAGTTGGACTTTCAAAAGGCTTCTGACAAGGTCCCGCACAAGAGATTGGTGTGCAAAATCAAAGCCCATGGTACTGGGGGTAATGTACTGATGTGGATAGAGAACTGGTTGGCAGACAGGAAGCAGAGATTTGGGATAAACGGGTCCTTTTCAGAATGGCAGTCAGTGACTAGTGGAGTGCCGCAGGGCTCAGTGCTGGGACCCCAACTCTTTACAATATATATTAACGATTTGGATGAAGGAATTGAGTGTAATATCTCCAAGTTTGCAGATGACACTAAACTGGGTGGCGGTGTGAGCTGTGAGGGGGACGCTAAGAGGCTGCAGGGTGACTTGGACAGGTTAGGTGAGTGGGCAAATGCATGGCAGATGCAGTATAATGTAGATAAATACGAGGTTATCCATTTTGGGAGCAAAAACACGAAGACAGAATATTATCTGAATGGCGGCAGATTAGGAAAAGGGGAGGTGCAACAAGACCTGGGTGTCATGGTTCATCAGTCATTGAAGGTTGGCATGCAGGTACAGCAGGCGGTGAAGAAGGCAAATGGTATATTGGCCTTCATAGCTAGGGGATTTGAGTATAGGAGCAAGGAGGTCTTGCTGCAGTTGTATAGGGCTTTAGTGAGGCCTCACCTATTCAAGAGGGAGTTAGATATGGCTCTTACGGCTAAGAGGATCAAGGGGTATGGAGATAAAGCAGGAAAGGGGTACTGAGGGAATGATCAGCCATGATCTTATTGAATGGCAGTGCAGGCTCGAAGGTCCGAATGGCCTACTCCTGCACCTATTTTCTATGTTTCTATGTTTCTGTACAGTTAATATATAGGCCCTGACTTTAACTCCTTCCACCTGGCGGAAACAGTGCGGCGGGTTGTTGCTGGGAGCGGTTGGTCAGTTAAACTTAGGCAGTGACTTATCTCTTGTGATCCTTCTGTTTTCCCTCCGGGTCCCAATATTAACCTGCTCTTTTGAACAGGCGAATAGGACACCTGCAGGAAGGCTGCCGGGTCCTGCTTTAAATAGGGATATGGTCTCGATGACATCATCAGGTGCAAGGGTACACACTTTTCAAGAAAGCACAGAAAGAGACCACAAACTAAAAATTGATTACATTGATTTAATACAAGTATTTGGGATTGACTGGACAAAGTGAGAAAAGAAGGCGCTATCCTGGAGCAGGTGGTGACTCATCACCAATTAAGGACAATCTCTGCAGTTGAGAACCAGACTAGTTTTATGCATAGAAACAATGGATTTGATACATTTGATATGAACTAACCGAAGGGCCCCTGAACTGATTGGCCACAGGGAGAAAAACAATTCTCTCTGGAGAAGCCTGCAAGGAACAAGAACAACAAAGATGTACATTTTTGGAGAACGGGGTACTTAAGATAAGGAGTTATCTTTTGCCCTGTAGACTCCGTGTGCAAATTGGGGACATCCAGCTTCATCATCACAGTCAGTCAAATGAATCACCACAAACAACACATCGATCCAAACACATTATCGGAAATCGCAGCTCAGCGGGGGATTATTCATAAAATGGATATAAGTATACGAGCTAGAAGCAGCTCAGAGGGAAGAGAGGTGAGGAAGCAAAGCGAAGTATGGAAGCAAATGGAAAGGAACAGAACTGAAGAGAACAACCAGAAGAAGGAACAACCGGTCACAGAACCGATGACCACGAATCTACGATTACAACTATGAACTGGATGGGTGATTGTATGTCTTCAGTCAATTCTCTCAGAAGTCTAGTTCTGTAGTTTTAGTTAGTTTTGCGCAATAAAACTGACACCGGGCTAAGCCTAAACTTTGCGTCATCTGTCGTCCTTTTTGCTGTAATTACCGAGGTCTACGAATCAAGGTAGAGTGTAAAACAAACACCCTATACCCGGCCCGACTGAAATATTAGCCCGAGGCCTGAGCCGAGAAACAGTGCCAGAGTCCCTCTCAGGCCAAACCTGCTGGGAGCCAGATTGTGGGCCAGTAAAGGCCCAGGAGGGGAAGGAGTGCTTCTCTGGGTCCCACAAGGAAACCTCGGTCCTCCCTTGCCCAAGGAGTCCTAATATGCATTACCCCCCCTGTTATATATGTAAACCTGTGAATACCATGTCTAACCACCAGAGAGCTTATCTCCTGGAGTCCCAAGGGATCCCACAATCCCTTGGGAGCACCTGTATATAAGGAGGCCTCACAGGCTGGAGAGGCACTCTGAGATCTGTAATAAAGGACTACGGTCACATCTTACTTTGAGCTTGCAGTATCTAGTCTGACTCTTTATTTAAGACTTAACACCCCCCACCACAAAAGTATCCTGAATCAGCCATGTTTACAGTCTCTTCCTGAGTTAGATCCCCAACAGGCTGTCCGCAACCTGAAATGAGCTTTCGATCACATCATAACTAAGACCACCTTTTTCCACCTCGGTAACATCGCCTGTCTCCGTCCTTGCCTCAGCTCATCTGCTGCTGAAACCCCCCTCCATGCCTTTGTTAGCTCTAGCTTTGACTATTCCAATGCTCTCCTGGCTGTCCTCCCACATTCTACCCTACGTAAACTCGAGATGATCCAAAACTCGGCTGCCCATGTTCTAACTCGCACCAAGTCCTGCTCACCATCACCCCTGTACTCGCTACATTGGCTTCCGGTTAAGCAACGTCTTGATTTCAAAATTTTCATCTTTAGTTTCAAGTCCCTTGACGGCCTCGTTCCTCCCTATCTTTGTAATCTCCTGCAGCTCCACGACTACCCCCCTGCCCCGGAGATGTCTGTGCTCCTCTAATTCTGCCCTCTTGAGCATCCCTGATTATAATCGCTCAAACATTGATGCCTTTTGTTGCCTAGGTCCCAAGCTCTGGAACTCCCTGCCTAAATCTCTCCGTCTCTCTGCCTCTCTTTCCTCCTTCAAGGTGCTCCTTAAAACTATCACTTTGGTCACCTGCACTAACTTCTACTTATGCAGCTCAGTGTCAAATTTTTATCAAATAATACTCCTGTGACGCGCCTTGGGACGTTTTACTACGTTAAAGGCGCTATATAAATACTTGTTGTTGTTGTTGTTGTAGCATAACATAGACTGATGTGTAATGTTGTCCATTCAGTACTGGGTTCTGAATGCCCTGAGTCCTTCCACTTAGGAACCTTAGAATTAGCAGAGTGGGACACGATCTCCTCTTCCTTGGTCTGAGCTGAATATGTAGACGGATGGTCTCTATGAGGGGGTCAGGTTCCCTTCTGACCAACTCGAGTCGTTCGAATCGCTCCCACTCCCTTGGGTTCTAGACTCTGGATTTATTGGGTGGGGTGACAAAAGTGCAAAGGACACTGGTTTGATGCAAAAGAACTTTGGTTTTATTACAGTCAAGGTAATACAAGCTTATTACTCTAGTGAGAGAATACAAGGCCAAACTTACAATCCTCTAATAAAGGACAATACAAGGAAAGGTGCAAGGTAAATCTTATCATCACTCTAATAAAGAACCATACACTATATATTCAAAGGGGGTTACAGTAAATTATACCTCCCACCTCCCAATACCTAATTCTAGCTAGGTTGGACTCCAGGGCAGGCAAGGACTATGCTTACCAATCCTTTTGACTGTTAACAGTAGATCGCAGTTTCGGGGTTCGCTGGATGCGGTAGGGTCTGCTTGCCGTACCCCGAACGTTAGAGAAGACTTTTAGTTGCGCAATCTTCAGTTGGGTTGAGTCCGCTGATGCGGTAAGGTGCGTTTTGGATCTGTGGGGTAAGTACCCGTTTCTTTGGTTAGAAATAGGTTTCTACAGTCTTTTAGGTAATGTTTTACCTGTTGGTAGGTCAGGATTACATTGTAGAGTGGAAACTTTTTGATTCTTCGTTTTTTTCCCGTTGGAGTTTTGTTCGAGTTTGGTCGATCGCAGTGGTTTTTCCGTTAATACCACATTGGTTGTGGTCAGTTGCTGCCACGATGGTGATGTTCTTCCTTCCTTCAGGACTTCAGGACTTCGAGGCTGGAGAAGTTAGTTTACAACTGTCGCATTGGTTTCTCTCCTTGTCGTGATGACACAGCGTAGTGTGGTACTAGTCTGTCAGTCATACCCTCTGTTGAAAACAGCTGCCAGTTATACGATTTCAGTGTTTCTAATCTTGGCGCCAAATCAGTTCAAAATCCTTTGTATAAATTTGGCGGGCTTGGTTCTTCTTTGTAATATTTTGGCGGGCTCGTTAAAAGTTGATATGTTTTGGGTGAGTTGATGTTTGAAAACTGCTTCCTGATGGAAATATTAGCTTGGTAATTGCAATGTCCTTTTGTGCTTAGTCTTTCGCCTACAGGCTGGATTGGGCCTCTTTGTGATGGATATGCTGAAATGGTTGTCCAGACCCATGTTGATGGATAGCTATCTCTGGGTGATTTTGTGATGTAAATGTTTCTTGTGGGGGAAGGATTCTCGAATACTAATCCCTCCAGACAGGTTTACTTAGTCCTCACACCCAGGTAGCTTCACTTAATCAGACTGTCTCCTGCTAGTTCCTTAGGCCCGCCCACAGCCTTGAGTTTGTCTTTTAAAATCCAAAATTCTTTTAAAGTTCGTAGTTTCTTCCATAAGCACTTTAGAGTTCCAAACTTTTCGGTAGATAGTCACAAATTACATTTCCTTTCGAATGAGTCCAAACACAGGGGGGATTTCTTGTGAATTTTGTACCTTCTTCAATGTGAAACCAGGCACTGGAGGTGAAAGGAAAGTAAAGCACTACAAAGCAGACCACTTGCTGGCAGTTCCCAGCATTGACTAAGAATGACAGAACCTTTAAAGTGATCCATGAACAATAAATCCAAGACATATTCAGATGCTTCATCCCATTATTTGTCTCTCCAACCATTTAATGTTCTGCCTGTGTTCTTTTGATGCTGATTAATTGCTGCAAGTTATTTAAAGCTTTTTATTCAATTATGGATGCGCAATATTCACATCTTTTTGAATCAAGTGACTTCGTTCCAATATTGCAAGAGAAATTTAGAGTGAGCTTTTTACTGTTCCATTTGCTAATGCACATTCAATAGTCACTCTGTTTAATGTGACGGCTATTCACTGGTTGGAAGCTACAATATATCAGTTTGTACTAAAAATGAAAAAAAGAAAACATTAACTGTGAATGCATTATATAATTGTTGACACTTGAAACCAAGGAAAGAGCAGGGTATATCTGTAGGAAATTTGTAGCCTTTCATCATCGTTAATGGAGATTGTCAAGGTCATGGATAATTTAACTCATTCCCACCGTACTGTCATTCTGATATCACTAGCTGCAGCTAATATCTCATCCTCACAGCTGCAGTGAACATCTGCTCATTTCTTCTTGTGAGCAGGAACTAAACTGGGAATTAAACCAAATGGTGAATTTGTGCTGTTGTGATACTCCATTATTTATTTAAAGGTATTTTCTCTCTCCTTTTCCTGGGCCTCTTGGTGTCCTTCAAAATTCCTGTTCTGAGGCGTTGGCCAGTGCCGCCCGGATACTGGTCACGCGCAAGTGTGCCCCTTTTGAAAAGTACGCGATCCTTGCTCGCTGGCTCCCCACAGTGCCACAGCTGAGCTCGGTCTGTGAAAAATCGTAATCATGAATCAAAGCACTCCACAGTTCACTAGGTTGACCTTCCAATTTCTCCTTCCGCCGCACTGCCTGCCTCTAAATGGCATCTTCCGTAGTGGAGGAGTAAACAGAATTACTAATGTAACAGTTAGTTTTATCTAAAGTTTGGAGAAAGTGATGGAAAGTTACATAGAATTTACATCGCAGAAACAGGCCATTTAGCTAACTGGTCTATGTCAGTGTTTATATTCCACACGAGCTTCATCTAACCCTATCAGCATATCCTTCTCCCTCATATACTTATCTCGTTTCCCCTTAAATGCAAACATTATTATACGGCACGTTTCAACTCTCTGGGATTATTGCTTAGTAAGACCGTTACTGCGTCCCAACTAGTTACCTCAACTGCAGCTTGGATCATGGCCACAAGCTAACCATAGTCGTTTCAAAAATGAAACTCGCTAAGAACTATGATTTGCTTTTTTCTCTTGTTTTTAAAACTTTTAAATATTAAGCACTGTTCACATCACTGAGATACCTGGCTCGGAGTAATTATTGAGCGAATGCGAATGGGCTGAACTGAGATCAGTACACATGCAACGATTAATCTAGGATAGTTCAGTCGTCATCTAAGAGAAATTGTATGAGTTAATTCAGCTTCCGGAGTCTTTGGCTCATGAACACCTGCTTGACCATGTCCCTGTTGAGGTCATTGGGACTGTTCCGCAGACACACGGAGTGAATAGTGGAGCCACACAAATAAAGGCAGGCCAAGCCACAATCCCAGTCGGAATTTGCCGAGCAGCAGTGAAGGTCCTTGTGCTTCGAAGTTAGAATGGAAAATCATCCAGAGTTCCGAATCCTGATTGCCAACCAGTAACTCATGCTGGAAAATTGGGTGAGCACAGGATTGGTCTTGGTTGCCAAGATCCCATCGTTATAATTTTTTAATTAGTTCATAGGATGTGGGCGTCGCTGGCAAGGCCCGCATTTATCGCCTATCCCTAAGTGCCCTTGAGAAGGTGGTGGTGAGCCACCTTCTTAAACTGCTGCAGGCCATGTGGTGAAGGTACTCCCACAGTGCAGTTAGGGAGGGAGTTCCAGGATTTTGACCCAGATGAGGGAACGGCGATATACTTCCAAGTCAGGATGGTGTGTAACTTGGTGGAGAACTTGTAGGTGATGGTGCTCCAATATGCCTGTTACCCTTGTCCGTCTAGCTGGTAGAGATCGCTGGTTTGGCAGGTGCTGCCGAAGAAATCTTGGCAAGTTGCTGCAGTGCATCTTGTAGATGGTACACACTACAGCCACGGTGCACCGGTAGTGGAGGGAGTGAATATTTAAGGTGGTGGATCGGGTGCCAATCAAGCAGGTTGCTTTGTCCTGGATGGTGTTGAGCTGCTTGAGTGTTGTTGGAGCTGCACTCATCCAGGCAAGTGGAGAGTATTCAATCACACCCCTGATTTGTGTTTTTTTGATGGTGGAAAGGCTTTAGGGACTCAGGAGGCAAGACACTCACTACAGAATACCCAGCCTCTGACTTGCTCTTGTTACCACAGTAGGAAAAGAGTGTTTGAAGACCAGCCCCTCAAAACTGCCACCAAGCTCATGGTCTACAGGGCTGTAGTAATACTCTCCCTCCTGTATGGCTCAGAGACATGGACCATGTACAGTAGACACCTCAAGTCGCTGGAAAAATACCACCAATGATGTCTCCGCAAGATCCTACAAATCCCCTGGGAGGACAGACGCACCAACATCGGTGTCCTCGCCCAGGCGAACATCCCCAGTATTGAAGCACTGACCCACTCGATCAGCTCCGCTGGGCAAGCCACATAGATCGCATGCCAGACTCGAGACTCCCAAAGCAAACGCTCTACTCAGAGCTCCTTCACAGCAAACAAGCCAAAGGTGGACAGCCAAAATGTTACAAGGACATCCTCAAAGCCTCCCTGATAAAGTGCGACATCCCCACTGACACCTGGGAGTCCCTGGCCAAAGACCGCCCTAAGTGGAGGAAGTGCATCTGGGAGGGCGCTGAGCACTTCAAGTCTCAATGCCGAGAGCATGCAGAAATCAAGCGCAGACAGCAGAAAGAGCGTGCGGCAAACCAGTCCCACCCACCCCTTCCCTCAACGACTATCTATCCCACCAGTGACAGAGCCTGTGGCTCTCGTATTGGACTGTTCAGTCACCAAAGAACTCACTTCAGGAGTGGAAGCAAGTCTTCCTCGATTCTGAAGGACTGCCTATGATGATAATGATTTATGTGGCTGGTTCAGTTAATTTTCTGGTCAATGATGACCCCCAGAATGTTGATGGTGGGGGTTTCGGCAATGGTAATGCTGTTGAATGTCATGGGGAGGTGGTTAGACTCTTGCTTGCTGCAGAGAATCATTGTCTGGCACTTTGTGGCACCAATGTTACTTTCCATTTATCAGCCCAAGCCTGAATGACGTCCAGATTTTGTTGCATGCAAGCATGGACTGCTTCATTATCTGAGGAGTTGCGAATGGAGCTGAACATAACTTGTCAGTATTCGCTGTGAAGACTCTTGTGCAAATTATGGTTTCTTGAGCTGAGAGAATTATATCTCAGCAAGGATCAACACCTTCAGAAAAAGCTCAAGAAACCAAGCAAAAAACTTCTCTTAAGTTTAATAACTAAACTACATTTTAAAGAATTGCAGTTGGTGGCAATTCTTTTTAATAATGCCACACTCCAAAACTTAACACTTGAGGGAAAGCTTCACCGGAACTTGCCATGACCTGTGGCATAGTCTTAACCATTAGATAGGCTATGACGCTTTCAATGACCCATTGTCCCTTCAGATAAGTTTGCAACAGCAATATGTACAATTGCTGCTAACCCTATAACGCCCGCCTTTGGTTTTATTGCCACTCAATCAATGCCAAGTCAAAATTATTTCACTGCTCCATCTTAGTAAGTGGAAGTGACCCACTTTGACCAACTGTACTGCTGGCAGTAAAAGACACTGCAGATAATATCCAGCACAACATGTTCCAGGGATGTGGGACATCATGGCCGGAATTTTCCCAGTGCCGAGCGTGCGGGTTTGGGAGCGAGTCCGCAATTAAAATTGCAGAAATAAGCAGCGCGTCGAGAACCTGCTGTCATTCCGCCGACTTCCGCATTTAACTGGGGCGCATTTGGAGGTGTGCCACGGACCCTTGGGAGAGTTGAGGGACCTCATTAAGGTACTTCAATGCTTCTTGAGAGTCCCTTAACTGCCTTTTCAACATTAGATTTTGGCCTTAACTTGTCGCTCAAGGGTTTTGCCTGTGAAAGGGAGGCAGAAGCTCAATGGCCATTAAGTAAGAGCTGGAAAAAACACCAACACTCACACGTTATAGCAACGAGGATTGGAGCTGCAGGAGGAGCAAGGCACAGAGCATGAGGAGGATGAGGACCAGGCATAACCTGCTCACCGATGCTCAGTCTGAGTTCTGCCGGGAGCACTCCACTCCAGACCTCATTACAGCCTTGGTCCAAACATGGACAAAAGAGTCTATCCTCCCAGTGGATTTTCACGATCTTGCGGAGGCAGCGCTGGTGGTATTTCTCCAGTGCTTTGAGATGTCCGCTGTATATGGTCCACATCTCTGAGCCATTTGGAGGGCAGGTATCACTAGAGCCCTGTAGACCAAAATATGCTTGGTGCCAGATTTGAGGTCCTGGTCTTCAAACACTCTCTTCCTCAGGTGACCGAAGGCCGCGCTGCCACACTGGAGGCGATGTTGGACCTCGTCATCGATGTCTGCCCTTGCTGATAGTAGACTCCTGAGGTATGGAAAATGGTCCACGTTGTCCTAAGCAGAGTTGTGGATTTTGATGACCGGAGGGGCAGTGCTGTGTGGCAGGGTCATGTTGGTGGAGGATCTTTGTCTTATGGATGTTTAGCATAAGGCCCGTGCTTTCGTATGCTTTGGTGAAGGTGTTGACAATGGCTTGGAGTTCGGCCTCTGAATGTGCGCAGACGCGAGCGTCATCCGTGTACTGTAGTTCGATGACAGCGGATGGGACGACCTTGGATCTAGCCTGGAGGCGCCGTAGGTTAAACAGGTTTCCATTGGTTCTATAGTTTAGTTCCACTCCAGCAGTGTTGATAGTGAGATGGAGCATTGCAGCGAGGAAGATCGAGAAGAGCGTTGGTGCGATGATGCAGCCCGGTCCAGACTTGGATTGGGTCTGTGGTGGATGGTTGGTCAGGATCACAGCTTGCATGTCGTCGTGGAGCAGACGGAGGATGGTGACAAACTTTTGGGGGCAGCCGAAACAGAGGAGGACACTCCATAGTCCTCATGGTTGACAGTGTCAAAGGCCTTTGTAAGGTCAAAGAAGGTCATGTATAAGGGTTGGTGCTGTTCCCTGCATTTCTCTTGTAGTTATCATGTCATGAAGATCATGTCCGTTGTACCACTTAGTGGATGGAATCCGCATTATGACTCTGGGAGGAGCTCTTGAGCCACAGGGGGAAGACGGTTGAAGAGGAATCTTGCGATGAATTTCCCAGTGGTTGACAGCAGGGAGATTCCTCTGTAGTTGCCGCAATCGGACTTGTCCCCTTTTTTGAAGATGGTCACCTCTGAGATCTCCAGGCCTTCTCTCTCCTTCCAGATAAGAGAGATGAGGTCATGCATTGGAGCCAATAGTGCTTCTCCACCATACTTTAGTGCATCAGCGGGGATTCCATCCGCTCCTGATGCCTTGTTGTTCTTCAGCTGACGGATGGCCTTTTCTACCTTGTGCAGGGCTGGGGTTTTGCTGAGATGGCGGCAGGTAACATGCTGTGAGATGGAGTCGAGGACACCCACATCAAGACAGAGTCTCGGTTAAGGAGATCTTCGAAGTGCTCCTTCCAGCAGGCCATGACTGCCTCGGTGTCTTTACTGAGTGCCTCTTGGTTCTTGGCCAGCAGTGGGGTGGGGCCTTGGGTGCTTGGGCCATAGGTGGATTTGACTGTGGTGAAGAATCCTCGCACATCATGGCTGTCGACCAGCTGCTGGATCTCCTGTGCTTTCTCCACCCAGCATCTATTCTTTAGGTCGCGGGTTTTTTGTTGGACCTTGGCCTTCAGCCATCTGTAGAGCTGCTTTGCTGCTCCAGAATTGGGTTGCTGCTTTGTTCAGAAATGCCTTGCTCTTGTGGCATATTAGCTCCTGGATCTCCTGGTCGTTCTCGTCAAACCAGTACTGGTGTTTCCTGGTTGAATGACCGAGCGTCTCTTCGCAGGCGCTGGAGGGCACTCTGCGTCTCGGGGTTATCGAGGGTCACCAGGTTGGCGGTGAGGCGCTGGTTGTATAGGGCTTTCTTAACTGAGTCTGTGAGTGTCCCGGCGTTGATTTTTCTGCATTGTTTCTGTTTCCATCGCTGCTTTGGGGCTATGTTGATGTTAATGATGGAGCGGATTAGACGGTGGTCCGTCCAGCAGTTGTCAGCTCCTGCCATGGCATGGGTGATGTGCACGTCCTTACGGTCCCTCGCTCGGATGATGGCGTAGTCGAGCAGATGCCAGTGTTTGGAGCGAGGGTGTTGCCTTGAGGCCTTGTACTTGTCCCTCTGGCGGAATAAGGTGTTGGTGATGACAAGGTCATGTTCTAGGCATTTTGTTAGGAGCAGGGTACCGCTGGAGTTGGTTTTCCCTACCACCTCTCTGCTGATCACGCCTCCCCAGAGATCTGTGTCCTTACCGACTCTGGCATTGAAGCCGCCGAGGAGGATGAGTTTATCATCTGCAGGGAATTGGGACAGGGATTGTTCGAGGCTGGAGTAGAATTCCTCTTTGTTCTGATGACTGTGGCGCATTGGTTCTGGGCTCGGCTGAGCCGGAGAGTTATGAGACATTCGCTTATCCCACAGGGGGAGTCTCTGAGATGGCCCACCAGTTCATTCTTGATGGCAAAGCCAACTCCATAGAGGCAGCGTTCTTCTTCTGGTTTGCCTTTCCAGAAGAAGGTGTAACTACCATCTTGTTCTTTGAGCTGGCCTTCCCCATGCCAGCTGGGTCTCGCTTAGGGCAGCGATGTCGAGTTCGAAGCGTCTGAGTTCCTGGGCAATGATAGCCGTGCGATGTTCCGGTCTGTCACTGTTGGGGTTGTCCATGAGGGTTCTGACGTTCCAGGTCCAGAACTTCATTTTGAAAGGTGGAAGATGAGTTTTTTTAACGTGAGATGGCCGTTGCTTAGTACAGCGAGGTCTTGGCCCAGTGGCAAGGGGGTCCGAGACGACTGGAGACCAAGCACTGCTGTCTGGGCCTAGTTGCCTACGGTGGAATGTGAGCCGTAAGCTCAGCATTGAGCAGTGCTCTTCGGGAGAGGTGGTGAGGGACCTGAGATGTGGAGGGTGAGGATGGGAGCCACTGGGGCCCTGTTCGCTTTTGTTGGCTGCGCCCCACTCAATCTTGCTTCTTGGTGAGCCGCTGGAGAGGACGTCATCGCCGTTACTCACACTATGTGCCACGAGTTCCAAGCGGGCCAAAGGGATGCCGAGTTGTCGGTTGAAGGGATGCCGAGCGAGCCAAAGGGATGCTGAGTCACCAGGTCCAAGTGGGCCGAAGGGAGCCGAGTTTAATCCTGAGAGGTCCGTGAGCGGTCGTACCTTCTTCCTGACATCCTGACTGGGGAGAGAGGGCCTCGGATGGTCTCAGATGGCCATGGATGAAGATGGTCAGCGGAGCTCCCTAGGGAGCTGCCATCCTGGATGCCATGTTGGATCCACCCATAATTACCGTGGCAACAAGAGCAGGTCAGAGGCTGGGTATCCTGCAGCGAGTGTCTACCCAAAGACATTCCACCATCTCCTGACTCTCCAAAGCCTTTCTGCCATCGACAAGGCACAAGTCAGGAGTGTGATAGAAACTTCCCACCACTTGCCTGGATGAGTGCAGCTCCAACAATACGCAAGAAGCTCGACACCATCCAGAACAAAGCAGCCTCTTGATTTGCAGCTCATCCACCACCTTAAACATTCACTCCCTCAACCACCAGCGTATTGTAGCTGCAGTGTGTACCATCTACAAGATGCACTGCAGCAACTCACCAAGGTTTTTTCGGCAGTACTTCCCAAACCCACGACCTCTACCACCTCGAAGGACAAGGGCAACCGGCGCATGGGAACACCATCACCTGCAAGTTTCCCTCCAAGGCTACAGACCATCCTGACTTGGGAATATATCGCTGTTCCTTCATCATCGCTGGGTCAAATCATGGAACTCCCTCCCGAACAGCACTGTGGGAGTACCTTCACCACACGGACTGCATCGGTTCAAAATAACGGCTCACCACCACCTTTTCAAGGGCAATTAGGGATGGGCAATAAATGCTGGCCTTGCTAGTGACGGCCACATACCGGAATGAATAGAAAAAAAACCCGAGTATGAGGAGGAGGAACCTGAGGTGGAGACGGCATCAGCAGCAGTGCACATTACAGCCCGGGAGGTCCGGGATGGCCTCATAATGGCCACAATTGCTTAACTTGCACCAGTGCATCCATATGGCTTCCAGATGGTGTATTAATCCCCCCTTCCTCAAGAACACCACAAAGCAGTCCCACAATGACCAAGACATTTCTGTTACCCAAACCCCAATTGCTCAAGGTTAAGTAATATCACTCCGTTCACTCCAAGTGACAAGGACACTTCCCAGGAGGCAGGCAAAATTGGACATGACGGGAAATTTGTGCAAAGAAATAAATTTATGGATCATAAATAGAACTGAAACTTAACATTAACATTTTTTCACACACCAATGTGCATACTCTTGTGCATCCAGGATGAAGTGCTCAGTGGCTTCAGCAGAGGTAGAGACAGGCTGCTCGCTTCCCTACTGCGACTACTTAGTCACTTTTGGCGGACGGCCTCTGGGTTTTGGAGCCTCTGATGGCCCCGCCAAAGACTGCTCCTCGGCCATTCCTCTGCAGACTGAGCTATTGGGAACTGAGGCAACATGTGGGGCTCTGACTGAGGTGTAGGGGTAGAAGTGTGAGCACTTTGAGAAGAGCTCCCACTTCCATGTCCCCTCTCACCATCACCCCTCTCATAGGCCACCCGCACTTCCTTGCTAGCAAGGAGCTGGAGAGCACCTTGATGCACATCAGTGGTGCGATGAACGCCCAAGTCTACGTTAATATCCCTCCTGCAGTCTAAGGATAAGGGGTAAGCCATTTTTGACCGAGATGAGGAGAAACTTCTTCACTAAGAAAATTGTGAACCTGTGGAATTCTCTTCCGCAGAGAGTTGTTGATGCCAGTTCATTAGATATATTCAAGAGGGAGTTAGATATGGCCCTTATGGCTAAAGGGATCAAAGGGTATGGAAAGAAAGCAGGAAAGGGATACTGAGGTGAATGATCAGCCATGATCTTATTGAATGGTGGTGCAGGCTCGAAGTGCCGAATGGCCTACTCCTGCACCTATTTTCTATGTTTCGATGTTTTTCCTAGCAAGCATGTTCTCGTTGGACTGGTGCATTTGCTGCTCCATACAGGTGGCCATCCTTTCCATGGAACAGCACATTGTCACCATTGCCTGCGAGATAGTGGTGCTCATGTTGGAGATGGACTCCTGCACTCTCTGCACATTTGCACACATCCTGGCTGCAAATCCTGAGCCTCATGCAATTGTTGCTGCCCCTCCACTTTCTCAATGGCCCCCGAGGTTCAGCAACTGTGTGCAGCTCAGCAGAGCTTAGAGTGTCCTGTACCCTCCAGCGGGGAGTTTCCACTGCTGTCCCTGTCAACACATTCTGCTCTTGCTCACATCTTGTGGTGTGTGAGACACCCCGGTGACAACACTACTCTATCTCACACAGGATACACCAAGGTGTGCGTATCTACGCTGGTGCTGGGTCCGCATGGGTCTGCTGACAGTGCACCCTCAGAGATTGGAGGCTCCTCTGAGGAGTCGTCTTCCTCCGGCTGGACAGTGGGGGGGAACATTTTATGGAGCTGTGGAAGAGTAAAGAGATGATTTATGACAAAAATGGGTAACGTTACCATTATGCACATGATGACATTTCACTGGCAGCTGACATCAATCATCAAATGGGTGACTGCTGTATGCCATGTGGCTGTATGAGATGTCACCAGGTTGCTGGGATGTCCCCCTCTCTCTGTCTCCCACCGCCAGCAGCTCTGAAACGTCAGAGATCTCCAGGGCCTCCTCCTCAGCTGGAGTCAATTGACTGAAGACTGGAGGGCCACCTCCGGTTCACTGCCTCTCCCTATTGTTGTGGGCTCTCTTCTCCTGCAAGGAGGGAAAGAAGATAACTTTTGAGTGAGTGTGATGGAATGAGTGTAAGGAATGGATGGGCTACATCTGTAGAGGGTGACTATGAGGGAATGGCGTGACTTTGCCAAATGGCCTCCTTCTGTGGTGTTACTTGCTATGATCGCATTAGGATGAGGATCAGTGTCAGTGGTGGTTATTCAGAGGCGCTGAGCACCTCGAGTCTCGTCGCCGAGAGCGTGCAGAAATCAAGCGCAGGCAGCGGAAAGAGTGTGCAGCAAACCAGTCCCACCCACCCCTTCCCTCAATGACTATCTGCCCCACCTGTGACAGATACTGTGGTTCTCATATTGGACTGTTCAGTCACCTAAGAACTCATGTTAAGAGTGGAAGCAAGACTTCCTCGATTCCGAGGGACGGCTTATGATGATGAGTCAGATGGGGATGTGAGTAGGTACATAGGTGAGTAGGATGGCTGGACCTGTGAGGTTGGTTGGTGCGAGGAATGATGTGCAGGGGTAAGCTTGGGAAGGCAGAGTGTGGGGTTGTGGTGACAGGCACATCAGGATGTAGGTGAGTGTGGCATTGCACTCACCTTTCCTGACCTCATTAGACCATTGAATCTCTTGCGGTACTGGACCACATGTCCTCCTGACCACATCCCTGCTACTGCCCCCCTCTGCGATGTCGAGCCATGCCCTCTTTTGCTGGTCTTTTTCGGCCAACTGCAGGGAGGAGGACCTCCTTGTGTGGTCTTACTCCCTGGACCAGCACTTCCAGGGAGGCCTCAGGCAATGTTGGAGCTGCCTTCTGCTCTTGTGTCTCCATCACCCACAGAACTGTCAATGTTATTCAGCAATTTTGCCATCTTGAAATCACCTTGAACACCTCTACAGCAACCTTTAAATGAAATGTGTGCAAGTCTGCTTTAAATATCTGTGCTGAAACGAGTCATCGGTGATGTCATCAGACTCGCCCCATTTAATTGGGCCAGGAAACACGCATGACTCTTTCAACTGCTGCCATTGAGTTAAATGCGCAGTCCAGAACGCGCTGTTGAAATCTTTGGGATGGTGACCCTGCACGCACCCGGCCCGACTCCATGGTAACGATTCCGGCCCGACTCCATGGTAACGATTCCGGCCCGTGTATTGGGGACATAGTGCAAAATAAAATCGTTGTCACAGAACCAAATACTGGTCCTAAAGATCTGTCCAAAGACACAAGCCATCAATATGAGAAGATTGAGTGAATATTCAACAGTATATCTGACTGCAGTGGACTGCCACAGAATGACACACTTTCTGATAGAGAAACCAACATTAATTTTATACAAGTAACGTTATTGTTGTTGTTGCAGTAGTATCTGTGGTGAAAGCAGAACACCATCTTGCCTCCAGCAGGAAGACACATCTGTATTTTATTTTTTCTAGGAAGGTCAACGTGATTTAAATTCTGGATTTGAATAATTTTATTTTTACAAGATTGATGCTGCCTTTGTGGGGAGAAAGACAATATGCAATATAGTCTGGAGCGTTTCACATTTCCATGCAGGCCGTCTGCCATGCTAATTCCCTACAGTGGTTTTGGTTCTTGTATTCTTAAGGTAATTGTATTAACAATGACCATATGTCTTTGAAGCATTAAAGTTTGCTGATGGGGCAGTGTCATTCATTGGCTCTAAATTTCCTCTCGTGTTGCTGCACAAAACCGATGTAATCTGATTGGACAGGGACAGAGCTTGGGGTGGTGTCCCACCTCTTATATCTGTTCATTCGAAATTTCTGCCTGAAGTGAAGGTGGGTGCATAACACACCTTTCACTATATGGTCAGGTCTATTAGAATTACTTCACGCCTGAGGCTCCTTACCCTGGGAAATGGGCCAGGGTAAGGAGGGTTGGGGGGCAGCAAACCTCCGCACTTCCAGTGAAGGAGGACAATGGGAATTTCAGGGCCATTTCTCAAATAAAGGGGGTAATTTTAGCCCCCCCAAAAATGGGTGGGTCTGGGTCGTGTGGGATGCTAAAATTGAAAAAAATCTCAAACCCCAATCTGCCTCAAACCCGCCTACCTCTGGGAGGTGGGCAACCAACCTACTGCCAGGAGGTGAGTCGCTCAGTTACAGCTTTTATTAGGTTGCGTACCTACGATTTTATCTGTTTTTCAGGCTTCCGGCCAGCTGGATTTCCCCGGCCAATAGGGAGGTGAGGACTGCTGCATGGAAAAGGTAAAGGTTTTTCCAGCACTGTCTGTGGACCAAGAGGAGCAGGAATGCTTCCCGCTGGGCCCCCCAAGCTAACTTGTATCTCTCCCCGCGATCGGACCCTCTTACCATCATCAACCCCATCCCCGAACCCCCAAACCCTCATCTCTGCTCCAATCTCTCTCCGAGATCACCCTTCCTAATCATGTTGTACCCGCCTCCCCTCACAATATCCACAACTTACCTGCTCCTGGGCCATGGCCTCTTCTGGAACGGTTCCCTGCCTGACATGGAGCCAAGCTGCTACCGGGTGGGGAATCTGTTTAAAAAGAAAAGACACATGCCATGGGGTTAAAACTTCGCCGCATTCGCTCACCACCAGAACTCCTTCCTGCCACTTGTAAATCTCGCCCCCGTCAATATCGGAGCCAAACTTTAGTGTGGTTAAAAATTCCAGTACACATTGATTCAGGCCTTGCCAGGTGTTAGATGCAGATGTTGTGCCGCAGTTTGCTCATTAGTATGCTCCTGCAGTAATTTTCATCTCATCTTTGATGATGGGTGTGGAAGCCTGTCTTTCATGGACTAGGAGAATTTTGTATGTATTATGTTTGTACTGTATCTATGAATGACTCCACAAGGCAATGTGTTGTATTCAAACTGTAGTGACCTTGGTCCTTTATTCCTAAAGCCCCTGTCACCAGGGAAGGAAACCCTGGTCTCCACCAGTTGCACCCTCTAGTGGTGCCAGCATGTATATACACAGTGTAAACCTTATTGACAGTACACCAGGTAAACAAGTCTCCATCTTATGCAACTATACAGTGACTACACAGAGAGTATATCTATAGTCTGCATATACAACATCACTCTCTCCCAAGTCCTTTGTGCCAATTACCTTTCCACTTTATGCTCTGGCTTAATTCTCCTGAGACTTAAGTGCCAATAGCCCTTGCATCTTGGCTGTGCTTTGGCTTGGCTCACTCCCTGTTAACCCCAAGTATTTTTGCCACAACGTTGGGTAGTGCTTACCAGTTTGGATGTTTCGATGATGCGGTGGAGGTTCCAGAGTGTTCTGCGCGTGATCCATGTGTGTGTCCATGGCTACATACACCCATTCCCCCACCGCTCCGCGCCCCTCCCCACCCCCCCACAGTGAGATCATGCAGCTGGCCCGTTACATTAACATACAGGATCAGACACAGTGCAAGTACAAAGAAAGGAAGAAAAAAAAAATTTTTACACTTTGTATCATGACACCTTGGTTCAATGACTTACATTTGTTACGTTTTAGAAACATAGAAACATAGAAAATAGGTGCAGGAGTAGGCCATTCGGCCCTTCTAGCCTGCACCGCCATTCAATGAGTTCATGGCTGAACATGCAACTTCAGTACCCCATTCCTGCTTTCTCGCCATAACCCTTGATCCCCCTAGTAGTAAGGACTTCATCTAACTCCTTTTTGAATATATTTAGTGAATTGGCCTCAACAACTTTCTGTGGTAGAGAATTCCACAGGTTCACCACTCTCTGGGTGAAAAAGTTTCTCCTCATCTCGGTCCTAAATGGCTTACCCCTTATCCTTAGACTGTGACCCCTGGTTCTTGTCTTCCCCAACATTGGGAACATTCTTCCTGCATCTAACCTGTCTGAACCCATCAGAATTTTAAAAATTTCTATGAGGTCCCCTCTCATTCTTCTGAACTCCAGTGAATACAAGCCCAGTTGATCCAGTCTTTCTTGATAGGTCAGTCCCGCCATCCCGGGAATCAGTCTGGTGAACCTTCGCTGCACTCCCTCAATAGCAAGAATGTCCTTCCTCAAGTTAGGAGACCAAAACTGTACACAATACTCCAGGTGTGGCCTCACCAAGGCCCTGTACAACTGTAGCAACACCTCCCTTTCCTTGTACTCAAATCCCCTCGCTATGAAGGCCAACATGCCATTTGCTTTCTTAACCGCCTGCTGTACCTGCATGCCAACCTTCAATGACTGATGTACCATGACACCCAGGTCTCGTTGCACCTCCCCTTTTCCTAATCTGTCACCATTCAGATAATAATCTGTCTCTCTATTTTTACCACCAAAATGGATAACCTCACATTTATCCACATTATACTTCATCTGCCATGCATTTGCCCACTCACCTAACCTATCCAAGTCACTCTGCAGCCTCATAGCATCCTCCTTGCAGCTCACACTGCCACCCAACTTAGTGTCATCCGCAAATTTGGAGATACTACATTTAATCCCCTCGTCTAAATCATTAATGTACAGTGTAAACAGCTGGGGCCCCAGCACAGAACCTTCCGGTACCCCACTAGTCACTGCCTGCCAGTCTGAAAAGTACCCATTTACTCATACTCTTTGCTTCCTGTCTGACAACCAGTTCTCAATCCATGTCAGCACACTACCCCCAATCCCATGTGTTTTAACTTTGCACATTAATCTCTTGTCGAAAGCCTTCTGAAAGTCCAAATATACCACATCAACTGGTTCCCCCTTGACCACTCTACTGGAAAAATCCTCAAAAAATTCCAGAAGATTTGTGAAGCATGATTTCCCTTTCACAAATCCATGCTGACTTGGACCTATCATGTCACCTCTTTCCAAATGCGCTGCTATGACATCCTTAATAATTGATTCCATCATTTTACCCACTACTGAGGTCAGGCCGACCGGTCTATAATTCCCTGTTTTCTCTCTCCCTCCTTTTTTAAAAAGTGGGGTTACATTGGCTACCTTCCACTCCATAGGAACTGATCCAGAGTCAATGGAATGTTGGAAAATGACTGTCAATGCATCCGCTATTTCCAAGGCCACCTCCTTAAGTACTCTGGGATGCAGTCCATCAGGCCCTGGGGATTTATCGGCCTTCAATCCCATCAATTTCCCCAACACAATTTCGCGACTAATAAGGATTTCCCTCAGTTCCTCCTCCTTACTAGACCCTCTGACCCCTTTTATATCCGGAAGGTTGTTTGTGTCCTCCTTAGTGAATACTGAACCAAAGTACTTGTTCAATTGGTCTGCCATTTCTTTGTTCCCCGTTCTGACTTCCCCTGATTCTGACTGCAGGGGACCTACGTTTGTCTTTGCTAACCTTTTTCTCTTTACATATCTATAGAAACTTTTGCAATCCATCTTAATGTTCCCTGCAAGCTTCTTCTCGTACTCCATTTTTCCTGCCCGAATCAAATCCTTTGTCCTCCTCTGCTGAGTTCTAAATTTCTCCCAGTCCCCGGGTTCGCTGCTATTTCTGGCCAATTTATATGCCACTTCCTTGGCTTTAATACTATCCCTGATTTCCCTTGATAGCCACGGTTGAGCCACCTTCCCTTTTTTATTTTTACGCCAGACAGGCATGTACAATTGTTGTCGTTCATCCATGCGGTCTCTAAATGTCTGCCATTGCCCATCCACAGTCAACCCCTTAAGCATCATTCGCCAATCTATCCTAGCCCCATACCTTCACAGTTACCCTTCTTTAAGTTCTGGACCATGGTCTCTGAATTAACTGTTTCATTCTCCATCCTAATGCAGAATTCCACCATATTATGGTCACTCTTCCCCAAGGGGCCTCGCACAACGAGATTGCTAATTAATTGTCTCTCATTACATAACACCCAGTTTAAGATGGCCTCCCCCTAGTTGGTTCCTCGACATATTGGTCTAGAAAACTATCCCTTATGCACTCCAGGAAATCCTCCTCCACCGTATTGCTTCCGGTTTGCTTAGCCCAATCTATGTGCATATTAAAGTCACCCATGATAACTGCTGCACCTTTATTGCATGCACCCCTAATTTCCTGTTTGATGCCCTCCCCAACATCACTACTACTGTTTGGAGGTCTGTACACAACTCCCACTAATGTTTTTTGCCCTTTGGTGTTCTGCAGCTCTACCCATATAGATTCCACATCATCCAAGCTAATGTCCTTCCTAATTATTGCATTAATCTCCTCTTTAACCAGCAATGCTACCCCATCTCCTTTTCCTTTTATTCTATCCTTCCTGAATGTTGAATACCCCTGGATGTTGAGTTCCCAGCCCTGATCATCCTGGAGCCACGTCTCTGTAATCCCAATCACATCATATTTGTTAACATCTATTTGCACAGTTAATTCATCCACTTTATTACGGATACTCCTTGCATTAGGACACAAAGCCTTTCGACTTGTTTTTTTAACACACTTTGTCCTTTTAGAATTTTGCTGTACAGTGGCCCTTTTTGTTCTTTACCTTGTGTTTCTCTGCCCTCCACTTTTCCTCATCTCCTTTCTGTCTTTTGCTTTTGTCTCCTTTTTGTTTCCCTCTTCTCCCTGAATTGGTTCCCATCCCCCTGCCATTTTAGTTTAACTCCTCCGCAACAGCACTAGCAAACACTCCCCCTAGGACATTGGTTCCGGTCCTGCCCAGGTGCAGACCGTCCGCTTTGTACTGGTCCCACCTCCCCCAGAACTGGTTCCAATGCCCCAGGAATTTGAATCCCTCCCTGCTGCACCACTGCTCAAGCCACGTATTCATCTGCGCTATCCTGCGATTCCTATTCTGACTAGCACGTGGCACTGGTAGCAATCCCGAGATTACTACTTTTGAGGTCCTACTTTTTAATTTAGCTCCTAGCTCCTTAAATTCGTCTCGTAGGACCTCATCCCTTTTTTTACCTATGTCCTTTACCAATGTGCACCACGACAACTGGCTGTTCTCCCTCCCTTTTTAGAATGTCCTGCACCCGCTCCGAGACATCCTTGACCCTTGCACCAGGGAGGCAACATACCATCCTGGAGTCTCGGTTGCGGCCGCAGAAACGCCTATCTATTCCCCTCACAATTGAATTCCCTATCACTATCACACTCCCACTCTTTTTCCTGCCCTCCTGTGCAACAGAGCCAGCCATGGTGCCATGAACTTGGCTGCTGCTGCCCTCCCCTGATGAGTCATCCCCCTCAACAGTACTCAAAGCAGTGTATCTGTTTTGCAGGGGGATGACCACAGGGGTCCCCTGCACTACCTTCCTTGCACTGCTCTTCCTGCTGGTCTTCCATTTCCTAGCTGGCTGTGGACCCTTCTCCTGCGGTACGACCAACTCACTACACGTGCTACTCACGCCATTCTCAGCATCGTGGATGCTCCAGAGTGAATCCACCCTCAGCTCCAATTCCGCAACACCAGAAGTGTCCCTGAGTTCCCACATGGTACAGGAGGAACATATCACGTGACCGAGCTCTCCTGCCATGACTTAACCCTTAGATACACTTAAATTGGTGACAACACTGTTAACAGGTTACTTACTGATATAAAAAAGAAAAAGAAAAACTACTCACCAATCACCAGCCAATCACTTACCCCTTTGGCTGTGACGTCACCTTTTGATTCCTTTCTACTTCTTTTCTGCTTTTTCTCCCGGCTGGAGCTGCACAAGCTGGGCCTTTATAGGCTTCACCACGCTGCTCCCGCCTCTCGCCGACTGCCGCTGCCTGTGGAACTCCCGCTGGGCCTTATTGGCCTCACCACGCTGCTCCCGCCTCTCGCCGACTGCCGCTGCCTGTGGAACACCCGCTGGGCCTTTATAGGCCTCACCACGCTGCTCCCGCCTCTCACCGACTGCCGCTGTCTGTGGAACACCCGCTGGGCCTTTATAGGCCTCACCACACTGCTCCCGCCTCTCGCCGACTGCCGCTGCCTGTGGAACACCCGCTGGGCCTTTTATCGGCCTCACCACACTGCTCCCACCTCTCACCGACTGCCGCTGCCTGTGGAACACCTGCTGGGCCTTTATAGGCCTCACCACACTGCTCCCGCCTCTCGCCGACTGCCGCTGCCTGTGGAACACCTGCTGGACCTTTATAGGCCTCACCGCGCTGCTCCCGCCTCTCGCCGCCTGCTGGTCATTTTACAGAGCAACTGGAACTAACGGGTTCCTAGTCGTCTGATGACGGCGCTGCACCCCCTGATAGCAGGATGAGCTTGGTTCGCTCACCTTGCCAGGACTCAGGGCCTTTGCCGTTGCCTAGTGGTGGGCGGAGCCACAGATGTGTGTGGCCTCCCTGTCCTTCCTCCTTTGAGGGCTGCAGAATCCTCTGCCTGCTCTCTAACGGTGTTGGGAACCTGGCTGTTCCAGGTCCCGTTTGGGGAACTCGTTGGTTCTGACCTTTCGCTCCCGGACATGGCCGAGGTAGCGACTGGGTCTGGGGGCTGCACCGTCTCCACCCGGGTGGTGGGCACCGGCGGCCGACTGCGCGTATTGGCGCCTTTTTAGTTTCCAGGTCTGTTGCGAATGGTGCCATCGGGTGCCTGCACTGTGGGATAGGCCTGGGGCAGGGTTTTAGGATCAGTGCCTTCACCCTCCTGAGGTCGCTGGCCTATAACTTGTGGGGACACCTGGGGCAGGGCATCCTTACCCTACCGAATTTGCTTGCTTGCTGCTTTTGGGGACAGTCTGTTCCCGACATCTCGCAACATTTTGTTCTTTACATTCTTAATCGGTTCGTTACATTGATTGCCATGCATACAATGTCTCTTTAAGTTCAGTTGGTTGCAGGTCTCCTTTAAGAGAACCCTGCCACGCCACACTGCACCTCGCTGCAGCAGGGACGCCATCTTGCCTCTGTCCTCGAGGTCGTCTGCCTTCATCCTTCTCTCCTGCGATTCTGCCACAAAAGCTGGAAGAGTGCCTGTGATTTCGATCTTTCTCCCCAGGAATCCTGCCACTGCAGTCGGGAAGGTACTTTTAGGTCATTCCGGTTGGATCATTGCCACGCAATAATGATGGACGGTCTGTGCCTCAGGTGCTGCGCTGGTCTGTTCTCTGGTGCCTGGCCCAAGTGAAGGTGAGGTTTTGCTCTGCCTCTGAGCACGGGGGACGTCGATTGCTGGAGTGAAGAGATTTTCCCATTCCCACTGGATCTTCCCCATCCACCTTCTTCCGAGTAGCGTTGGACCATCACCTGCAACAATCCACAGAGGTAATTTGTGCACCATGCCATTATGGATTACACTTACATCCGCACTACCAAGGACTGGGATCAGCTCCTTGGTGTAGGTGCGCAACTTTTCCTGTACTGGAACCAGCTCGGGTCGTTTTTCGTTCCATAGCCTCTCAAAGGCATCCTGGCTCATCACTGACTGGCTCGTTCCCGTGTCCACTTCCATGAAGACGGGAACGCCGTTTATCTCGACTTCCATCTTCACTGGAGGACAATCGGTGGTGCAGGTATACACTTCATACACTTCTTCTTGGGGCTGAGCTGCCTCACTGGCCAAATCATCATACTCCCCACTGGATTCAAAGTCATCTACCAACTCCTCTGATAGGCGGTGAGTCGTATTTCTTTTACACATACGCTGGAGGTGGACCTTCGTGTTACAGGTTTTGCATACATACTCAGCAAACCGACACTGGTGAGCCCTATGGTGTCCTCCGCAACGTCAGCATGGTGCTACTCGATTAGCACCCCTCGGTGGACTCTGAGTTCTGGAACCCTGAGGCCTGTGCTCTCTGCCCTGGGCAGAGCCACGTTCTACAATCTTGCCTGTGAAAGGCACCATTCTGTGTACAGTACTTGCCGGGTTTGAGTCCACAGGATGAATAATTGGCTTGGTGCTGCAGGTCGAGGTCATGAACGCCTGACTGATGCTGATGGCCTTCTGCAGGTTGACTGTGGTGTCGGCAGATAATAGTTTGTGAAGGAGGCCCTCGTGGCCAATTCCCATAATGAAGATGTCTCGCAATGCTTCGTTGAGCTGCGTGCCAAAATCACACGGTGCCGCAAGTCTCCTGAGGTCGACAGCATATTTTGCAATCTCCCGGCCCTCAGATCTGTGGTGAGTGTAGAATCTGTGCCTGGCCGTGAGGATGCTCTCTTTTGGTTTAAGTTGGTTGTGAATGAGTTCAGTCAGCTCATCGTATGGCTTATCCATGGCCTTCGTGTGTGCCAGCAAGTCCCTGATGAGGCGGTAGACCTCGGGCCCACAACTGGTCAGCAGTATAGCCTTGCGCTTCTCCGCCGATGTGTCCGTCTCCCCTGCCAGGTCGTTTGCCACAAAATATTGCTCGAGCCTTTCCGTGAAGGCATCCCAAACATCACCCTCTGCGAAGTCTTTTAGTGTGCCAAAGGTAGCCATGATATTGCGTGAAAGTCCGTATTCTCGTCGCCAGTTATTATGCCTGTAATGTACTTATGAATGTCTCCACGAGGCAATGTGTTGTACTCAAACTGTAGTGACCTTGGTCCTTTATTTGTAACTCCAGACTGAGGCACAAGTATGGTGGCTACCTTTTATACAGCCCCTGCCACCAGGGCAGGAAACCCCAGTCTCTACCGCCTCTAGTGGTGCCAGCATAGTATATACACAGTGTAAACCTTATTGATAGTACATCAGCTAAACAAGTCTCTATCTTATGCAACTATACAGTGACTACACAGGGCATATATCTATAGTCTGCATATATAATAGTATGGTTTTTAACTGTATCTCCAGTTCCTGTCTTTGATTCTGTGTTTCTATACAGTGATGGTGAAATTATGGTCACTTTGGCAAGATACTGGAGCCTACAGAACCAGAATTTCTGGGAACCAACAGTGTTCACCGTCATTTCCCCTCTGAAACTGACCGTCACTTCAGGATTTAGCACATGCGCATCTAAACGCGGAAATCTGAAGCTGCACTAAGTCATTCACTGCTCCAACACTGGCAGAATCTCCCCCCCGTCTTTGATTTCGCTCTCTGTGTAATTTTTTAAAACTGCAGATAATCAGTGCTTTTAATTCCTGGTTTGCGCTCTGTGAGAATTATTCAACGTGATTGGCTGCTTCGACAGCTTGACGTTGTCACTGCTGCATCCCGCTAGAAATCCCCTATTATAGCGCTGCAATCAATTGCATGTTGCTAACCCTAAAGGGGATGAAATTGCCAGTGCCCTGATCGGGGGGCGGTAACCTTCCGGGACCGGGACTTTTATCACCTGGACCAGAAGTCCAGCCCCCGATGCGGAATTGAGGGACTACCGTCCTTCAAAGGAGGCGTGCCGGGGCGGTAGTGGGCCGCTGAGTCCAGCGCTATGCGGATGATCCATGCAGTGCTGACGCGCTACACGCCTCTCCCCTTGCGTTAAAGGGAGAGCTGCTTTGCACTCTGCATGGCCCTTTGGTGACCACCACTGTGAGATCGGACCAGCAGCCCGACACCCAAGACAGAGTGCCGGCTGCACGATGGCGGCCCGGAGCACTCTCGGGCCGCTTGCGTCGAGCCGACCCACGAGTCAGCCTATGAAAACAGATGGCGGCCCGGGATGCTGGAGACCTCCCCTTTAAACAGTGCGCTGAGCGCGGATGTCCGCCAGCTTCGATACCCGTGAAACTGGCATTGACATCCGCCCACGCCAACCTCGTGGCTCATGGGGCAATTTCCCCCGCGAGGTATTAAGGGGTCAATGCGGGGCGGTGAGGGGGGGTGGGTCACCGTGCACGGCAATGCCGTCATCGAAGGTTGTGCAGCGGCCCAGGGCGCTAACTGCGGGGCACAGTTAGCGCCATGCCAGCGTTCTCCCAAATCTCTGGAGCAATTTCCCGGAGGGCAGTAGCGCCTCCCCCACTGCCCCGGGCAAAAACTGCCTTGCACTCCGAGGGTGCTAACGGGGCTATCAAAACGTGCAATTTCATCCCCAAAGTTTTTGCCACATAGGAAATCTCTGTGGGCAGCTTTCTTCAAGGTCAGCGGCAATCGCTATCGCATCCCCGCTGACTGCAAATTGCAAGCCTTTGTCTTAGCAAGCATCAACACCTTCAGAGGAGGCGAGAGAAAACGAGCAGGAAAAACTATTCATTATAATTTGAGTCACAGAAATGAGACTGGTCCGAAAGATTAGTCAAAAGCCACAGGCCATCTATATGAGAAAATGTAGTGACAATTTAACAGCATATATATCTGCAGTGGACTGCCACAGAAGAATTATACTTTGGTGTCCATTGTCCAAGCAATGTTTCCATTAAAAAGTTATTGAAGTGGACTTCAATAGATTGATGCTGTTCATTGTTTTGAAACGTTTGTGTCGTCTGTCATGTTTTGTTCTGCATCTTTATTGATTTCTGTTTTTTTGCTTGTATAATGAACATTGTTGTCACTAAATGAGGCTACTCGGGGTAACTTTCCGGGGCGTAAAATTTGGTGGCGGATCGGGTGGGAACAAAATTATTTTGGCAGTGGGTCGGGACCCCGCTGTCAACCCGCTACTGCACGGCTTTCCCAAATGTCCAGTCTGTCAGCGCTGATCAAACCTGACACCTAGCGGCAGGGTAGGCAATTCAGGTCATTATGACCTTGTTAACAGCCCATTAAGAAATATTTTGAGCTCACCTTTACATTTTACAAGATTGCCGACAGTGTCAACACTGCTCGGGGATCACATCAGGTAAGCAGGTCGGGAGTTGGATGACCATGGAATCATCTCATTGCTGGACAGCTGAAAATGTGCTATAAAAGCTCCCATCTCACTGCTGTTCACTTTCCAAGCTCAGAAGCTGTTGCTTACTGCATTTGGAAGACAGATTTTTGCAGGTTGCAAGTGTTTGGAGTAAACTCTCTACCCAGTGTCTTCTCATTGGAACAATCTCTCTCACCATTGACAGATCGCTTCTGTCATCTCAAGTTCACCTGCCATCTATTACCTCTTGACACTGTCTCACCTTCGATCTCAGAATCCCACCTCGAGTAGCCCCAACACCAGCAGCACCAACAACAACACCAACCTTCTCCGCAATCAACTAAAGATGCACAGGACACACGGCAGCAGTACCCAACCATATTGTTGCCTGGGATGCCAGGGATGGCCTCACCATGGGCATATTTACTTCACTTGACACTGTACACCCTGGCTGCCACATAATGCGCCAGGTTGGCACCACCCCACAACAGCTCCATAAAGCATCCCTGAAATACCCAAGCCATTCCTTTCACACTCATCACCATTGCGGGGGTAACGTTATGTCTCATCATTCACTACAACTCACTAAGCCACTTCCAAAGGTGCACACAGATCTGTCCAAGAATGCAAAGTGTTGAAAATAAAGGTTTCGATGTTTGACAACACATTAACAGAAACTTTACATGAACATTGGATAAAACATCCAAGTGCCTACCCTTGTATAGTTGTTAGTTGGTATGATTGGACGAGGATGAGGGTGCGTGTGTAGGGTGGCTAGTGAGATGGGGACGCGATAATGTAGATAGAGAGGGATGGGTGGAGGTACAAGGTAAGTTGGTGTGAGTAAGGATGTGCAGGAGTAGGGCAGAGAAGGTAGAGTGATGGGGATGTGATGAGTGGCACAGCAGGATGAGGTTGAGTGTGGCTTTGTAGTAACGTTTCGTGGTCTACTGAGATAATTGAAAGGTTTGCGCCACTGCAGCCTGGTCCCCCTGATGACATCCCTGCTTGTGCCCTCCTGTGTAATGTGCAACCCAGGCTGCGTTGGTCTCCTGGGGAGGTCTCTTTCGCCCGTTGGAAGGGAAGAGAACCTTCCTGGGTGCTGTGGCTCCCTCCATAAGCATCTGGAGAGAGTCATGGGAGAGCCTGGGTGCAGCCATGCACCTCTGTGCACTGCTTGTCAGTGTTTGCAGCTCTTCAATGCCGTACAAGCACAAATATGAAAGTAATTTTGCTCATGTCACTTTATGGAAACTGGCTGATGACGTCATCAAATCCTTCAATTGGCCGGCAAACGTGCTGTGCGGGCTCAACAAGCCCAAATGGGGAAATCATTTTGGACAGCGGGCTGAAGCCGGCAGTGAGTCCGGGATCCGCCACTGTCATCGCCCGCTACCGACCCGCCGAGGTGGGGAAATCATAGAAACATAGAAACATAGAAAATAGGAGCGGTAGTAGGCCATTCGGCCCTTCGAGTCTGCACCGCCATTCAATGTGATCATGACTGATCCTCTATCTCAACATCACATTCTCGCTTTTTCCCCATACCCCTTGATGCCTTTTGTTTCTAGAAATCTATCTATCTCCCTCTTAAATATATTCAGTGACCTGGCCTCCACAGCCTTCTGTGGTAGAGAATTCCACAGGTTCACCACCCTCTGAGTGAAAATGTTTCTCCTCATCTCGGTCCTAAATTTCCTACCCCGTATCCTGAGACTGTGACCCCTTGTTCTAGACTTCCCAGCCAGGGGAAACATCCTCCCCACATCCAGTCTGTCCAACCCCGTCAGAATTTTATACATTTCAATGAGATCCCCTCTCATTCTTCTAAAACCTAGTGGATCCAGGCCTAGTCGATCCAATCTCTCCTCATACGACAGTCCTGCAATCCCAGGAATCAGTCTGGTGAACCTTCGCTGCACTCCCTCTATGGGGAGTATATTCTTTCTTAGGTAAGGAGACCAAAACTGCACACAATACTCCAGATGCGGTCTCACCAAGGCCCTATATAACTGCAGTAAGACATCCTTGCTCCTGTACTCAAATCTTCTTGCAATGAAGGCCAACATACCATTTGCTTCCTAACTGCTTGCTGCACCTGTATGTTTGCTTTCAATGACTGGTGTACAAGGACACCCAGGTCCCTCTGTACATCGACACTTTCCAAGCCATCACCATTTAAATAGTACTTTGTCTTTATGTTTTTCCTACCAAAGTGGATAACTTCACATTTATCCACATCGTACTGCATCTGCCATGTGTTTGCCCACTCACTCAACCTATCTAAATCGTCTTGCAGCATCTTTGCATCCTCCTCACAACTCACAATCCCACCTAGTTTTGTGTCATCAGCAAACTTGGAAATATTACATTAGTTTTAGCCTTATTGCAATTTACATATTTTGACAACAGAGAGAGGACTGAATAATCTCTGGTGCGTTTTGAAATTTAAAAAGGTAATTTCTAGTCCTATTGCATGCTATCTCAGACATGGCATATATGTGGTAGCATGTTTCAATTTAAAGGGTCACAGATCTGTTAATAGAAACATGCTTTTTTTTGCTATGAAAACAATTATGGAATTTTTGGAAAAGGCTTAAATTGTAACAGCAATTATATTTAAATGTAATACATTTAAATGAAAAGATTTCTATCATGAATTTAAATGAAAAAGTGTCTATAATAAATTTAAATGAATTGATTTCTCGAATAAATTTAAATGAAAATATTTCTATAACAAATTTAAATGAAAAATAAGGTTTAACAACTTCAATTTTTAATTTGCATTCATCTCCCCACCCCACGTTTTCGCTACTTTCCATTGTCTTCCTTTTCACTATTTCAACTTTTATCTTGTACCTGTATTGTTTTATCTAGTTTCCTATTTTGCTCTACATTTTCTTTTACTGTTAAATATTAAACATAACTGTTCTTGATTGCTATTCCTGAGCTGCAAACATATCAGTACAATTCAGCCCTTAACTGGCTAACACATAGCTACAAAAATATCAGGATATTGATTTTCAGGGACCCAGTGCCACTGGTGTGGCCTTCTATTCATCATGCAGCTTAAGAGAAAATCTCAGATTGATTTGATTGCGTCACTGAAGTTTTTTAGGTCTAAATTTAAACACTGCACTCGTTAAGTGAGATACCTAATTGACAGCTTAGTACAGCAGGTTGTCATCATAGGCAGTTCCTCAAAATCGAGGAAGACTTGCTTCCACTCTAAAGGTGAGTTCTCAGGTGACTGAATAGTCCAATACGGGAATTACAGTCTCTGACAGACAGTGGTACAAGGAAAGGGTGGGTGGGGTGTCTGGTTTGCCGCACACACCTTCCACTGCCTGCGCTTGATTTCTGCATGCTCTCGGCGACGAGTCTCGAGGTGCTCAGCGCCCTCCCGGATGCTCTTCCTCCACTTAGGGCGGTCTTTGGCCAGGGACTCCCAGGTGTCGGTGGGGATGTTGCACTTTATCAAGGAGGCTCTGAGGGTGTCCTTGAAACGTTTCCTCTGCCCACCTGGGGCTCGCTTGCCGTGTAGGAGTTCCGAGTAGAGCACTTGCTTTGGGAGTGTTGTGTCGGGCATGCGAACAATGTGGCCCGCCCAACGGAGCTGGTCGAGTGTGGTCAGTGCTTCGACGCTGGGGATGTTGGCCTGAGTGAGAACACTGACATTGGTGCGTCTGTCTTCCCAGGGGATTTGCAGGATCGTGCGGAGACATCGTTGGTGGTATTTCTCCAGCGATTTGAGGTACCACTGAAATAAGTCATCTGGATTAGTACTCTAGGGGTTAAAAAGTCTATAAAATCATTGCCTTACCTACCAGTGGTGGAAAGTCTTTGTACTTTAGGAACATGGCACCTTAGTTAAACTATTGGAATCCACTCCCGAACAATTGACTTAATTGATGTCTTTTAATCTGCGGGTGGTAACCAATTACCTGAATCAAATTAATTTCATAAAATGCAATGTGGCATCAAGACCATTCAAACAAGCTTTAATACCAATTGTGCTATTATCAACTTCACAGTAAGTTGGCATGAAAATGACCATCATTTGAAATAGGGCCCACAATCAGAAACATTATCATAAAATGTCATTTGGAGCTGTAATTACACAAGAGTTTTTGGCATGGTACACTCTAGAAAATTCCCAATCTTTGCTGTTAATCTCCTTCTATTTATTCCGCTTGGATGAACTGCAGCTGTGTTTTTTTTTACAGAGCCTAAATCCAGCCTAGAACAAACAAGTTTAAAAATGCAAATTGTTTATTTGGCTAGTTGAATTTTATGAAGAATATTTTCGAGATGCAATCATCTCACCCGTAAGAATAGAAAATAAAATAATTTTAACCTTCCTTGGTACCTGTACCAGAATCAATAGGACTTAATTTATACAAAAAAGTGCCTTGCTACTGAATGACCATGAACCTCTAATTACAGGCACCCCCGCGGCTGGAGTACATGTCCCGAGACACTGCAACACCACAGTGTAGGGAAGCAATTCTATAATTAGCACTACCGAGATCAAGCTGGCAATGGTACATTATATACCAGATAATCAAATTCATACCATTCTGTTTCAGTATAATAATGCCCTGATAACACTCTGCATAACTACACTGATATAACCTGCACTATCGTTCCGTCAATAACAGAGAAACCATGCAAGATGCTCAGCTAGAAAATGCATCTAATGTCTTATGTATGTCAGAGGAACATATGAAAATGTCAATCAGGAAACAATCAGCCCGGTCAATCTAGCCTGTTCCATAGTCATGATGCCTCATGACCCACCTGGACCCATGCAAAGGAGAGGTGGAAAATCAAATAAAATACAGGTCAATTAGAGCCAAAAAATTGGGAAAATTCCTCTCCGACCCCCTTTAAGCAATCAAAGCTAGTCCAGGAAATCACACTGACCCAGACTTATTACAGGGTACCTCTCTCTTGTACGTAGAAATCCCCTCCCCTGCCAGGAACGGGTCCACCTCCCTCTTGAAGATATCAGCATTCACCACATGTCTCCCAAAGACAAAATAGAAACTATTGTAGAAAAACCACAAGAGAAAATCTTATATATATCAATTTCTTATCTGGAGCAGAAGACGAACAGCATTTATTATTGAGGTACTGGGACAATAATCAGAAATCAATGTCCGAATTCACACAAGAGGAATGGTGAGTTTGGTGCAGCATTGTAGAGTGGTCTGAATCAACTGAACTGTACTAGAGCAGGTGCCAGTGTTTGAAGAAGAGAAGAGAAGGGGAGAATATTGACAGAGGAGGATGGGGCGGTGATGGGGATGGAGCAAAATATAAGTAAATAGAAAACAGAGAAGAAAAAAATGAGAAAAACATTAGAAGGGATTTTTGAAAATAAAAAGGTCACACAACTACTGAGTTGATTTTGCTTCTGGTCTCAGATACCAGTGACAGACATGGCTGACATCAAACTGGTGCATCTGCACAGCTCAAGTGCAGATTGGTTGTAAAATAATTCTACTTCCTATAGACAGCTGCCACTAACAGAAGGCTTTCCGAATGTCTTGGGGCTCAATGGCTTGCATATATGTGGCCCCAATAACACCTGCCCAAAGCCAGGACATTGACTGGAAAAGATCCCACATACTAAACTGGCAGCTCAGGACTTTTGAGATTTCAAAAAAAGACAACAAAGGAACAACATTTTTATAATTTTGGAATTCCAACGCACATCTCAGCTGGCATCTAGTCTCGGCAGAAGCTTCAGTGCAGCACTGTTGGAGGTGCTGTCTTTTGGACGCTCCACTAACTTGGCCAGTGTGCCTGTTAATGTGACGTAAAAGATTTCATGCACTACTTGAAGAACCGTTGAGGAGTTCTTCTGGCCAGCTCTAGTTTCTGCTGGGTTTCAGTCTCTCCAGTAGAATTTCCTTTACTCCACCTTTCCTTTTAGGTCCAACCTCTGTCAGGAAGTACTTCTTTTGCACATGGATTTGAACCTATAATAAAAACAATTTAAAAACAGGACTCCATGCTTGTCCCTTGTATGAGGACCTTCCCTTTATTTCTGTTTCCTTAACTCTTCGAACCAGCGACACAAAGCCCTAACATGGAATGGTTAGTGTGAAGAGATTTGGGTGCAGATATTGCAGCTGATGCTTGAAACAAAGCAGGAACTAAGTAATTAATTAATCCAGCGACGTTCAAGCCTAAGGGCTAGAAATTGGCTAGCCTTGCGCCTGTTTTTTTGGCGATATTTCGCCTTTTTTGACAGAGAAAGGTGTTCACCGAAATTGGCCAAAGTTGTGCACCAGCGGTTTTGAAATACCGCTGAAAAGCAGACCGTCGTTGTGCAAGACGCGATATTGCTTTAAATTGGCCGTTCGACGCACCTGTATTCTGGATGAAAGAAACACCCGAGAAAAGCCTGCGTTTCAGCTCCAGAAACAGCGGTAAGTATGAAGACCTGCAAAAAAGGTAAGTTCAAGGTTTTATTTTTTAATTCTTTTTCAGTGATTCGCTAGATAAATGTCTTGTGAATGTTTTGTGATTTTTTATTTTTTGTTTTTTGCAATTTTTTTTTTGTGTTTTCCCCCCTCCCCAGGGCCTGTCTTTTTAGCGGTGATCGGCCTCGGTCTAAAGTTGGCAAGGACCGCGGTTTCCATGAATCCTTGTGCAACGCCAATTTTTACTGTCGGGCACATTTTGTTTGCCAATTTTAGCCGAAAAATGCCGAAAAAATACCACTATCACCAGAAGACCAATTTCTAGCCCTGAACATTCTGCCAATGTAATAGTTTCACCCCAAATGGCTAGAATGGGTTTTAGACAGAATCAAATAGATGTGTACTGTTTGCACCCAATTTTTCACGGTTAGCTCATTTGCATAGGTTCAGGTTCAGACTTGGATGGTGCAGGGAGGACAGTGAGATCACATGGCTGCCACATTTCCTAAATCACAACAGTGACTCCACTCTAAAAGTACTTCATTGGCTGTAAAGAGGTTTGGGACATCCTGAGATCATGAAAGGCGCTATATAAATGCAAGTCTTTCTTTCTTTCATGTCTCAGCAGGAGTCATTACCACGAAGACATGAGTAAGGAGAAAAAAAACTGGAGATTTCTTTTGTTCTGCGCTCCTGAAGGTGCTGACAAATGCCAAGGGGATGTTTTCATGGGTATGCACAGCCATCATGTGTCTCCCCTAAGTGGTCATTCTTCATGTGTGAGTCGAGGCAGCGAATGTCATCAGACTTGTTAACCATGGGGAGCATCACAGTGGAGCTCCTGCTCTCACCCAAAGTCCACCTGCAGGCACTTTCCAGCAGAGGTCAATGGATTGTGACTAGGATTGTGGTCCAAGCCCAAGGATGCTGAGGCCAATTATAGAAGCACCACCATGGCCCTGACCACCATCAGCTTTCTCAGCACCAAACATTAATCAATACGGGCACCTCATGGTGTCAATCATAGAATCATAGAAATTTACAGAAGGAGGCCATTTCGGCCCATCGTGTCCGTGCCGGTTGACAAAGTGCTATCCAGCCTAATCCCACTTTCCAGCTCTAGGTCCGTAACCCTGTAGGTGATGGCATTATTTGATCCTGAAATGAGTTTCCAGCCACATATCCGCGGCATAAATAAAACCGCATTAAATGTGGTGAAGGTTTCTATCTCTACCACCCTTTCAGGCAGTGAGTCTCAGACCCCCACCACCCTCAAATTTCCCCTCTAATCCCCTCGAAACCTCCATCAATTACTTTAAATCTATGCCCCGTGGTTGTAAATAGGTTTAAGCGCTGCATCTGATAGCAGCATAAAAGATTGCAGAGATAGGGAGGGGCGAGGCCATGGAGTGATTTGTAAACAAAGATGAGAATTTTGAAATCGAGGCGTTGTTTAACCGGGAGCCAATATAGGTCAGAAAGCACAGGGGTGAGGGGTGATCGTGACTTGGTGTGAGTTAGGACGCGGGCTGCTGAGTTTTGGATGACCTCAAGTTTACGTGGTGTAGAATGTGGGAGGCTAGCCAGGAGTGAGCTGGAGTTGTCAAGTCTCGAGGTAACAAAGGCATGAATGAGAGTTTCAGCAGCAGAAGAGCTGAGGCAGGGCGGAGGCAGACAATGTTACGGAGGTGTAAAAAGGTGGTTTTAGTTATGCCGCGGATATGTGGCTGGAAACTCATTTCAGGGTCAAATAATGCACCTAGGTTGTGAACAGTCTTGTTCACCCTCAGATTGATGCGAGGGAGAGGGATGGAGTCAGTGGTTATGGAACGCAATTTGTGGCTGGGACCAAAGATAATGGCTTCGGTCTTCCCAATATTTAATTGGAGAAAATTTCTGCTCATCCAGTACTGGATGTCAGATAAGCAATCTGACAATTTAGAGACCGTGGAGGGGGGGGGGCGGTCAAGAGAAGTGGTGGCGAGGTAGAGCTGGGTGTCGTCAGCGTACATGTGGAAACTGATTCCATGTTTTCGGATGATATCTCCAAGGGGCAGCATATAGATGAGAAATAGAAGGGGTCAAGGATAGACCCTTGGGGGACACCAGAGTGGGGAGAGGGAAGAGAAGCCATTGCAGGAGATTTTCTGGCTACGATTAGATAGATAAGAATGGAAACTCTTTTTGGAGTTTATCTGAAAAACATAAAACATTAATCGGTGCCACCCGACCTGGATGACACACCAGACATTTACAAGGCCCCCTTTTTTTTTCCTTTTTTGTGTTTTTTTTTCTGTTTTTCTTTTTTTTTTTGGGCACTAAAATCACATTTTTTCCTCCAGTGCCCCCTATAAAAGGGGAGGGGGACACTAAAAGCACCGTCAATTAAAACAAATTAAACTTTAAAACGTAAAATCAAATTAAAATTTGGTTGCCGGGCGTGATGATGCACTCCAGTCCCTCCGGTGCCCACCTCTCGCGGAAGGCCGCGAGCGTACCGGTGGACACCGCGTGCTCCATCTCCAAGGACACCCTGGACCGGATGTAAGAGCGGAAGAGAGGCAGGCAGTCAGGTTGAACGACCCCCTCGACCGCCCGCTGCCTGGACCGGCTGATTAGATAAGAATGGAACTCTTTTTTTTTTTTTTTTTGGAGTTCACCTGCAAAACATAAAACATTAAACGGTGCCACCCGACTGGGTGACACTCCAGACATTTACAAGGCCCTTTTTTTTTTTTTTCCCCTTTTTTTTTTGTGTTTTACTTTTTTTTTGGTTTTTTTTTTTTGGGCACTAAAATCACAATTTTTAGATAAGAATGGAACCAGGCGAGCGCAGTCCCACCTGGGTCATTTAGGTCAACTGATTTACCATCACATCTGTTAATTATTGTCAGTAAATTGCGTGTTCAAGAACTCATTGGGTTTTATTGTTATGTAATTGAGGGGGTTGGAAGAAGGTCTTTGCTGGCAAACTGAGCCCTTCTGTTCCATAACTCTTCGTAGGGCACAAGTTTCCTAACAATTCAAATGGCTTAAATAAGTGAGCATAGGGTACTGTACCGGAGGAAAGAGAAATCACAAATGAATAACCACAGTCGTCACAGAGAAAAGTAAGTAACGCAACAAAAAAAATGATTCACAGCTGGTTTTCTTTAATAATTCAACATATAAACATTGTAAAACTTCCCTATAAATTAATAATTTTTTGAATCGGGTTCTAATATTCTGAATTCCATTGAGATAATTTTCCGGACATGTGTGCAGATTTAGTGCTTGAAATGCTTCACCCTGTTCAACTTATCTTGAGTACAGTTTTTGCTCAAAAAATGTTAAATTATTGCAATAGTTTGAATTAAGCAATTTTAGTAAAACAGCAAAGCAAACAACACTTAACAATTGTGTTGATATTTTATGACATTTTTATTAATGCATATGATCAAAGTCTGAGCAGTATAGAAACTGCCAATGCAAACTTCAGTTCTTTTTCTATATGACCAGTAATTGTTTTGCCTCCTGCTGACAGCAGATTCTTCCATAAACTTGTCAGTTCTGCTTAGTGCAGAAAGAAGTTCCATCATAAGAACATAAGAACATAAGAATTAGGAACAGGAGTAGGCCATCTAGCCCCTCGAGCCTGCTCCGCCATTCAACAAGATCATGGCTGATCTGGCCGTGGACTCAGCTCCACTTACCCGCCCGCTCCTCATAACCCTTAATTACCTTATTGGTTAAAAATCTATCTATCTGTGATTTGAATACATTCAATGAGCTAGCCTCAACTGCTTCCTTGGGCAGAGAATTCCACAGAATCACAACCCTCTGGGAGAAGAAATTCCTTCTCAACTCGGTTTTAAATTGGCTCCCCCCGTATTTTGAGGCTGTGCCCCCTAGTTCTAATCTCCCCGACCAGTGGAAACAACCTTTCGGCCTCTATCTTGTCTATCCCTTTCATTATTTTAAATGTTTCTATAAGATCACCTCTCATCCTTCTGAACTCCAACCCAGTCTGCTCAATCTATCATCATAAGGTAACCCCCTCATCTCCGGAATCAGCCTAGTGAATCGTCTCTGTACCCCCTCCAAACCTAGTATATCCATCCTTAAGTAAGGTGACCAAAACTGCATGCAGTACTCCAGGTGCGGCCTCACCAATACCCTGTACAGTTGCAGCAGGACCTCCCTGCTTTTGTACTCCATCCCTCTCGCAATGAAGGCCAACATTCCATTCGCCTTCCTGATTACCTGCTGCACCTGCAAACTAACTTTTTGGGATTCATGCACAAGGACCCCCAGGTCCCTCTGTACCAGAACATCTGGCACAGCTGTCAGCCACTGCCTCAGCAATTGCACACAATTGGATAATATGGCTATGGTGAGGGCTGGATCCTCCAGCTTCATCTGTTCCCTGGAACCACTTGGTTGGACCTCTTCCTCACTCTCACTAGCAGCAGCATTCTCCCACACAGCGTCAATATTTCCTGTCGGGTTTTGGGTATTTGCACTTGGGTTTAGTATCATTGATCATTCCCATAATCAGAACTTATGATTATAATTGGGCGTGTACCTTTTTAGTCCAATGCCGAGGTAAACTATAACAAAACCCAGGAATCATAACAGAGAACTCTTGCTCTATACACCAGCTATTGGAATGTCTCGTGACTCTACTCTCGTTGAAAGGCAAACTGGACTTATCAGATAAAAAGAGGCTTTGAACTAACAGGTGGCATTATTTAAATGAAATAGAAGATTGGGAAGCTTTTAAAAGCCAGCAAAAAAATGACTAAATAAATGATTAAGAAAAGGAAGATAGACTATGAAAGTAAACTAGCATGAAATATTAAAAAAGATAGCAAGAGTTTCTATAGGTATATAAAAAGGAAAAGAGTGGCTAAAGTAAATATTGGTCCCGTAGAGGACGAGACCGGGGAATTAGTAATGGGGAACATGGAGATGGCAGAAACTATGAACACATATTTTGTATCAGTCTTTACGGTAGAGAACACTAAAAATATCCCAACAGTGGATAGTCAAGGGGCTATAGACGGGGAGGAACTTAACACAATCACAATCACTAAGGAGGTGGTACTCAGTAAGATAAATGGGACTAAAGGCAAATAAATCCCCAGAACCTGATGGCTTTCATCCTAGGGTCTTAAGAGAAGTAGCAGTAGGGATAGTGGATGCATTGGTTGTAATTTACCAAAATTGCCTGGATTCTGGGGCGGTCCCAGCAGATTGGAAAACTGTAAATGTAACGCCCCTATTCAAAAAAGTAGGCAGATAAAAAGCAGGAAACTATAGACCAGTTAGCCTAACATCTGTGGTTGGGTGAATGTTTGGTGTGGAGATGTGGCGGGAGATCGTGGCGGAGGTGCGGCGAGTGTTTTTGTGGTGGAGGAGCGGCGAGTGATCGTGGCGGAGGTGCGGCGAATGTTTGTGGTGGAGGAGCGGCAAGAGATCGTGGCGGAGGTGTGGCGAATGAGAGTGCGGGGCCCAGAAGAGCCGAGGGCCCAGGGGCAGCACAGATCAGCCCACACAGCGATATGTGTGCACACTAGGTCCGTGCAGCAAAGCAGGTCTCCAGTCGTCCTGGTTAACCCTTACCACTGGATAAAGGCCTAGCTCTGTCAAGCCCGTGCGGTGGCTGATGTGCAACGGTCACCACACGTTAAAAAAATCCACACACAGGCATCTTCCACGCCCTCAATTGGAGTTCAGGACTGGAACATTGGGTCCTTCATTGAAACATCTGTGAACTCATGTGGAAGCCAGTCATCCTCGTTCGAGGGACTGCCTATGATAAGGGGTAAGCCATTTAGGACCGAGATGAGGAGAAACTTCTTCACCCAGAGAGTGGTGAACCTATGGAATTCTCTACCACAAAAAGTTGTTGAGGCCAATTTACTAAATATATTCAAAAAGGAGTTAGATGTAGTCCTTACTACTAGGGGGAATTAAGGGGTATGGCGAGAAAGCAGGAATGGGGTACTGAAGTTGCATGTTCAGCCATGAACTCATTGAATGGCGGTGCAGGCTCGAAGGGCCGAATGGCCTACTCCTGCACCTATTTTCTATGTTTCTATGTTTCTAACCCACAACACCATTGCAAATTTCTTTTAATTAAAAATAGCAACAAATGAGAACAAAGAGTAGAGGATTTTCTCCTTAAATATGCATGTTTATATGATGAGCTAGTCTATGGTGAAGCTTTCTGCTCTATGTCTGATGATGAAAGGCCTCTCTTCCGTGGTTATATTCGAGCCAGGTTGTCCCTGGAGATACAGAACATGGTGTCCTCTGGTACACTCGCAGCCTTCTGCGAGAGGTGGGTGCCGGAGGGACTGGAGTGTACCCTCGCCCCTGGCAATTTGACCGTTTATTGTTTAAAAAGTTTTATTGGGTAATTTGTCAGTTCTAGTGCCCCTTTAAGGGGGCACTTGATTTATTGTTTTACAAAAATAGTTGAAAGGTCTCTCATATTCTCTTCAGCCTATTGGTTCCAGATCTCAATGATCTGGTCAGTTGTGGTATCAGTCCCTTTGTGCTCGATGCCAGGTTGTTCTACCTTTGCCTGACATTCTACAGCTGCTTTTTTAACGTGTTTGCTTTTGAGAAGATCACTTGCCGAATATCATCACCACAGACTTCCTTGGACACCTTGAGGCAACCACATCCAAGAAAGCATTCCTGATGGCAGGTGGCTTGTGAAGTGAGGAGGTTAAGCCCTTTTTCTGGCAATCGTGTGCCCTCCCTTTATCAGTGCTCAGCAGCAATGGCAATTTTCTATTTGGCTAATTTCAGAAAATCAAGTGTGGCTTCAATGCCCCCAAGAATTGCCATTTTGTACATTATTCCCATACCTATTATCATTCATTTTCATCCGGGCAGCTGAGCCGGGAAAATTTCAGCCAATGCAAACTGCAATTCAGAAGATTTCCTAAAAACCACAGAAATAACAGTGAGTGTGCTTTAACCCCTGCAAGTCTGACTTTAAGCTCTTTTTTTCCTGGCTATCCTAATTTTTTCAATGAGTCATGGTCCCATTGTGTTTTCAGCTATGCTGCTGTGTTGATGGTTAGGGACATGGGGGGGGGGCTGAGGTCAACCACCTGGTTGTCAATCAGCTTTGGCACAGCGGGCCTGAAATTCGGGTCGGAGGCTTTTGGACGAACGCCTCCGACTCGAGAATTTTTTACGAATGTACCTGGTGGTCACGGAGGCGCCTGCGATTGCGGATGGAAGGCCTTCTCTACCCGCTCCCGTCCTCGGGGATTGGACGCAGAAGGCGCAGTCACATGTGATTGCTCAGCCAATCAGGTACAGTATTCTCATTAATGGCAATGAGAACTCCATATCTACGAGTTCTTATTGCTATCAAAGAGAAAAAAAAACAAACACACTAAACACAACATAACAAATAAAAAACACACCGCCTTCACATCATTAAAATTAATTGAGATTAAAGTTCATTATACGTTTTAGAAAAAATATTTTTGGGATTTTTGCTTAAAGTGTTTTAAAAGGGTTTAAAATTAATTTACCTTAGTGGACAGAGTTTTTAACATAAAAATGTGTTTTTAATTTTTATTTTTATGTGATTTAAAACTTTTATGCTGGTAAAAGTAGGCCATGCGCCAGCTTTTACCAGGCGCAAGAGTCTTAAGAATATTCGCTGGGCAAGAGTTGGGCAAATAGCCCAATCTCGCCTGCAGGGATGTGCCAAAACTTGACACATCAGAAAAGTCAGTTTTTGGGGCATGCGCATTGCACGCCGAAAACCGGCTTTTGCGGGGCCTTGCCAGATTCGTGCGTATTCCGTACGGACCCGGCAAGGCCGGAATTTTAGCCCCAATATGTTTTCTAAGCCTAACACAGGCTTTCAAAGAATATGCCATGCATGTAAAGAGAGTCCGAGGAAAATCGGTTAATCCCCTCACTATCTGAAGATATCATTGCACAGCTGCGTACAGCTTACATTAGATGAATGTTTTTTTTCCCCTAAAAGAAAAGATAAATTTCGAGATACACATTCAGACAGTTTACGTAGCACCAAATCAGAGAACTGCCCCGAGGATTTTATTGAAGTTTTCCATTATGAGATTACAGCTTTAGTCTGCTGAAAAAATATTATGAGATGATTGATTCTGTAGCATCACAAGGCCCAAACTTAACTTTGTTATCGTAAACAGATTTGTGCTGATGGCAATAACTGTCACCAACGCATTTCCACCAGTGAGACCAGTTGGAATTGAAGGCTGCGTAGCCGGGGGTGAGATCCAAGGACTGATCCAGCAACTGCAGAGCCACTAGATTGTGCACTTGCGGGTTTGAGTGGTGCACTGGGACGCTCTGACAGTGGTGACTATTCAACAACAACAACAACTTGCACTTTTACATCACGCCTTTAACGGGCAGGGCAGTGGATCAGATCAGCCATGATCTTGCTGAATGGTGGAGCAGCCTCGAGGGGCCAAATGGTCTACTCCTGCTCCGATTCCTTAAGTTCTCATGTTCTCACGTTCTTAACGTAGTGCAACATTCCAAGGCACTTCTCAGAAGTGTTATCAATCAAAGTGAAACGCTGAGAGGTTGTTTCCCCTGGCTGGAGAGTCTAGAATAGCGGTCATGGTCTTAGGATAAGAGGTCGGCCATTTAGGACTGAGACGGAGAGAAATTTCTTAACTCAGGGGGTTGTGAATCTTTGGAATTCTCTACTCTAGAGGGCTGTGGATGTTCAGTCGTTGTGTATATTCAAGACTGAGATGAATAGATTTTGGGGCACTAAGGGCTGGATTCTGTCGGTGCTCAGCTGGCGGGTTTGTAGGCGGGTCCGCTGTCAACATCTAAAATATTAACAACAGGGCGCTCTCCCGCTCAGAACCCGCCTCCTTGTAAGTTTCCCAAGTGCTAGGTCTGCCTGCGCTTTGCAGTCCCGGCACCTAAGCGACGGGTCAGGCAATTGAAATACTTAAAAAGCAGTTTAAAGATAACAAGCAGCGTTTTACCAGCTACTAACCATTTTTCCAACTTTTTATGAGGTTTACAGTGCTCAGGGATCACCTCAGGCAAGTATGTCAGGTTTTCAATAGGTGATAGCTGCAAAACTGGTATAAAAGCTACCATTTCACAGCTGTTCACTTCCCAATGTTAGAAGCTGGTGCTTTCAGTATTTGGAAGAGACTTTTCAGCTTTATGCATTTTGCAAGTGTTTGGAGTAAACTTTCTATTCACTGTCACCTCCTTGGAGCAACCTCTCTCGCCATGGACAGATTGCTTCTGTCATCCCAACTTCAGCAACCATCTGTTCCATCAGCATTGGCGCCTTTGAAAAAAATCTCACCTTGGTCCTCAGAATCCCACGACAATCAGCCCCAACATCAACATCACCAGACACACCATCATCACCAGGCACACCAGCAAGAGACACAACAACACCAACCTTCTCCGCAATCACAGGACACATGGCATCAGCACCTGACCACATTGTTGCCTGGGATGCCAGGGATGGCCTCCCGATGGCCACATTTACTTCACTTGACACGGCACACCCTGGCTGACCCACAATGCACCAGGTTGGCACCACCCCACACCAACACCATAAAGCATCCCAACAATGCTCAAGCCATTCCTTTCACACTCATTGCCATTGCGGGGGTAACATTATGTCTCACCATTCACTGAAACTCACTAAGCCACTTTCAAAGGTGCACACAGATCTGTCCAAATAGGCAAAGTATTGACAATAAAGATTTCAATGTTTGACAACACATTAGCAGAAACTTGACATGAACATTGGCTACAAAACCCAAGTGCCTACCCTTGTGTAGTTGACAGTTGGTATGGCTGCACAAGGATGACGATGCGTGCGAGGGGTGGCTAGTGAGCTGGGGAAGTGATAATGTAGATGGAGAGAGAGAGGGATGCGTGGAGGTGTTAGATAAGTTGGTGTGAGTAAGGATGTTTAGGCATAGGGTGGGGAAGGCAGAGAGATGGGGATGTGCTGAGTGGCACAGCAGGATGAGGTTGAGTGCGGCTTTGCAGTAATGCTTCATGATCTACTGAGATCATTGAAAGGTTTAGGCCATTGCAGCCAGGTCCTCCTGATGACATCCCTGCTTGTGCCCTCCTGTGTAATGTGCACCCAGGTTGGTCTCCTGAGGATGTCTCTTCCACCCATTGGAAGGGAAGAGAGCCTTCCTCCTCCCTGCGTGCTGTGACTCCTCTATTAGCATCTGGAGGGAGTCATGAGAAAGCCTGCGTGCAGCAGTGCACCTCTGTGCAGCGCTTGTCAGTATTTGCAGCACCTCAATGCTGTAGAATACTGACAGCACAACTGTCAAAATGTATGGGCATGGTCCCTTTAAGGAAACCGGCTGATGACACGTAATAAAATGATGTAATCAGACCTACTTCCTTTTAATTAGCTGGGAACCTCGCAGGGCAGGCTTAACAAGCGCCATCAAGATAAAATCACTTCAACAGAGTGGGCTGCACCGGGAGCGGGGTTTCAGTCCGCACCCAAAGTTGCCCGCCTATCTCCCGACACAGTAGTAAAATTCATGGCCTATGGGTTCAAGGGATTTAAGAATAGTGAAGAAAAGTGGAGTTAAGGTAGAAGATCAGCTATGATCTTATGACACCAAGCCACAAAAGTGACAGATAGACACTTTCGGGTGTATGATATTATAGACATTACTGAGACATGGCTGAAAGAAAGGCAGGTATGGCAACCTAACATTCCTGGTTACAGGGTTTTCAGACGGGATAGAGAGGAGGATAAAAAAGGAGGGTGGGTCGCACTATTAATCAAAGAAACAATAACAGCTGTTAGGAGGTATGCTATATTAGAATGGGACTATATGGGTTGAACTGGAGAACAAAAAAGGGACAATCAGACTGCTGGGAGTGTACTATAGACCCCCAAACAGTCCGAGGGAGATCGAAGAGCAAAGATGTAGGCAGATTTCTGAGAAGAGCAAAAACTATAGGGCAGTAATAGCAGGGGATTTCAACTACCCTAACATTAGATGGTATAGAAACATAGAAAATAGGTGCAGGAGTAGGCCATTCGGCCCTTCGAGCCGACACAACCATTCAATATGATCATGGCTGATCATGCAACTTCAGTATCCCATTCCTGCTTTTTCTCCATACCCCTTGATCCCTTTAGCCGTAAGGGCCACATCTAACTCCCTTTTAAATATAACTATCGAACTGGCCTTAACAACTTTCTGTGGTAGAGAATTCCACAGGTTCACCACACTCTGAGTGAAGAAGTTTCTCCTCAACTCGGTCCTAAATGGCTTACCCCTTATCCTTAGACTGTGACCCCTGGTTCTGGACGAGGAGGTGGAGCAGGGAGATCGAGGCGGCCTACAAAAGGCCCAGGAGCCGGGAGGCTCGGAAGTTCGAGTGTCATCGAGGAGACCAGCCGGTGCAGCTGCAGCAGGGAGGCAAAAAGAAGTAGAATGAAATCGAAAGGTGACGTCACAGCCAAAGGGGTAAGTGATGGCTGGTGATTGGTGAGTAGTTTTTCTTTTTCTTTTCCCTATCAGTAAGTAACCTTTTAGCATTGTCGTTGCCAATTTAAGTTAATATAAGGGTTAGGACATGGCAAGAGAGCTCGGACACGTGTTATGCTCCTCCTGTACGATGTGGGAAGTCAGGGTCACTTCCGGTGTCCCTGATGACTACGTGTGCGGGAAGTGTATCCGCCTCCAGCTCCTGACAGACCACATTGCGGCACTGGAGCTGCAGGTGGATTCACTCTGGAGCATGCACGATGCTGAGAATGACGTGAATAGCACGTTTAGCGAGTTGGTCTCACCGCAGGTAAAGGGTACACAGCCAGATAGGGAATGTGTGACCAACAGGAAGAGCAGTGGAAGGAAGTTAGTGCAGGAGTCCCCTGCGGTCGTCTCCCTACAAAAAAAATACACTGCTTTGGGTACTGTTGAGGGGGATGACTCATCAGGGGATGCCAAGTTCATGGCACCGTGGGTGGCTCTGCTGCACAGGAGGGCAGGAAAAAAAGTGGGAGACCTATAGTGATAGGGGATTCGATTGTAAGGGGAATAGATAGACTTCAGGATGGTATATTGCCTCCCTGGTGCAAGGGTCAAGGATGTCTCGGAGCGGGTGCAGGACATTCTGAAAAGGGAGGGAGAACAGCCAATTGCCGTGGTGCATATGGGTACCAACGATATAGGTAAAAAATTTAGGGAGCTAGGAGCTAAATTAAAATGTAGGACCTCAAAAGTAATAATTTCAGGATTGCTACCAGTGCCACGTGCTAGTCAGAGCAGGAATTGCAGAATAGCTCAGATGAATACGTGGCTTGAGGAGTGGTGCAAAAGGGAGGGATTCAAATTCCTGGGACATTGGAACTGGTTCTGGGGGAGGTGGGACCAGTACAAACCGGACGGTCTACACCTGGGCAGGACCAGGACTAATGTCCTAGGGGGAGTGTTTGCTAGTGCTGTTGGGGAGGGGTTAAACTAACATGGTAGGGGTATAGGAACCTATACAGGGAGACAGAGGGAAACAAAATGGAGGCAGAAGCAAAAGATAGAAAGGAGAATAGTAAAAGTGGAGGGCAGAGAAACCCAAGGCAAAAAACAAAAAGGGCCACATTACAGCAAAATTCTAAAGGGGCAAAGTGTGTTAAAAAGATAAGCCTGAAGGCTCTGTGCCTCAGTGCGAGGAGTATTCAGAATAAGGTGGACGAATTAACTGCGCAGGCAGCAGTTAACGGGTATGATGTAATTGGCATCACGGAGACATGGCTCCAGGGTGACCAAGGCTGGGAACTCAACATCCAGGGGTATTCAACATTTAGGAAGGATAGGAAGAGAGGAAAAGGAGGCGGTTTGGCATTGCTGGTTAAAGAGGAAATTAATGCAATAGGAAGGAGGGACATTAGCTTGGATGATGTGGAATCGGTATGGGTGGAGCTGCGGAATACCAAAGGGCAGAAAACGCTAGTGGGAGTTGTGTACAGACCACCAAACAGTAGTATTGAGGTTGGAGACAGCATCAAATAAGAAATAAGGGATGTGTGCAATAAAGGTACACCAGTTATCATGGGCAACTTTAATCAACATATTGATTGGGCTAACCAAATTGGTAGTAATGCAGTGGAGGAGGATTTCCTGGAGTGTATTAGGGATGGTTTTCTGGACCAATATGTCGAGGAACCAACGAGAGAGCTGGCCATCCTAGACTGGGTGCTGCGTAATGAGAAGGGCCTAATTAGCAATCTTGTTGTGCGAGGCCCCTTGGGGAAGAGTGATCATAATATGGTAGAATTCTTTATTAAGATGGAGAGTGACACAGTTAATTCGGAAACTAGGGTCCCGAACTTAAGGAAAGGTAACTTCGACGGTATGAGGCGTGAATTGGCTAGAATAGACTGGCAAAGGATACTTAAAGGGTTGACGGTGGATAAGCAATGGCAAACATTTAAAGATCACATGGATAAACTTCAGCAATTGTACATCCCTGTCTGGAGTAAAAATAAAACGGGGAAGGTGGCTCAACCGTGGCTAACGAGAGAAATTAAGGATGGTGTTAAAACCAAGGAAGAGGCATATAAATTGTCTAGAAAAAGTAACAAACCTGAGGACTGGGAGAAATTTAGAATTCAACAGAGGAGGACAAAGGGTTTAATTAGGAGGGAGAAAATAGAGCATGAGAGGAAGCTTTCAAGGAACATAAAAACTGACTGCAAAACCATCTATAAATATGTGAAGAGAAAAAGATTAGTGAAGACAAATGTAGGTCCCTTGCAGTCGGGTTCAGGTGAATTTATAATGGGGAACAAAGAAATGGCAGACCAATTGAACAAATACTTCTTCACGAAGGAAGACACGAATAACCTTCCGAATGTACGAGGGGACAGTGGGTCTAGTGAGAAGGAGGAACTGAAGGATATCCTTATTAGGCGGGAAATTGTGTTAGGGAAACTGATGGGATTGAAGACCGATAAATCCCTGGGGCCTGATAGTCTGCAACCGAGTAATTAAGGAAGTGGTCCTAGAAATAGTGGATGCATTGGTGATCATTTTCCAACAGTTTATCAACTCTGGATCAGCTCCTATGGACTTGAGGGTAGCTAATGTAACACCACTTTTTAAAAAAGGAGGGAGAGAGAAAATGGGTAATTATCAACCAGTTAGCCTGACATCAGTAGTGGGGAAAATGTTGGAATCAATTATTAAGGCTGAAATAGCGTGCATTTGAAAACAGTGACAGGATCGATCCAAGTCAGCATGGATTTATGAAAGGGAAATCATGCTTGACGAATCTTCTGGAATTTTTTGAGGATGTAACTAGCAGAGTGGATAAGGGAGAACCAGTGGATGTGGTGTATTTGGACTTTCAAAAGGCTTTTGACAAGATCCCACAAAGAGATTGGTGTGCAAAGTCAAAGCGCATGGTATTGGGGGTAATGTACTGATGTGGATAGAGAACTTGTTGGCAGACAGGAAGCAGAGAGTCGGGTTAAACTGGTCCTTTTCAGAATGGCGGGCAGTGACTAGTGGAGTGCCGCAGGGCTCAGTGCTGGGACCCCAGCTCTTTACAATATACATTAACGATTTGGATGAAGGAATTGAATGTAATATCTCCAAGTTTGCAGATGACACTAAAGTGGGCAAATGCATGGCAGATGCAGTATAATGTGAATAAATGTGAGGTTATCCATTTTGGGGGCAAAAACACGAAGGCAGAATATTATCTGAATGGCGGTAGATTAGGAAAAGGGGAGGTGCAACGAGACCTGGGTGTCATGGTTCATCAGTCATTGAAGGTTGGCATGCAGGTACAGCAGGCGGTGAAGAAGACAAATGGTATGTTGGCCTTCATAGCTAGGGGATTTGAGTATAGGAGCAGGGAGGTCTTACTGCAGTTGTACAGGGCCTTGGTGAGGCCTCACGTGGAATATTGTGTCCAGTTTTGGTCTCCGAATCTGAGGAAGGACGTTCTTGCTATTGAGGGAGCTCAGCGAAGGTTCACCAAACTAATTCGAGGGATGACTGGACTGTCATATGAGGAGAGACTGGATCAACTGGGCCTTTATTCACTGGAGTTTAGAAGGATGAGAGGGGATCTCATAGAAACGTTTAAGATTCTGACGGGACTGGACAGGTTAGATGCGGGAAGAATGTTCTCGATGTTGGGGAAGTCCAGAACCAGGGGTCATAGTCTTAGGATAAGGGGTAGGCCATTTAGGACTGAGATGAGGAGAAATTTCTTCACTCAGAGAGTTGTTAACCTGTGGAATTCCCTGCCGCAGAGAGCTGTTGATGCCAGTTCATTGGATATATTCAAGAGGGAGTTAGATATGGCCCTTACAGCTAAGGGGATCAAGGGGTGTGGAGAGAAAGCAGGAAAGGGGTACTGGGGGAATGATCAGCCATGATCTTATTGTACGGTGATGCAGGCTCGAAGGGCCGAATGGCCTACTCCTGCATCTATTTTCTATGTTTTCTATATTTTCTATATTGTAAATAGCTGGGGACCCAGCACTGAACCTTGCGGTACCCCACTAGTCATTGCTGCCATTCTGAAAAGGACCCTTTTATTCCTACTACTCTTTGCTTCCTGTCTGCCAACCAGTTCTCTATCCATGTCAATACATCATGTGCTTTAATTTTGCACACCTAATCTCTTGTGTCGGACCTTGTCAAAAGCCTTTTGAAAGTCCAAATACACCACATCCACTGGTTCTCCCTTGTCCACTCTGCTAGTTACATCCTCAAAAAATTCTAGAAGATTTGTCAAGCATGATTTCCTTTTCATAAATCCATGCTGACTTGGACCGATCCTGTCACTGCTTTCCAAATGCGCTGCTATTACGTCTTTAATAATTGATTCCAACATTTTCCCCACTACCAATGTCAGGCTAACCAGTCTATAGTTCCCTGTTTACTCTCTCCCTCCCTTTTTTAAAAAGTGGGGTTACATTAGCTACCTTCCAGTCCATAGGAACTGATCCAGAGTCTATAGAATGATCACCAATGCGTCCACTATTTCTAGGGCCACTCTCTTCAGTACTCTGGGATGCAGACTATCGGGCCCTGGGGATTTATTGGTCTTCAATCCCATCAATTTCCCTAACACAATTTCCTGACTAATAAGGATTTCCTTCAGTTCCTCCTTCTTGCTAGACCCTCGGTCCCCTAGTATTTTCGGTAGGTTATTTGTGTCTTTCTTCGTGACGACAGAACCAAAATATTTGTTCAATTGGTCTGCCATTTCTTTGTACCCCATTATAAAATTACCTGATTCTGACTGCAAGGGACCTACATTTGTCTTCACTAATCTTTTTCTCTTCACATATCTATTGAAGCTTTTGCAGTCCGTTTTTATGTTCCCTGCAAGCTTACTCTCATAGAAGTAGTGTGTTAGGGAAATAGAGGGTGCAAAGTTCATAAAATGCATTCAGGAGAACTTTTTTAGCCAGTATGTAGCAAGCCCAACTTAGTAGGGGGCAGTTCTGGACTTAGTTTTAGGGAAAGAAGCTGGGCAGGTGGAAGGGGTATCAGTGGGAGACCATTTTAGTGCAGTGATCATAATTCAGCTTGATTTAGGGTAGTTATGGAAAAGAACAAAGATAGACCAGGAATAAAGGTTCTCAATTGGGGGAAAGCCAATTTTACTAAGCTGAGAGGTGACTTAGCCAAGGTGGACTGGAAACAGCTACTGGAAGGTAAATCGGTGACAGAACAGTGGGAAACATTCAAGGAAGAGATCCTAAGAGTTCAGAATAAGTATGTTCCCTGAAAGAAAAAGGGTGGGACTAATAAATCTAGAGCCCCCTGGATGTCAAGGGGCATACAGGATCGGACAACGAAAAAAAGGAAGGCTTATGACAGATACCGAGCGCTCAATACTGCAGAAACTCTAGAAGAATATAGAAAGTGTAACGGTGCAATTAAAAAGGAAATTAGGAAAGCAAAGATAGAGCATGAACAAATGTTGACAAGTCAAATCAAGGAAAACCCAAAGATGTTTTATAAATACATTAGGAGCAAGAGGATAACTAAAGAAAGAGTAGGGCCCATTAGAGACCATAAAGGTAATCTGTGTGTGGAGGCGGGAGATGTGGGTATGGTTCTTAATGAATACTTTGTGTCTGTTTTTACAAGGGAGAGGGCGATGCAGACATTGCAATGAGGGAGGAGGGGTGTGAAATATTAGATGAGATAAACATAGTGAGAGACGTAGTATTGAGGTTTAGCAGCTTTGAAAGTGGATAAAAACCCAGGCCCGGATGAAATGTATCCCAGGCTGTTAAGAGAAACAAAAGAAGAAATAACACATTTCCAATCCTCTCTGGCTACAAGTGTGGTGCCGGAGGACAGGAGGACTGCTAATGTGGTACCTTCGTTTAAAAAGAGAGAACGGTATAAACCGAGTAATTCAGGCCAGTCAGCCTAACCTCGGTGCTGGGAAAATTATTGAAGGAAATTCTGAGGGACAGGATTAATCTTCATTTTGAAATACACAGATTAATCAGGGACAGTCAGCATGGAGTTTTTAAGGGAAAGTCGTGTCTGACTAACTTGATTTAATTTTTTGAGGAGGTAACCAGGAGAGTCGATGAGGGCAGTGCGTTTGATGTAGGGTATATGGAGTTTAGCAAAGCTTTTGATAAGGTCCCATATGGCAGACTGATCATGAAAGGGATCCAAGGCAAAGTAACAAGTTGGATCCAAAATTGGCTCACAGGCAGGTAGCAAAGGGTAATGGTTGATGGGTGTCTCTGTGACTGGAAGGATGTTTCCAGTGGGGTTCTGCAGGGCTCAGTACTAGGTCCCTTGCTTTTTGTGGCATGTATCAATAATTTAGACTTGAATGTAGGGTGCAGATGATACAAAAATTGGCTGTGTGGTTGATAATGAAGAAGAAAGCTGCAGATTGCAGGAAGATATCAATCGAACTGGTCAGGTGGGCAGAACAGTGGCAAATGGAATTTAATCCAGAGAAGTGTGAGGTAATGCATTTGGGGACAGGGGCTAACAAGGCAAGGGAATAGACATTAAATGGTGGTACACTGAGAAGTGTAGGTGAACAAAGGGACCTTGGAGTGCATGTCCACCGATCCCTGAAGGTAGATAAGGTGGTTAAGAAGGGACAGTTGAGCGTCCCGAATCCAGCAACCTCAGGACCGAGTCCGAGCCAGTTTTCGCGTTTTTCAGGATTTCGTAACGTGTTCCTGACGTCCGAAATCTGGAAACACCCAAGCCCAGGTTCGGGTATTTCCAGATTTCGGAATGTCAGAAAGGAGGGGTGGGGGGGGGTTGCTCTCCGAGGGACTGTTCGGGTCGTCGGTCCCGTCCAGGAGGTCGTCGGGCGGGGCCCAGCTGCCGTGGAGGTGTTCGGACGGGACCCGGACAAGGAGATCGTCGTCGGGCGGGCCCCGCCAAGGAGGTGTTCGCGCAGGCTGGCAGGTAAGGGCGGCTTGGCAAGTGACGGCGAGGCAAGGCCCGAGGTTGGGCAGCGGCGAGGCCCTGAGTTCGGCAGGGTCGCCCGTTCCGGATTCCGGAACCCTTTACGGATTCCGCACGATCCTGCCATGGATTGTCCGGATTCCGGAACTCCGGATTTTGGACGCTCAACTTGTATATGGAATACTTTCCTTTAGTAGCCGAGGCATAGAATACAAGAGCAGGGAGGTTATGCTTGAACTGTATAAAACACTAGTTAGGCCACAGCTAGAATACTGTGTGCATTCTGGTCACCACATTACAGGAAAGATGTGATTGCACTGGAGAGGTTCAGAGGAGATTTACGAGGATGTTGCCTGCACTGGAGAATTTTAGCTATGAGGAAACATTGGATTGGCTGGGTTTGTTTTCTTTGGAACAGAGGAAGTTGAGGGGAGACCTTATTGAGGTATATAAAATTATGAGGGGCCTAGATAGAGTGGATCGGAAGGACCTATATCCCTTAGCAGAGGGGTCAACAACCAGGGGGCATAGATTTAAAGTAATTGGTAGGAGGTTTAGAGGCGTTTTGACGGGAATCCTTTTCACTCAGAGGGTGGTGGGGCTATGGAAGTCACTGCCTGAAAGCGTGGTATAGGCAGAAACCCTCACCACTTTTAAAATCGACTTGGATATGCACTTGAAGTACCGTAACCTACAAGGCTATGGACCAAGGGCTTGAAAGTGGGATTAGGCTGGACAGCTCTTAATCGGCCTGCGCGGACATGATGGGCCGAACTGACCTCCTTCCATGCTGTAAATTTCTATGATTCTATAAGCAGATATTAGAACAGGTGAGGTAGGTTTTAAGGAGCATCTTAAAGGAGGAGCGAGAAGTAGAGAGGCGGGGAGGTTTAGGGAGGGAGTTCCAGAGGTTGGGGCCCAGGCAGCTGATTCTAATAACACTTGTAGTGCATTCCAGCTTCATCTTACATCTTACAGAAATGGCACTTAAAAGTCCAGCGATTTTCTATTAGATATTGTTGATATAAGACATGGTGAAAATGAAGAAACCTAAATGAAGAATTCAAACAAAAGTACACACCAATTATATCTGTTTCTGTGCACAAAGGCTAAAAAATGGTGCCGCATGTCAGTTCTGTTGCACATCAAAATGATGGAACATATTGCGTCAGATAGTGGGAAAACAGAACTTTATACTGGAATGATAAATTCCATTAAAATTAAATTTACATATTAATTATCCTATCTATATTTTAATCGGTAGCAATACAATTTAATCACTCATTTGCACATTTTAATTAAAGTTTATATCATTGGACTGATTGTTCCAGAGGCCATCTATCTGTGTGTGTGTGTGTGTGTAAATAAATATTGCCAGAGAATTAAGCTTTTATAATAAGATACTGAACTTCTTCAAAACTACTGATCAGAGACTTTAATATTTCTATTAACTGAGGAAACATTCAGAAAGGAAAATTTGGCATATAACCATTATTGTCAAACAAGCCCATTTGTCACAGGTATGTGTTCCTGAGTGATCGGGTAATATGCTGGTTAGATTGAATTCATTTATGATGATTACATTTGTTTAAGTATAATTTCTTCTGCTCAGAAACCCTTGAGTAGCCAACCTGCAGTCTGATTGGGAAGGAAGATGGAAGACTATTGGGAGAAGCAAACAACAGTAAGTTGTTATAGCGCCTTTAAATTATAAAACATCCCAAGGTGCTTTACTGGAGCGCAATCAGACAAAACTTTGTCACTGAGCCAAAGGAGGCATTAGCACAGGTCAAATAAGTTGTTTTTCAGCAGCATCTTAAAGGAGGAGAGAGAGGTACAGAGGTAAAGAGGTTTGGGGAGAGAATTCCAGAGCTTCGGGCCAAGACGGCTGAAGGCACGGCTATCAATGGTTACGCAAAGGAAGTGGGGGATGTGCAAGAGGCCAGAGTTGGAGCAACGCACAGTTATCGGAGAGTTGTACGGTTAGAGGAAGTTACAAAGATAGGGAGGGGCAAGACCATGGAGGGATTTCAATATGCGGATGAGAATTTTAAAATCAAGGCATTGGTGGATCAATGTAGGTCAGCGAGCACAGGAATGGGGGTGAATGGGACTTGGAAGGAGTTAGGATCTGGGCAGTAGAGTTTTGGATGAGCTCAGTTTTATGGAGGGTGGAAGATGGGAGGCTGGCCAGGAGAGAATTGGAGCAGTGGAGTTTGCAGGTAACTCACTGGGGAAACTCTGCCAGGCAGCTTTGTAGTTATAGACTCAGCAATTTCATGGGGAGTTAGCACCAAGCTCCTGTCACACCTCAGGCAGGAGACCAGAAACCCCAGAGAAACAGCATAAATATCTCTTTTTAGCCTTTTGTGCTACTCCATACGGTTCCCACAGGAGATCCATGGTAGCCACCGAGAATTTCAGAACCACTTGTTTTATGTCAATTGAGGATAAGGAAAATAAGCATTGGAATAGGTAAGAGGTCATCAGATAATTAGGTTGTAGCAAACAAAAAATGTTTTAAAAATATTTTATACAGTAACAGAATGTTAAAAGCCGTGTGGGTCCTTTACGTGCTATGTTAGAAGTATTATGGGAGTTACGAAAGTGACAGGCGTTTTAAATTAACTCTTCATATCAATCTTTACAAATGAAGATTGTGGTCAAGTTGCAGACTGAGTCAGACTTCCTTCAGAACCTATATCTTTTGCAAATGTGTAAGTGATTTACCTTAGGTGCTTTCGACGCATCCCCACTTTACAATAGTTCTAGACCTGGGAGTGATTACTGTACGGAACAGATGAATGAGTCATGGACAAAAGCCTCGGTCTCAACCGTCAATGCTTTATTAAAGATACCTCAACACAGTAAAACTACAAGTAAACACAGTTCCGATGTAGTGCAATACAATACCCTGGCGTCCCCATCGCGAAGTACCCAATGTCTAAACCCTCTGCTCGGATCCACAGTGTACCCCAAAATCTGTACCGACCGGCTGGGCATTGGTCATTGCAGCAAAACCTCCCCACTAAAACCCTTCTAAGGCTTGGTTGGGAGAACACACGACACCTCTTCACACAGTGGCTGTGATCTTCAAGATGCGTGGGCAGGGATGATGCTCTCCAATTCGTTGGCTTACTCGCTGCTTTTCCTGGTGAAAACATGTCTCTTCTAGTTCCGTACTGTCGATGGTTTCTTCTCTCCGTACAATCAGAGTGCTCGGTCCTTGTAGAGGTGAAGCAAGCGAGAACAAAGAGAGCGAGAGCTATGGCCATGCGGCCACCTTTTATATCCAAAGTCTGTTTGCCTTTTCTTGTCCAATAAAGTTTTTCCTTGTTTCGAGGCTTCTGTCTGAGTGGCCCATGTGTATTCCAGTAATGGCTGAGGATGGGTTTCGCTTCCAACCGGGCTGGGCTTAATGGCTTTCTTTTGTTCTGGTTTGCCGCCTCTCGGGTTTATCTCATCCAGGTAATGGCTCTCTGACGAGTTCACATTGCTTAACAATAGACCCTTCATCTTTACCCATTACCAGTGATGAGTTGCCTTCTCCTGGCCATTGTAACATGTCCCAGACCACCCCCGCCCATCAGATGTGGATTTTTCGTGTACAACATGGAAAATTACCTGGGCCCCTCCCACAACAGGGGCTACCAGCTCTTTTCTGCAGTGAGAAATATTAAAACGCAATGTCCAGATAATGCCCAACAATCCTTGGGGAGCCGATGCGTACAAATGTCAGAACGCCTTGTGCGACGAAGAACCTCAAGTAATTAAATAGTATAAGGGTAAGTGGGTCAGATGGGATAAACCTCAGAATCCACAATGAAATGAGACTGGAAACAGGCAAGGCTCCACTTAATATCCTTAGGAGATCAATGAATACAGAGTTATATCTGAGGACTGATGGGTAGCTCATGTAATCTTAATGAAGAATCCATGGGATGCTTTCAATGTTCATCTAAGGAGAGTAGAAGTCATAGCCTATAGGGAGCAGTCATCTCAGATTTAGGAGCAATAGGTCACTGATAAATGTACCAGTTGTAATTTATTTGGCGTTTTGGATGCTTTATGATCAGATACCTCATCGGAGGCTTTAAGAGGAGATTAAAGTAGAATGAATGGTATATTGGCTGGCTGCATTGCAAATTGGCTTGGCAATAGAAAACAGCCTGAGATGATGAGTGGGCAAGGATATGTCAGTGGCCAGGGAAGCTGTGTGAGGGCCTGTTTGAGCCTTCTAATAAATTATATCCAGTAGATTTGGAGGAGTGATTAATTGTTTCTAAACCCGCGGTGACTGCTCTCCACAGTTCCTACATTCTTTGAATGAATTATTCATTGGTGATATGACAGAGGTGACTTGTAGTAGAATTGTCACATTTGCCGACGACACCACACCCTGTGGTCAGGTAATGAGCGTAAGAGACATTGATAGCACTCAAAGGGATCTGGACAAATTAAGTAAACGATCTAAGCCATAGCAGGATAGAATTTAATATGGAGAAAGGTAAGGTAATGCCCATCATCATGGGAAACATAAACCATATGTAGACAAAAGGTTCCTCCTGTTTGTAGCTGGGCTGATTTGGGTGAAGCACTGATGTTAGGGACCAGAAATTCAGGGAGGAGATGTTCATCCAAACCGGTATTAACAAAACAAATACAAATGGTTAATTTAATATTACATAAGGTGCTACTTGATGCCCATCTCTCCCAAAAGGTGTCCAAGAGCCAGCAAACACTGTACAATGGTATCTCAATACTACATGTTGGGCCTATATCGCTTTATATCATCGGTAAATATGACAATTCTACTACAAATAACCTACTCGATGTCAAATGGGCGTGAAACAGACCGTAAAGCAGAGGCAAGTGGTCAGGCCAATGTCTCCCGCCAATCTAACACATTCTGCACCCGTGGATGCCAATCTTTACAAGGCCCAGGACCAGATCCATGAAGAGTTCCTCTGATCTAAAATCCTGGTGGGTTATAGGATTAAATGAAACCCAGACCCAGCGGGATACATATGTTACAGTTCAAGATTCCTCCCAACACTATTGAAGGGTGCTTATAGTAGAGTTTCCATGAAGTCTGCTAACAATCACAATCTATGCCCTATGCGTCAGTGTGGCTCAGATGCGATCACTCTCATCTCAGTAGGTTTAAGCCTCTTTCCAGGATTTGGCCACATAACGCAGGCTGATGCTTCAGTACATCACTACAGGAAAGCTGCACTGTCAGTGGTATAGTGTTATAGAGGAGATGTTAAACCAAAGTCATGTCTGTTTGTTAGGTGGATTTAAAAGATATCATTCCAATATTGAAGAAGAGCAGGAGTCTCCCTGTGTCCTGAAAAACATTTATCCTTCAACGAACACCACCAGAACAGGTCGTTTATCTCATTGCTATTTGTGGAGCCTTGCTGTGTGCAAATTAGCTGTTGCATTTGCCTAAATACCAGTGACTGCACTTCAAAAGTACTTCAAAAGCACACAAATTCTTTATTTCATATAAGTGACACCAGCAATTGCCTCCATGATATATTGCACTATGGGATCACATCCAATGATCACACCACACTTGTCTATCTATTCCATAAGGTACAATCTCAGATTCATGCATCAGTCATGCATTTGAAGTCAGATACTTCAAAAACAATAAAGATAGAAGTAGTGAATGAGAGACTAAAATATTATTTTCTAGTAAGTATTCCTTATAACATTCATTTAGATACTTACCCACCCTCGAGCTGACATGATCCCTGACTATGATTTTAACTCAGGCCTGAGCACCTTTCCCACTAGGCTGAAGAGAATTGGGATTACATGGAATTTATAGCACAGAAACAGGCCATACAATTTTTATGCAGACTTCTGGACAGACAGCTGAGCTGCACACCCAAAGGCGGTGGGGTCTTTCTCTTAACATGCAGATCTGGGTCCGATGACCTCATTAGGCACTGACTATGATTTTAACTCAGGCCTGAGCACCTTTCTCACTAGGCTGAAGAGAATTGGGATGACATGGAATTTGCAGCACAGAAACAGGCCACTCGGTCCGATTGATCAGTGCCGGTGTTTATGCTCCACACGAGCCTCCTCCTACCCTACTTCATCACACCCTCAATAACCCTCTATTCCCTTCTCCCTTATGTGTGTGCTTATCTAGCCTCCCCTTAAATGCATCTATACTATTCGTCTCAATCCATTCATGTGGTAGCAAGTTGCACATTCCCACCACTCTCTGGGTAAAATCGTTTCTCCTGAACACCTTATTGGATTAATTAATGACTATCTTATATTTATGGCCCTGAGTTTGGAATCTCCCACTAGAAAAGATTATGGGCTAGATTTTACACTTTTGTGCAGATTGACCAAAAATGGGTGTTATTTCCGGCGTGGGCGGTAAAAATGGGTTTTCAGATCGCCGGCTTCTCGCCCATTCTCAAAGCCCCTAGTCTCCATTTTTGAAATTGGGCATTACCGCGAGCGATAAGAAATGGCGGGTAACATTAAATCTCGCTGACCTTCTGCCGTAAAGTGTCGCCGTCCTTAGCAACTGCATGGCAACGCTCGATTCCCACGTTTCAGGAGGTCAAGGGTCATCATGACACGCGCAGAAGAGGAGACAGAGAGGGAGAGGGAGCTGAGAGGGACTGAAGGCGTTTGTGGGTGTGGTGTGGCTACTTTGGTAGGAAGAAGGGAGAGTTTAGACCTTTAGAGCAAATAGGGAAACAAAAATTAGCTCTTACCAGCCACATATTTGCCCGAATTTGGCCTATAATGGAGGGAGAGGTGGAGGTGTCACAGCTCATTGTGGAGACTGATGCTGGAGAGAGTAGTGAGCTGGGAGAGGAGCACATTGGAGGGCGCAAAAGTACGAGGAGATTCTCGGATGAGGCAAATGCCTCCCTCCTGCAGAAGGGGTGATTTGACACAGGGAGGGCGTGCGAAGCCCACCCCAAAGGCCTATCAGAAGAAATGGGACGAGATAGCAGAGGCGGTCTTGTCGTCGACCAACGAGATGCGTGAGGGCAACCAATGCCGCAAACGAAGGAAAGACCTTGTGGGATCCGCAAGAGTAAGTATTACATTTATTTACATGTACTTATGCATTTATATAATTTGATTTGTAACAGTCATGAGTGACTATCAGCAGATGTGAGGTCTTTCACTTTTACTGGGAATGTTGTAGTCAAAGCCTGCGGTCACGGTGCACGTCTTTAGGTAAAAAATGATAATTATCAAAATAATCATGATTACTTCTGTTGGTTATGTGCTTTTAAGTCTCTGTGACAGTAGCTAGCAATGATATCACGCAATGATCTCATGCCATGTCGTCCTGTCATCTTTCACACATACCCGGTGCGGGCTTCAGACCCCGAACAAGAACCTGTGGCTCCGGCCTTTGCCTGAGCGGGGCCCACGGCAGCTGCGGGGCTTTCTCCCGGTGACAGGCCCGGGGAACGGCCGCCATCTTGAGAGGCTCAGGGGCAGCAGGACACATGCGTGGCCTTTCCCTTGGCCAGGAACCAAGAGGGGAGAATGTTGTGAATTTCTGTCCTGGACTCACAGTGATGGCTTTTGTAAACTGTCGTTCCAGGCTGTGAGAAAAGAGGGGGGGCAACATTTACAGGCCGCAAACTCACACCCAACATCACATCAAGTGATTGGCTGGTGGATTGGTGAGTATTTAATCTTTTTCTTTTTCTTTTTCTTTTCTTTGGCGTTGTTACCAATTAGGTTAATTTAAGGGTTAACTCATGGCAGGAGAGCTCGGACCCGTGTCATGCTCCTCCTGTGCTATGTGGGACTTCCAGTGTCCCTGGCAACTACACGTGCAAGAAGTGTGTCCAGCCACAGCTCCTGACTGACCGCATTGCGGCACTGGAGCTGCAGATGGATTCACTGTGGAGCACGTTTAGTGAGTTGTTCACACCACAGGTAAAGGTTACACAGCCAGATAGGGAATGGGTGACCATCAGGCAGAGAAGTGGAAGGAAGGTAGTGCAGGGGTCCCCTGTGGTCATCTCCCTCCAAAACAGATATACTGTTTTGGATACTGTTGGGGGAGATGACTCATCCGGGGAAGGCAGCAGCAGCCAAGTGCATGGCACCAGGGGTGGCTCTGCTGCACAGGAGGGCAGGAAAAAGAGTGGAAGAGCTATAGTGATAGGGGATTCTATTTTAAGAGGAATAGATCGGCGATTCTGCGTCGGCAAACGAGACTCCGGGATGGTATGTTGCCTCCCTGGTGCAAGGGTCAAGGATGTCTCTGAGCGGCTGCAGCGCATTCTGGAAGTGGGGGGTGAATAGCCAGCTGTTGTGGTACATATAGGTACCAACGATATAGGTAAAAAATGGGATGAGGTCCTACAAGCTGAATTTAGGGAGCTAGGAGTTAAAATTAAAAAGTAGGACCTCAAAGGTAGTAATCTCAGGATTGTTACCAGTGCCACGTGCTAGTCAGAGTAGGAATTGCAGGATAGTTCAGATGAATAAGTGGCTTGAGGAATGGTGCAAGGGGGAGGGATTCAAATTCCTGGGACATTGGAACCGGTTCTGGGGGAGGTGGGACCAGTACAAACCGGACTGTCATCACCTGGGCAGGACTGGAACTGATGTCCTAGGCAGAGTGTTTGCTAGTGCTGTTGGGGAGGAGTTAAACTAATATGGCAGGGGGATGGGAATCTATGCAGGTAGGCAGAGGGATGTAAAAAGGGGGCAGAAGCAAAAGGTAGGAAGGAGAAAAGCAAGAGTGGGCAGAGAAATCAAGGGCAAAAATCAAAAAGGGCCACATTACAACATAATTCTAAAAGGACAAAGAGTGTTAAAAAAACAAGCCTGAAGGCTCTGAGTCTCAATGCGAGGAGCATTCACAATAAGCTGGATGAATTGACTGCGCAGATAGCTGTTAACGGATATGATGTAATTGGGATTACGGAGTCATGGCTCCAAGATAACCAAGGCTGGGAACTCAATATCCAGGGGTATTCAATATTCAGGAAGGACAGACAGGAAGGAAAAGGAGGTGGTGTAGCGTTACTGGTTAAAGAAGATATTAAAGCAATAATAAGGAAGAAAATTCGCGTGGATGATGCGAAATCTATATGGGTAGAGCTGCAAAACACCAAAGGGCAGAAAACGTTAGTGGGAGTTGTGTACAGACCACCGAACAGCAACAGGGAGGTTGGGGATGGCATCAAACAGGAAATTAGGGACGTGTGCAATAAGGGTACAGCAGTTATCATGGGTGACTTTAATCTACATATTGATTGGGCTAACCAAACTGGTAGCAATACTGTGGAGGAGGATTTCCTGGAGTGCATGAGGAATTTTTTCTAGACCAATATGTAATCAACTTGTGACTCGAGTAGCCCCTTCTCCTCCAATAACCTCATTTGTGTTTTGCAACTCAGCCAGCAGCACGACCCCAGGCAAGACCACAGAGGCCAGAAGGTGGGGGCGCGGGGCCGGACTCGCCGGACGATCTGCCATCTGCTGAGGAGTTCCGATTGTCGCCCGTCAATCCACTGGCTCTGTTCTCTACAGATGAGAGCGCGGACTTCGAGGAACCTGCATCACCAGGCTCCAGAAGGCATTCAACCCCAAGACCATCTAGTGTTCCTCTCTTCATTCCCGCCTCCACTCTGGAGGTACCGGCCCCGAGCACCTCACCACAGGGCACCCCATTTGTCCCCAGGACGGCATCGACCCCGCGGAAGTTTTGTGGATGCGGCAGGTCTGGCCCACGAGCGCCATATGAGAGTGGAGAGATGGTACAGTTGTCCAGGAGGACTGTAGACATGGAAGCCTTGGGGGGTATATCCCGACAGCTGGCCACCATGACTGAGTACATTCCGCGGATGGCGGAAGCCCTAGAGGCGATAGCCAGGAACACTGCTGGCATAGGCCTCCTCCCCTAGGTTCCGCACCACCACTGCGAACGACAGATGAGAGACAGGCCCAAGATCCTGTTTCTGCATCAGAGAATGTTCCTCCCTCGGCACCCTCCAGCTCCGGTACCCGTGCAACCACCGCCTCTGCCTTCATCCCCCCCCAATGAGGCACCGCTTGAGGAGCTCTTCGGCCAGGTGGCGTGGAGCGAGGAGGGGAAGGGGTAGAGGTAGGGAGAAGAAGGGGAGGGGGGAAGGAACGTGAGGTGCATGTCCACAGGTGATGGCTGTGTTATATCTCCATCTGGGTGTTTGCAATTTGTTGTAATGTATGGGAGGAGGGGGCCACCCTCCTGCTTTGCCTTTGTATTCTGTGTTGCTGGACATGTTGAACATTTGACTGATGTCAATGGCGAAAAAATGGGGTATGGGTGGGGGTTGGGTGTTATTGCCCATGATACTTATGATTTCAGACCAATATTGGTATAATTTTTTTTGTATTGAACATAACCTTGTTGCGCATTCTCTCAGATAGCTGGACCGTTGCACACTGGTGATTCTTTAACATGAAAGGGTTAAACAAAACTTAACTTCAATCAACGTAAACTTTAACTGGCACCAATGTGATGGGCACCATTGATGTCTGAGCTGCACACACACAGCAGTGTGTCAGCGTTGTCACTCACATCAACGTTCGTTCAGATATCAGCTCCTCAGGTAAGAGTCTTGCAGCTATGTAGCCAACACGGGCCCTTTCCTGTGGTCTGGAGGGGATCGTGGGCATGGTTGCATAGTCAGCCTGATTGTCTGGCCCAAGGTCAGTGTCCAGCCCCTTGTCGTCCTCTTCCTCTCTCTCCTGAGGTGGAGCATCAGTCCCTTCTGGCAATTCTTGGCCCCTCCTGAGAGCTAGGTTGTGCAGCATGGAGCACACGACCACGAATTTAGCTACTTGCTCAGGGTTGTACTGTAGCTCCCCTCCTGAGTGATCCAGACATCTGAAGCGTTGCTTAAGCACAGTTATTGTTTTCTGGACCACATTGCCCGTGTCTCTGCGGCTCTGGTTGTATCACTTCTCGGCCTCGGTGTGGGTGTCATGCAGGGGGGTCATCAGCCAGGTGGCTAGGCCATAGCGGTTATCACCAAGCATCCAGCATTGCCCTTGTGGCCGACTCTTAAACATGTGGAAAATATAGCCCAAAGAGACCCAAACAGCTAAGTATTTTTACTTTCCCTTGTGGGCCTGTGGTGAGTAAGAGTGCTCCGCGGGGCTCACAAGGAATGTTTCGGCCTCCCCTGCCCAAAACTCCCCCCCCCCGCCCCTTCCCCTTCAGTCCCACGGGACCCTCCCTGACCCCCTTCTTCAAGCTTACATGGCTGCCAGTGGGCAGGCATGGGCCACCTGACTTTCCAGAGCCCAGCAGCCACTTCCTGTTCTGCGCAGGAAATGAACCGATGGCACGGTAACGAGGCCCAGCAGTTAAAATAATCCAGGTGTGATTTCTGCAGCAGAGGGTGGGTTTCCAACTCACTTGTCCATCTAGCTGCCTGGAGTTAAAATCAGGATCCCATGTGTCAGTGCCAGAAACTGAACTAAACTGAGGAAAATCCCAAGGGCCGAAATAGCCCTATTCTATAAGGCCCGTGGCCACCTGTGTTATGTATGCAATAAAGGTTCAAACTGAGTACTGTTTAACTAAGCAAGGTACGACCTTGCCTGTGCTTTATTTAGTCCCAAAGTGGCCGACTCACAAAATGGCTGTCCTTTTATACCAGAGCAACACCTTGTGTGTGCTGCTCAGTGGCCTCCAACAATGACACCATCTGGTGGCTATAAACAGCATGTACATACATGACAGCCTGAAGGGTGCGAAATGGCCGCCGAGCCTCCGCGGAGGGGCCGCCATTTTAAAAATTGCCCTTCCTCAGGTTTGAAGCGGTGTTGGGGACCGCTCTGCCCGTCCTCCTGATGCGGCGTGCACGCGCCGACCCCTTACCGACTGGCCGCGACTCATTCCCGAAGTTGCCCCACGGGAAATTTCCCCTTTCCTGGAATTGCCTCGTGGGAGCGGTGTTGCCGCTGGTTGGTGCCACTGACAGCTTTTGCTGTCGGTACCCTTTGTGTGGCTGGGCGGCGCGGCCGCGCTTAAAGTGGAGGTGGCGCTGCCGGCAATGCCATGTTATTTTTTTTTCTCGGCTGCTCGGTCGGGCCGACAATTATGGCTGCTGGTTCGACCGGGCCGCCAACCGGCATAAACCCTCCCTGGTGGCTGCAGAGTTCGCAGAGGCCCTCCCTTTTAACTGATGGGGAGAGGCATTGTGATGCGCCAGCGCGATGATGACATCAGCGCGGCACTGAAGACTTGCAGTGTCGGTCACTCGCCCCGCCCCTATTTGCATTGAGACCACTTCTTGGAAAAAACCCGCCAAGACCTGAATTTCTCCGGATTGTCCGCCCCATGCATTGGGGCGGATGGAACCCTTCGAAAACGGTCGGTACAACTCATTTGGGGTGGTGGACAATTTCGGCCCCACAGCTCTTACAATTTCTGAGTCTTCTGAGACCATCATCCAAGACCCAAGGCACTATGAATACTGGCATACAGATTACTGGCACGGGTGTGAAACAAGAAACCTTAATGAGTTTCAAGAAGCATTCGATAGGTTCCTCTCAATAAATGGAATTCAGGGTTAATAGGTTATTCAGGTATAGAAATTCGGGCATGCCCATTTTTTGGGCGCGCAGGATGCAGGATATATAATTGTCGAGAACCGTATAGCCATTGGACAAGTCTAGGCCCACAGGGCTTTGCTGCACTGATTCCTCCCATCTCATTGTCTTCCATCCTCAAGTGGTCAGCTCCATAATCTGTCTTCATCCTTTAAAATTTGCAGTTCCACAATCATCCTCGGCGTCTTTGTCTGTACCCTCTCCACGCATTCATTTCTCTTTGAAAGCAGGTTTTACATAGGATTATATCGGATATACGGCCCAACCAGTCCATACCAGCATTTATGCTCCACTCGAGCCTCCTCCCGTCTTTCCTCATCTAAATCTATCAGCATAACCTTCTATTTCCTTCTTCCTCATATGCTTGTCTAGCCTCCCCTTAAATTGCCCAAAATTATGCACAGTATTCTATATCTAGGTTACTAATCAGAATTGAAATAATCTGTTTCAATTTATTATTAATTAAATGCCCTCAAAATGCTTTCCATTGTATGGATAGCTATGTCATTGGCAGTTTCATATTGACTGGATACTTTTAGTGAAAGTTCAATAATTAAATCCAAATGTGGCTTGTAAATGGAGATAAGTGATCCACAGCGCATGTAGAAGTTACTAAATAATGTGTTATGCAGAAACAGAAGGATTAAATATCACAAATGGCCTGGGCCAAATGGAATACATCCATGAATGTATTCAGTCTGGCCCAACTCAGGTCTAAATCCCAGTCCAGGGAATACAATATCCACCCTGACAGCACTGAGGGAGTGCTGCATTGTCAGGGGTGGTATATTTCAGATGAGATGTTAAATTCATATTATTCTGAGTAAAATGTACGAGCAGCCTGTGGAGGCACGACAGGCAGCAGCAGTTGGCCCAAAAAATGTTAATGAGGACCAATTTCAGGCCTCGAACATAAATGTGGAGAACTGTCTACCTATTGGACAAGTCCAGACCCACAGGGCTTTTCTTCACTGGTTCCTCGCTCTTCTGGTGGGCAGCTCCAGAATCTGTCTTCACCCTTTAAAATTATGATGGCATCCCCGACAATGCAGCACGGCCCCAGTACTGTCAGGGTAGACTATGTACCCTGCACCCTCACTCCTTCCACCTGCACACCCAAATACGAGGAACCGAAAACGAACCATAACTAATTTCCACCACACACTCACATAAACACACCAGGACCTTGAATTGGAATTTACCACTCAGGCCTAGGTTTTTATAAGATGGCGGAATTAGAAAGGGTGTAATGCTTGTTTCAGGCATGGGCCCTGCACGTCGATTTTGTCCTTTACCAATATGGTGGGTAGGGCACACTCAGCTCGTAATGAGCGTGCACGTCTTGACCACCATATTGAAGGCTTGAGAGGCTGCTTAGCACCCGAAAAACGGAGTCTGCTTGGTCGAATTTTGACTGTATATTACTAAAATCGAAATTATTCTTATGTCCATTTATTTATTAACCCAAGCAGGTGAAATGTTATTGACCAACGATCTAAACCAGTAAAATATAAGCAGTAGCGGCACTGTCTGATTATGGTAGTACTTCTGCCAATGTGGGCACCTCACTGTTCCTTCTGAGCTCTCACAGCAACCAAGCTCTGCCCAAACCCAATGTCCCTCCTCCTCGTTACCCCAATAGCAAGCAAAACCACCCGGATGTGCAGTACGGTATCAGAATCTCACTTGCAAGAGCCACATATTGTATTGTGGTATGACCCAAGGAGGCAAGGCAGGTAAATTATGCAGGACTCCATAAATTGAGAAAGAGTAGCACTGCGTGGAAAATGAAACTGGATTCTGGGCAGGGGGACCATTTTTCTCCTGTGAAGTTTTGTATCGGTGAGAGGCATCAAAGAAATGTATTTTTCGACCCGTCAGAAAAGAGTGATTTGTCCAAATGAAGATTGCAGATGGTGGAGGAGATGCATCGGCCTTCCTGGCTGTTTTTTGAGCACCTGTGAGTTTCCATGGGTGAAAGTAACGAAGTTCAGTATCTGTAAAGTCCTTACTCTACAGTATGAAACCACACGAGGCACATTCTGGTGACAAGGTCACTCGGTGACCTGAACTCTTTATTCACAGGACTCCAAAGACGATGACTCTGCGTGGGACCTCCCTTTTTATACCTGAGTGATCAGGTAAGGAGTGTCTCCCGCAAGTTCACCCCTTGTGGTCAAGGTGTGCATCTAGGTTGAGTGTATATAGTAATACAGTGGTGTTACATTGTGGTTACATACATGACAGTATCAGCAGGGAGGAATGGTTTCCAACATAACACATCAATCTGTGCTACCTGAGCTGCATTAGAACAAACCCATTGAGCAGTGCTTTGTCAGGGGCTGTCTGACGGTAACAGTGCCTGTGTGTAAGTACCTTTCTTTTCTTTTAAGTAGCTGTCACTGTTCTGACAGTGATCTTGCAGATCAGCTCGGCCCCCTGTAAGCTTGCCTCTTCACCTTCCAGTTTCCTCTTACACCCGTCACACTAAAGCCTGTCATCGGTTATAGAAATATTGATGAGGACTCTGCGGATCTAAAGTAAAATATTAACATCTACTTGACGTGGAGCGATTATTCAAATAGATCGTGAATCACCCGACCTTGTAATGCACCCTGACCACTTGGACCAGGGGGGTCGGCACTGAATAAAAACACTGCTTCCTTACTTCAGCTAGTTCAACAGATTTTGGATTCAATATTAGGAATCCACATAATTGTACCAGCAGCAAGGGAAAGTAACTATCAACACGTTTGTGAGCATTCATTTGGTTGCTATGGTTCTCATCAAATGCCATTGAAATTTCAGAATTCATTTGGAATCTGTTATTTCATCTTCCCCCACGGCTCGGATGTTCAGGAGAGGGGTCACCCGAGCCTCCTGTTAAAAATAACCATGCGGTCTGTTACATTGATCCTTGCAATGTGATCACCTAATCACCGCCGGACTTGGAGGCAGCAAATTACTTTCCTGGCACTGGCCAGCAGAAACTAAAGTGAGCACTGATGGGGGTATGAAAGGTCCCCTGACCTCAGCTTTCCTTACCGTCATGACTGAAGTCATAAACAAGCCGCAGTCTGTCGGCTCCTCTCTCGCCCATGCAAATGAAAGGGGCAATGCAGACACTGCTATCGAGGAGGAGACTGAAATTCTGTATGAAATAAACATAGTGAGGGAGAGGGTATGAAGGGGTTTACCAGCTTTTAAAGTTGCTAAGTCCCCAGACCCGGATGAAGTGCATCCCAGGCTGTTGAGTGAAGCAAAAGAGCAAAAGGCAGAGGCCTTGATCATCATTTTCCAGTCGTCTTTGGGTTCAGGCATAGTGCCGGAGGATTGGAGGACTGCTAATGTGGTATCCTTGTTTAAGAAGGGAGAAAGGGATAGGCCAAGTAATTACAGGCCAGCCAGCCTAACCTCAGTGGTGGGAAAATTATTGTAAAAAATCCTGAAGGACAGGATAAACTTACATTTAGAAAGGCAAGGATGACTCAGGGACAGCCAGCACAGATTTGTTAAGGGAAGAACGTGTTTGACTAACCTGATTGAATTTTCCGAGGAGGTAACCAGGAGGGTCGATGAGGGTAGTGCGTACAATGTAGTGTACATGGACTTTAGCAAAGCTTTTGATAAGGTCCCACGTGGAAGACTGGTTACGAAGGTAAAAGCCCATGGGATCCAGCGTAAAATGGCAAATTGGATCCAAATTGGCTTAGAGGTGGGAAGCAAAGGATAATGATTGATGGATGTTTTTGTGATTGGAAGGATGTTTCTAGTGGGGTTCTGCAGGGCTCAGTACTGGGTCCCTTGCTTTATGTGGTATGCATCAATGATCGAGATTTGAATATAGGGGGTATGATTAAGAAGTTTGCAGATGAAACTAAAACTGGCTGTGTGGTTGATAATGAAGAGGATAGCCATGGACTGCAGGAGGATATCAATCGACTGGCCAGGTGGGCAGAACAGAGGCAAATGGAATTTAATGCGGTCACTTGGGGAGGGCTAATAAGGAAAGGGTGATACGTCCTTACTACACAGTATAAATGCACAAGAGGCCCATGCTTGAGAGAAGGTCAGTCTGTGACCTGTCCTTTATTCCTTAGCACTCAAGTGATGAAGGTGGATGGAGCTTCCCCTTTTATACCTGAAGGTCCAGGTTAGGAGTGTCTCCCACCTAGTGGTCAGTGTTCTCACGGTGTACAACTTAGGTCAGTTTATACATGGGTTACAATGCTGGTTGAATACATGACAAAGGGTATACACATTAAACGGTAGGCCACTTAGAAGAAGTGTAGATGAACAAAGGGACCTTGGAGTGCTTGTCCATAGATCCCTGAACGTAGGCCAGGTGAATGTTTGCTCGTGCTGTTGGGGAGGAGTTAAACTAATATGGCAGGGAGATGGGAACCAATGCAGGGAGACAGAGGGAAATAAAAAGGAGACAAAAGCAAAAGACAGAAAGGAGATGAGTAAAAGTGGAGGGCAGAGAAACCCAAGGCAAAAAACAAAAAGGGCCACTGAATATAAAGTGGCTGCAGGAGGGGTCAAAACTAGAAATCATGGTTTAAAAACTAGTACTAAAACACTCTACCTAAACGCATGCAGCTTTCGAAATAAAGTAAATGAGTTGACGGCACAAATCATTACAAATGTGTATGATTTGGTGGCCATTACAGAAACGTGGTTGCAGGATGGCCAAGACTGGGAATTAAACATACAGGGATATCTGACGATTCGGAAAGATAGACAAGAAGGGAAAGGAGGTGGGGTAGCTCTGTTAATAAAGGATGATATCAGGGCAGTTGTGAGAGATGATATTGGCTCTAATGAACAAAATGTTGAATCATTGTGGGTGGAGATTAGAGATAGTAAGAGGAAAAAGTCACTGGTGGGCGTAGTTTATAGGCCCCCAAATAATAACTTCACGGTGGGGCGGGCAATAATCAAGGGAATAATGGAGGCATGTGAAAAAGGAACGGCAGTAATCATGGGGGATTTTAACCTACATATCGATTGGTCAAATCAAATCGCCGGGGTAGCCTGGAGAAGGAATTCATAGAATGCATACGGGATTGTTTCTTGGAACAGTATGTTACAGAACCTACAAGGGAGCAAGCTATCTTAGATCTGGTCCTGTGTAATGAGACAGTAATAATAAATGATCTCCAAGTAAAAGACCCTCTCAGAATGAGTGATCATAGTATGGTTGAATTTGCAATACAGATTGAGGGTGAGGAAGTAGTGTCTCAAACGAGCGTACTATGCTTAAACAAAAGGGACTACAGTGGGATGAGGGCAGAGTTGGCTAAAGTAGACTGGAAACACAGACTATACGGTGGCACAATTGAGGAACAGTCGAGGACTTTTAAGGAGCTCTTTCATAGCGCTCAACAAAAATATATTCCAGTGAAAAAGAAGGGTGGTAAGAGAAGGGATAACCAGCTGTGGATAACCAAGGAAATAAAGGACAGTATCAAATTAAAAACCAATGCGTATAAGGTGGCCAAGGTTCATGGGAAAATAGAAGATTGGGAACATTTTAAACGACAGCAAAGAATGACTAAGAAAGCAATAAAGAAAGGAAAGATAGATTACGAAGGTAAACTTGCGCAAAGCATAAAAACAGATAGTAAAAGCTTTTACAGATATATAAAACGGAAAAGAGTGACTGAAGTAAATGTTGGTCCCTTAGAAGATGAGAAGGGGGATTTAATAATGGGAAATGTGGAAATGGCTGAGACTTTAAACAATTATTTTGCTTCGGTCTTCACAGTGGAAGACACAAAAACCATGCCAAAAATTGCTGGTCACAAAAATGTGGGAAGGGAGGACCTTGAGACAATCACTATCACTAGGGGGTAGTGCTGGACAGGCTAATGGGACTCAAGGTAGACAAGTCCCCTGGTCCTGATGAAGTGCATTCCAGGGTATTAAAAGAGATGGCGGAAGTTATAGCAGATGCAGTCGTTATAATCTACCAAAATTCTCTGGACTCTGGGGAGGTACCAGCGGATTGGAAAGCAGCTCATGTAACGCCTCTGTTTAAAAAAGGGGGCAGACAAAAGGCAGGTAACTATAGGCCGGTTAGTTTAACATCTGTAGTGGGGAAAATGCTTGAAACTATCATTAAGGAAGAAATAGCGGGACATCTAGATAGGAATAGTGCAATCAAGCAGACGCAACATGGATTCATGAAGGGGAAATCATGTTTAACTAATTTACTGGAATTCTTTGAGGATATAACGAGCATGGTGGATAGAGGTGTACCGATGAATGTCGTGTATTTAGATTTCCAAAAGGCATTCGATAAGGTGCCACACAAAAGGTTACTGCAGAAGATAAAGGTACGCGGAGTCAGCGGAAATGTATTAGCATGGATCGAGAATTGGCTGGCTAACAGAAAGCAGAGAGTCGGGATAAATGAGTCCTTTTCGGGTTGGAAATCGGTGGTTAGTGGTGTGCCACAGGAATCGATGCTGGGACCACAACTGTTTACAATATACATAGATGACCTGGAAGAGGGGACAGAGTGTAGTGTAACAAAAGTTGCAGATGACACAAAGTTTAGTGGGAAAGCAGGTTGTGTAGAGGACACAGAGAGGCTGCAAAGAGATTTAGATAGGTTAAACGAATGGGCTAAGGTTTGGCAGATGGAATACAATGTCGGAAAGTGTGAGGTCATCCACCTTGGAAAAAAAACAGTAAAAGGGAATATTATTTGAATGGGGAGAAATTACAACATGCTGCGGTGCAGAGGGATCTGGGGGTCCTTGTGCATGAATCCCAAAAAGTTAGTTTGCAGGTGCAGTAGGTAATCAGGAAGGCGAATGGAATGTTGGCCTTCATTGCGAGAGGGATGGAGTACAAAAGCAGGGAGGTCCTGCTGCAACTGTATAGGGTATTGGTGAGGCCGCACCTGGAGTTTTGGTCACCTTACTTCAGGAAGGATATACTAGGTTTGGAGGGGGTACAGAGACGATTCACTCGGCTGATTCCGGAGATGAGGGGGTTACCTTATGATGATAGATTGAGTAGACTGGGTCTTTACTCGTTGGAGTTCAGAAGGATGAGGGGTGATCTTATAGAAACATTTAAAATAATGAAAGGGATCGACAAGATAGAGGCAGAGAGGTTATTTCCACTGGTCGGGGAGACTAGAACTAGGGGGCACAGCCTCAAAATACGGGGGAGCCAATTTAAAACCAAATTGAGAAGAAATTTCTTCTCCCAGAGAGTTGTGAATCTGTGGAATTCTCTGCCCATGGAAGCAGTTGAGGCTAGCTCATTGAATGTATTCAAGTCACACATAGATAGATTTTTAACCAATAAGGGAATTAAGGGTTACGGGGAGCGGACGGGTAAGTGGAGCTGAGTCCACGGCCAGATCAGCCATGATCTTGTTGAATGGCGGAGCAGGCTCGAGGGGCTAGATGGCCTACTCCTGTTCCTAATTCTTATGTTCTTATGTTCTGATGAATAAGGTGGTTAAGAAGGCATACAAAATGTTTGCCTTTATTGGCCGAGGCATAGAATACAAGAGCAGGGAGGTTATGCTTAAATTGTATAATACACTGGTTAGGTCACAGCTGGAAAACTGCGTGTAGTTCTGGTCGCCGTATTATAGGAAGGATGTGATTGCACTGGAGAGGGTGCAGAGGAGATTTACGAGGATTCTGCCTGGATGCTGACAAATTAAGTTAATTGAGGGGTTATGTCATGGCAGGAGAGTTCGAACACGTGGCATGCTCCTCCTGTGCTATGTGGGAACTCAGGGATGCTTCCAGTGTCCCTGACGACTACATGTGCGAGAAGTGTATCCTGCTGCAGCTCCTGACAGACAACATTACGGCACTGGAGCTGCGGGGATCACTCTGGAGCATCCGTGATGCTGAGGATGCCATGAATAGCAGGTTTAGTGAGTTGGTCATACCACAGGTAAAGGTTACACAGACAGATAGGGGATGGGTGACCAACAGGAAGAGAAGTGGAAGGAAGGTAGTGCAGAGGTCCCCTGCGGTCATCCCCCTCCAAAACAGATATACCACTTTGGGTAATGCTGGGGGGGATGACTCACCAGGGGAGGATAGCAGCAGCCAAGTCCATGGCACCGTGGGTGGTTCTGCTGCACAGGAGGGCAGGAAAAAGAGTGGGAGAGCTATAGTGGTAGAGGATTCTATTGCAAGAGGAATAGATAGACATTTCTGCGGCCGCAATCGAGACGCCAGGATGGTATGTTGCTTCCCTGGTGCAAGGGTCAAGGATGTCTCAGAGTGGTTGCAGGACATTTGAAGGGGGAGGGTGAACAGCCAGTTGTCGTGGTGCATATAGGTACCAACGATATTGGTAAAAAATGGGGTGAGGTCCTACAAGGTGAATTTCGGGAGCTTGGTGTTAAATTAAAAAGTTGGACCTCAAAGGTAGTAATCTCAGGATTGATACTAGTGCCACATGCTAGTCAGAGTAGGAATTGCAGGATAGCTCAGATGAATACGTGGCTTGAGGAGTGGTGCAGAAGGGATGGATTCAAACTCCTGGGACATTGGAACCGGTTCTGGGGGAGGTGGGACCAGGACAAACCAGACAGTCTGCACCTCAGCAGGACTGGAACCAATGTCCTCGGGGAAGTGTTTGCTAGTGCTGTTGGGGAGGGGTTAAACTAATATGGCAGGGGAATGGGAACGTATGCAGGGAGCCAGAGGGAAGTAGAATGGGGGGCAGAAGCAAAAGATAGAAAGAAGAAAAGTAAAAGTGGAGGGCAGAGAAACCTAAGGCAAAAATCAAAAAGGGCCACATTACAGCAAAATTCTAAAGGGATAAAGTGTGTTAAAAAGACAAGCCTGAAGGCTCTGTGCCTCAGTGCGAGGAGTATTCATAATAAGGTGGATGAATTAACTGTACAGGCAGCAATTAATGAATATGATATAATTGGCATCACACAGACATGGCTCCAGGGTGACCAAGGCTGGGAACTCAACATCAGGGATATTCAACATTCAGGAAGGATAGACAGAAAGGAAAAGGGGATGGGGTAGCATTACTGGTTAAAGAGGAAATTAACACAATAGTAAGGAAGGACATTAGCCTGGATGATGTGGAATCTGTATGGGTAGAGCTGCGGAATACCAAAGGGCAGAAAACGCTAGTGGGAGTTGTGTACAGACCACCAAACAGTAGTAGTGAGGTTGGGGACAGCATCAAACAAGAAATTAGGGATGCGTGCAATAAGGTACAGCAGTTATCATGGGCGACTTTAATCCACATATAAATTGGGCTAACCAAACTGGTAGCAATTCGGTGGAGGAGGCTTTCCTGAAGTGTATTAGGAATGGTTTTCAAGACCAATATGTCGAGGAACCAACAAGATGGCTGGCCATCCTAGACTGCATGATGTGTAATGAGAAAGGACTAATTAGCAATCTTGTTATGCGATGCCCCTTAGGGAAGAGTGACCATAATATGATAGAATTCTTTATTAAGATGGAGAGTGACACAGTTAATTCAGAGACTAGAGTGCTGAACTTAAGGAAAGGTAACTTCGATGGGATGAGACGTGAATTGGCTCAAATAGACTGGGAAATGGTACTTAAAGGGTTGACGGTGGATAGGCAATGGCAAACATTTAATGATCACATGGATAAACTTCAACAATTGTACATCCCTGTCTGGAGTAAAAATAAAACAGGGAAGGTGGCTCAACCGTGGCTAACAAGGGAAATTAAGGATAGTGTTAAATCCAAGGAGAAGGCATATAAATTGGCCAGAAAAAGCAGCAAACGTGAGGACTGGGAGAAATTTAGAATTCAGCAGAGGAGGACAAAGGATTTAATTAGGAGGGGGACAATAGCGTATGAGAGGAAGCTTGCCGGGAACATAAAAACTGACTGCAAAAGCTTCTATAGATATGTGAAGAGAAAAAGATTAGTGAAGACAAACGTATGTCCCTTGCAGTCAGATTCAGGTGAATTTATAATGGGAAACAAGGAAATGGCAGACCAGTTAAACAAATACTTTGGTTCTGTCTTCACTAAGGAAGACACAAATCACCTTCCGGAAATATTAGGGGACTGAGGGTCTAGTGAGAAGGAGGAACTGAAGGAAATCCTTATTAGACGGGAAATTGATGGGATTGAAGGCCGATAAATCCCCGGGGCCTGATAGTCTGCATCCCAGAGTACTTACGGAAGTGGCCCTAGAAATAGTGGATGCATTGGTGATCATTTTTCAACAGTCTATTGAATCTGGATCAGTTCCTATGAACTGGTGGGTAGCTAATGTAACACCACTTTTTAAAAAAGGAAGGAGAGAGAAAACGGGTAATTATAAACTGGTTAGTCTGACATCAGTGATGGGAAAAATGTTGGAATCAATTATTAAAGATGAAATAGCAGCACATTTGGAAAGCAGTGACAGGATCGGACCGAGTCAGCATGGATTTATGAAAGGGAAATCATGCTTGACAAATCTTCTGGAATTTTTGAGGATGTAACTAGTAGAGTGGACAAGGGAGAACCAGTGGATGTGGTGTATTTGGACTTTCAAAAGGTTTTTGACAAGGTCCCACACAAGAGATTGGTGTGCAAAATCAAAGCACATGGTATTGGGGGTAATGTACTGACGTGATTAGAGAACTGGTTGGCAGACAGGAAGCAGAGAGTCGGGATAAACAAGTCCTTTTCAGAATGGCAGGCAGTGACTAGTGGGGTGTCGCTGGTCTCAGTGCTGGGACCCCAGCTATTTACAATATATATTAATGATTTAAATGAAGGAATTGAGTGTAATATCTCCAAGTTTGCAGATGACACTAAGTTGGGTGGCGGTGTGAGCTGTGAGGAGGATGCTAAGAGGCTGCAGGGTGATTTGGACAGGTTAGGTGAGTGGGAAAATACATGGCAGATGCAGTATAATGTGGATAAATGTGAGGTTATCCACTTTGTGGGCAAAAACACGAAGGCAGAATATTATCTGAATGGCGGCAGATTAGGAAAAGGGAAGGTGCAACGAGACCTGGGTGTCATGGTACATCAGTCATTGAAAGTTGGTTTGCAGATACAGCAGGCGGTGAAGAAGGCAAATGGTATGTTTGCCTTCATAGCTAGGGAATTTGAGTATAGGGGTCTTACTGCGGTTGTACAGGGCCTTGGTGGGGCCTCACCTGGAATATTGTGTTCAGTTTTGGTCTCCTAATCTGAGGAAGGACATTCTTGCTACTGAGGGAGTGCAGCGAACGTTTACCAGACTGATTCCCGGGATGGCAGGACTGACATATGAGGAAAGATTGGATCGACTGGGCCTGTATTCACTGGAGTTTAGAAAGATGAGAGGAGATCTCATAGAAACATATCAAATTCTGACGGGACTGCACAGGTTAGATGCAGGAAGAATGTTCCCGATGTTGGCGAAGTCCAGAACCAGAGGACACAGTCTAAGGATAAGGGGTAAGCCATTTAGGGCTGAGATGAGGAGAAACTTCTTCACTCAGTGAGTTGTTAACCTGTGGAATTCCCTACCGCAGAGAGTCGTTGATGCCAGTTCATTGGATATATTCAAGAGGGAGTTGGATATGGCCCTTACGGTTAAAGGGATCAAGGGGTATGGAGAGAAAGCAGGAAAGGGGTACTGAGGTGAATGATCAGCCATGATCTTATTGAATGGTGGTGCAGGCTCGAAGGGCCAAATAGCCTACTCCTGCACCTATTTTCTATGTTTCTATGTTTCTGTGGAATGGAGAATCTTAGCTTTGAGGACAAATTGGATAGGCTGAGTGTGTTATCCTTGGAACAGAGAAGGCTGAGGGGAGACCTCATTGAGGTGTATAAAATTTTGAGGGGCCTGTATATAGTGAATTGCAAGGGCCTATTTCCCTTGGTGGAGAGGTTAATTATGAGGGGGCATATGTTTAAGGTAGTTTGTGGAAGGTTTAGAGGGGATATGAGGGGAAGCTTCTTCATGCAGAGGATTGTGGTATTCTGGAACTCACTGCCTAGAAAGGTGGTAGAGGCAGAAACCATCACTACATTTAAAAGATGCTTGGATGGGCATTTGAAGTGCCGTGACCTGCAGGGTTAAGGACCTAGAGTTGCTAAGTGGGATTAGACTGGATAACGTCTTGCGCAGATACGATGGTAAGTAATTTAGGGAATATAATATGGCATGAGTGACCTCCTGGGCTAGTTTCGATCACCTGGATGGGTCGGAGAGGAATTTTCCCAAATTTTTTTCCCCTATTGGCCTGGGTTTTTATCTTTTTTTGCCACTCCCAGGAGATTGTATGGTTCCGGTTGGGGTGGAGTGCAAAAGTGTTGCAATACATGGGGTATCGCAGTTGTGTGGGGCGGACTGGTTGGGCGGGATGTTCTTTACCTTTCCGCCATTGTTCATTGTTCATATGTAACCTTCAGGGCTGCTGACCGAGGGCCATGTGGCTCTTTGTTGGCCGGCGCCGGCACAATGGGCCGAAATGGCTTCCTTCTGCGCTGTAAATTTCTATGTTTCTATGTTTCAGGTAACTGTAGAGGGATGGAGCTGCTAAGTGAAAGCAGAAAGCCTTTAAAGCAGCATTTGAAGCTCCAGCATAGCAAACCAGAGCTGCTGTAAAGACCACCTTTGATACAGCGATGCCAGGATGGCCATTCGGAAGATGAATCAGGAACAGTGGCTTGTTTTCAGCCACAAGAGTGCGCTATTGCACAAAAGCCATTTCTGCCTTGACAAAAATCTATCATTATCTTGTTTTTTTTAGAAAGTTCCTCTGGGCTAGTTTCAATGACTGACAAGATCCGTGTTCGCCTTTAAACCTACGTGGCCATCTCAGCATGTGGAGAAAGCACGGTACTGAGTTGGCATTCGACCCGACAGAATATGTCGAGGTTGGCTCGGCTGGTGGGTTGTGCGATACAGTCAAAAGGCCTCAATGAAGCAATTCAATGGGAGCAAATCAATGGACTCCCCACTACCTACCGACAGACACATATGGTATTCAGGCCAGATCCTTCAATGCTGCTGTGGCAGGGGAACAGTATCAGGAGTCACCTCTTTGCCTTGGAGCTGTCCTTCTGAGGCTGTTAAACAGGATTGTGTTTGAGGCACACGTACCTGAGTGCAGCTAAGATTTTTACCTTACATTCCTATATTACAAAAGCGACGACCCTTTAGAAGTATTTCCTTGGTTGTAAAATACTTGGGGCCTTCCTGAGGTTGTGAAAGGCGCTATATAAATACAAATCTTTTTCTTTTTTCTACCCATAGGAAGGGGATTCCAGATAAGCCAGAAATGATTGGGAAGGGTTTCCTAGTGAGTGTGAAAACTACAAAGGAAACCCACCAATATCAGTGATTCTTAAGGCGATTTTCCGGGCTGTCACATCAGTCATATTGGAGGCAAGTAGTATTCAGAAAGCACAGACTGCATTTTTCTCTCCTGAGGTTGTAGCTTTATATGAATCCACTTGCATTGATTTCATCATATCTTGTAAAACTTCTGACCTAGTACCTCAGGTAGATGCGGGAAGCTATACGCATGGCTGGATTTTTCCAGCACTCACAGGGCAGGTTTGAAGGCGGGTTCACTGTCAAAATATAAAAGATCGACAGCGGGTCGACAGCCTCCATGTCAGTTTCCCAAGTGCCGGGTCTGACAGCACTTTACAGACCCAATACCAAGCGGCGGGGAGGCAATTGACATCATTAAGAGCTTGTTAAAAGGTATTTAAACAGCATTTTACCATCTAATTACCATCTTTTACAGCTTTTTCATAAGGTTCGGGGATCACATCGGGTAAGTAGGTTGGTTTTTCAATGACTCTCCATTGCTCTGAAAAGTTGACAGCTGCAAATGTGGTATAAAACCTACTATTTCACAGCTGTTCACTTTCCAATCTTAGAAGCCTTTAGGATTTGGAATACATTTTTCAGTTTTATGCAGGTTGGAAGTGTTTAGAGTAAACTCTCTACCCACTGTTACCTCCTTGGATAACCCCTCTCCCCTTGGACAGATCGCTTCTGTCATCACAGCTTCAGCTGCCATCTGTTCCATCAGCATCGATGTCCTTCAATAAATCTCTCCTTGGTCCTCAGAATCCACCCACGATCAACCCCATCACCAACATCAGCAGGCACACCAGCAGCACCCACAACAACACCAACTTTCTCTGCAATCACCTGATGCTGCACAAGGCATCAGCACATGACCACAATGCTGATTGACTTCACTTGACCCTGTACACCCTGGCTGACACACGATGAGCCAGGTTGGCACCACCCCACACCAGCACCATTAAAGCATCCCTGCAATGCCCAAGCCATTCCTTTCACACTCATTATGTGTCCGTTATGAGGTACCGTTATGTCTCACCATTCACGACAACTCACTAAGCCACTTCCAAAGATGCACACAAATCTGTCCAAGAAGGCAAAGTGTTGAAAATAAAGATTTCAATGTTTGACAACAGATTAGCAGAAACATTACATGAACATTGGCTAAAAGACCCCAGGCCTACTGTTGTGTGTTGATAGTTGGTATGATTCACTCGGATGAGGGTGAAAGTGAGGGGTTGCTAGTGAGATGGGGATATAACAATTCATGATCTACTGAGAACATTGTAAGGTTTGCGTCACTGCAGCCTGGTCCTCCTGATGACATCCCTGCTTGTGCCCTCCTGTGCAATGTGCAACCAGGCTGCATTGGTCTCCTGGGGAGGTCTCTTCCGCCCATTGGAAGGGAAGAGACCTTCCGCCTCCCTGCGTGTTGTGACTCCTCTATTAGCATCTGGGGGGAGTCATGTGAGAGGCTAGGTACAGCCATGCACCTTTGTGCAGTGCTTGTCAGTGTTTGCGGCACCTCAATGCTGCAGAATACTGACAGAACAACTTTAACATCAATGTGGACATGGCTCCTTTAAGGAAACCGGCTGATGACCGCGTCATCAAATGATGCCATCAGACCCGCTTCCTTTTAATTGGCTGGGAATCTCGCCCCATCAACTTAATATTCTTTTCACAGAGTGGGATGGAGCCAGGAGCGGGGTCACAACCCGTTACCGACCCCGGCCACCCCAGACTTGCCATGGTTGGCAAAACCGTAGCCCATTTTATCCAGGATGTGTACTGCAGCTCAAAGACTAGTCAAGAGACGGACTGAACCTATCTCTTGAAAGAGTACGGTAAGGTTATCTCTGTCACCTATTGTATTCAATGGGGTAAACTTTCACCTTCAATACCTTGGCACTAATCAGGCAGTATGGATTGTCCACCCAATGAGATGACAATCAGGCGGGATCTGCAATGGGAGGGCGATACGCTCCACCAGAATATCTCCTCTACATTGGGGAGACCAAATTCATATTGGGTGACCGCTTTGCGGAACACCTCCTTTCAGTCCGCAAGCATGACCCCGAGCTTCCGGTTTCCTGCCACTTTAATTCTCGGCTTCACTCCCACTCTGACCTCCTTGTTCTTGGCCTCCTACACTGTTCCAATAAAGCTCAATGTAAGTTCGAGGAACAGCACCTCATTAGTTATGTGCTTTACAGCAATGTTGAGTCCAATTTCGGACTCAACATTGAGTTCAATGTAGAGAATGTGAATATAATATAGAGAAACGCGAAGTTATCCACTTTGGTGGGAAAAATAGAAAAAAAGAGTATTTTTTAAAAGGTGAAAATTGGCCCCAATTGTTTCATCAATCTTGTTCTGGATGGCAGGATATTGAGGTACTGGAGAAGGTGTAAAAAAGATTTACAAGAATGATACCAGACCGGAGAGGTTATAACAATCAGGAAAGATTAAACAGGCTGAGGCTCTTTTCTGGAGAAAAGAGAAGGCTGAAGTGCGAGCTAATAGAGGTCTTTAAAATTATGAAGGGGCTCGATAGGTTAAATGAAAATGTTTCCACTTGCGAGCGAGACCAGAACTAACGGCCATAAAAATCAGATTGTCACCAATAAATTCAATAGGAAATTCAGAATAAACATCTTTACCCAGAGAATGGTTAAAATTTGGAACTTGCTAGCATATTGAGTAGTTGAGGCGAATAGCATTTACGAGAAAGCTAGATAAGTACATGAAGGAGAAAGGAATAGAAGGCTAGTGTTAGATGAAATAAGCAGACACAGTGGCACAGACCAGTTGGGTTGAATGTCCTGTTTCTGTGCTATCAATTCTATGTAATTCTATGCATCATAAAGGGTGACGAGAGCTCAGGGTGTCCATTCTGAATTTCAAAAAGTCCTACCAGTATTTTTGCAGATTAAAAACAAGATTTGTTGCTAAGATTTGGGCACCAGTGGCAGGGTATTATTGGAACCACATAGTGTGGAACTGCAGTCATGTGTAGTCTATGTGGGTTTTCATCACAACCCAGCAGTTTTCATAACCACTGGCAACCTACAAGTTGCCAGGTTTATTGAATTCAATTTGACAGCTTTCAATGGTAGGATTTGAACTCTGGGTTGCTAGTTCAGTACATTAACCGCAACAACTACCATACCCTGATGGTGATATTGTATTGCTGGTGACTCACCTGGGAATTCAGTTTGCTCTACTCACCATGTTCAACAATATGCTATTCAGTGGGATATGCTGGTTAATGTTCCTGAGTGCAATTTTATGACTTTGCACAGCTCAAATGGGGATCTTCAAGGTACTGATTCTAAGGTGTCCCTATCCTAATTGTTGATTCATATCAGTACCTAGGGTTCCTGGCAGTTGCTAACTTCAGCCTGGATCTAGTCCTTGTTGAGATCATGCTGAAAAGGGGCACAAATAACTTTGCTCTTTGGTTTCAGTGAGCAGTGAATACAGTATACTAAATTGAAAGAAGCCCTTTTACCTCCTTCCTTCCCATCGTCCAGAGCCCCACACACTCCTTCCAGGTGAAACGGCGATTTACTTGTACTTCTTTCAATTTAGTGTACTGAATTCACTGATCACGATGTGGTCTCCTCTACATTGGGGAGACAAAATTCAGATTGGGTGACTGCTTTGCGGAGCACCTCCTTTCAGTCCGCAAGCATGACCCCGAGCTTCCGGTTTCCTGCCACTTTAATTCTCGGCTGCACTCCCACTCTGACCTCCTTGTTCTAGGTCGCCTACACTGTTCCAATAAAGCTCAATGTAAGTTCGAGGAAAAGCACCTCATCAGTTATGTGCTTTACAGCTTTTCGGACTCAACATTGAGTTCAATGTGGAGAATGTGAATATAATATGGAGAAACGCGAAGTTGTCCAGTTATCCGTGGGAAAGATAGAAAAAGAGAGTATTTTTTAAATGGTGAATGATTGTAAAATGTTGGTGTTCAGCGGGACCTGGGGAGTCCTTGTACACATATCACTGAAAGTTAACATGCAGGTACAGCAAGAAAATGAAGAAAGCAAATGGTATGTTGGCCTTTATTACAAGAGGATTTGAGTATAAGAGTAAAGGGGAGCGAAATTGCCCCCCCGTCCCGTTTGAGGGCGGTAACCTTCCTGGGCCAGGACATTCATAGCCCTTCCGCTCCTCAACAGAGGCGGATCTATATCAGAAACACTCCGTGTCCATGGAGGGGTGCAGCCAGGGTGGTAAGGCGGTGCCTCGAATCTGCTCTGCCATTCAATGAGATCATGGCCTCCTCACATTGTCCCCATATCCCTTGATTCTCTTAATATTCAAGAATCTATCGATCTCTGTCTTGAATATACTCAAAGACTAGGCCTCAGCAACCCTCTGTATAGATAATTCCAAAGATTCACCACCCTCTGAGTGAAGAAGTTTCTCCTCATCTCAGTCCCAAATGGCCGACCCCTTATTTTGAGACTGTGACCTCTAGTTCTAGACTCCCCAGCCAGAGGAAACATTCTCCCTGTATCTACCCTGTCAAGCCCTGTAAGAATTTTGAATGTTTCAATGAGATCACCTCTCATTCTTCTAAACTCTAGAAAATATAGAAACATAGAAATTTACAGCACAGAAGAAGGTCATTTCGGCCCATCGTATCGGCACAGGCCGGCAAAGAACCGCACGGCCTTTGGTCAGCAGACCTAAAGGTTACATATAAACCTATGAACAATGACGGAAAGGCAAAGAGCACCCAGCCCAACCTGTCTGGCTCACACAACTGCAACACCCCTTATACTGAAACATTCTACACTCCACCCCAACCGGAGCCATATGATTTCCTGGGAGAGGCAAAAGCCAGATTAAAAACCCAGACCAATTTAGGGAGAAAAAGTCTGGGCAAATTCCTCTCCGACCCATCCAGGTGATCGAAACTAGTCCAGGAGATCACGCTGGCCGTATTCTATTCCCTGTAGTATTTACCATTATATCTGCGCCGTCCAACAAAAGGTCATCCAGTCCAATCCCAATTGCCAGCTCTAAGTCCATAACCCTGCAGGTTACTGCACTTCAAGTGCCCATCCAACCATCTCTTAAAAGTGGTGAGGATTTCTGCATTCACCACTCTTCCAGGCAACGAGTTCCAGATCCCCACACCCTCTGCGTAAAGAAGCCCCCCCCCCTCAAATTCCTTCTAAACCTTCCACCTTAAAACTATGCCCCCTTGTTATAGACCCCTCCACCAATGGAAATAGGCCCTTACTATCCATTATGTCCAGACCTCTCAATATTTTGTACACCTCAATGAGGTCTCCTCTCAACCTCCTCTGTTCCAATGAGAACAAACCCAGCCTATCCAATCTATCCTCATAACTAAGATTCTCCATTCCAGGCAGCATCCTAGTAAATCTTCTCTGCACCCTCTCTAGTGCAATCACGTCCTTCCTATAATACGACGACCAGAACTGCATGCAGTACTCCAGTTGTGGCCTAACCAAAGTATTATACAATTTAAGCATAACCTCCCTTATATTCTGTGCCTCAGCCAATAAAGGCAAGCATTCCGTATGCCTTCTTAACCACCTTATCCACCTGGCCTGCTACTTTCAGGGATCTGTGGACAAGCACTCCAAGGTCCCTTTGTTGATCTACACTATTAAGTGGCCTACTGCCTAATGTGTATACTCTTTCCTTATTAGCCCTCCCAAAGTGCATCACCTCACATTTCTTTGAATTAAATTCCATTTGCCACTGCTCTGCCCACCTGACCAGTAGATTGATATACGCCTGCAGCCCAAAATTTTTCTCTTCATTATCAACCACACAGCCAATTTTAGTGTCGTCTGCAAACTTCTTAATCATATTCCCTATATTCAAATCTAAATCATTGATATATACCACAAAAAGCCCTGCGGAACTCCACTGAAAACATCCTTCCAGTCACAAAAACACCCATCAATCATTACCCTTTGCTTCCTACCTTCAAGCCAATTTTGGATCCAACTTGCCACTTAACCTTCATGACCAGTCTACCATGTTGGACCTTATCAAAAGCCTTGCTAAAGTCCATATATACTACATCGTATGCACTACCCTCATCGATCCTCTTGGTTACCTCCTCAAAAAATTCAATCAGGTTAGTCTTCCCTTAACAAATCCATGCTGACTGTCCCTAATTAATCCTTGCCTTTCCAAATGCAGATTTATCCTGTCTTTCAGGATTTTTTCCAATAATTTTCCCACCACTGCGGTTAGGCTGACAGGCCTGTAATTGCTTGGCCTATCCCTTTCTCCCTTCTTAAACAAGGGTACTACATTAACAGTCCTCCAATCCTCCGGCACCATGCCCAGATCCAAAGAGGACTGGAAAATGATGGTCAAGGCCTCTGCTATTTCCTCGTTTACTTCGCTCAACAGCCTGGGATGCATTTCATCCGGGTCTGGGGAATTATCTACTTTCAAAGCTGCTAAACCCCTTAATACTTCCTCTCTCATTATGTTTATTTCAACCATAATACCACACTCCTCCTTGGTAGCAATATCCGCATTGCTCCTTCCCTTTGTGAAAACAGATGCAAAGTATTCGTTCAGAACCCTATCAACATCTTCCGCCTCCACACAAAGATTATCTCATGGTCTCTAATAGGCCCTACCCTTTCTTCAGTTACCCTCTTACTCTTAATATATTTATAGAACACCTTAGGGTTTTCCTTAATTTTACTGGCCAAGAATTTCTCGTGCTCTCTCTTAGCATTTCTAATATCCTTTTTAATTTTCCCTCTTAACTTTCTATATTCCACTAAAGATTCTATAGTATTTAGACCTAGTCTACTCAATCTCTCTTCATAGGACAATCCCCCCATTCCAGGAATCAGCTTGGTGAACCTTCGTTGCACTCCCTCTATGGCAAGTATATCCTTCTTTAGGTAACGAGAACAAAACTGTACACAATACTCCAGGTGTGGTCTCACCAGGGCCCGATATAATTGCAATAAGATGTCTTTACTCTTCTACTCAAATCCCCTTGTAATAAAGGCCAACATACCATTTGCTTTCTTAATTGCTTGCTGTACCTGCGTGTTAACTTTCAGTGATTCGTGTACAAGGGCACCCAGGTCCCTCTGAATCTCTCAATCTCTCACCATTAAAAAAATGCTTTTCTATTTTTCCTACTAAAGTGGATAACTTCACATTTCTCCACATTATATTCCATTTCCATATTCTTGCCCACTCACTTAGCCTGTTTATAGCTCCTTGAAACCTCTTTGCATCCTCCTCACAATGACAGCAAAGTCTTGATGGAGTTAAGTTTATGGAATATAAGACCAAACAGAGCTCCTCTGAAGCATGCATTGGAAGGGCCCTTGAGCGTGATCAAGAACTCAGCTGGGTTTGTGGTAAAAAATCAGAGGAACCAGTTGCAGGGCAGAGAGAGGTGCTGTGGCTTACACTGACCTGTCACCGAGCACCCTGGAGGAGGAATAAGTCTCATCACGGGCATATCGGTGAATTGTGCAGCTCACCGTGCCATTCAGCCCATCGTGCCTGTGCCGGCTCTTTGGTAGAGCTATCCAATTCGTCTCACTCCCCTGTTCTTTGCCCATAGCTTTACAAATGTCTCCTTTCCAAGTATGCCACCAACTCCCTTTTGAACGTTCCTGTTGAATCTGCTACTACCATCCTTTCAGGCAGTGTATTCCAGATCATAACAACTCGCTTCACAAAAAAATGTCTCCCTATCTCCCCTCTGATTTTTTTTGCCAGTTACATCTGTGTCCACTGGTTAGTGACCCTCCTGCCTTGTGGAAATGTTACATTTGGTTAATTGGTTTTGGTTGATCTCTTTCTTTTGATTCTCTGGGGTGGACATTGGTACGTGTTGTGCACAGCGTACCGACTGAGCAGTGAGATGGCCTGTGCCCAATCTGTGCAGGAGTTGGTCCCACTGCTTAATTTGTCATCCTGAACGGATGCCTAAAACAGACATTAGGGCCCTTAAATATGTTTATGCGTGGGCTAATGCCTGTCTCGCGTTGTATTCCCTAGAATTTAAAAGGTTAAGGGGTGATCTGATCAAAGTTTTTGAGATATTAAGGAAAACAGATAGAGAGAAGCTATTTCCGCTGGCTGTGGATTCTAGAACTAGGGGGCTTGGCCTAAAAATCAGGAGTGAAGTTAGGAAACACTTCTACACACAAAGGGTGGTAGAAGTTTGGATCTTTCTTCAGCGAACGGCAATTGATGCTAGACCAATTGTTAATTTGAAATATGAGATTGATAGATTTTTGTTGACCAAAGGTGTTAAGGGATATGGGCCAAAGGCGAATATATGGAGTTAGGTCGCAGATCAACCATGATCTCATTGAATGGCGGAGCAGGCTTGAGGGGCTGAATAGCCTAATCCTGTTCTTATGTTCCTATAAAGGACCCCTCTATAAGTGTCCCATGCTGGATTCTTCCGAGGCTCCTGCGGCTGCTAACTAAAAGTAAGTTTAAAACATTTATTTAAAAAAAACCATGAAGCCAGGAGGAGCAGGTACCCACCCCCCCACTCCCCGCGCACCCCTCCACCCACCCCTCCCCCCGACCACCACCTTGATTGCCCCCACCCCAGTTTCCCAATCTGTTACCCCGCTCTAGGAGCTTATCTGAAGGCTACTGCTGATGGCCCAAAGTAGTTTCTTCCCCCTCCTCTGAGCAGCTGGGCCTGGAGATGTAGATGAGGCCTGACGCCCAATTTCAGGATTGCTGAGGCCCTGCTGTTCAGACACTCGCAGCTCGTGGGTCCAAAAAGAGACTAATTTTCTCATTTATTTATTCGTTCATGAAATATGGGCATCGCTGGCAAGGCCAGTATTTATTTTCCATCCCTAATTGCCCTTGAGAAGGCTGTGCTGAGTCGTCGTCTTGAACCACTGCAGTCCATTTGGTGAAGGTGCAGCGACTTTTGTCCTAGTGGTTTGGTACAACTGAATGACTTGTTAGGCCACTTCAGAGGGCAGTTAATTGTCAACCACATCGCTGTGGGTCTGCAGTCACATATAGGCCAGACTGGGTAAGGACAGCTCATTTCCTTCCCTAAAAGACATTGGCGAACCAGATACGTTTTTACAACAATCCGTTAGTTTCATAGTCACCATTACTGGCTTTTTAATTCCAGATTTATTTACCACCTTTAAATTCCCCAGCTGCTGTGATGGGATTTGAACTCTTATTGCCAGATTGTTAGACCACGCCTCTAAATTACTAGTCCAGAAACGTAACCACTACGCTACCGTACCCCGTTTTTATTTCTACATCTCTGTGTCTTTCACTACTCTGCCAATCAAACCTGTGAAGCCTGTTGAAAAAAAAATGAGGTTTGGGACGTGTTTACTGTGTTCTACTTTGTCATCAGTGCAGGAACAGCTGCTCTGTTATATCAATACTGGGAACAATCTGAGAGCAGCCTCAGACTCCTGATGCACTGTATGATAAATCACAGCCATTAAGTGTAACTTTAATCTCTTGTTTCATTTTTCCCCTGTTGTAGGATGTAAATGATTACACACCAGATGGATCCTTTAGCGGCTTGCTGCAGAAGGAATTGAGCTGCTTTCTATAAAATGGATACGAAGCTTTTCAGAAAGCCTCCACGAACATGCAAGCTAATCAGTTCACAGCTGCCATCCATTTTACTACACAGCAGGTTTGACACACACACTGGTCAGTGCAGTCTTTCTTTGGTCTATGCCGCGATTTCTAAAGTCAAAGCTGGACACCACAAAGCGCGTTTTTGTTCCAAGATGGAATCCATTTCCCTATTTTTGTGTTACGAAGGGCAGTTATTAATTATTCAGGCTTCCAAAGAGTTTTCATCATTAGCAAGCATCTGAACAACTAGCATATAATCCAAGAATGACCTGGGTCCAATCCCTGATTGCTGCTAAATTAGCTGATCTTAGTGAGACTGTAACAGGCAGCTCTACACTCAGTCGCAGTGCCCCTGGGTTAGAGAAAGGAACATTGACTCCTTCACCCATTAATGATCCTTATCCACGTACCGCTGCTGAAATAAAAATATAAAAAGAAGCTGAAACTCCACAGGGGTTGTGCCACTTTAACTCTGGTGGAAGCCACCCCTGATGTAATGCCCAGGGTAATGGCGCAAAACCGCCAGGTCCTTGTCCCACAACCCCCTGGGATGGCAGCGCTCCTCTAATTCTGCTCTCTTGCAGATCTCTGATTATAATCGCTCAACCACTGGTGGCCTGACTTCAGCTGCCTAGGCCCCAAGCTCTGGAACTCCCTCCCTAACCCTCTCTTTCTTTCTTCAAGACGCTCCTTAAAACCTACCTCTTTGACCGAGCTTTAGGTCACCTGCACTAATTTCTATTTATGCGGCTTGATGTCAAATTGTTTATCTCATAATACTCCTGTGAAGCGCTTTGGGATGCTTCATTACGTTGAAGGCGCTATATAAATACAAGTTGTTGTTGTTGCTGTTCCCAGCAGTTTTTCTATTACATAGAGACATAGAAAAATAGAAAATAGGTACAGGAGTAGGCCATTCATTCCTTCGAGCCTGCACCACCATTCAATATGATCATGGATGATCATGCAACTTCAGTACCCCATTCCTGCTTTATCTCCATACCCCTTGATTCCGTTACACGTAAGGGCCATACCTAACTCCCTTTTGAATATATCCAACGAACTGGCATCAACAACTTTCTGTGGCAGAGAATTCCACAGGTTCACAATTCACTGTATGAAAAAGTTTCTCCTCATCTCAGTCCTATATGGCTTACCCCTTATCCTTAGACTGTGACCCCTGGTTCTGGACTTACCCAACATCGGGAACATTCTTCCTGCATCTAACCTGTCCAGTCCCGTCAGAATTTTATATGTTTCTATGAGATCACCTCTCATTCTTCTAAATTCCAGTGAATATAAGCCTAGTCAATCCAGTATTTCTTCATATGTCAGTCCTGCCATCCCGGGAATCAGTCTGGTGAACCTTCGCTGCACTCCCTTAATAGCAAGACTTCCTTCCTCAGATTAGGAGACCAAAACTGCACACAATACTCAAGGTGTAGTCTCACCAAGGCCCTGCAGCAAGACCTCCCTGCTCCTATACTCAAATCCTCTCGCTATGAAGGCCGACATGCCATTTGCTTTCTTGACTGCCTGCTGTACCTGCATGTCTACTTTCAATGACTGATGTACCCAGGTCTCGTTGCACCTCTCCTTTTCCTAATCTGTTGCCATTCAGATAATAGTCTGCTTTCCTGTTTTTTCTACCAAAGTGGATAACCTCACACTTATCAACATTATACTGCATCTGCCATGCATTTGCCCATTCGCCTAACCTGTCCAAGTCACCCTGCAACCTCTTAGCATCCTCCTCACAGCTCACACTGCCACCCATTTTAGTGTCATCTGCAAACTTGGAGAGATTACATTCAATTCCTTCATCTAAATCATTAATATATAATGTAAATAGCTGGGGTCTCAGCACTGAACCTTTCAGTACCCCACTAGCCACTGCTTGCCATTCTGAAAAGGACCCATTTATTCCCACTCTTTGCTTCCTGTCTGCCAACCAGTTCCCTATCCATGTCAATACATTTCCCCCTGTAAAGTCCTGTCCCCTCAGTACAGATTCACACGAGGCATGTAGTGAAGTCAAGGTCACTCTGGACCTGCACCTTTATTTCACAGCTCTGGAAAATGCTGCACTTGCCTGAGACCTGTCCTTATATACCTGTCTCTTGCAAGTGCACCTCTGGTGGTAAGGTATGCTGGTGGTTACAGGTCATATCTTATTACAGTCATGTATAGCATGTTAGGATACAGTTATATATAATAATGTAAGATACATGACACCCCCAATCCCACGTGCCTTAATTTTACACACTAATCTCTTGTGTGGGACCTTGTCAAAAGTCTTTTGAAAGTCCAAATACACCACATCCACTGGTTCTCCTTTGTCCATTCTACTAGTTACATCCTCAAAAAATTCTAGAAGATTTGTCAAGCATGATTTCCCTTTCATAAATCCATGTTGACTTGGACCGATCCTGTCACTGCTTTCCAAATGTGCTGCTATTACATCTTTAATAATTGATTCCAGCATTTTTCCCACTACCGATGTCAGGCTAACCAGTCTATAATTCCCTGTTTTCTCTCTCCCTCCTTTTTTTAAATGTGGGGTTACATTAGCTACCCTCCAATCGATAGGAACTGATCCAGAGTCTATAAATGTTGGAAAATGACCACCAATGCATCCACTATTTCTAGGGCCACTTCCTTAATTACTCTGGGATGCAGACTATGAGGCCCTGGGGATTTATCGGCCTTCAATCCCATCAATTTCCCTAACACAATTTCCTGACTAATAAGGATTTCCTTCAGTTCCTCCTTCTCGCTAGACCCTCGGTCCCTAGTATTTCCGGAAGGTTATTTGTGTCTTCCTTAGTGAAGACAGAACCAAAGTATTTGTTCAATTGGTCTGTCGTTTCTTTGTTCCCCATTATAAATTCACCTGATTCTGACTGCAAGGGACCTACATTAGCCTTCGCTAACCTTTTTCTCTTCACATATCTATAGAAGCTTTTGCAGTCAGTTTTTAAATTTCTAAATTTCTCCCAGTCCTCAGCTTTGGTGCTTTTTCTGGCCAATTTATATGCGTCTTCCTTGGATTGAACACTATCCCTAATTTTTCTTATTAGCCACGGTTGAGCCACCTTCCCCATTTTATTTTTACGCCAGACAGGGATGTACAATTGTTAAAGTTCATCCATGTGATATTTAAATGTCTGCCATTGCCTATCCACTGTCAACCCTTTAAATATCATTCGCCAGTCTATCTTAGCCAATTCACGTCTCATACCATCGAAGTTACCTTTCTTTAAGTTCAGGACCCTATTCTCTGAATTTACTGTGTCACCCTCCCTCCTTTTTAAAAAAGTTAGGTTGCATTAGCTACCCTCCAGTCCATAGGAACTGATCCAGAGTCAATAGACTGTTGGAAAATGATCACCAATGCATCCATTATTTCTAAGGCCACTTCCTTAAGTACTCTGGGATGCAGACTATCAGACCCTGGGGATTTATCGGCCTTCAATCCCATCAATTTCCCTAACACTATTTCCTGACTAATAAGGAGTTCCCTCAGATCCTCCTTCTCGCTAGACCCTCAGTCCCCTAATATTTTACATCCTGGGCGTCAATAAGAATATTGCTGGCATAGAGGGGTAGTGAGGGCAATCGTTCCCCTCCACAGGGCACACCAATGCCAGTGTTTCCAAAAGATGTGCCTGAAACAGCATTCGTACCCCCCTGGCCCACACTAATAAGATACCCTCCACCAGCCCCCACAAACTCTGGTAAGAGTAGCTCTGGAGGGCACGGTTAGTGATCATAACAGGAGGAATTTGGGGGCTAAAATTTGGATTGTTTCTATAGGAATCTTTTTACAGCGTTTATCAATTACAACTGTACACACTGAAGAAAGGGTCCATTGCACACATTGACAGCCACTTCTGCTTTCCTTTCCAGCTCACCAGATCCAGATTTTAAACAGTTTGCCCATGTGCCAGTTCTACCTCACTGTTAGAGCAGATAGCCTCAGTTGAAAAGCTAGCAATGATACAGGTTCAGTGTGTATAATAGCCACCTTACTTTACATTTTAGAAACTGGTATTTGAGTACAGACTCTTGCCATCTCTGATATGCTGGTTATGGAATCTGGATGTGCCGTCAGGGAACCCTGCACAACCACAATTTGTTCCTGGTTCCATATGTCTTCTTGGTTTTTGGTTCTGTATGCCAGATTTTTTTAATACGTACTTTCAGAACTTACATTCCCAAGTGAACTTTTCCCAAATGCTAAATTTCTCTCAACTATTCACTCAACAAGTTCCCCTGACTTATAACTGAAATCCTGGCCCCGAAATGCACAGGCCCTGATCAAGGCGGTAATGTCAGGATTGCTCCCATCGGAGTTTATGGTGTCACTGGGAGGGTAACTAATGTGCATGGGGTGGGCAGTTCCTGAGCCACGACCTTCATATCTCAGGTGCTCACCTGTCCCACGCAGCTGGAAAATCTGGCACCTCGTTGCCACTGGAAGAGGCGGCCTTGAAAATTCCTAAAAATATAACCAGGTCCTAGAGTTATGGTAGAAATACTGTGGAACCCCAAGTAAATTGAGGTCCAATTTTTTTTCTTTGTTGCTTCAGGAAGCAATCTTCCTCTCTTAACTTGATTGACAAAATCAAGCAAAACCTGGCCTTTTTTATATCCGCAGATCAAAACAAAGTTTCAGGCAATTTGACCTGTCAGTTATTTGTTTATGATTTTGACACAATGATAACTGGGAATATTGGACAAATGATGGGCAACAGTGCAACAGCTAAAGAGACACACACACAGTTAGATACACCAAGGGAATTGAGCCCTTGGTTAACAGCACATGAAGATGATATTTTACCCAGTCAAGGTGATGGATTACATTGATATATGATAGTGTTCATATGGAAGATGCCAGCAGATCCCATTGTGTAATTGGAAGTTGTCCCCAGTCAAACTCTATTTAACCATGAGTTTCACATGGATACATTTTGGGTCAGTGAGTTATGAAGGGCCCGCAGTAATAATGAGCTTGTCAGAAACCTGTTGCCAAGGGTAGAAAAAAGATGTAGAAAATCTACAGCAATGTTTGAATTATATTCAATGTCTATGACCTTAGCACGCTTGATATTTGAAACAAATGGAACAGGATATTCAAATGAAAGCTCAGATTGTTGATAGATTTTGTTCCATTTCTCCGTGTGTGAGACTCCTGTCAGGGCCTGTCATCTTTCATTCTGAAGCACAGCATGTGAAGTTTTGCTGCCATTAATCCTGCCAGGCTTTGACGTGCTTGCAACATACGGCAGATTTGTCTGTTAGTAGAATGATTAACTCAACGGAGAGAATCAAGCAGTTTCTGCTGACATGGTAACTTGCATTGCTGTTTTTCAACCCTTGATTATTGCGGATTGCTGTTGATATTTCAGATATGTCAAAGATTTCACCAAATTCAATTCAGGGGAATTTGTTGGACCTCCACTAATTTTCTCATTTTCTTTCAATGGCAGTGTGCTGTTCCTCCTCTTTCTTTATTGAAATGTTTACCAGTTTGCAGGTGTTGAAATCTGTCAAGGGGGCTCCTTTTATTTATGTGTGTAATTTATATGCATTGGGCGGGCCACATCATCCGCATGCCCGACACAAGACCCCCCAAAGCAAGCGCTCTACTCCGAACCCCTTCACGGCAAGCGAGCCCCAAACGGGCGGAGGAAACGTTTCAAGGACACCCTCACAGCCTCCTTGATAAAGTGCAATATCCCCACTGACACCTGGGAATCCCTGGCCAAAGACCGCCCTAAGTGGAGGAAGAGCATCCGGGGAGGGCGCTGAGCACCTCGAGTCTCGTCGTCGAGAGCATGTAGAAAACAAGCGCAGGCAGCGGCAAACCAGGCTCCCCACCCACCCTTTCCTTCAATCACTGTCCCACCTGTGACAGAGACTGTAATTTCCGCATTGGACTGTACAGTCACCTGAGAACTCACTTTTGGAGTGGCAGCAAGTCTTCCTCGATTTCAAGATGAAGGGGTCTTGCCGCAAAAATGCAGCTGCCACAATGCGATGCTGATACTATGACATCGCAGCACCACTTGCAGTATTGCATGTCTGACAACTGAAACTTTGCAATTTGAATGTTGCCATTGTTAGTTACTTTGTAAAGTGTTTTTGAGAGGTTCGAGGTGGTGGCTGGATGGTGGGTGGGTGGTAGGGATGAAGGTGGGGGTGGTGGCAGGTGAATGTCTTGTTTCTGTGTTATCTGTGTGGATCTGAGGCAGCACACACAAAAAAAATAACAGCAAATAAATAGTTAACTGAAAGGGATGCAAGTCTTCCTCGATTTCGAGGGACTGCCTATGACGATGATGAACTGAAAGGGGGGATCTCATTAGAGTGGACCTAGGAAGGGGACATTCTGAATGATAACAATCCTGCTTTAGACATGTTAGGTCCGATTTTATGAATGTACACTCTCCACAGGGATCTGACAGGGTCACAAACTGGGAAATCACAGGCACGATTTAAAACTGTAAAATCAATGGACAGAGATTTGTTCCTGCAATTTCCTGATATATGCTGTTATGTCTGTAGTGTACTTATGAATGACTCCACGAGGCAATGGGTTGTACTCAAACTTTAGTGACTTTGGTCCTTTACTCGTAACTTCAGAGTGAGGCAGCCACATGGTGGCTCCCTTTTTATACAGCCCCTGCCAGCAGAGCAGGAAACCCCAGTCTCCACCAGTTGTACCCTCTCGTGGTGCCAGAATGTATATACACAGTGTAAACCTGATTGATAGTACATCAGGTAACAAGTCTCCATCTTATGCAATTATAAGGTGACTACACAGAGAGTGTATCTATAGTCTACATATATAACACATGCTCCTAGCAGTGAGGCTCCACACCGGGACTATGTATTTGGATAATAAGCTCTGTTATATAAGCACAATTTCTTGGGTACTGTTGCAGAAATATTTGCTGAAGAAAGATGCAAAGGACTCTCATTGAATCTTTGCTTAAGTTTCAAGTTTTCAGGCACCACTCGAAAAATCTACCCCAATGGAATAGTCAGATTATTTGTTATGTTGGCTGGACTTCAATGAAACTGCATCTGTCACAAAGTTATCGGAGCAGTTCCAGCGGATTTTAAAAAAATGATTCATTCCTGGGATGAGGGCTTTGCCGGCAAGGCCAGCATTTATTGCCCATTCCCAATTGCCCTTTGACGGTGGTGAGCCGCCATTTCAGAGGGTAGTTAAGAGTCAACCACATTGCTGTGGGCCTGAAGTCACATATAGGACAGACCGTGTAAAGGCGCCAGATTTTTTTCCCTAAAGGACATTAGTGAACCAGATGGGGCTTTTTTTTTAATGAGCAGGATTTAAATTCTCCAGTTGCCGTGGTTAGGATTTGAACTCACGTCTCCGGATCAGTAGTCCAGGCTTCTGGATCACTAGTTCAGTAACATAACCATTGTGCCACTGTACACATGAGAGGGCCAGAAAACAGGCTGGGACCAAGTATCCAAGAGGTCTTCTAAGGGGAAGAAGCTCAGTCGGCCCCTTGTAAGGTTGCTGATATTAGAGTGGGTTTGTGGTGGATGGGGTCTCTCGGGCTGGAGTTTCCTTGGTATGGCCTCTCAGGAGCCTTGTGCCAAGGTGGCAACTGGAACACCCAGTGCAAAGAAGCATAGCTGCTCCTACCTAGGAAGAAGTGGGCTCGAGGCCTGGAATATGGGTTGTAGTCTGGTTTGGCCCCACCCCTGTATCGACAGGTCACGCAATTTTTAAAAATTGATATCATTGGCTCTCTCTGAAGACAGCATAAGATGCCAGGAATTCTGGCCCACATTGTCCGGTGGATCCCCAAGATGTACCCCTATTGTTGCAGGTGTCTGCCATGGACATTTAAATGATGGGACCTCTCAATCGCAGCACGTCTTCTTAGATCACTGACTGACAATGTTGAGGTTGTTATATTTAATTGCATTTATGCTGGTTCCGAATTGGGAGACGGAGAAGAGAGAGCACATGAGAAAGAAAGAGCAACAAAGAGAGGGGGAGACAGAGAGAAAAGGAGAGACAGACAGAGAGAGACAGAAAGAGAAAAAGCAACAGAGAGAGCGAGACAGAGAAAAAGAGACAGAGAGAGAGCAAGACAGAGAGACAGAGAGAGAAGCAGAGAGAGGGAGATAAAAAGAGGGAGAGACTAACGCATGACGGTGTACTCAAAAGAAAGGTAATAAAACCAAAGTACAACAGAGAATGTGTGTGTGGAAGCACATGGTGTGGTGTGGAAGGTACAATCTGCTCCTCCCCCTGTGCCACATACATTCTGATGCAATCCTGAAGCTTCAATCTAATATGTTGGCCCCAGAACAGCAGCACATAGGATTTCTGGGCCCAACATTCTGGGCTCCCACAGAAGTGCTGAACACAGGTACCACAATACACACAATGTGTTGGCTGGAGAGCATATGAAAATAACGGGCTGGAAAAGTCCAGCTGGTCCATCAAGCCTGCCCCACACACCATGATGGCTCGATCATCGTGACTGAACACGTCCCTCCCCCTCCCCTCAGCCATGTAATCTCCTGGGAGAGGCAAAAAAACCGAACTAATGGAGGAACAGAGGAGCTGAGCAGAGATTCCCGGAAGAAATTAGAAAACGAGGAAGGAAGAGCAGATGGTGTCTCTCTCGAGATTGGAGTAGGCAGAAGTGTCACCTGGAATAAGTTGCCGCAGGTAACTGACATTTGGCCAAAGGAAGGGAAGCTGTGGGGACACCAACCGGTTGGAGAAGACGGAGCTCAAAATAAATTCAACGTTCTTCTGAGGAAAGCTAGCAATGTATGACAGTAAGCTTGCAGGGAACATAAAAACTGACTGCAAAAGCTTCTAATGATATGTGAAGAGATAAACATAGAAACATAGAAACATAGAAAATAGGTGCAGGAGTAGGCCATTCAGCCCTTCTAGCCTGCACCGCCATTCAATGAGTTCATGGCTGAACATGAAACTTCAGTACCCCCTTCCTGCTTTCTCGTCATAACCCTTGATCCCCCGAGTAGTAAGGACTTCATCTAACTCCCTTTTGAATATATTTAGTGAATTGGCCTCAACTACTTTCTGTGGTAGAGAATTCCACAGGTTCACCACTCTCTGGGTGAAGAAGTTTCTCCTCATCTCGGTCCTAAATGGCTTACCCCTTATCCTTAGACTGTGACCCCTGGTTCTGGACTTCCCCAACATTGGGAACATTCTTCCTGCATCTAACCTGTCTAAACCCGTCAGAATTTTAAACGTTTCTATGAGGTCCCCTCTCATTCTTCTGAACTCCAGTGAATACAAGCCCAGTTGATCCAGTCTTTCTTGATAGGTCAGTCCCACCATCCCGGGAATCAGTCTGGTAAATCTTCGCTGCACTCCCTCAGTAGCAAGAATGTCCTTCCTCAAGTTAGGAGACCAAAACTGTACACAATACTCCAGGTGTGGCCTCACCAAGGCCCTGTACAACTGTAGCAACACCTCCCTGCCCCTGTACTCAAATCCCCTCGCTATGAAGGCCAACATGCCGTTTGCTTTCTTAACCGCCTGCTGTACCTGCATGCCAACCTTCAATGACTGATGTACCATGACACCCAGATCTCGTTGCACCTCCCCTTTTCCTAATCTGTCACCATTCAGATAATAGTCTGTCTCTCTGTTTTTACCACCAAAGTGGATAACCTCACATTTATCCACATTATACTTCATCTGCCATGCATTTGCCCACTCACCTAACCTATCCAAGTCACTCTGCAGCCTCATAGCATCCTCCTCGCAGCTCACACAGCCACCCAACTTAGTGTCATCCGCAAATTTAGAGATACTACATTTAATCCCCTCGTCTAAATCATTAATGTACAATGTAAACAGCTGGGGCCCCAGCACAGAACCTTGCGGTACCCCACTAGTCACTGCCTGCCATTCTGAAAAGTACCCATTTACTCCTACTCTTTGCTTCCTGTCTGACAACCAGTTCTCAATCCACGTCAGCACACTAGCCCCAATCCCATGTGCTTTAACTTTGCACATTAATCTCTTGTGTGGGACCTTGTCGAAAGCCTTCTGAAAGTCCAAATATACCACATCAACTGGTTCTCCTTTGTCCACTTTACTGGAAACATCCTCAAAAAATTCCAGAAGATTTGTCAAGAATGATTTCCCTTTCACAAATCCATGCTGACTTGGACCTATCATGTCACTTCTTTCCAAATGCGCTGCTATGACATCCTTAATAATTGATTCCATCATTTTACCCACTACCGATGTCCGGCTGACCGATCTATAATTCCCTGTTTTCTCTCTCCCTCCTTTTTTAAAAAGTGGGGTGACATTGGCTACCCTCCACTCCATAGGAACTGATCCAGAGTCAATGGAATGTTGGAAAATGACTGTCAATGCATCCGCTATTTCCAAGGCCACCTCCTTAAGTACTCTGGGATGCAGTCCATCAGGCCCTGGGGATTTATCGGCCTTCAATCCCATCAATTTCCCCAACACAATTTCCCGACTAATAAAGATTTCCCTCAGTTCCTCCTCCTTACTAGACCCTCTGACCCCTTTTATATCCGGAAGGTTGTTTGTGTTCTTAGTGAATACCGAACCAAAGTACTTGTTCAATTGGTCTGCCATTTCTTTGTTCCCCGTTATGACTTCCCGTGATTCTGACTGCAGGGGACCTACATTTGTCTTTACTAACCTTTTTCTCTCTACATATCTATAGAAACTTTTGCAATCCCGCGAGTATGGGCCCAGCTTGTGCAGTTGTGGTTGCTTTTCTCCAAACAAGACCCATCAAAGCAGTGACCCTCTCTTCCAAGGGTGTCAGTGGGTGCAGATTAGTCAGGCCTCCTCTTGTTCGAGTTCCTTCTTGTTTGTTGTGTGCCACTTTCCTCTTCAAAGAAGAAAATATAACTTTTTGGAGAGGTGTCTTTCTGCTGGGTGGGACATATACAGATGGTCACATTTATAATTGCAATTCCATTGACAAATGAAAATATTACTTGCACTAACTACTTGACCAAGGTACTGCCATTTCTTTTTGCTCTGGCCTCCAGATCTCGGGGTGGTGACCATTGCACAGTAATTTTGTGCAAGTTGGTTCCAGCGTTTCTTCATTTTTTTGGGTGGAACTTTAATGTGACCTCTGCTGGTGTCCAGATCCTGCCATCTGCCCTCAATCACAGTAACTAGTGCCTCCACTTCATTCTGTAAGAAATTCTTGGTCCTTGCGCCACGTTGCATCTCGTATTGCTGCTCTGATTTTTCCAATGATAATTTAAGTTCACAAACAGCACTCAAAGTTCTCTCACACACAACTGGCTCTTTAAAAATGACCGATTGCAGACCGGGAGCTGGACTGTGCATGTGCCCTATAGAAATTACATCAAAAACGTCCTTTTTTTTCTGCACAAGGGGTGGCATCGTTTTTTCGCCGCAGACATTAGGCTCCAGCCCCTGAGGCTACAGGACAGGCTGCGTGGCGCCAATTAAAAAAAAATAGCACAGGGAAACTTGGCATATTTATTTTTGGAGCAGTTGTGGCCTAGAAAAACGGGCGTAACTCTGGCAATATGCCAAAAAATGGCTTTGGGCAAAATTGAGCCCCATGATCTGGGCACATGGCTGATGGAAAGTAATATCAGTAAGTGCAGCTATTGGAAAACTACCTGAATTCCTGGAAGATATTTAGAAATTCTTGTGGGAGCCTCATGTGGTTGATTGAAATTTCCAATGTTATTTTAAGGGTTGCTGCATTTTTTTAAGACTGCTAGTGTCTTGAGTTCTTTACAGATGTTCTCTGTGGCTTCGCTTTTGACAGTGTTACAGCAAATGAGAAAACACTTCTTCCAAGAATTGTACATTTTGTACAACGAGTAAAAACAGGCAATGTGAGTATTACAGCTCTGCATGAAATATGATCGGAATTGAGATTTGGAGCACCACGGAGCTTGAGTAGTTGTATTTTCTTTGGTGTTGGTGAACAAGCTAACCCTTGCAACAATGTGAAACTTCTTATCTCTTTTGTGCATGTACTAGCATTCGCATTATAATTGGTCTCTGCATCTCTGCATCATTTACTTGTTATGAATGGGAGAAAGTATTTCCCAGATGCGTTTTCTCAACCGAACATGAGGGGTTTATGAAATTAAGGAGTCCAATTGAAACCTGTGGTGATTACGGTTAAGGTAAAGTCTTGATCTTTGAAGGTTCCATGTCAATTGTCAGTTGTATATTTCACAATAGATAAATGGTTACAATAACAGTAATTAAGTATAAGCAAGCCAAGAATGTACCAGAACGAAACTGTAAATCTGTATTGCGCCAGTAATGTGACTTTCAGATCCTTCCCTCTCCTGCCGCCTCCCCCACCTGGCCCATCCACCTATCACCCACTGATGCTCTCAGATGGATGAAAAAATCCCATGGCACTATTTCAAAGAAAAGCATGGAGTTCTTCCCAGTGTCCTGGACAATATTTAACCCTCAACCAATATCACTTTCTATCTTGATGTGTGCAACTTGGTTGTTGTGTTTCCGAAAATTAAAACCATGACTACACTTCAAAAAAATGTACTTCATTGACTGTAAAGTGTTTTGGAACATCGTGAAAGGCACTGTATAAATGCAAGTCTTTTCTATTCACAGCAGTGAAATCAAAAACGACAAGTAGATTTCAACCAGTAACACCATAATTCTTCAGGCTACATGGCCATTCGTGACCACTGACACTTCCATGATTCTTGTGTAGAAATGAATAGGAAGGCATGTATACAGTACATTTCTTATTTCATGCTCCGATAAAATATCTGAATTCATTGCCACCATCCTCCTAACCACAGCATGGTTGCATATTATATCATGCCAAATTGTGATTCTACCGGTTGAAAATGCAGAGCTTCAACAGTGTCCTCCTGTCTGTCTGCAACCCATTCATGGAAGGCATCAGATGCGACATTTATGAACACACATTCTTATATATGGTATTTACGAAAAGTTTCAGGTACCTCATCAGCTATATCATGGATATCTGCCTTCAGCTTGGTGATATGCGAGGTCAGGACCCGAGGCCAGCAGCGAGGTCGGGACACGAGTCCAGAACACGCGTGGTCACTTGTAAAGAACCACAGACCAAAGCATGAGCGGTTGGAGAGGGAGCGGAAAAAGCGCAACAGAGCCTGCGCATGGAGAGCAGAGTGCTGGAGCTGGAGCCGGGGGGCCAGGGGTACAGTGTCAATATTCTATGGACAAATACGCAAGCTGCGCCAAGATTAATGCGCTCACCTACACTGCGATCTCTGAAAACCAAGGAGAGAAGATCTGAGGGAGGGAGGGGGTCAGTAGGAATATATGTGTGTGTGTGTGTGTGTGTGCTAGACCCATGCAGCACAGCCTGGTCTCCGATCATCTTGGATCCCCTTGCCATTGGAGCAAGACCTTGCTCTGTCAAGCTCGTGTGGTGGCTGGTATGCAACGGCCACCCCACGTTAAAAGAATTCACGCACAGGCATCTTCCACCCTTTAAAATGAAGTTCGGGACCTGGAGACTGCAGATCCCGCATTGGTCTCATCAGTGACCTTTAGAACTCATTTTAGTGTGGAAACAAATCATCCTCGACTTCGGGGGACTGCCTAAGGAGAAGAAGGATATGTAATACATGGAGCAGTTTGTGACGTGCCAACCATCTTGATGTTCCAGACTTCCATGTTCAGTACGACATGCCAGGCGTAGAAACATAGAAACATAGAAAATAGGTGCAGGAGTAGGCTATTCGGCCTTTCGAGGCTGCACCGCCATTTAGTAAGATCATGGCTGATCATTCCCTCAGTACCCCTTTCCTGCTTTCTCTCCATAACCCTTGAACCCCTTTAGCCGTAAAGGCCATATCTAACTCCCTCTTGAATATATCCAACGAACTGGTCCTCATCCTGCACCTGATGGCCTCCCTGCAGTAAGATGGCCACCGCGCATGCTCCCTGCCCTGCAGCGGGACCATGGAAAGCATTGTGGCATTGAGGAAGGCCCGCCCCTGTCGCTCCCTGCTGTCCCTGGCGGGTGAACCCCATTCTGCCCAAAGATGGCGGCCGAACTCCCCGCAACCCCCTGACAGTAACCAAGATCCATCCACGTCGTGAGTATGTGAGTCCGCAGGGAGGTGTATGTAACATCGACTGATTAATCCTGATCTATATGAGGAGCGAAATTATGTCCCTGCTAGAAGATTGACTGCTCCTTCAGTTTTTCACTGATAGGTTAGTGTAGGCTGTAACCACACCTGCAACCATTACTCCTTTTTGCCAAAAATCCATTGCATAGTTTGTTCCTGGATCTTACAGATAGACTGAAGGAAACCATTCTGTTGCATGCTTAGTGTTATGTTCAGAATAACTCCACAAGACTGTATTGTAAGCTCAAACTGTTGTGACCTTGGTCTCTTTAATGTGACTCCAGAGTGAGGAAGCAGCATGGTAGATTGCCTTTTATACCTGCTTACCCAGGGTGCACAGGTGACCCTTAAGTCTCCCACAGGTGTGCCCCCTGGTGGCAAGTCTTACATATTTACATACATACATAACACTTAGGAGTCTGAATCAAAAAGGAGAACTGTTCAAACATTTATCTTGTAAACCGCAAGTTCGACTTGCACTGGATTTTGTTGCTTTAGGAAAAAGATCAAAGTATTCTTTATCCCTTCTCTGTGCAGTTCTGAAGGTTGATGTTGGCATTCAACAGGACGTTGTGTACAGCAATTTCTGTCTCCCAAAGTACCAACCAGTTTGCCCTTTTAATAATAACTAAAATCATCTTGCACTTATATTTTTGATAAATTTTAAAGCATGAATCCATTGAAACAAATTTGACAAGAGCCCAATCCATCCACTGGAATGTTCCCGTCAGTATTCTAAGTCAAGGCTTGTGACATTGAAAAGCAATGACTTGCTTCTCAATGCATGACTATTATATATCCTAGCAATTTTGTGAACTGACTTCCTTTCATCGCTGATACTAACACTAATAATTGGATGAATGATTTGTGTGACTGAAAACCAGTATTGTATCAGATTTAGAAACGTCCAAATGGAGGTATTATTTAAAATGCAGAATACTGCAGATTTGATTTAAATAGAAAAAACAAAGAGCCATTGCACAAATTAGCAGACTCACACAGCAACTGCAAGATGCAAGTTTTAATCAGAGCTATTCAGCAAGACTTAATTTATATGTAAAGTACTGCATTTTTCTCATACTATTAGCCTCTTTCATCTGGAAATTTCATAGTATTAATACAATTATCTGTGACAGTCACATCAACTCTAAAATTCCCAGAGCAGATCCATCCATTCATCCCATAATAACACATTTCAATTGTAATAACTGTGAATTGGCCCTATGAGGAAAATGTATTCAGTTTTTAGGACTGGCTTATCTCACACTGGTGCCAGTTAGATGAGCAGTAACCATAGCAAACTGTAGAAACAGACAATTCCAGACAAATATATGTCAATAAACCTCTGCTTCAAGTACATAATTCCAACATACCAAGTCACTTTGTATCGACTTCTGCTGTGCAGCATTTCTGAACAGTGCTTTAAATATTCTCCAATTATCTAGTTCTTAATATTAAATTCACTTAATCCATTGCCAAATTTCAGAGCCAGCAGCACATTTTGCATATCTAATTCCTTTCAGGCTTCTTTAATTTGACGTAAAATATGTTTTTGTCTTTGTGGATTTGACTTTATATGATCAAGCTTTTTAATGAATGCCTAAATTAGTCATAGTACAATTTATTTTAAATTTCTAGCAATCCTATTTCAAGTATATTCCGAGAATTTGCAAGGATATTTTGAAAAGCTAGGCACATGTTTATCCGGTTGGAAATATACTTCAAAGAATTTCCATTTCTGTTGATAGAGCAACACAGAGGGAAAACTTGAAAGCTATAAGGCTGGATTCTTCTCCGTGATCCTGTCCGAAATTACCAAGAGTTACCGCACCTCACCATTTGAACTGGTTTTACCCCCCCCCCCCCCCACTTCTGCCACCTGGACTGCCACTGACCACTCTATCCTCCTGATGTAAGAACATAAGAACATAAGAATTAGGATAAGGAGTAGGTCTTTGGACCCATTGAGCCTGCTCCACCATTCAATAAGATCATGGCTGATCTTCGACCGTAACTTCACTTTCCTGCTCTATCCCCATATTCCCTAATTCCTCTGGAGTTCAAAAAATGGTCTATCTCAGCCTTAAATATACTGAACGACTGAAGATCCACAGCCCTTTGAGACAAAAAATGTAAAGATTCACAATCCTCTGAGTGAAGAAATTCTCCCTCATCTCAGTTTAAAAAGGCCGGCCCCTTTTCCTGAGACTGTGCTTCCCTAGTTCTCTGATCGTATGCAAATAGTGGCCAGGCCCACATTCCCGGTGGATTTCCCTCCTGTCCATTCCACTTACTGCTGCTTCTTGGGGCCACCAGGTGAAAGGTGGTGGTAAGTCCCAGGATGCAGCAAAAAAAGAAAAAAAGAAAGACTTGCGTATATGCGTATAGTGCCTTTCGGGATGTCCTAAAACACTTTACAGTCAGTGAAGTACTTTTAAAGTGTAGTTACTGTTGCGATGTAGGAAATTTTATTTTTTAATGTAGGAATAAAGTCCAAAGTCCATGAGATACCCCAATGGAGAGAGGGTGCCTTGTGCAGGCCTTATCTCCCTTTAATTCAGGCCCAGCACTTATCTGTGAAGGGCCTCAGTCTTGACTAAGGACTTCAGTAGAAACCTTAATAGTTTTCAGCTGTTTCTGCCTCTTGGTCCCTTGCCATCTCTTCTGAAAAGAACATAATTCTACCCATAGTGTTGTGTTTTTCAAATTTAAAAGAAACATTATTTGACTTTATTTTTCTTTGTTTACAGAAATTAAAGCTGAAAAATGACTCTTACTGCTCCTAATATTATGATATTTTATGGGCCAAAATTCACTTGCGCAAGAAAGCTGGTGCACCTATGAGTTTTTACCTGCTTTTACCGCAGGAATCCATGATGCGGCCAGATGATCGACTTTCAGGACTTTGACATTTTTTCAAAGTCCCAACGGAAGTCGGTCATAGTGGGGGTGGGAGATCGACAAGAAGGCAGGCTGAGGGGTAGAATTTGGGTCGGGAATGAGACTCCACCGCTGTCAATCAGCAGTGGAGTCATGGTGACATCACGGCGCATGTACGTCACCACGCTTGCTCCCCTCCATTAAAGGGGAGAGAATCAGTCATTTTAAATCTTCGGCCACCAGGGAGAGTTTTGGCCAGGCCAGTGACCTAGCACCCAAGGCGGGTGCCAGGCTGCCCATTGGCGGCCCGGCTGAACCGTGGGCACTATCTAGCTGGCCGATTGGAAAGTCGGCCAGCAAAAATAAATACATGGCGGCCATGGCATTGGGACTGCCCCTTGAAGGGCCGCCACGCTGCCAGGCCACACACTCCCCAGATAAGCTGCACTGACAGAAAAAGCTGTCAGGGACACCGTGTGGCGAGGCATCGATTTTTTGACCTAAATTTCGGTCGGTGCATTTTTCAGGTGAGGGAAAGTGACGGTGCGTGTTCTGATGATGTGCTTGCGGTGGTTATCAGCAATGGGGCGGAAGTGGGTCCAGTCCGAAAAATCCCCGACCTGAATTTGGGTCGGGTCGGCCAGTTGACCACAAAGCAGCGGCCACAGGATTCCGACGCATGGCCGCTGCAAATGAGCAGTAACGGGTCTTTCTGAGACCCTGAATTTCAGCCCCTTTCTCTTTTCATGAAATAAAAAGTTTGATACTGGATCTAATAAGATGGTGGTATGATCGATTTTGCTTCTGACGATTTCATTAGCAGGACAATCAAATAGTATCTGTAATAATGCTGCTTTAACACTTCTTGAGCACCTATATTGCCAGGTCTAAATAATTAGTATTTTTTCTTTCCATCTGAGGAATGTGAAAAGCTTTGACAAAAAAGAGCAAAAATCTCATGAAGTCCATTTCAGAGACTGAGGGTGAGAAATTGGGCTTTATAGCACCTGTTATTTGAGGTGCTACAAGTGTTCTTGGGGTTCCAAAATGGCATCTGCAGCACGCGCGCATACCTCTGCTCTGAATTGTGCCAGATGCCATCTTGCTAAAGGCATTAGTGCCCGTGCAGTTAATATCCGCCAGAAGGATGCAGAGCAGTGAAATCACTGCCCATTTGGAGCGCAACACTCCAGCCGACACACTCTCTTTGGAACACAAGCTAAGCAGCGGGAAGAACCCTCCACAGTGCTATTTAAAGGGATCATCAACTACTTACAGATTAGTTGTTAGTTGATTTCTTCTGATGTTGCGACAATTCTACACGTTTTTGGTGCTTTCCATAGTTGTTTCAAGTTTCAAAGGTCTATAGGAAGTGGTGTGGCACAAATAGGCCTTTGGAATAGCGTAAGGCTGAGGCCACGCAGTGCAGGACAAGCTGCCCACTAACCATCATGTCGTCGTCTTGTCTCAATGCAAAAGTAAAGTCCAACACAAAATGAATATTCCAAACCAAATTTATAAATTAAATCATGCTATATTGCATACTAATGTAAATCAATCACCCTTGTGCATTTGCTTAGTGCCTGTCTTCTGTGTGCCTTTGCCTGTCCTAGAGCTTCGAAGTGATGCTACCCCAATTGTTGCAGCATGACTGGTGGAAGGCTACTGACATTCAGTGGAGGAGACTGGAGGAACCTTGGAAGATGACCTTGAGCAGCTGTGGGCCTAGAGGCCTGGTTTCCGACTGCACTATCTTGGCGTTGGTGGCAGAAGTCTAGACTGGTTGGCTAACAGGCAACAACAAGGGCACTGGCTGAGTGGCAGTGATGGGAGCATGAATGCTGTCATCCTGAGAGAGGACAGCAGGTTCATGCTCCATGGA